>NW_026622775.1:10750000-11375000 GCF_023065955.2 Ursus arctos | reverse complement strand
TGGTATACAGAAAGTTCACTAAATCAAATATAAAATGTACCCTAAATTAATAATTTCATGAACATTAAGCCATAATATAACACAAAGTGAACTTTTAAATTCACTAATGTCAAGCTGCTGTGTGCATTAGATATTATAGTATTTTAGACTTAATTCCTTCTATTTCAATAATTTTACTTGAGAATACAAGCATATTATTATGAGAAATATTATATCACATTGATAGCTTAATTCATGAAAATAAACAAAATTCAAGTAACATTTATTTCAATTAATTATATCATGATTGCTTATCAGCTCTTGGCCATATGAATCAACCATTTTCAATAATTTGATACTTTAAAAATATAAATTATTAAAATAACAAGTTTTACATAACCTGTACTTCTCATTTTGAAGTAGTGTATCCAATATTTAAGAATTTCTTCATTCTTTAGAAAAAGCAAAAAAACATCACCAAACTATCATACCTGTTGAGAATAAAGAACTTGGGGTGAGGGTTAAAAGTATTGCTCAGTTATAGAATCCCTTTATGTGCCAGCAACAGCTGGGCAATCAAATTTCCGTCATAACTATCTACAGTAAGCAGCTTGCCCACGGCCAAGTCAATAATTATAGAATCAAATGGTTCATCAACTTTCTTCCAAGGTTTAATTTGGCACACAGTGCTTTGAAAAATAAAACCATTATAAAATATTATTATGACTCCTGAATTTAATACCCTACTAGTGTTTCTGACCTAGTTAGGTGAAATAAATTGAAATCCTTTCATTAATATATTAACAGAATCATTTTAAAAATGAATTTTGATAGTTATCCCCTTGAAATTGCTTATAAAGAACTACAGTATATTGCTGAGTTTCTTATGCTAATTTTAAACAGATGATACCTGTCTTGTGACCTTAAAATATAAATGCAAGGTTCTGTGTCAGTCAATTTCTTGGCAACAAAATAATTTTTAATCTGGTTGTTCTTGATTTGAACATTTGTTAATTCTCTTATTTAATTTGTGAAGAATAAGTTTTAGTAGAATGTTTCACAGATATCCTAGAGGAGGTAAATGTGACCTTATTTTAGAAATATTGCTGAGGTAGTATCATACCTAAGCATGTGGTTTGTAAATATTGGTGGGTTTAAAAAAATTCAGATGTCCAAAGAATCATGTTGGTAACACTGTACTGCTAAGTAAAAGCTAGATGCTCCAGGATTTCTGAACCATCATTCTAGAGGAACTCATTGATGATGAAATCATGTAAATGAGTATATTAGATACTATAAAACAAATAGTGGTCCTTTTCAATATAATAGCTGAATGAAACATTTTGAAATAACATTTTCTCTATCATCCTCTAGAAAGATAATTTTTAGTTCTCAAAGCAGTAAGAATTGTGTTACCATAGACATAAAAATAGTCTCAGAAGTATTCATTCAAAATGTAAATTTCTAGTCTACTCCTCCTTTTCTATATGAATCAGAATTTCAGGAAGTAGGGGTAAGAATACGGATTTTTAGCAAGTCCAGAAACTGACTAAGTGGTTCTCAAAGTAGTTCTGTAAAATAGAGTGTTTACTAACAGAATATTTTTATGTTGATTTACTATTGCTTATTAAATCTCCTCCTTTAACAGGCATGCAAGTACCTCTTAATCTCATTCATTTTACTGCTCAAAACAATCACATGAAGTAGATATTCTTATACCTATGTTTCAGATGTAGAACCTGCTATAAAAAATTAAATAATTAACCCATATCACGCAGATATCAAGGAATAAAGGAAGTAACCCTGGTATGTCTGACTTCAGTGTTAATGACAATGATTTCTTATCTAAATGCCCTAATATTTTACTTTCATTCTTCAGGTCTTAAAAGGACTAATATAACCAAACTCAGTGAATTAAGGCTACTATAAATGTTGCCATTGCGTGTGTATTTAGAAATAGACTGCATGAAGAATAGACATTCAAAATAGAAGGAATCACTAGGAGAAACTTAGTGATATCTGATTTTAAACAGATGCATTTCTTTAAAGACATCTTTAAATTATTATTTTTTTTCCATATTACAAAGTTTAAGAAAACCATGGAAAATTGCATAAAATACCATACATACACACACATACTATATACATAATTACATATATATATAATCGAAAGTCTATAAGGTGGGTGAAATAAGTAAGTAAATGCTGATAGATATACTGAAGTAGGTTAAGATTCTTATATGAACAAAATATTTATGAAATATTCATCACATTACTGATGGCTGTACTTTCCACATTATTTTTCCTGGAATATCTTTGTCTGGTTCTGTTATCAGCATAATATTGGCTTCATAGACTTAGCTGCAAAGTGTTTCCTCTTTTACTTTTTGGAAGGTTTGTGAAAGATTGGTGTTATTCTTAATTAAACATTTATAAAATTCACAGTGAAGGCCTCTGGTCCTAGGCTATTCTGTTTTTGGAGATTTCCTTTTTTATTACTAATTCAATCTCTTTTGTTGTTACAAGTCTATTCATATTTTCAGTTTCTTCTTGAGTAAGTTTTGGTAGTCTTAATAGGCATTTTTTCAATTCATTAAACTTATGTAATTTTGTATTAAATTATTCATGGTATTCCCTTGTAATCATCTTTATATTTCTGTAAGATCTCTAATAATGCTCTTTCAACCTTGATTTTAGTAATCTGATTGTTCTCTAATTTTTCTCTTGGATGTTCAGCTAAAGGTTTGTTAATGTGTTGATCTTTTCAGGGAATAAGCTTTCGGTTTCACTGGTTTTCTCCATCATTTTTCTACCCTCTACTTCATTTATTTCGGTTCTAGTCTTTATCGTTTCCTTCCTTCTGCTTGCTTTTAGTTTGTTTTTTTCCTAGTTTCTCAAAGTAGAAACTTAGGTTAGTTATTTGGTATATTTCCCTTTTAAAATATAGACTTTTACAAGTAAGTTTTTAAAGCTGTACTCCATAAGTTGTGGTATGTTGTATTTCGTTTTCAATTGCCTTTAATTAGTACTGAAATTCTCTTATGATTTCTTCTTTGATTCATTGGTTATTTAGGAGATTTTACGTCTTCCTATTTTTTTTTATTTCCCTTTATTTTTAATTTCCCAAATTTTTGTTATTGTTTACTGATTTCATTGTATTATGTTGGAGAACATAATTTGTATGATTTAAACACTTTTAAAATAATGAGTTTTGTTTTATAGCCTAGCATATGGTCTAGCCTGGAAGTACCACATGCAATTGAGAAGAATGTGCATTTTGCTATCATGGGTGGAGTGTTCTATAGTTGTCTGCCCAATTGGTTCATAGTACCGTTCAAATTCTGTATTTCCTTACTGATATTTTGAGAGCTCCAGTCATTATGGAAAATGGGGCACTGAATTCTTCAATTCTTATTATTATATTGTCTATTTTTCCACTATATTAATTCTTGCTTTATGTATTTGTTGTTAGGTGCATACATATTTATAATTCTATATCTTCCTGACACATTAACACTTTTCACAATGTTATAAAATGTTTCCAGTTATAATTTTTTGTGCTAAAGTTTGCTTTGTCTGATACTAGTATCCAATCCAGCTCTCTTCTGATTACTGTTTGCATGTGTATCTTTCTGTCCCATTCCAATAGAACCAATCCATTTTCTTTCTATTTGTTTTACATTTACTTCAACCAATTTTTGTCTTTGAATCTAAAGTGTCTCTCTCAGCACATAGCTGAATCACAATTTTTTATACATTTATATTAATCTCTCCTTTTTGAATGGAATTTCTAATCCATTTTCATTGAGTGTAATTATTGATATAGTAGGTGTTATGCCTCTTATTTTGCAATTTGTTTTCTATTTGTCGTACTTTTTTGGGTCCTCTTTTTATGTTACTACTTTCTTTTGTGTTAATAGATATTTTTAGCGTACCTTTTAATATTTTTTATGTTGAATAAATATGTACCAGATTGTTGCATGCCTTCAGTTAATTTATCGAGTTCTAAAAAAACTGATTTTTGACTTTTTAAAAATTTTTGGCTAGTTTTCTCATTCCTTTTATGGAAGGTAAAATTTTTAGAGGTCTTTGCTATTCTTTCTGATGTCATCCCTATGGACCCTTTTGATTGACATATTAGAACTATCTTAATGACTATTAATTTAAAAAAGCATAAAAGTGAATCCACACAAGTGATTAATTAACTATTATAATTTTTAAGGCCAGGGTTTCTGTCACATTAGCTATCAAATTCACATTTAAAGTCTTAATAATAAAATGGGTTTATAAAGGTCCCAAGGCAAAATCATCTAGCTCTAAGAAGTAATTGCTCTAATTATAAACATTAGTACTCCTCTGTTACATATCTGTTTTTATATCAATTTCAAAGTAGATTATCTGCTGTTCATTAAACCAAATATCAAATTACTCAGACAGAATATTACAATTTCTTTTTTTTCTTAAGATTTTATTTATTTATTTGACAGAGAGAGAGACAGCCAGCGAGAGAGGGAACACAAGCAGGGGGAGTGGGAGAAAAAGAAGAAAGCTCTCAGCAGGGCAGGGAGCCCGATGGGGGGCTCAATCCCAGGACCCTGGGATCACGCCCTGAACCGAAGGCAGACACTTAACGACTGAGCCACTCAGGCACCCCAGAATATTACAATTTCTGTGTCCCAAAATGTATCAAAGAAACTTGGATAAATATTTTTAATGCTTTCAAAATGCCTAGCTTTATATAAAAATGCATCTTAAGTGAAAAAAAAGTGGTATATATATTTCTTCAGTTCATCATCTTATTGCAGTAGTATGAATAAAGTAAGCCTGTAAAGTCATCTAATCTGAACTTTTATCATCTCATTAACAGATGGTAACTCAAATTTTATTTGGATACTTATAAGTATTAATAAAAGACAATTCCTGAGACAGTTTGGGAAGCTCTAATTATTATCATTTCTTCTCAGCTAAATGAAGTCCAATTATTTGAATATTATATTTTAGCTCCTGCCTGAATTCTGGAATAAAACAAAACAAATCTGTTACTCTTCCTCCATGGAAGAAACTTATATTATGAATATAATGAAAATATTGTACTTCCCTCAAGGGAATGAATCATAACATAATCTCAAGAACTGTAAAGTCTTCCTTTTGTGTTCTCCTGTCGAACTCTTAGAAAATTAGTTTTGCAGAAACAGCACTAAAAATATTTTCTGAAAAATCACAGGGGATTGTGAGAGGTCAAGATGTCTGCACATCCCTTATTATTTCTCCCAACAAGAAGTGGAGGTCAATTTTCATTCAATTTTGACTATCCTTATGATTTTCTTTACCTATTACCATACAGAAATGATATTCTAGAACTTCTAATAATAGATCCTAAGAAATGTTATAGTTTCTACCCAAGCCCCTCAGAATGCTCTTTTTCAGGATGTTCCTTTCTGGAATATTCCCTTTCAAAACGTAGTTGCCATGCTGTAGAAACCCAAGCCACATGAAGAAACCACATGTAGGTGTTCTTTTTGAAAACTACAGCTGAACTCCTAATCAATATCCAGTAGCAACTGTCAACCATATCTATGACAGTGATACTACTTGGAAATCTACCCTGGTGGGGTCATTAAAGACTGAATCCTCAATACCATCTGACACAATCACAAAGAATGTGATGCAAGAATCTTCAGCTAAATCTGTTAGTCCCTAGGATCATGCAAAGTAGGGATAAAATTGTTTTAAGACATTAGGTTTGGAGTTTTTTTTCCTCAATAGGCAATAATAGGAACAGAGAAATAATGCTTTGTTCTGAATAGAATTTGCATATTAATGCAGACTCCTTATTCTAATTTATGCATTGCATTCCTGGCTAATTTTAACTATGTACTCAGATTCCTAATGAAGTTTTTAACCAAACCACTAAGCATTAAACTAAGTATTACAGATTTTTTTATAGTGGGGGGGAGAAAAAAGTGGGTGGCTCAGTCATCAAGCATCTGCCTTGGGCTTAAGGCGTGATCCCAGCATTGTGGGATCAAGACCCACATCAGGCTCCTCCTCTGGGAGCCTGCTTCTTCCTCTCCCACTCCTCTGCTGTGTTCCCTCTCTCTCTGGCTGTCTCTCTCTCTCTCTCTCTCAAATAAATAAATAAAATCTTTTAAAAAAAAGGCAAAACACTACTACATTGTAAAGTTAAGTCTTATTTATTAAATTAATATTAAATAAACCACTTATTTTGAATGAAAAATAATTTCGTATTTGTCAGGAATTATTAATAACTATTTAATGTTTGGCTTTAAAACCCTCTATTTAGTGCCTCAAATATTAAATAAGAGAACTTAAGGATTATTTTTACACCTCATATTGGAGAAAATAATGAGTATCAAAGGAAAGAACAGATTACTGAGTAACATGTGAAAGTGTCTTAGGAACATATAAAGTGAATATTCAAAGAACAGGGAGAATACCATTTGTAGTCTGATGACGGTATAACGTTTATTGTAAAAATCACTCAAAAATGAACTCATAAGCAGTGTGGTCAATGTATTTTCCATGCTATCTGCCATCCAGTCATCTAGTATTGTTGATCATTGGAACAGCTCAAAAATGGACTCAAAACATTACTGACATACTTCAACCTGGCCCATACTCCTCAGCAAGGAAATTTAGTTAGTCACTGGATATAGCTGTCCCCAGAAAAGAATTATCTTGTCTGTGCCCCACCTAAGGAAGGATCAGGATCAAAGTGGTAAAGAGTTATACAAACCTTTTTAGAAAATTCTAAATTTTCTCTGGATACTCCTTGGCTTTTTTTTTCCTTTCCCTTCCTGAATAGCCATCTTCCTTAACAGGGGTGTAGGGGATTCAAACAATTTCATTTAGCTGCTTGGATTATTCTTTTGGGTTGACATGTTCTTGGATAATAAAAAAATGACCACTCGGGGGCGCCTGGGTGGCACAGCGGTTAAGCGTCTACCTTCGGCTCAGGGCGTGATCCTGGAGTCCTGGGATCGAGCCCCACATCAGGCTCCTCTGCTGGGAGCCTGCTTCTTCCTCTCCCACTCCCACTGCTTGTGTTCCCTCTCTCGCTGGCTGTCTCTATCTCTGTCGAATAAATAAATAAAATCTTTAAAAAAAAAAAAAAATGACCACTCGGTTGAGTACACCCTGAATATTACAGCTACACTGGCTTAGGTGGGCTGAAGTAGGGGATATATAGCTCTCCATAATTTTACAATAATATCCTTGTTCCTCTTGCACCTGACTCCTTTTTCTACCAGTAAGTCTGGGTGTAAGCAGAGAAAAATGCAAAAATGGTGAAATTACAGTTATATTTTGAAATGGGACACTTTGGGATTTATGGCAGTGGGAGGAGATAACCCAAGCAGTAGGTGGGGGATGAACTTAAGATACCAGAAGATACAAAGGGAAATGAACATTAATGATCTCTTCCACTATCATACCTAGAGCCATTTTCAAGAAGAAAAAAATCTCTGGTTCGCTCTCCAAAGGTACTGACAATACCTCAAATTTAACTGACTCTCAAGGTTTGCCATTATCCCCCAAAAAACTCCTTCCGAAAATAAAAACTGTGCTCAATTATTTGAACTATCTGGTGACCCCAAGATCTACTAACTAGTCAGGAGCCAAGATGGCAGTGCTGTCAACCTATGCCCCCAATTGATACAGATCTTTTTGGGGTCCCCACCAATTGTAAACAACATTTTATTTACAGGATCATTAACAACTCCCAAGGTATTGTATTTCTTACGTAAAAGCAAAGCTTCAATGGACCTCCTCCGCAGAAACATTATGACTTACATTTTAGGAGCTGTTATAAAATACCCTAAAGAGTTTAATGAGATCACCAGCAGATGAACAAAATGCTATGTGTAGTACCTTGATGACTATAGAGATGTCTCCAAATCGAGGCTACTCTTGGTTAACTGAGGAGGTTTCCAGAAGAATAACATTATATGGATAGTGATTCCTATGTTGAGAGCCATAGACTTGAAAGAACTGGTGTAAAATTTCTCCTGACTTTAGCTGATCGATGATGCCACTTCAGCCTGTATATAAGTCATTCATGTGAGCCTCAATTCACTGGCCAGGGTTGTTATATAATGGAACTGCCCTAAATGTCCTCCTTAAAGCCAAGATAAAGTCTGTATAATGTCTAATATATCTTGCTTCCCCCTGTGTTAATTAATGCCTTCGTCCAAGTGAAAAAGCCAACCTAAATTATAGAGAAAGATGCCTGTATTTCTAGGGTACATACCAATGATTTATGAGATTTGTTAAGTTGGTTGGTTCTGGGATCTTGGTGGTCTAGTTGGGTTCAATTATATAAATTAGTCTTATTCTGTTTCTTGGAGTCTTACTGATATTTATATTAATTAAATATTGTGTAAGACAAAATGAACAAATTTGGTTCCATCCTTAGTTGATTAGATTTACCAAAGAGGTTAACCAAGTTGTGTACTCGTGGAAAAATTCACTAGAAGCCAAAAAAGATGTAGAAACTAGTGGTGAACACTGCTGAGAGCCAATTCTACAAGGTATCTCAAAGTTCTGGATATCTTCCCATAAGACATACTAATTGCCCTTTTCTTACAAATGGCCTTAGAAGAGGGACACCTGGGTGGATCAGTTGGTTAAGCGTCCAGCTCGTGGTTTTGGCTCAGGTCATGATCTCAGGATTGTGAGATCAAGCCCCGAGTCAGGCTCCATGCTCAGCACAGAGTCTGCTGGAGATTCTTTCCTTCTCCCACTGCCCTTCCCCTCACTTGCACTCTCTCTCTAAAATAAATAAATAAATAAATAGATAGATAGATAGATAGATAGATAAAATCTTAAAAAAAAAAAAAAGCCAAGAACAAACAGCCTTAGAAGATAAAGATTGTATCTTTCTCTGAACCAGTGGGAAAGTTTTCTCACTGCACTGTCTAATAAAGATAATGTCTTTCACTGAAGCAAGGTCAGTGAGATTTAGCAATCTTGTAAGATTCAGGTTCCCTATGCTTGGTATTCTTTTCCTGTAACCTACCCCGCCAAATGCACTGGTATCCCCTGTACCTCTTCACTTTGCTTTGTGGGAATTGGAGTTTGGGGAGATGGTACATATGCTAAAATTCTGGCTACTCTTATCATTGTCAGTAAAATGCTGTGTCTCCTGTCTTTGACCCATGAGTTTTGTGTCTTCTATCACCCCTGAACTACAGCAGCCTAATACTTTAGTTTGCAGAAAAGATAAAATCTAGACCTTATACAGTTCCTTACAATCTCTATTTGAGACAGCATAGTAAGTGTGAGCTTGATGGCTTCCCAATACTAAAAGGTTTTTCAGAAGAAATCTAACATGATATAAACAACTGTTGTGAATGGATACAACAGTATCTCACATTTATCAGCAAATGCTGTAAATGGATATGATTTCCTCCAACTATGAAATACTAGTCAGCAATAAAATGAATACAATAACAAGGATAATATATAAGAATCTCAAAACCGATGTTAAGTTAAAAAAAGCAAGCATGAAAGACTATGTTATTTTTAATTCCCTTTATATGAAGGCCTAGGAAATGAAATCTCTGTAGTGACAGAAAGATCGGTATTGTCTGGATCCAGTTGTTAAGAGATGGTATCACCTGAAAATAGGCATGATGACTCTTTTTAAGGAGAATGATATTGTTCTACATCGTATTATGGTGGTATTTACATGACTGTATACAATTACCAAGTTTCATCAAGATTTACTCTTTAAATTGATGTATTTCTTAATTTAAACTATATATCAACAAAGCTTTAAAAAGTATTAAGTACTATTCTATAACATGATTTTTCATAGTAAAAAAAAAGTTCATCACAAAGATTATCAACATTTGTTTAAATGTGCCCCATACTCTCACAGCTAGTAAACCTAAAAGATCTTTCAGAAATTGCCAAAAATGAAATGTCCTATGAAAAGCATTCTATAAATAGCTTCCTAGCTTAACTTGGATAGTCTTTGTAATTATTCAACATCCTGCTTTTTTAAGTATCAGTTTTATATGACTTTTAAAAATTTATATTTACATTATATATTTATATTTAATGCCCAACTATTCCTATTAGTTTACAAAGTCCATGAGAACAGGACTCATAAATTTTTAATTTTATCTTTATATATCTAATATCATTCCTAGAATCTTGGTTATTCTAGCAATAGTCAAAACTCAAACCTACGGCAAGGACCTCTCGGCTTCTCTTTCCTTATAGTTTATAAGTTTATACTCCACCTAAGGTAGAGTACTATGAGATAAGATGACAGTAAGGACCCTAAAGCTTCCAAATCTTGACTGTAGAGTCACCACAGAAACGATAAAAAGAGTTCGGTATTGAGTAGGTGATGAGCCAACCCCAGAGGAGATGCATGTGCAGTGAAAGAGTTCTCACTTTAACATATATCCCTAGTCTTCCTTTTATTTAATTTTCGTACTTATCTCATAGATGCCTTTCAAGGCCAATTTCCTTTGTGGTTCCTATGCCTTTTTCAGTTTATATGGTTTGCCAAAGTCCTAGCAGCTATGGAAATAAAGTCGTCTCTGGCACCTGTTTACTCAGAATGGGGAAGTGGGGCATATGTCATTTTCATATTTCGTTTGTGAGCTGGAAGCAAATTGAAGAACAGATTTGGAACCACAGAAAACATGATTTGGATGTAAGGTCTAAGTATAGTTGAAATGAAAACTGTTCAATAGCAGTAGATATGAAGTTCTCTTTTCCTTCTTTTTCCCAAACCTAGAGTCAAAGTCTGAAAATCAAGCAGATATAATGCTGAACCCAGAAAAAGGACAATGGAGATTGGGGTGCAGACTTTTACTACTGTACTTTAAGTCTAGGGTGAGAAAGGAAACAAGACAGATGTCCATTTCAGTTCACCAAGAGGACTGGATATTTATTACGAGGAGAAACATTCAAAGGAAAAAAAAAGCTACCTAGATTATCCTTTGATATTTAAACCAAATAATAACACCAGTAGTTACTACTAACACCATATGATGTTTTTAAGCACTGTGTTGGAAAATTTCAATAACTTGTCAGACCTAATCCTGAAAACAACTCTACCATTTAGGTCGAGGAAGAATTAATATCACATCTATTCCCATTTAGCATATTAAAGATAGCAACAGATTCTTGCTTCAGATTTACCTGACTACAAAATTTATACTCTTTCCTTCATACAACTTTCCTTGGATATGTGCAATATCTCAATAACTAACCAATAATTTAGTATCTGGACATCAACTCAAGGCATAGCAGCCTGTCCTGAATACAACTGGTATCTTTCTACAGTAACTGCCTTCACCTGGCAGTTTGCCAGCCTGACAGAGGAGTAAAATCTGAAACACTGTACTGGCAGAATAGATCTCATATTTTTGAGCTATCAGAGAAATGTTTCCAAGCACCTTGTATGGCTCTGTCTGTACAGTTGAGTATAGAATAAATAAATGATTTAAGCAAGGAATCATTACAAGGAGAAATGAAGCAACAACTGAACCAACAGGAATTACAATCTTGAATGAATGAGCAGATTTGTAACATTTTTCAGCAAGTAATCCAAAGCAATAAAATTAAGATTTTTTAGGATTGCTTTTGCTGACAATAGTAAACAGATTAGACTGAGACAAAACATAATAAGGAAAACTCTATTAATGTTATCAATTAGCAGATGGCATATAAAAGAAACCCCGCCCCAAAAAAAATCAAGTTATGCATGAGATTTCCTAGCAACCTTTCCAAATGTTTAAAAACAGAATAAATGTGGCCACTGTGACTGTTTTACAAACATTATTTCAATAACTAAATAAATGGTAACCAAGATTTTCATCAGGCTTACTGGTGCCTGAGTATATGAGATTCATTTTACTTTTTATTAAGAAAATAACCTGCGTTAGGTGATGAAAAGATCATGAAGAAGCTGCTGGTGACTCATCACTCAAAATACTCACATGAATTGACTAATATAGAAAATAATTTTCAAAATGTTAGAGACCATAAAGGCACCTGGGTGGCTCAGTTGGTTAAGTGCTGGACTCCTGATTTCAGTTCAGGTCATGATCCCAGAGTTGTGAGATTGAGCCTGGCATCGGGCTCCATGCTCAACATGGAGTCTGCTTGAGATTCCCTCTCTACCTCTCCCTCAGCCCCTCCCCTAGCACATGCAAGCGCGCGCGCGAGCGCACACACACACACACACACACACACTCTCTCTCTCTCTATCTCTCTCTCTCAAAAAACCCCAAACAACAACAACAACGTTAGAGATCATATAAAGTTCTGATTGTTGCTAAGAGGCTTATGTATGAAATGCTGTGTTACAGACAAGTATTACTGTTTATGCCGGCATCTTCATGATCCCTCCTTCAGTGAAACTTGCAATAGTACTGAGCAAATTCCAAAGTAGGATTTTTCATTTGTATAAAAAGTGTAGTGAAAGTGAACAATAAATCATGGTAATTTTTAATTTCTAATTGATTCCTAATTAATTTCTAACTGAATATTCCAATTTAAATATTCTAAGATCCTTATTCTTATCTGTTCATTAAAGCCATATTAATAACTCAGGGGACCTATAAAAACTCGGAGATACGAAAAAATGAAAAGCAATGATTCTCATCCTTGTCTATACATTAAAACCATTTAGTTGGGTGCCACTCATAGATATTCCCTCCCAGGAATTCTAATATACAGCCAAAGTTGAGAAATTACTACTCTATAGAAAAAGCAAATAAAGAATATCCAATGGAAAAAAGACAATCTCTTCAATAAATGGTGCTGGGGAAATTGGACAGTCACATGCAGAAGAATGAAACTGGACCATTCTCTTACACCATACACAAAAATAAACTCAGAATGGGTGAAAGACCTAAATGTGAGACAGGAATCCACCAAAATCCTAGAGGAGAACACAGGCAGCAACCTTTTTGACCTTGGACACAGCAACTTCTTGCAAGACACATCTCTAAAGGCAAGGGAAACAAAAGCAAAAATGAACTACTGAGACTTCATGAAGATAAAAATCTTTTGCACAGCAAAGGAAGCTCAACAAAACGAAAGGCAACCTATGGAATGGGAGAAGACATCTGCAAATAACATTACAGATAAAGAGCTGGTATCCAAGACCTATAAAGAACTTCTCAAATTCAACAACAACGACGACAAAAAACAAATAATCCAGTCAAGAAATGGGCAAAAGAAATGAACTGACATTTCTCCAAAGAAGACATACAAATGGCGAACAGACACATGAAAAAATGCTCCACATCACTTGGCATCAGGGAAATATAAATCAAAACCACAGTGAGATACCACCTTACACCAGTTAGAATGGCTAAAATTAACAAGACAGGAAACAACAAACATTGGCAAAGATGTGGAGAAAGGGGAAACCTCTTACACTGTTGGTGGGAATGCAAGCTGCTACAGCCGCTCTGGAAAACAGAATGGAGGTGCCCAATTCTTTTCTATATGGTATAGGAGCTTCTTTCATATTGTTAATTCTACTGCTAAGACCAATTTAGAAAAATTTTAAACCTAATACAATTGACCTAAATGGACTATTAGTGAGGTGAAACATATTAATACATAGACATAAATTAACTTTACGGTCAAGCCTCATGAATGATAAAAAGCAATGTCTGATCTATTATGCACTATATTATTCCAAAATATACTCACTTCTTTAAAAATATAAAAATACCATTCCAGTTACTTAATCCTATATAAGAAATTATAATAAAACATAATTACATAAAGCAACCATTGATTCTGTGGTCAGGATTTCACACAAGCACAGCAGAGACAGCTTGTCTCTGCTCCGCAATGTCTGGAGCTTCATGCATGAAACCCAAATACCAAGGCCTAAAATATTTTGAAGGATAATTTACTCACAAATCTAATGGTTGATAATGGCCATCACCTGAAAACCTCAGTTCCTATCGGTGTGGTCTCTCCAGATAGGCTGGGTCAGGCTTCCCCACAGCATAGTGACTGAGTTCCATCTCCATGCGTCCTGACAGAGAGAAAGCCAGATAGAAACTGTAACATTTTTAATATCTAGCATTGAAATCACATAGAATTTGCTTCCATCATTTTCTATGAAGACAAACACTATTCCAACACAGATCCAAGAGGAAGGAACATAAATCCCACCTCCTGGGTTCAAGAGTGCCAGTCACATTGTAAGAATAGCAAGTGAGAAGGGATATGTGGCCATCTCTGGAAAATACAATATACTACAAATATGGTTATGAACTTACCATTCATCAGAGAAAAGGAGGACTTCTCTTTTCTTCATCCATTATTATTAGATAGTCACAAATAATTAACAAATTTCCTATATACTATATCACTTCTCTACTATAGGAAATATATATGTATTATAAAATTTGACAATAATAAAATCTCCATATTTTATGAATACCTAATTTCAAAAAAAATCCAGCTCGTGTCGATGTGTAAATCATACTATTTAAGAAATCTGTAAGTTACCTTGTTATGAGATGTACTGTCATATCTACTTAGGGATCATAAATGCATTTGGAAGAAAATTAAGGTACCATTTCTTGAAAGATCTAAGTCACAAAAATGTAGGAAAAAAGAAACCACCAAATAAATTCTCAGTGATAACAGCCTTACATAATATCATAGTTAAGACACAGTAGCATGGATATTTCTTTAAATTAGAGTTTATTTACAAAGAGACCTTTGGGAAAATATAGCACTACAGAAAATTTCTGGAAAAAGAATATGGAAGAGGTAATCTATAGGTAGTACTCACCAGTCCCTACAGTTTTATTAAGGCTATTTTTCTATGTAAATTAATCCTAAGTGATTTTATGTTATTATCAATCTCTTTACATGATTACAGTTCTCATCAATTTACTTTGGCTAGCACAGTTCCCAAAGAGAACTATACAGGAATATATATTTCTTGCAATTATGAGAACATAAATGGTCAAAACTTGTTTTAAGAAAAGTAATAGGCAAAACGGCACTCTTGATTAGACTTACTGGCAATATATTTAATTCAATACACTGCCTTTTCCTAAAATAAGTCTACTTAAATTCCTGTGTATTTACCTAAAATTTTCTAAAATAAAAAATAACATAAAAAAGAATATGTATCTTTACTCTCATATGCAGACATCAATGTAGAAGGTAAGAAAAAAATTGGAGAAAATATTTGAGAATTAGATCAGGCTAAGATTTTTATAAACAAGAGAAAAAATAAAATGTACAAAAATTAATAAACTTCATCAACATTAGAAATGTTCGCTTTTTGAAGGACAAAGCTAAGGAAAGAAAAAAGCAAAATACAGACTGAGGGAAATTTTTTGCAGATCCAACAATGCGTTTCTATACAAGATATGTAAAGAGCTCTTACAACTCAAAAATAATAGTATGGGCTAATTAAAAAAAATCAACAAGATGCATACAGACACTTCACAAAGGAAGATAAATAATGACAAATTTTTGTGTGAAAAGATGCTAAACATCACTAGCCATCAGGAAATATACAAATTAGGATAATGAAATACAACTACACATGCATACACTAAAATGGCTATGGTTAAAATCCTCAGGTATGGTGAGGATGCGGAGGAAGGGAAACTCTCACACAATGCTAATGGGCATCCAAACTGTTAGCCACTTTTGAAAACACTATAGCTGTATTACATAGAGTAAAACATACACATACTGTACAAACCAGCAATTCCATGCTTCGGTACTTATCGAAGAGAGATTCAAGTATACATTTACACAGATGTAGACGTGAATATTCATAGCTGCTTTATTCAGAATAAACCAAAGCTGCAAGTAACCCATATGTCCATCTACTAGTGAACGGAAAAACAGACTGTGGGTCAACATACTGTAGGATATTACATGGTGATGAAAAGGAAAGAAAAAATAATAAACACAACAACCTGGATAAATCTTAGACATTACACTAACTGAAAGTAGTAAACTATAAAAGACAATGTAAGTCCATTTATATAAAATTTTATAAAAGGGAAACTGTAGTGACAGAGAGCAGAGTCATCTTCCCTGGCACCAAGGGTGCGAGGAAGTAACCACTGCAAAGAAGGAGAACGCTTTTTGGGGAAATGGAATTTGTCTACATCTCAGTTGTGATGTTGGTGGGTACATGTTTTCAGACAGTTTCCCAAATCCATCAAACTGTATACTTACAATGGGTCAATTTTATTGTATATAAATCACTTAATAAAATTTGTTTTATTATTGAGAAAACAAAAAGAAAAAAGAATTCAGTAAGTGTATGTCACAATTTGGATATCATTATTCATGATCCCAGAGAAATAGCCATTTACAAAATTGTCTCAGTGAAAATTCAGAGTATTTTCAATTGTGCAACTTAAAAAAACTTCAGATTTGACAAACAATAACTGTTCCTCTCTATTAACATAAATCAGCAATAGGAGAAGTTTCAGAGCCTGTGCTGAGCTTGTCATAATTCTATACACATCAAAATCTGAGACTGTTTTTAATGGTGCTATCACTGGCACAGTGCTAGAGTAAAAATGAGTTGAAATTTTAAGCAACTGGTAGTACACACCTAGTAAGTGTACCATTTTAACTTGAAAATTTTCTCTGAGTAAAAAGGACAGGAGATTATACGTGTATTTTAGTCTTAATTTTAAGTTCATGCTAGTCTTAATTCATATTTTGAATTAGAAACATTAGTTCCGATTTCTTGAAGTACACTGATTTCTTGAAGCATATGAATTTCCAAGTAAATTTGAATTATGATGGTTTTCTTTCAGAAAAAAGAGAAAATTACCTTTAATATTGTTTTAGCATAAATATATTTTCAGTACATACTTATATATAATGTGCATAATAAATACATATTGTCTTATATAAATACAAGGCTGCTATAAGTATATTAGACTAAATTTTTAACTAATTTATTTTTAATGGTTTTCCAATGATATCACTTGATTATACTGTGTTTTCATCGGGGAAAAAAAATATATAGAAAGACATAGTGAGATTTCTTCCATATGAAGTTTAAATGTATAATTTTCAAAAAAAAAAAACGCTGAATTTTCTGTCTATTCAATGTAGATTCTATAACAGCAAATACAAATTAAAAATAAGAAACTTGGGGCGCCTGGGTGGCACAGCGGTTAAGCATCTGCCTTCAGCTCAGGGCGTGATCCCGGCGTTGTGGGATCGAGCCCCACATCAGGCTCTTCCGCTATGAGCCTGCTTCTTCCTCTCCCACTCCCCCTGCTTGTGTTCCCTCTCTCGCTGGCTGTCACTATCTCTGTCGAATAAATAAATAAAATCTTTAAAAAAAAATAAGAAACTTAATTATCTCTGTTGAAAATAAAGAGACTTTCCTTTTTCTTATTTACTTTAGAAACCTTGTAACTGAAATTTCTCTGATACATCTTTTTAAAAGCTAAATAAGCCTGTTACCAGCTTTCAGACCCCAGAATAACTTTCACTAGGAGTGGGAACCATTTCTTCGAAGTACAAACATCAAGGAAAATAGTGTCTCTCTCTCCCAGTTTCTGTGGGAGGGTAGGGACCTAAATGCAGTGGGGACCTCACTCTAAACTGCAAAATTACCTCCCGTCATACAAAAATGAGAAGTTTATTGTTCTTTTAGATAAAGCCAATCAGCTAACATAGATATTCACCCCAGTTACCAAGTTAATTTAGGGTGAACTCTGTGTGACAAATGGTGCTGTCAAGTCCTCTTAGTTGATAACTCATTATCGTTTATCTTGAGAATATATATGTGATGGGCTGATCTCCTTGGTTATATTCAGGAGTGGGATTTCTCTCTGTCTTTGCAATACTTTGGAGATTACCAGTGATATGCCTGACATTCTGGCACACTGCTTATGCAATTTTAAAATTATGTTCTTTCTTTCTCCTCTACATTTATGAAGAGGTATTCTAGGTTCGAAGGAGATTTTTAAAAACATTATATGTCCCCAAAAACTCTTAACAGTGATAAAGTTTCTAATTTTACTATTTCAGTAGACTTTAAGTAGACCATGAACCATAGTTTGGAAAACACACATATAAACCAATACTGCATTTCCTTTTTTTTTTTAATTTTCAATTTATGTTTTCAATTTTTAAGAAACTCATTATTTTCTCATCAATCTTAATACAAAATATAGTACATATTACACATACTTAAAATGTTAATTTAACCCCATAAGTTAATAATATATTATAGAATGGATATTGATATGCTTGTATTATAGTAGGTATATTATATATTAAACATATTATTAATTTGACTCTAAAAGATTCTTGTATACATAATTAAAATTAAATTCATTTTTATTATTTATTTCATTTTAGCCTAATAGAATATCTTTGTGCCAATGTTCATTTTAACATTTCATTTTAAAATTCTATTTTTAACCGTATGAATTTTTTAAAATTATATTCTTTTAGCTGAATTAAACAAACTTTGACCCACTTTGACTTTTACACATTATATTTGAATCTAATTAGCAATAAAATCTTTTATAATAGCTAATTTGAATATGAGGGTCTTTTTTGTCCCCCACCAGGATTTTTTTTTTTTTTTTTAAGAGAAACTGCCACTCTTGTTGTTGGGTATCATTAGATTTAACCTATGGGATTTTTATTGTTTTGATGTCAATTACTTTAGAAAGAAAAAATATATTTCCCCAGATACAGTTAATTTATAATTTGAATTTTTGTTGTATTCTAATTGTTTCCTTCTCCCATCGATACTTCACTATTTTACATAGACAGACATCCTTTAACATCTTTCCCTCTTATTTTTTTTAATGTGTTTTGTTTTTGTTTTCTGTACAGATACTTACTGTTTACTTACTTACTCTGTTGCTCTTTCTAGATAACTCCAAATAGTATATTAGCAACTTGTCTTATCTATTTTCTCATTATGTCTGTATACATGATCTTTTTCTTTGTTTGTTTTCTAATTACTTCTACCTTTCTTTGAATATATCTTAACTTTTGTAAAGAATTACTCAACTGTGTAAATGTTGGCATGTTTTCAAAAAAATAATATTAAGCAATGTTTCTAGAAAACTCTTCTAGAGGGGGATGGGAGACATACATAAGGATGTCTACTACAATATTCTTTTTTTTTTCTTTATTCTTTTTTTAATAAATAGCAGAAGGCTACCTAGATGTCTATTATGGGGACAACACTGAAGTAGAATTTGTTATATATGTATTATAGGATACTACACAGTGATGAGAAGAAATGAACTATTTGTAGATGTTGAATGTAGACACATGAACAAAATACATGATCGTGAATTTAAAAAGAAACAAAGAGAATTATAGCAAAACGTGTCTGTAAACTTACCAAAAACATAAATTAATGGTCCATATTGTCATAAATACACATATAAGAAAATAAACTTGGCAATGCATTGAAAGAAAACATTTAAATCATCAGAAAGGATGCTTATGTGGAAGAGGAAATGGTACTGGGGTTGAAGGATGAAAGGTAAAGACAAAAACAGAATAAATTAACAGAGAAAAATCATGAGTAAAGATATGTAGTACCACAATGCCATAAACTCAAGTCAATTCTGTGCTTCTGAATATTAATAAGCAATACATAGCAAAAAGTACTTTTTATTTTGCTTTACGAAATGCTTAGAAATTTTTACTTAATTGTTAATGCGTGTGCATTTTTCATCAACTCTTATAAGCTAGAAATAGGAAAGGAGTGTCTTACTGGTTTACCTATTACACCTCATGGCACATTTTCTCAGCCTTCTCTTACAATCACTTATCTGAATTCATGTGGATAAATGTCCTACTGGCTTTTATTCTGTTCCTTTTTCATTCGAGATTTTTGTATCTAGCAACCATGTGCCTAATAAGGTCTTTTACTTGGAAAGGAAAATTTACTTGGAATTTTTTTTTTTTTTTTTGAGAGAGAGAGCACCGAGCATCCACATGCAAAGGGTTGGGAAGAAGGGAGGATGGGTGGTGAGAGGGGTGGAGCGACAGGGAGAGAGAATCCTAGGCAGGATCCATGCCCAGTGTGGAGCCCAAGGCAGGGCTTGATCCCCCCCCACCCTGAGATCATGATCTGAGACGAAATTAAGATCTGAAGCTTAACCAACTGAGCCACGCAGGTGCCCCTACACACAGGCATTCTTAATAAAACAATAAAACTTTTATAAATAAAATGTAATTTGAACGTATAAAGAATCACAGCCCTCTTGGATAACATTTAAATAAATATAAATCTTACAGTTTCTTTCCCATGATAGTTGAAATTATTTTATTAATGTTGGAAAATTAATGGATTCACCAGAAAACACCAAAATATATCTTGAATTGGGCAATAAAATGAAAATCAACAATCAGGATCTATATGCCCTCACAGATTTTCGCTCAGCACAAGTCATTTATTTGCATGAAAAAGTCAACAATCAAAAAGATGATCAAATGTATATAAGCATGTGAGATTGCTTCCAGGCTTTGCATTATGCTCCATGGATACCTTTTCTAGTCCCAGCACAGCTATCTCTGTGTCCCCGTCTCTGTCTCATCATCTATTTGTCTATCTATATTGATTTATCTATCTTTTAATTCATCTATACTGATAAACCCAAGTTTTGAGAGCTTAATCTTCAAGAGTCTCTTGGCTGTTTCTGCCCTCTACATTTCCATGTAACTTTTGGACTCAGCTTCTCATATGTTACACGCATGTTCATACACGCAAAAAACACTTGGAATTACATTGAATCTACACCTGTGGGAAGAATTTCTATTTTTATAGAATAATGTTTTCAAAATCATGAATGTGTTGTATCTTTCTAATAAGTTAGGTATTTTTTTAAGTAAATCTTGAGAGAACTTTTACAACTTTTCTCATATAAGACATTGCACAACCTTTGTTAGATTTATTCAAATTACCTCATATTTTTATGTTAACATATATGGTAGCTTATGCTGTTTCATTTCAAATTGTATGTTCCTGGTAAAAAATAATATAGTTGTTTGATACATACCAATTTTGTATCCAGCCACCTTGCTGAACTGTTATTAAATGTAATGATTTCTTTACAAATTCCTTTGATCCCAGAAGACCTTACTGTTATGTTTTTGTAAGGTTATATCACTTATATTTATGCAACAATTACTCTGTCGGTTGGTTTTAATGCCTTTACATCAACATTTCTGAATAAAAATCATTTTCCTTCTACGAAAGAATGCTCTTTTTCTGTAAGATGAATCTGATGGTGACAAATTCGATGTTTATGTATTTGTGGAAATGCCTTTATTTCTTCTTCATTTTAAGAACTTATTTTCTGTGTAAAGAATTCTAGTTTGGGGCGCCTGGGTAGTGCAGTCGTTAAGCGTCTGCCTTCGGCTCAGGGCGTGATCCCAGGGTTCTGGGATTGGGCCCCACATCGGGCTCCTCCGCTGGGAGCGTGCTTCTTCCTCTCCCACTCCCCTGCTGTGTTCCCTCTCTCGCTGGCTGTCTCTCTGTCACATAAATAAATAAAATCTTTAAAAAAAAAAAGAATTCTAGTTTGGTTTATATTTTCTTCAATACTCTTTATATATAATTCCATTGTCTTTTGAATTTCCTTATTTAGATTTATTATTTTTATAATATTTTTTAAGTTTTTATTTAAATTCCAGTTAGTTAACATATAGTGTAGTATTAGTTTCAGGTGTACAATATAGTGATTCAACACTTCCATACGATACCCAGTGCTCACGTAAGGCTGTGTGTGTGTGAGAGAGAGACAGAGAAAGAGAAAGAGAGAGAGGGAAAGAGAGAGATTCTGTGCTCAAGGGGTCATGGCTCTTCTTGCTAACTGTGGCTTTCATCAGATTTTGAAATTTCTCATATATTTTCTTTCCAAATTTACACTTTAAAGTACTCTTTTTTGAGAGTCAATGAGAAGTCAGAAATTAGAGTAAAATCCAAGCCAAAAGATATAAACACTCATAATATTTTATCAATAAGAAATGTTGAGGTGCATTTCAACACACACACAAAATGCATAAGCTACAAATATTTAGGTGAGTGAATTGCTATCAAAATTGTCTGTATCATTTTAATTGAAAATACAAATGCTTCATGAACAGGCTGACAGCATTTTTGAGATCACTTTACAAAGAAAAACTAGAAACCAGGCAGATATAGAATCAGGGGCTAGGCCGGTGATGGGCATTAAGGAGGGCACGTATTGCATGGAGCACTGGGTGTTATACGCAAATGAATCATGGAACACTACATCAAAAACTAAGGATGTACTGTATGGTGACTAACATAACATAATAAAAAATTTAAAAAAAGAATCAAGAACATAAACTTCATTAATTCAGAGATTAACAAAAATAGTGTATTACAATATATAATGCATCAAGCCCAATCATCCTTGTAAATATAGTAGGAAGGATTTACAAATAGCAGTGCAACTTTTTCTAAGTAGACATATGTTCTTAATATAAAAAAATTTGAAGAATTTCAATTCCTCATCTCTAGAAAACTGAACTAGATAGATATGCTCTCTGAGGATGTCTCCAAACTTTGTAGTTAAAACAAAAACAAAAAACAAACAAAAAAAACCAAGGCCATGCTGTCTTCCCAATACATAAGAGAACCACAAAGATCATCCTACACTTAAATCACAAATATTGTGTCTTAAGAGGGATCTTAGCAGTCATTTAAACCATAGTTACAAGAAACAGTTCAGTTAAAAGGAATTTTAAAATCCATATACCTGTAAAGTCATATTTCTTCTCTCTACTGGAGGCAAAGAAACAGCAACCAAAATTTCCTCCCACCAAAACCTCTAGAGGAGAAAGCCAGGAATAATTTTTTGTGGGGGAAAAAATCTCCATTTAAACATTAACTATTACAAACTTTTCTCTCACAAAGTATAAAGAAAACAAATCACTATTATAAACAAATATCATTATATTTACTAGACATAAAGACAACCTCAGAGTTGCATCTCCCTTATAAATTAGTTCTAAACTGTGATAATTTGTGAATTTTTGAGACTACTTTTATGATTTTTTATGTCAGCTTCCACTTCCCTCTTCCTTTAATATCTATCTTTTGATTTTCTCCTTTTAATATATTTTCTGATAGAAACAAAAACGAAGTGGGACTGAATTCTTTTCAAAAGTAAGATTTCACAGATTCTGGATGAGAGCCAGGGTATATCAGCCTGTGGAGTTGTTACAATTAGAGTAAAAAATGGATATACAGTAACTAGCACACTGCAAGATACATGAGAAGTTCTCTTCTTCCTTCTCTACTTCCCTTCCTTCTTTAAGGGGTATTTCTTGTTTATTTTTCAGCATAGGCTACATTCCATGAAGTAGCAAAAACAGAATTATAGATAGATGAGGTAATATTATCAGTGATTTATTTTTTAACTGGAATTTTAGAATGAGTAAATCTTGTGAAAGGAGAATAAATTCTAAGTATTAAAGTATTGTTGAACTAGAGTCCTTTTTTTACCGTATGGACTTAAACTGTTTGAAAAAAATAATTCACAATTGTTATGGATTGGTCCTACTTTGCTAATCACAATATCTGGTGTAATGATTTTGAATCGTTATCTTTCCTTTCCTATTGTAAAAGTGATGGAAACTCATTTAAAAGAGTTGTAACCTACACAAAAGCAGAAAAAATATGCCCAACTGCCATCTTCCACAGATAGCCGCTGGTACTTTTTTTAGTGATTTTCTTTCTAGCATTCAGTCTATGTGTATTTTTAGAGAAAACTTTGATACTACTGCATATACAAGTTTTAAATTTTTTTTCATTTAATATATGCCCTTATCTCATATTACTAAATTATTATTAGCCATAAATTTTAAATTCTGCATAGCATTCCGCCAAATATATCAAACGTCAACCTAAAATTGTGAAGAGGATGGGGCGCCTGGGTGGCACAGCGGTTAAGCATCTGCCTTCGGCTCAGGGCGTGATCCCGGCGTTGTGGGATCGAGCCCCACATCAGGCTCTTCTGCTATGAGCCTGCTTCTTCCTCTCCCACTCCCCCTGCTTGTGTTCCCTCTCCCGCTGTCTGTCTCTATCTCTGTCAAATAAATAAATAAAATCTTTAAATAAATAAATAAATAAATAAATAAATAAATAAATAAATAAAATTGTGAAGAGGTAATAATTAAGCAAAAGCATTTGAGAACAAAGAATTGCAGTTTGGGGCAGATTTGAGCAGCAACACAAACCATGTGCCACTAGGGAGCAAAAGATTTTTAAAGCAAAAAGGGAACATCTGTATGTTTACAAAGCATTTTGATTGGTGATGGTATCTCAAAGCTAATCTTGGCTGAACGTAATTGGTTGCTAAAGCTCACATTAAGTAAAAGTCTTTTACTGTAGCAAGTTGCAGGTATTCTTCCTAAATCCTTGGAATTTTTGTGATGGGGCCCCGTTCAGAAGTTCATGGTCCCACCTGGTGAAGATGTGCATAATGCCCACACCCTTAACGGCCTCCCAGCTCCATTTCAGTCCACCTTCCCAAACGCAATATAGTTAACAGTTACCTACAGTTGGATGTTCCATCTTCTTTCTTCATTTTAATTACGATGTACTGTTATAATCAACACTCAGTATTTACGTTATACAGGTTCCCCATCCCCCCATTCTGTCTTCTTTTTCCTTAGGATAAATTCTTTAACTGAATCGTGATATCATAGGATAGAAACCTTGTTTAGGCTTTGCCGAGTTGGAAAAAGGCAATCTCAGAACCATGATTTTACTACAAAGGACACCTAGCAAATCTTCCCTGGGTTTTGGCTATCCTGCTTCTTCCCGCTGACTGCTTTCAGATTCACTACAGATAGAGAATCTCACCTGGAGTCTGCTCACTTTATTGATGCCAGCTTGTAAGGAGCATTCAGATGGTCTGATAATACTTCTTTAATTGAAAATGTTATTGAGATTATTGTCAATTGGCATACAGCTGAAAGAAATAATAGAGATGTTTCCTATACTCTTAAGCTAGTTTTCCCCAGGGGTAACATCTTGCGAAAGTATGGTACAGTATCATACTGATAATACCTTGTGAAAGCTTGAATTTTGTTAACTAATTCCTAATAAGAGGGTCTTGCATTATCATGGTAAATCACTCCGGCAGACAGAGTGAGCATGTCCTTGCTTTGCCCTCCCAGAATGTACACTGCTCACTGGTCCCACATCTGGCTGGGAGCTCCTGATGCACTCAGAACTACCACTAAGCCCTCCCTAACACAGGGTTCACAGGTTTGAAAGGAAAGATGTGGCCAACTCTGGAAACTCGAAAGCCTAATCATCGGTTTATCTGTCTCTTTACCACCCCTGGAGGCAGTCATCTTGTGACCTTCAGGAAGCACTGTTAATTCTGCTGAGACATAAGACTGAACTATCAGTATGTAAACGCATATATGGTTACCATGAGGGCTTCCATCCAAGATAGGAAATTACTGCCAAAGTAATTAAACAGGGAGGCCATTAGACCAGGTGGCTCTAAGGCCTTGGTATCCTTTGTAAGCAAACCAAAACCTAAGTCAGAGTCAATGCACTTGAATTCAAGAAAGTGAAACTTAGAAACAACCCACTACAGTCAACTTGGCTTTCCCGAATGAGGCAACCCCTTAAGCTATACCCAAAGAAATAATGTCTTAGCTTTGCTGCTGCTTCTTCTCTATAAAATCCTCTCCCTAATTCCTGTCCACACAACACTCCTAACCACAACTCAATTGCAACTGATATATGTTCAAATATACTGTTGAAATTTTTAATGTTTTTTATTTTTTAAACATTGCAAATGTTTGCAAAAGGCAGCACCAAGTGTCTAGGCTCCTCTGTCTGGTCAATTTCCCATCAGACACATCTTCCCCAGGTTATGACACCAGCAAAATCCCCTCCCCAGGCCTGTGTGAAAAGGACACTCACTGATCATTATTGCATAGGCAGCCTACATGTCAGGGCCACAGGCAAGCGAGGCCCCACAGAACACTGAGCAGCATTAGCCGAAGGGTAACCCTATTTTTACCCCAGGATTTTCTTTTTTTTTTTTAAAGATTTTATTTTTATTTATTTGAAGAGATAGAGACAGCCAGCGAGAGAGGGAACACAAGCAGGGGGAGTGGGAGAGGAAGAAGCAGGCTTATAGCAGAGGAGCCTGATGTGGGGCTTGATCCCACAACGCCAGGATCACGCCCTGAACCGAAGGCAGACGCTTAACGACTGCGCCACCCAGGCGCCCCAACCCCAGGATTTTCAAACGCACTGTAAATACATCTAGTTCTTACTTAGTTACATGGTACATTTAAGGTGTTACTTTTAAGACTCTAGACTTCATGAATCATCATAGATATTCCAACAGGCTCGATGTTGGAAACAAGCCCGGTAACTTCAGAGAATGAAGTATCTCCCATTCAGCACATCCTTGTCTCAGCTCCCACATTCCTTCCACTGCTCAGAATTTCAGTGGAATAAATGATAAACACCTGCTTCAAAAAACCTATGCAATCCTCACAAAATTAAACAAGTATCTACCAGAGAAGCAGAACACACTCCAAGTATACTAGGCTTTCCGATGGAATTTTATTTTGCCCACCTCCCATTTGCCATCAAGTTTATCACATTTCAGTTAATCACTTAGCATATGGGCCAGTAATAAACAATGTTGCCTCACTCAGGAGAAGTACAAACTTGAAATTGGATAGTGTGGTCAGATTCCATAGAGTAATTTTCTTTGAATGAAAAGTCCTTCTCTTAATGAAAGCAGGAGTTTCTCAAGGTGCCAGATAATCTGAGAATTTAGTTAATTTGAAAAAAAAAAGTGACCATAAAACTATTACAGTTGATAAGAATTCAAAACTACACACACTCTAAGCTCATAAATTATCAGGTGTCATGATGCTGCTTCTATTCGTATGACCCCCATCAGGTCCTGTCACTCCAAATAACAAATCTGGCTGTATCTAAAAGTATTAAAAATGCTTTGCTGTTCTTGTGGTGGTGGTGGTGGTTGTGACAGTGGTGGTGAAGAGTTTCATATAATTTTTGATTGATTTTCTTCCCCAAAAATGCTCCATCATATATCCTCTTTGGTGTAACAAAAAAATACACAGGCAAAAGAGAAGGAACATGTTTTCCATAAGAAGTACTCCCGTGGTTATCAGTATTCTATGAATACTTTTTTTTTTCTTCAGAATGATCCCTTTTATTTTTCAGCCTTTATTTTATATTGTTTTATTGTCATCGAAAGTCTAACTCATATTGGTTTTTGTGCATCGAGAGAGCCATCTCATATATAGACCACTGAGGTGTCTTGCTGTTAAAAATCACTGAATTGGAGAAACTGCACAAACTGATGTAGAATATTGGAAGAATGTGGCTGGCTTTACTTTTGAACCTGACACCAGGAAGGGAGGAAAGTGTATGAAGCACTCAGACACACAGGAAAAATGGATGACACTTACAATCCGGACATTCTCACATAACAAGATATGTTTCAACCTATCTATGTGCTATGTCTCATCAGCCACCACACCCTCAGTTTCTAATAATTGTCTTCCTGTCTCTGCTCCAGCCATTGCATCTATTGTTCCCTTTATTTGAAATGCTTTTTCCCTCTTATTTTAGTTAACTCTATTCACTTAGTCAGTCATAGCTGATAATCCTGGAAAAACCAACAACGACGCTGCTAGGAGAAAGGGATGGGTAGTATTAGAGGGGAGGGGAACCCCACAAGTATTTCTGAGGGGTGAGGGAAAAAAAAGAGCAAGGCTAATTGTATTATCCAAGAACCAAACTTAGAATTGCACACACACACAGTGTGTTTCAGGGAAACTTCAGGGCAGGATTTGTCTACAAAGGGTACAGTATGGGGTGCAATGATAATGAAGCAGATGAAAGGAAGTAGACTTAAGCCATGGAAAATGAATGAAAATACTCAGCTAACAGGTTAACTAATCTTTTAAAGGGCTATGAAAGACTTAAAGTAACAAGACTAAGTGAAGATAAATTTTAATATTCTTGCAAGTACCAATCCAACTTTGGAGGAAAGTATTTCTCTTTAGGGAATGATTAACATTCAAACTAGTTTTAATTACTATAAAAGTTAACTGTATCTTCAGGAATACAGTATAATAAATGTATGGTACAGCACTGAATAGAAATTTCCCTTACTTTGGATTAACTAAATAATATTTGTGAACAGATGTGTGTACATAAATTATTAAATTAAGATGTTACTTTTGGGTGCCTGGGTGGCACAGCAGTTAAACGTCTGCCTTCGGCTCAGGGCGTGGTCCCGACGTTCTGGGATCGAGCCCCACATCAGGCTCCTCCGCTATAAGCCTGCTTCTTCTTCTCCCACTCTCCCTGCTTGTGTTCCCTCTCTCGCTGGCTGTCTCTACCTCTGTCAAATAAATAAATAAAATCTTTAAAAAAAAAAAAAAGGTTACCTTTAAGACGTTGAGACTTCATAAATTATCATGTATATAATATACACACACACTTATATATACACATATACGGGGCACGCACACACACACACGCACACCTCTTTTACTTAATTATGTTCCTTCTGGCTTTTGGTGCTAAGGAAAAACCGATAATGTCTATGGTACATGTATGATCTGGTAAGTGGTTGAAAGCTCTATTTCTGGAAGCATCATCTGGTTTATTTCACAACTGTATCTTACCAGTTTCTTATAGCTATGACAACAAATTACCACAACGTTCTAACCTTAAAACAGCAGAATACTTTTTTCTTTCACAGTTCCAATGACCAGAAGTCCAATATTAGTATCGCTGGACTGAAATCAATGTGTTGACAGGCTGTGCTCCCTGGGGAGGTTCTAGGGGAGAATCTGTTCCTTGTATCTTCCGGTTCCCACAGGCCAGCATTCCTTGACCTGCGGCCACATCACTCCAATCTCTGCTTCTGTGTGTCAGGGTATAAACCATCACCCTGCCTTCCTCTTGTAGGGATACATGCGATTGCACTTAGATAATAAAGGATAATCTCCACGTCAACACCCTTAACTTAATTACATCTCCCAAGACCTTTCTTTTTGCCATTTAAAGTAGCATTCACAGATTCCAGGGGTTGGGAGGTAGATATCTTTTGGAGTGGCATTTTTCAGCCTACCACAGCCACCAACCACCTAAGTCACCTTTGAGAAGTTACTCAAACTCTCTAAATCTTATTGTCTTTCTCTATAAAGTGCCAAAAATAAAAGTATTTACCTTATAGTGATGACAAATAAAATAAAGAATATAAAGCCACAAGTGTAATTCGTGACACATGATAAATATCAATAAATATTACCTATTATTGTCATTATTTGTTCCATTGCTTTTTTACACTAATATCTTACAAATGTGTTAGCTCTCCACTATGAGGAAGATATTACATTATTACTGGTCCACTCTTGACAAGATGTGTGTCTTTCCCTACTTCCCAAGCCATTTCCTTGGTTCACTACACCTTCCTCTGACCCCAGTCCCCTTCACTGGTAACATCAGCAGTTCTCAGGCTGTCAAAATAGAATGTTAACAGGAAGCCACTTTAACATGAGTTTTGGTTAATGACTGCAGAAATTAGTCCAAGATTTGCATCCAGTACCAAAGAGAATTAACTGAAATATCACCTCATCAGAAAAAGTTAAACTAAATTGAAGCTTGACTGTTCTACAAGACTGATTACCATGTTTTATAAGGGGTGTGTGGGTGTGTGTGTGTATTCATACATTCTTAGTTTTTTTCTGAGTTTTTGAATTTGACAATAAATGCTTATTTTGTAATAGGAGAAATACAAAATAGTAGAAAATGTGCATTATTAAAAAGTTAATCCTAAAAGATTTTTATGAAAGTTGTAGTGCTGATGGTTTTTAATCTTCCTGCATTTCTACATAAAAACCAACCCCATTCTAAATTAGCTCCCCGTTGTCATTCAACTTCTCACGTCATTCTTGTCTTTCAAGTATGCAGTATAGTCTATCAATGGATATTTCTTCACATAATTATTTGATTTTCTCACTGAACAGTAGGATACATGAAAGTTTATAGTGCATTTGTTTTGTTTGTTGTTATAACCTCAGGTCTTAGTCAAAAGCAAGCACTAAATATTTCTGAACAAAACTGATTTCATAGCCTCCATCCTCTGTTCTATTCTTCCTTTATTCAATTATGTTGGTAAAATTAACAGGCCAATTTATATGCAGAATAGCTACTGAATAACTACAGAGAAACCTTAATGCTTGTATAATGATTAGGTAGACGATGCCTCTGACCCTAGTTGAATTTTTTCATTTCATTTTACCACATAAATGATCATTAATTTTTTAGACATTTATATATTTAAGTTACTTTACAAAATTAAACACTGCATTGTTTTTCTAGATTGTACATCAAATATTTTTTAAATAGAGAATTTATGACCAATACAATTTCAAGAAGCAAAAAATGGTGCCATTTTTCCTTAAAAAATATTTTTATTAATATTCTATGAAAGAAAAAAAATTAATGTTCATCTGCTTAGAGTAACACATTAAACATCATTACTAAATAAATCACTTTGTCACTATCCTTATTAATTTGGGGGGAGGGTTGATTTAAGTTCATCCTAGTAATTAAAAGTACTATTTTACCTTAACACATCTTTTTTTCATTTCACATTTTTTAGGAAAAAAAAACTTATAAAATTTCTATTGATGAAAAAACCTATTAAATATTTCAATATTTTGTATACAAGAAAGTCTGCAAAAAATGTCATGACAATGACAGGAAGTTAAGCAGATTCACTGAACTATAAAAGGGAAACAAATCACTTTCATTAGAATGCTGCAGTTCCTAAAAATAGGAGAGACTGAAATCCATGCCTTGGTTAACAACCTCACAATACAGAGAATTTACCTTCACAATTACATGAATATAAAATAAATTTTCTAAATGTTTGCATATTGTGGTAACTTTTGAAGTTATATCTAGATAAAAGTAATGTTGCTTTGATTTTCAACTGGGTTTCTCCAAAAGTGATGGCATTTGAATCATTATTTCATATTTAACAACTACATATATAAGAAAATACAACTCTCCAGAGGATGACTCTGTGTGTGTGTGTGTGCGCGCGCGCACGCAAACAGTATACGGAGAAAAATCAATTCATGAAATCATATTTATTTTAAGGCAATGTGTTTCCTAAGTGTGTTTCCTGAAGTGAAATTCTGATTATTACACACATAGTTCATTTTATAGGAGGATGTGGGAACTGAAAAGTCCTAAAACAGCTGTTGTGATTGGGGAGAGGTAAGAAATGGTAGTGACCACCTGGCAAGGTGGCCAGATACACGTCATTATATAAGAGAGACTGATATTCATCTAGAACAAAACAGAAAAATGACTTTATAAGCTATCAAGGTAATAGAAATTTGATTAATGAAATTGTTATTTTTATTACATAAATGCAATACACTGTTACTTCAGAAGACAAGATATATTAACCGAATTATTGAAATAAAATGTCAAAAATCCTATAGCACAAATTCTTTAGAAATCCAATAACTATAAGATTCGTTAAAAACACGGCACTGGTACTGAAATAGACGGTAGGGGATGTACAAATGGTGGCAGATTAAAATTTATTTAAGAATTATTTTAATATGGCATGACATTTAAATAATTTATATATAAGTTGAAGGCATTATACTATCAAAACCCAAATTAAATTATGTATTAAATTGTGAAAGGTCTCTGAAAGATTTTAAGTGGAATACATTTTATTTGCTTATAAAATGGATAAAATCTGTCTCATTTAAAATGTTTAAATATAGATCTTACATAGATTGATCTTAAACTAAATTTCCCCGATTTTTTGCATGGGTGATACTTAGAAATATGAAAGTATTCTAAGATTGAGAGAGGAAATATTATGTAATTCTTTCAGCAGGTAGCAGGACACCAGGCAGGACTGGAGCATGGCATAGGACAAAGCCAGGGAAGACGTAAAGAACACTTCAGAGACCTGGTGACTGAACCTCTGATGGGTGCCTACACAATTCAGGAAAAAGGGAACAAGATTGAAACTTAAATACTAGATGTAGACCATAAAGTCCAAATGGGTCACAAAGCAAGACTGACTTCATTCGGGGCCTTCTGTTTAGGGAATTAAGGCTCCTTTAGCACAGCCTGCCTCATGAGCCTGAGATGGCAGAGACCAGATATGTAACCAAGTGGCCTCAGCTGCCTGCACCAAGTACCTTAGAGAAAGACGAGACCTCTGTTTGTCTCTCTAGTTATTACTGGATGTCCTCCTCTTGGGACTGGTACAGAGATGAAGAATGGCATGGACACATGGGGATGGCAAAGGGCTTTAGACTGGGTCACAAAATGCAAGCAGAAGACTGGGTAAGGAAGAAAGAACTGAGTGACTGAGGTCTTGGTATGGCCACAAACTGAACAATATTTTCTCTTTGCTTAATGGTTGAATCCAATGTACACAAAGGTTTCTTTTTAAAATTGGTACACAATTGTAAAATTTTAAAATCACTAGGTTAATTATATTTTGTATTTATTTGACCTATATGTTTTATTTATTTATTTGGCTCTTTATTTGGCTACAATAATATATAATATATACAATAATATATTTCATGAACACTCATTTAATTCTTACTTGGAAATATTACAGAACATCTACAAACTATTAAAGACTTTCACATGATACTGTCTTTTAGCTGTTATTTTAACTTGTAACCTCTAAGAAAAATTGTTGAGGGAAGAGCATGCCCAATTTTCATTGTATCCTGAATAGCCTGGTCATTAATTTCAAGTAAATCTAGCATGCTTTTATGAAAAGAGCTTTACTTAATTGAAAATGATAGGATTCATTTACCTAAAAATCTCTAGCAGGCAAGCAAACTAATTAAAATATTATCATACATTCCTTATGTCAGCAATGTATTTCAAATCACATTCTGATACTAAAATCTTTTTTATATTAAAATTAAATATGCTCAGTATCTAAAAAACTGCAAACTGAGAACAGACATTCCAGCTACTGCATATTACTATGTTCTGCCAAACATGGAAAAAAGCAAGAAAGGACATTACAGCATTTAAAAGAATGATGACCAAGAGTGGGGCCTTCAGTGAGAGTTTGTATTTTGAAAAACATTGTTTTATTTCTAATAACGTAATAGTGTTGTTGCTAAAGTTTAGCACTTGATATTTGCAAAGTTATTTTATAATTTTAAAAAACTCAAATTATTTGCCAAAATGGAAGCACATTTTTTCAACTGAGTACATTTTACAGATGATACTGATTGATGTTTAAATCTGTTATTTTGTTTTCCGAGTGATATTCTCCCTCATTTAAAGTCACAAAAGAGCTAGATTTTTTTCAAATTGTTATAGCTCAACATTCTTTCCAGTATGTGTTTTGAAATAATCATTTTTCTAAATATAAAAAGGGCTCTTTATTCCTTTATTCATTCATTATTAATTCATTTGACAGGTAAACAGCACACTGAAAGCCTACTGTTTTGCAGCCCCCTTCCACTCTGTGGGAACACAGCAATGAATATTTATTTCATCCTATCAGCCTTTATACAATACACCATTAGTAGCTAAAAAACTCAAATCAATAGCATTAATTCCTCCCTCACTTTTCATTTTGACTTCTACTATACTTATTTACATACTTTCTTCTCTCAAAAATTATTTTTTTTCACAGATTTAAGAATTAAACATAAAATCAGGGGCACCTGGGTGGCTCAGATGGTTAAGTATCTGCCTTCAGCTCAGGTCATGATCTCCAGGTCCCGGGATCGAGCCCCGTGTTCAGCTCTCAGCTCAGCAGGGAGTCTGCTTTGCCCTCTCCCTCTGTTTCTCCCCCTGCTTGTGCTCTCTCTGTCTCTCTCTCTCAAATGAATAAATAAAATATTCAAAAAAAATAAATAAACACAAAATCATTTTCTCTGCACCTCAGATTGCTGCCAGAGCCCATAGCACCAATTAGAGACTTCAGAAGGGAGAGTATGAAAGCTTTCTGGACGTAGGTAGGAATTTTAATGCTCCATATTGCAATTTCTGTCAATGCTGCCCAAGTCTACAATTTGGAGAACTGATATTTATAGATTATACTTATTATTTTTTAAAAAGTTGTTCTTGGCCTCAGAGCATTTGGCAATGTTTGGCAAAGGTGCACTTGAAACTCTATCTCTTGAAAGACAATTATCATATGGTTTCACTCATTTATGGAACATAAGAAATAGCACGAAGATCGGTAGGAGAAGGAAGGGAAGAACGAAGGGGGGTAAACAGAAGGGGGAATGAACCATGAGAGACTGTGGACTCTGGGAAACAAAGTGAGGGCTTCAGAGGGGAGGCGGGTGGGGGATTGGGATAGACTGGTGATGGGTACTAAGGAGGGCACGTATTGCATGGAGCACTGGGTGTTATATGCAAACAATGAATCATGGAACATTACATCAAAAACTGGGGATGTACTGTATGGTGACTAACATAACATAATAAAAAAATTATTATTAAAAAAACAAACAAAGAAAACAAAAACCAACAAACAAACAAAGAAACTGTATCTCTATCTATACTTGAGGATGAAGTGAAGCTAGGGCTCTTGATGTTACCCATAAAGTAACAGTTTTCTGTTTCTACAAGAAAAAAAAATAGACTTTATAAATTTCTAAATTCTAACTATGTTTCTTATAATTCTGAGTAAGGGGCCATGAGGGTCAGCTGCCCAAACAGGCCAGATCCAGCAGTTTCAGCAGAATGCCATTACACTGAAGTGAGCACCACAGGTCATGTGTCACTTGTATCTCCATAAAACAACAAAAACACTATAAGATAAACATATAAACATCTATGTACATGTATGAACATCTATGTATATGAATATCTATGTATATGAACATATATGTATAATGAACATCTTCAAATCTAATGTGTTTTCTCCCTTGTTTTTCCTCTTTGTCATAGACCATATGACGTACCATAATGTACGTCATTTGACACTGCAGTGTAGTGGAAACACACAGCTATTGGAATTAGGAAAACTTCAATTCAATGTAGTTCTGCCACTCTTTTTCTAGCAAAGAATAATACTTATCGTTTAAAAATTACACTTACTCAAAAAGGAACTGAGGTGTTCCTAATGCCATGTGGGTTCCACCACTGTTTTCCTCATGTTCCAAATCTCCCTGTTTTTTTTCTTAGAGAGAGAGAGAACATGTGCGAGTTGCAGGGGGGTGGGGCAGTGAAGAGGGGGAGGGAGAGAGAATCTTAAGCAGACTCTACACTCAGTGCAGAGCTCTATGCAGGATGTGGACTCGATCTCACCACCCTGAGATTATGACCTTAGCTTAATGGACTCAGCCACTCAGTGGGCCCTCCCTAGGTTTTTGTCACTACACCACACACCATTGGATTGAGAGGATATCATCCGAGTGTTATGTGGCAGAGGAGACAATGGGTTCATTGACCAAAACCATCATGATAACTCCAGTGCCATGATGAATGAGTAACCCATTCTCATATTCCTGGAACTTCGAAGTGGTTATTTTACAGCTCAAGGAAGCCACCCAGGGTGGATGAAGGAAAGGAAGGAAATATGAAGGAAAAGGAAGATGCAAAAGAAGGTTTGCAATATCTTTGCAAAACTCAATCCATGCAAGGCTTTGGGCTTTGCAACCTTTGCAAGGTAAAGGAAGAGGTCCTGGTAAATACGTGTTTTATAGATGTAGTTGGTGGTTTAGAGACAGGGTGACATGAGGGTGGTGTTTATTTTCCTCATAATTGAGTATCTCTACTTGAGTTACTTCCTGCTCTTTCTCCTTCCCAAACTAAGAACTGGCAGAAGTCTCAGGCTGGAGTTCCAGCAGTAACCAGACAGTCTAACCACTTCTTTGTGATTCTGCCCCTCCCTGCAATATGAGTGAATAATGAGAGCTGAGATTGGTGAACAGTCACCCACCCTAATGTTCTAGGTTCTGTCAACACAACTCCCATCTTTTCCTGCATCTTTCCTCCATCTCTCCTTCACTTATTTTTCTAGTTGTCTTCGGACCAAACTTCATTTATTAAGGCAGAGAAACAGATTACGAGTGTTTGTTTTTAGGGGAAAAAAATCACCCAGGCACCTGTTGCCCTATCCTAAATATCACAGTTAAATTAGAGGTAAAATATCCATTCATTTGAATCATGTAGGAGTTAAACAAATGATGTGTGCCCTCCTTTATTCTCCATGGCTCTGCCTAATTTGATTTCCTTAAATCTCAAGGGATATTTTTATTTATATTAGAAGTGATTATATTAGCTATAAATGTTTGTTGTTTATTATTCCATCCATAAATTTTAAAAAAGAAGCTGCAATTCAGTTGTTCATGGGTGAATTACCTTGGTCTCTCGCGGTCCCTTCAGTTTCCCATTCTGCCCATGTTCGTCAGAAGTACAGAAAGAAAGGCTAGAACTTAAATTCCTCAATTTAAGCGCTCTCACCTGAATTACTAAAAGATTACGTTCTTATGTTCTTGGTGTTATTGTAAATTATCACTTACTAATAGTATGTAATTATTTTTATGATTTCGAACTCTCTAGTATTTAAACCATAGAATTCCCTACACTTATATAAAAACTACCCGATTATGAATTTACCAGTATCAGATATCTTGCTAAATGCTTTATAAGATTATCTCATTCGATTCTCATAAATAACCCCAGATGGAATTCACTTTTAGCCCTATTTTACAGATGAGACCAATGAAACTCAGAAAGCAGAGGTAATCTGCTGCAGGTCAACAGAGTTTATGGGGAAGTATCCGAATTCAAATCTAGTTTGAACAACTCTAAACTTGTGTGCTTTATATGACATGCAGTTTTAAAATTAATTATAATTTTACTTAAATTTGCGATTAATTCTCTGCCTCAATTTGGAATTTGCGAGTGTTATTGGAACTTAGTGACTCAGGAGAACTCATACATCTAAAAGAAACTATAGGTAAGGGTGTCTAACATCACTCACACAACCACTTCAAAGACATCCATCTGGAATAAACACATTGCCAGCTACATGACACAGCTAACTAGTGAAACGACTAAACTAGATAAGAAACCAGGCCACTCCACCCATGAAGTTCTCCTTGTAAAAAAGCCCTGGGTGACCTAGATAACTGACCACTGAGTGATCTGCTTTTTCCTGCCTGCACCCTAATTCTTGCTCTTATGTTTTCCCCAGTAGAGAGTAAACTCACGAAACCCTAGGCAGCCCACCCTTAACCCCAGTAAAGGTAGAACTCAGGTTCCCTCCTCCATCACTCTCTTCCCTCTCTCTCTACAAGCAACTTCTCTATGGGGCCCCTGATGTGCCAGGCATGCCCTCTAGGACTTGTAACAAACCTTGCTTTCTCAAAGTGCCTTGCTGAGGTTCATCTTCTAATCATAAGAACCACAAGGGCCAGTCTAGCCACAGGAATGGCTCTGAAAGGGAGAAGAAGCCAAGGGAGCTCACCTCAAGTCAGAGGCACCCAAGTGAATGCCCCAGGCACTCCTAGCCTTAGACAGACAAACACATGAACAAAAGGGTACTAACCTCTTTCAGCTTCTTCTGTAGCCATAGATCGCCTTCCAAACAGTAACAGAAAATTTTTTAAAAAATCAATTTCCTAACAGATAATAGGCTATTAGGCTCAAAATGAAATAGGAGTTAAGGCTATTCTTCAGCAGTATAACCTTGAGCATCTTTAAGCTAGTTATCCAAACACAAAGTTTCTAGACATTGCTTCTGCCTCCCAGAATTCAATCAGACAGTGCAAGGAAGTCACTTAGAACAGCACCTGGAACATGGTGAGTGCTTAACAAAGGGCAAGCATTATTTTTCATCATTTTGTCTTTATATTTCTCACAAAATACAAACCTTTCATAACTCAATAGAAAAAAATTAAAATGTAGCCCCTCAAAACTCAAAAAATAAAGCCCAATACAAATGTTTGAAAGAGCTATCTTTCTCCCTCCACTCTAAGCTGGTTAAATGGATGACATTTTCAGAAGGAAAAGGAAAGCATTTCTTCTACTTTCAAAGCTGGCAATTTCCCAGTTTTAAAGATTTCAGAGTCACTATTACAATTTATTAGCAATTCTCACTGCAATATTCTTTTTCTCCGACTATGCTGGCTGTGGTACTGAGGCAGCCACATATCTTACACAGATAACTGATAAGGCAAGACGTTCCTAGCCTTGGTTGCAGCATGCCTCAATGCTCCTTGTTCTCCTATGCAGTTCAAGAACATTATCGTGTGAAATCTGGGAGTCTCCCAGGGAAAGACAGAAAAAAGGGTATCTTGGAAGACAAGAAGGAAAAAGAAAGACTGACGTTTATGATAAGAGAACAAGAAATGAAGAGGGCTTCATTTTTGAAGACTTAGAATTGAACAGAAAACTTCAGTTGTTATATGATGTTTCCTGAATACATTTAGGTAGTCAAAAGTTTGTTGCTATGGTTCTTCCCATAATTTCCCCTCTTTCCCACTACCGCACAGATCCAACAAGGTCCACGTGTCCAGAACACGTCTTTGGGTCATTCCTCAAGCACTCCAGGAATCCCTACGTGTTCAGTGAATCATCCATCGCCCACCCCCACCCCCCCACTGCACACATACAAAGAATGCCAAGGTGTCCAAGAGGAACGTCCTGTGATTAGGCCAGGGTTAGTGTCGTGGACAATCCTCTACCCTTGAATGTCATGGTGTTCCCTATACTGTGACTTCAGTAGTACTCTGGTTATAATTTTATTAGGGCCATTAAAGAACTACTATGCACAAACTAAAAGCTCTTACCCCATGAATATCTGCAAAGATGGCAAAACAATCTTAAACCAAGGAATTTTAAGAAAGATCACCAAGGGGTCATGTCTCTTTCACTCTGAATAACTATGCTTCAAAGTCAAAACAAGGACCAAGGTGGAGAAGATGACCAGATAATATCAAGAGAAACTGCATACCAACACGACTTGGCTTAAAGATCTTTCACTTATTTATTTGCTTCAATAAGCTACACAGCAACTGTGAGCAAGAGGGAAGCGATGGGGCAGGTGATGTGTGCTACCTGTATAGGAACTGACCAGTCTCTTTCATTGCCTTGACCACTGCTTACTCTTGGCTGGCATGTCTAGTGATCTCTTCTTGCAGATCTCTCTCCTGTTTTCTTCAAGGGCAGGTGTCCCCTCATGGTCAGCAGGTGGCATACCAAAAGCAGCTCAACACGCTCCAGAAAGATGCAGGAAGTCAATGTTAATGCTCATCACGTCTGGCAGGCCAGACAGCCCTCTGTGCTAATGGGAGTCTGGGTGCTCTGCATATGCCTCGTATCCTATTGATTTGTAGCTGCATCTGCCATATTCTGACTGGTGACAAAGACGCTCAATGACCAAACTTCAAGTAGGTTCGTCTCAAGCTTTTTCTGTCTAGACCTCATCCTTTGGCCTCAGTCACTTGTAGCAAGAATGCTACTAAGTCAGTTAAATGAGATTCCCCTCTCCCTTGATATCTCACCACCCTTGATACCTGATCAAACTCCTTAATCCTCTCTCTCCATCTCCAATCACCCAGATCTGTCTTCAGCATGGAGCCTGTTACGCTGGTTTAACAAGAATCCCCCTACACTTGATATCTTCTCCTCCAACCTTCGTATTTCTGTCCATCAAATTCCAACCCCCCACCCACTCTGCTCTTAGGCTATAAACCCCAACTGTGTTTACTATATTCAGAATTGAGCCTGATCTCTCTCTCCTCTATTGTGATAGTCTTGACACCTACCACAATAGCCCTCAATAAAGTCTTCCTTATCATTTTAACTAATATCAGAACAATATTTTTCTTGAATACCAATTACATCCAAAGTAACATAAAACCTTACATAATTGATTATAATTTATTTACAAGTAATTCCTCTCCTTATCAATGCATGCAAGAACTTTTCGGTACTTTTCAAAATATGTTCATAATTTTGGAGTACAGCAGGTATTTAGCTCTTCTGAGCAAGGTAACCATATGTGTAGGCAGAAGGAAGTAAATATGTTTCAAATTTAACTACTTTTGAGGAAAACATTTTTATAAGCAAAGGAACATTTCTGTTGGGAAAGCATACTCAAGCATAGCAAACAAATTTTTACTCACTCCTATCAAAATGTCACATGAGGTATTCTTAAAAAAAAATCACTCATTCTATGGATTGTATATTCATTGTTATTCTCATTATTAGGAGGTAAAGGACACACTGAATCATAACATAACTTTGTGTGATGCTTCTGGATATTATTTTTTTCACTTCAATTAAGGTACTTACATGAATAAGGTCTTTAGGACCTCTTAAAATTATAATTACAACCTTCAAAAATCTCAAATTGAGAACACAAACTTTCATTAAAATGTAATATCAACTGTACTAGAATCAAGGCCCACATTCCACTATATTTCATGGAAACAAATGTGATCTTACTTTTTCTAAAAACATATTTGCATTTTTCATATGCACATGGAAGTTTTAACAATGTTATTACTATATAAACAGCACTTTATTAATCACTATGCTTATAAAACCCTTCAGGAGTCTCAAAAAATACAAACAGAATAACTTGATAATATTAGAACTGAAAAAATTTAAAAGGATGTGCAATTGTAGAGAATTGCCACAATAAATCTATGTAAATATAGCAGCAGTTTCAAAAATTACTTTTGTGTTTATTTAACAGAATAGATAATGTGATATACATGTATAGAGAATACATGTATACAATACAAATTCAAAAGTATAAGAAACAATAAAATAAGAAGTCTCTTTCATTCCTGTCCTTCACCTTCCACTTCCCAATTTCCTTCTCGAGAGATGCATAGTCTCACTAATTTATTATGAATACTTTCAGATAAACAGACTTACCCAGCTATGTGACCATGGACAAGCTATATCATCAGCCCATGACTCAGCTTCCTAGGCTACAAAATAGGTGGAAGAATCTTGAATCAGGTAAACATTCTTTTTATATATAAATTACATTATGTTCTAATTACTATACTGTACCTTGTTTTGTTTTTCTTTTTCAAGCTGTTGGAGCTCATTCCTTATCAACTATGCATTAGTGCCTCTGTATTTTTGACAATTACACATTGTCCTACGGTATGCTTTCATGATAAGTTATCATATACACATATATATATATGAATATATATGCTACATATATATCAAGTCATTACGTTGTACATACATACTGTGTGTCAATTATATTTCAACAAAACTGGGATAAATAATATATATTGATCAACTCAATTATGAAATTATGTCATCCTCAGACTTCTAATGTTTGAAAATATTAACTGTCTTCAAAACAGAAGAGATTTTACCCATCCTAATATTTACAATAGCTTTCCCTCCATAATTTTTCACATCTTCAAATTTAATTGCTTAGTTTTTTGTAGGTTTAACTTTCACACATTCAAATATCTTTTCCATTATTTATTTATGTATTCAGTAAGATTTATTCAACAGTGACTGTTCTAGTTGCTAACGTTGTAGTAATAAACTTACATAACATTTACAACCTCTTAGAGCTTTCGTATTAGAGAGAGGAGAAAAATAATATCAAATACTTTTAGAAAATAGTTTCAAGAACCATTCTTGCTAAAAAAAAAAATAAATAAATAACAACTCTTATGAAAATAGAAATGATCAGGAGCTTTCTTAATCTGATAGAAGTGTCTACAAAAAACCCAAAGCAAACATCATATTGAATGAAGTATTCTTAATAGCTTTGCCCCTGAAGTAAAGAAGGCTTCTGCTCTTGAGCTGTCATCACTTTTATTCAACAAGGTACTAAAAGGCCCTAGTCACAGGAAGAAGGTATAACAATGAATGAATGAACATTGGAACTTAGGAATAGAAGTAATCATTCTCAAGCAAATGATTATATTTTTAAAAAAATCATATGTACATTAAGAATGTACAGATATATATACACATATATGAAATACATATATAAGGGACGTATACAAATAAATATTAGAAATAAGTGATTTGAGTAATATCACAGGATACAAAAGACATTTTATTTCCATATATCAGTGTTCCAATTGTTTTTGCTGCCCCAAACTTACTGGCTCATATGGCAATAACCATTTTCTTAAATCTCAAGATTTTGCGGGTCAGGAATTCAGGTTGGCTAGGAAATTACTCTGTTGGATGGAATGTCAACAAAGGTCTCTGTGGTGTTCTGCTGGTAGATGGGCTAATCTGGAGCATTCAGACATTCACATGTCTGAAGTCTTGATGGAAATGGCTATAATCCTAGGTTCGCCTAAGGCTGTGGACTAGATAGCCTGTTCATGGCCTCTCCAACATGGCAATCTCAAGAGCAATCAGAAAATTTGCATGCCAACTCAGAACTCCCAAATGTCGTGTGTCAAGAGATAACAGGTGAAAATTGCCTGGGCTGGTAAAATGGTATAGAATCATTTCTATTCATAATAGCTATTTCGAAGCCCCTCAAGATTGAAAGAGACAGGACAACAATCTCATTTTCTCATGAGATAACTGACACAACCAGTTATAAAAGGTAAATGAAGCCCTGGGCTAAGTACTATACACAAATTATCTCTTTTAATTCACTCATACAATGCATTTCATAGATGAAAAAAATCAAGGTACACAGAGGTTAAGTAGATTGGGCATGCCTAAAAAAACGGATTCATTAAAAACAAACAAACAAAAAACCCAAGGAATTTAGTAGTTATCTCTTTAGAATAGAAATAAGTGATGTAAAGATTCTATATAAATAGAATCAATGCAAATTTCAAAACACATATATTGATAACAGCATTAATTTGTTACACAATATATTAAAAGAAGAAAACTTTAGTGACAAAATGAAAACTTGTAAAAGAGCCATGAATAGCAAAGAATCCAGTTTATTTTAAGTACCAATGAAGCAGTGGTATGAGGATGCAGGTGGAGAAACTAATCATGCAATAAAATGTTATAAATGCACCATATTTGTAATAGGGAAGTGTGTGTGTGTGTGTGTGTGTGTGTGTGTGTGTGTGTGTGTGTTTGCTTGACACAAAGCACAGGAGGGCAAAACAGCTCTCAACTGGGAAAACTAATATATAAAACATGACTATAAACAGCTTTCTAAAGACAGGTACACTGTGTTAAACATGATTTATATATTTAGCTCCTGGCTTGAAAATGAAAATCAGCACTGGATCTACAAAAGCTGTTGAATTTTTCTGAGGTTTGGCACTACAAGAAATTGTTCAGTAACAACTTTTTTTCTCAAGAAGCTGATTGGTTTGTAACTTTATGCAAATTTTCTACCTGGTAAATTCAGTGTGGGGAGGCAGGGTGCAGAGAAGAAGGAAGGTTTCATTTACTTGGATGTATACTTCATGGTGACTAAATTGTAACAAGCACGAGTAAGTGAAGAAATAGCGGCTCAAGGAGAACACAGGCAAAGCAGCATTAATCTTCCCCACTAAATGTACTTAATTACCACAGCTCTCCTCTAGGGGCCAGGAAACAATGAGACCATGACAGTCCTTGACTGTGAATGCTGCTAAATCTGTTTGTTTTTTTTTTAATTTTTTTAATGTTTTTTTTTTTATTCTGTTAGTCACCATACAGTACATCCCTGGTTTTTGATGTAAAGTTTGATGATTCATTAGTTGCGTATATCACCCAGTGCACCATGCAATACGTGCCCTCCTTATTATCCATCACCAGACTATCTCATTCCCCCACCCCCCTCCCCTCTGAAGCCCTCAGTTTGTTTTAAAACAAACAAGCAGGGACGCCTGGGTGGCTCAGTCAGTTAAGCATCTGCCTTCGGCTCAGGTCATGATCCCAGGGTCCTGGGATCGAGTCCCACATTGGGCTCCTTGCTTGGCAGGGAGCTTGCTTCTCCCTCTGCTTGTGCTTTCTGTCTCTCTCTCCCTTTCTCTGACAAATAACAAAATCTTTAAAAAATAATAAAATAATAAATAATAAAATAGAAAATAATAAAAAATTAAATAAATAAATAAATAGACAAAAGCAAACAAAAATAATCAAAACTACTACAACTGTAAGAAGTCCCTCCTATTACATGGGAAGAATCATTTAGAAATGATAAGAAAAGCAACTGATGTCTGTAAAAGTAAAAAGCACATTTCCACAACTGCAATTTTATAGCCATGAATTTACATACACACACACACTTACTACTTAGGCTATATACATCCTTTCCAAAATAGGTTCAGTTCTTTAAGCATACAATGAATTGATAAAGAGTGTATTTGTACTTGGTGTGCACGGTAAAATGGGAATTTTGAACGCTCAGAACATTTCCTATGATTAAGCATATTTTGTAGGATAATTAGATAATCATTTGAGGACACACCCTTGTTCAGCCACTTCAAACATTATGAGGTAGGTATTATTTCCATTTTATATATGAGATAACTATGGTTCAGAAGATTAAGAAATTGGCAAGGTCTTGCTCTGGTGTGTACCTGAAATTTCTGCATTGTCTTGCTCAGGTCCAAAACACATTATCTTTTTACTTTCCATATAGGCTTTTATAGTAGGAGAAAGACAATTCCTGGACTCTACTTGTATAAATTAAGGTGTGTTTTGAGCCCTAAGCATCAGTTTCCATTAGTTTTCCAACAGAAGTCATTGGGGGTGGGGAGCTGGGGTGTGGCAATAGTCAACTATCCATTTAAATGTCTTCCGTAGAATAAAATGATTCAGGGCCCCTGCAGCTAGTCTACCATGTGGTACTAAGGAAAAAATGTTTTAGTCACCACACTGAACGATCACTTAAAGAGGGCATTAATATGAGCACTTTCTATTTGCATTACACTATGTTAGGGGCAGCGGCAAACCGAAAGAAATACACCACATTCCGTGATCCATCAGAAGCCTACAATCCAATTTGAAAGCATTAAGTGAAATGTTAAATGGAGGATAGCTTGTGATCTAGAACTTCAAATGAGACTGTTTCATCAGTTAATTTAGGAGTAAGACTTTCCCTAAAAGTTAGCGAGGCATGGAATTATTTCTGACTTCCTGCTACTTCTACCCAGAATATACATGAGCTGTGACTTTAATTGTGAAATGCTCCCAACCTTGTCCTCTTTTCTCCTTCACTTGTTCGTTTTCCCTCTAACAATAATTAGGAGGTAACACATATTAGCTTTTAATCCTTAGAGTAAATCCATGAGATTTCATCTAGTCCATCACTATGCTGAGAAATGCCCGATTTATATCTTGAGTTTTGAGTCTTTCTGAACTTTACACTTGTTTATTCAACACATCTTCACTTGTACGTTGAAAACCCTTATCAAACTTGCCTTGTCCAAATAAGACTTGTTATCATTCTCCCTTACTAACTGGCACACACCTTAAATTAGATGTTGAATCCTTAGGACAAAACTATGAGATAGTTTCCAGCAGGCTTCTCATTTCAAACTGAGGAAGCTGAGGCACTCAGGCTACAACACACCCATAGCTAGAAAGTGGTGAAATGGTTTGCAAACTCATCTTCTTCCAGAGTGCATCCAATCAACCATGACACTATCACCCATCTCTTCAGATCTACCTCCAGCATCCATCTCTAACTGGATCACTTTTCTGCATCTTCACAGCTGTTACCCAACATTGGGTCCTGTTACTCAGATGTCCAAAAGATATTCAAACCTTACATACTATTTTTTCTCTTTTGATCTTCTTTCAGTGATAAAACCTACCATATGCCAAGCACGGTTATAAACAATGGTAATGCATAATCTCCTTCATATCACCTTCTAGAACAAGTAATGAGACAGGTATTATAATTTTCACTTTACTAGTGGGGAAATTAAGACACAGAGAATTTTAAAAACTTGCCAATGGCTGGTAAGTGACAAAGATGGAAGCACCCTTTTCTGTCTCCAGCATCCACATTTTCACAATCACTGCACTACACACCTCCCTTCTCCCAGTCTCCCCTGCCACAGGAATGCACTTCTAGCCACGTGACAGGAAGGCCAACTCCCTGGGACTTATCCCTGACTTCTACCCTTGTGCCACCACAATTATTCCCAACATGCAATTAATAAGTGTGTCCTTTCAGCACTACCTTCACCGTATAGCTCCCACCTGATTACTTCTCTCCCTCTTCACTGTCATTGTCCTCCTACATTCCGCCATTTTCAAGCTCCTGAGGCACATCAGTAGCACGTTCCACATTTCCTAAAGTCCATGCTCTTTATATCAGCCGGGGTGGTGGTCATTTTAAAACCAAATAAGGCCATGTCACTACAGGCCTCCTGAAATCAGAATAAAATCCAAACTCCTCTCCAGGGCCGACCCTCCCCCACAGAAGCTCACGCCAGGCTCCCCCGCATGCACTATGCTCTAGTCACACTGGTCTTCCTTCTCTCCCTGGATGATACAAAGCTCATTCCATTGGAGTATCTCTTAGCCTGGATATCCAGATTGGAGGCTCTGCCGATCTTAGTCCCAGCTCCAGGGCTACAGCAGAGTTTTGCTTTGGTCACCATCACCAGTGTGCCACTCCTTCTTGGGCACACGTGTCATGCTTTATCTTATAACCTGTTTTGTTTTCTGCATTGTTCCTATTACATCTGAAATCACCACATGCATTTATTTGGGAGTTAAGTTCCAGTCACAGGAACGCTAACCTGCTATCAACCATCAACTGGGCTCCTGCAGTAGAGGAAGAAAAACAGAGGAGAAACATGAAATGCTGAGACTTGGTAGTTCTTTTTTTAAAAAAATATTTTATTTATTTATTTGTGACACAGAGAGAGAGATAGAGAGAGAGCCCACAAGCAGGGGGAGTGGCAGGCAGAGGGAGAAGCCAGTTCCCCACCAGGAAAGGAGCCCAGTGAGGGATTCGATCCCAGAACTCTGGGAGCATGACCGGAGCCGAAGGCAGATGCTTAACTGACTGAGCCCCCCAGGTGTCCCGAGACATGGTATTTCTTGAAGGGCTTGCATAAGCCTTTCTCTATAGTATCAGTGAGATTTTCTTAAATCTAATGTATAAGAACCTTTATATATTTCTCTGGAAGCATAAACATTAGAGCTTCATTTACTAACTAGGAAACATACCACTTTATTTATGGTATGTACATATAAAAGAAATACTGACAACAGAGACTTGAATTTAAAAGAAAAGTGATTCCTTCCTTTGGTTGTAAGAATGAAAAAAAAATGCTAGGAAAAACTAGCAAATACTATTATTCCCAATTAATACATACTTTTTTCTCTGTGAAGCAATATTAATAAGTAAAAGAAAGAAAAATCCCAATAGAAAAATAGACAATTAGCAATTCTAAAACTAAAATAAGACAATATAAAGTTTAGTTCTGATAAAAATGGGACACAAAGAGATTTATAAATAAGGAAGATGAGCCAAAGCAGAGAGGAAAGAAAAATTATTAGAAATAAAACACTTGAGTGAAAGAAGATTGCTAATGAGAAGTAGAATTTCACAGGTGTTTTCAAATTGGGATAACTGACAGTAGAGATTCTAAGATGAAAACACCAGCTAAAATGAAAAAATTAAAGAAGGTAGGGCAAGAGAGAGATAAACTGAAATGGACAGACATCCTAAAAGGTCAGAAACACGTGAAAATGTTAAAATCGAAAACAAACAGGGACCGATCTTAAAAATTCTCTGAACAAAGCTTAATTTAGCATATTTTGCAAGACTAATTTAGCCTGGGTCATTTCTTCTTTATGCCTCTGCAAATCACAAGCAAAACTTGAACCATTTCCCAAGGTGATATGACATAACCATTGACCAATTCCCTATCATTCAAGAAATTCTAATATTCTATCCAATCACCGTGAAGAATGAACAGTCACTGCTTTCTCACTATGTAAGCTGCTTTACAATACACCCCTGAGCCTCATTTGATGTTTGGTTTGAACGTTCCCAATTCACAAACTGTCTTTTTTGGTGTGTGCACAATAAATGTTTGCTAATTGCTACTTCGCTGATTCACTATTTTACTTTGGTATTTCTGAACTTCTGACAGAAACATTTCATTATGTGCCTCACTTAAACCAACTGTACGTCTAGCTCTTTTGCTACAGTCTTTGTTTCAAAGTCTATTTTGTGTGATATGAGTATTGCTACCACAGTTTTCTTTTTGTTTCCGTTTATATAGAATATCTCTCTCAATTTCTTTCAGTCTTAGATCTGAAGTGAGCCTCTTATAGGCAGTACATAGGTGGGTATCGTGTTTTCTTTCTTTTTTAATCCATTCAGCCACCCTATGTCTTTTGATTGGAGCAGCCCATTTACATTTAAAGTAATTATTTGGGCGCCTGGGTGGTGCAATCGGTTAAGTGTCCAACTTTTGGTTTCAGCTCAGGTCGTGATCTCAAGGTCATGAGATCAAGCCCCGAGTTAAACTCCATACTCAGCACAGTCTACTTATGACTCTCTCACCCCCTCTCTCTGCCCCTCCCTGCAATGCTTGTGCACCCTCTCTCTCTGTCTCTCAAATAAATAAATCTTTTAAAAAATAATCATTAATAAGCATATACTTATTGCCATTTTATTAATAGTTTTCTGGTTTTGTAGTTCTTCTCTGCTCCTTTCTTCTCCTTTCTTCTGCTCTCTTCCCTTGCGGTCAGACTGTTTTCTTTAGGGTTATGTTCAAGTTTCTTTATCTTCCTTTTGCTGTGTATCTATTGCAGTCACCATGAGGTTCATACATATCAACCTACTTTTACAGCAGTCTGTTCTAGCTGATGGTCGCACGAGTTTGAACACACTCTAAAAGCACTACATTTTTACAGCTCGCCCACCTCTTATGTTTTTGACATTACATTTTATATCCTTTATCTACTTGTAGCTATAGCTGACTTTACTATTTTTGTCTTTTAACCTTTATACTAGTTTTTAAGTGTATGACCCGCTGCCTCTACCATATATTTGTCTTTCTAGGAAGATTTTTTTTTTTTTTAATGTATTTTCTTATTTCTAGTCATGGCCTTTTTATTCCACTTAAAGACCCTTAAACATTTCTTCTAAGGTCAGGTTAGTGATGATGAACTCTTTTAGTTTTTGCTTGTCTGGAGAACTCTATCTCTCCTTTCAATTCTGAATGATAACCTCCCTGGATAGAGTATTCCTGGTTGTAAGTTTTTTCCCATTCAGCACTTTAAATATATCTGCCACTTTCTTCTGGCCTGCAAAGTTTCTGCTAAGATATCAACAAATAGTTTTATGAGGTTTCCCTTACACGTGTCAATTTGTTTTTGTCTTGCTGCCTTTAAGATTCTCTTTATTTTTAACTTTTGCCATTTTAATTATAATATCTCTCAGTGTAGATTTCTTTGGACTTATCTTTTTTGTGACTCTCTGTGCTTCCTGGACCTGAATGTCTGTTTCCTTCCCCACGTAAGGGAAATTTTCAGCCATTATTTCTTCAAGTAAGTTTTCTGCCCCTTTCTCTCTCCTCACTTTCTGGGACTACTATGAGACAAATGCTATTATGCTTGAAATTGTCCCAGAATTCCTTTAAACTATTCTCATTTTTAAATTTTTTTTTCCTTTTTCTTATTCTGATTGGCTGATTTCTGTCTTCCAGGTCATTCATCCATTTTTCTGTATCATCTAATCTGCTCGATTCTCTCTAGTGTAATTTTCATTTCAGTTACTGGATTGTTCAGCTCTGAGTAGTTTTTTCTTATATTTTCTAACTCTGTGTTGAAGTTCTCACTGCGTTCCTCCACTCTACTCCCAAGTTTGGTGAGCATCTTAACGACCATTACTTTGAACTCTTTATCAGGTAAATCACTTAGTTCCATTCATTGGTATATTTTTTCTGCAGTTTTACATTATATCTTGTTCCTTTGGAACATATTCCTCTGCCTTTTCATCTTGTGTGATTTTCTGTATTTGCTTCTATGGATTAGGCAAAACAGCTACCCCTCTCAAAATAAGTGAGTCTTGAAGGAGTGGCCTTGTGTGGAAGTGTCCCCTGTGCAGACTGTGTGTGGCTGGTGGCAGGCTAGCCATAGCTGGAATGGGCACAGGCTGGGGGTATACTGGGGCACACTGTGTCAGGGCCCACTTGACAGGATGGTCAGAGCCAGAGGAGATATAGAATGGGGGTCCTGAGGTGCACCTGACAGAGCCACCACAGTGACGCAGCTGGAACTGGAGCAACATAGGCCAGGGGTCCCAAGGGTGGGACAACTCGAGCTGGAGCAGGTGAGGGCTGGGGGTCCTGAGACCATCTTGGGGAGATGGCCAGAGGTGGTGTGAGCAAGGGGACTGAGTGTGCTGGGGTGGCCATACCAGGGAGGCAAGAGCACCTGGACTCTGATCCTGCCAGTATTATTAAAATGGAGCGAGAACACAAAAAATTGGTGCTTGCTGGCAACTCCATCTATGGAGAGAGTTCCACAAGTTTCTTATTCACTTGGTGGATATTCTAGGGATAGCCAATGAATTTCCTTCACTTATAATCTAGTTGTACTTTCAAATACTGTTTTTTACTGTGCCCAAGGGCAGGTGAGTGTGCACACATTCTTTTTGTTTTCTTTCCTTTTTTTTTTTTAAGATTTATTTATTTACTTGAGAGAAAGAGAGATAATGGGGGGGGGCAGAGGGAGAGAAAGTCTTAATCAGACTGCACACTGAGCGTGAAGCCACAGCCACTTGGGGTTTGATCTCACAACCCTGAGACCACGACCAAGAGTCAGACACTCAATCAACTGCACTACCCAGATGGTCCTATTTTTTTTTTATTCAGAATAGAGTTCATTTTTTCTTTCTTTCTTACTTTCCTTCCTTCCTTCCCTTTCTTTCCTTCTCTTCTTCCCTTCTTTCCTTCCTTCTTTTTTTCTTTCTTAGTTTATTTATTTTAATTTTACTATAGTTAACATACAGTCTTATATCAGTTTCCGGTGTACAATATATTGATTGAACAACCATACATCACCCTGTGCTCATCACACAAGTGCTCATTAATCCCCATCACCTATTTAACCCATCCCTCCACCTACCTCCCCTCTGGTAACTATCTGTGTGTTCTCTGTAGTTAAGAGTCTATTTCTTCATTTCTCTCTTTCTCTCTCTCTCTCTTTTTCCTTTGCTCATTTGTTTCTTAAATTCCACAAATGAGTGAAATCATATAGTGTTTGTCTTTCTTTGACTTATTTCACTTAGCATTATATTTTCTAGCTCCATCCGTGTTGCTGCAAATGGCAAGGTTTCATTTTTTTTATGGCTGAGTAATATTCCACCATATATATATGAACCACATTTTCTTTATCGATTCATCAATCGATGGACATTTGGTTGCATCCATATCTTGGCTATTGTAAACAATGTTGCAATAAACATAGGGGTGCCTTTTTCCCTCTGAATTAGTGTTTTTGTATTCTTTGGGTAAATACCCAGTAGTGCAATTACCGGACCTTAGGGTGGTTCTATTTTTAACTTTTTGAGGACCCTTTATATCATTTTCCACAATGGATGCACTTCTTTGCATTCCCGCCAGCAATGCAACAGGTGTCCTTTTTCTCCACATCCTCACCAATACCTACTGCTCTTTGGGCTTTTGATTTTAGCCATTCTGACTAATGTGAGGTGATATCTCACCATAGTGAATACATATTCTTTTCAAGTACACATGGAACATTCTTTACCATACATCACTGTTAGGCCACAAAACATGCCTCAATAAATTCAAGAAACTGAAATCATATCAAGCATCTTTTCCAGACAACAGTGTGAAAATAGAAATCAACTACAAGAAGAAAAGTGAGAAAAACACAAATATGTGGAGGTTAAACAACATGCTACTAAACCACCAATGGGTCAACAAAGAAATCAAAGAGGAAATTAAAAAATGCCTAACAATCTTGAGACAGAGGAAAATGGAAACACAACTTTCCAAAATCAATGTTACACAGCAAAAGCAGTTCTAAGAAGGAAGTTCGTATCAATATAGGCCTACCTCAAGAAAAAGAAAAATCCCAAGTAAACAGTCCAACTTTTCACCTGAAGGAAAACCCCATAAAAGAAGAGCAAACAAAGCCCAAAGTTAGTAGAAGAAATGAAATAATATCAGAGTAGAAATAAATGAAATTGAATCAAAAAACAAAAAAAAAAAGAAAAGATCAAAGACACTAAGAGCTGATTCACAGAAAAGATAAACAAAATTGATTAACCTCTAGCCAGTCTCATTAAAAAAAAAAATGAGGGCCCAAATAAATAAAATCAGCAATGACAGAGAAGTTGCAACTGACATCACAGAAATACAAAGGATCATGAGAGATTACTACAAACAATTATAGACCAACAAATTGGAAAACCAAGAAGAAATAGATAAATTCTTAGAAACACACTCTGTGGGCACCTGGGTGGCTCTGTTGTTAAGCATCTGCCTTCAACTCAGGCCATGATCCTGACCCAACAGGGTCCTGGGATCGAGCCCCGCATCTGGCTCCCTGCTCAGCGGGAAGCCTGCTTCTCCCTCTCCCACTCCCCTTGCTGATGTTCCCTCTCTCGCTGTGTCTCTCTCTGTCAAATAAATAAATAAAATCTTAAAAAAAAAAAAAAGAAAAAGAAACACACTCTGTCCAAGACTGAATCATGAAGAAAGAGAAAATTTAATAGACCAATTACAAGTAAAAAAATTAAATCAGTAATTTAAAAATTCCCAACATACCAAAGTACAGGACCTGACAGCTTCCCTGGTAAATTCTACTGAATATTTAGAGTCAGTATCTATCGTCAAATTATTTCAAAAAATTGAAGAGGAAGGAAAGCTTCCAAACTCGTTTTAGAAGGCTGGTGTTATCCTGATAGTAAAACCTGACAAAGACACCAGAAAAAAAAAATTACAAGCCATTATCCCTAATGAACATAAATGCAAACATCCTCAACAAAATATTAGCATACCAAATTCAACCATACATTAAAAATAACATACCACGATCAAGGGAGAATTATTCCAGGGATGCAAGCACGGTGCAACATCCACAAATCAATCAACATGATATGCCACATGCATAAAACAAAGGATAAAAATCACAGGATCATCTCAATAGATGCTGAAAAAGCATCTGACAAAATCAACATCCATTTATGATAAAAAAAAAATCACAAAGTGGATATAGAAGAAACATACTCAACTTAATAAAGGCCATATACAAAAAACCCACAGTTAACATCATACTCAATGGTGAAAAGCTGAAAGTGTTTCCTCTAATATCAAAAACAAGACAAGACAAGGATGTCCACTGTTGCCACTTCTATTTAACGCAGTACTGTAAGTCCTAACCACAACAATCAGACAAGAAGTATAAATAAAAAGCATCTGATTAAAAAGGAAGAAGTAAAACTGTCACTAATTGCTGGTGACACGATATTACATAGAAAAAACCCTAAGGACTCCACCGAAGGGCTACTAGAACTAGTAAATGAAGACAGTAAAGTCACAGGATGCAAAACTAACATAAGGAAATCAGTTGTGTTTCTGTACAGTAGTAACAAACTAGCAGGAAGAGAAATTAAGACAACAATCACATTTACATTTTCATCAAAATGACTAAAATACCTAAGAATAAATTTAACCAAGAAGGTGAAAGACTTGTACTCTGAATACAATAAGATCCTGATGGAAGCAACTGAAAATGACACAGATAAATGGAAAGATAGACCATGCTTATGGGTTGTATGGATTAATATTGTTAAAATGTCCATACTACCTAAAGCAACCTACAGATTCAAAGCAACGCTTATCAATATACCAATGGCATTTTTCACAGAACTAGAATTCTAAAGAATTCTAAAATTTGTACGGAACCACTTAAGACCCCAAATAGTCAAAGAAATCATGAGAAAGAACAAAAAACCTGGAGGTATCACACATCCTGACTTTAAACTATACTACAAAGCTATTGTAATCAAAAGAACATGGCAGTGGCACAAAAGCAGACACATGGATCTATGAAACAAAATAGCCCAGAATTAAACCCACACATATGTGGTCAATTAAACTACGACAAAGGAGGCAAGAATATACAATGGGGAAAGACAGTTTCTTAAATAAATGATGTTGGGGAACCTGGACAGCTACATGCAAAAGAATGAAACTGGACCACCATCTTATACTATAAACAAAAATAAATTCAAAATGATTTAAAGACTTGAATGTAAGACGTAAAGCCACAAAATTCCTAGAAGCAAACATAGGCAGTATGATACTGGGCTTAGCAATATTTTCTTGAATCAGTCTCCTTAGGTAAGGGCAACAAAAGTTAAAATAAACAAATGGGATTATACACACACAAAAAAACCTTTTGCACAGCCAGAGAAACCATCAACAAAATGAAAAGGCAACGTACTGAATGAGAGAAGATACTTGTAAATGATATACCTAATAGGGTAAATACCCAAACTATATACTGAACTCATACAAGTCAACACCAAAAAACAAACAACCCAATTAAAAACAGGGCATAAGACTTGAATAGACTTTTTTCCAAAGAAGACAAATGGATGGCCAACAGACCCATGAAAGATGTTCATCTTCAATAACCAGCAAAATGCAAACCAAAACCTAATTAAATACTACCTCACACTGGTCAAAATTAGATAGTATCAAAAGACAAAAAAATAACAAGTGTAGAGAAAAAGGAACTCTCGTGCACTCTTGGTGGGAATAAAAATTGGTGCTACCACTATGGAAAACAGTATGGAGGTTCCCCAAAAAATTAAAAATACAGCTTCCCTATGATCCAGCAATTCCACTTCTGATTATTGATTGATTCAAAGAAAACAAAAGCACTAATTCAAAAACATATACACCATTATCTCATCACAGCATTATTTACAATAACAAGATATGGGAGCAACGTAAGTGTCCATCAACAGATGAATGGATAAAGAAGAATGATTAATATAATATAATATAATATAATATAATATACACATACCTATATACACAATAGAATACTGCTTAGCCATAAAAAGAATGAAATCTTATAATTTTGACCACATGGATGGACCTACAGCATATTTTGCTAAGTGAAATAAGTCAGAAATACTGTATTATTTCACTTATATGTACAATCTAAAAAATAAAACAAAGGAAAATAGAAACAGACTTATAGATACAGGAAATAAACTGTGAGTTACCAGAGGAGGGAGGAGGTTGAGGGTAGGTGAAATAGGTGAGGGGCACTAAGAGGTACAAACGTCCAGTGATAAAATAAATCAATCATGGGGACATAATGTATAGCACAAGAAATAGAGTAAGTAATATTTGAATAACTTTGTATGGTGACAGATGGTAACTAGACTTATCATGGGGGTCATTTCACAACATAAAAATATCAAATCACTATGATATATACCTGAAACTAGTAGGATACTGTATGCCAATTATACTTCAAAAAAAGAAAGAACAAGGTTTTTTTCCCCCATTATGATGCTGTATATACAATGAATTTTGTTAGTGCGTGTGTTTTTAAATTTAGGCTCAAACCAAAATCATCTTTTATTGTTTTTATTAGGAGGTAACGTTTTGGTAATAAAAATAAGGTTCCTCATCCTGACTTATTGTTTGAGAAATGCATATTTACACAGATTCCTCTTACGAAACTTTGAGGAGTCAAACATTTCCTATGGCACAATTTGGTATTAGACCATGATGGTGTCATATGTTCCTTATGATTTATCTTAGAGTCACTGTCTTATAACATTTCATTTTTTTATGTGTTTAAAAAAGAATAATAATTACATGAAAATAGTTAAAAGTTTTTGAAATATCTTGTTCTGTTATCATTTAAAATCTCTTTTAAGTCTTCATGCCTTCTGGAAAATTCAGGCATATTTCTAACAAGTCAGATATGTGGGTGCTTCTTAGAGTAGACTATTAGAATCTTAGGTTTTACTTATTAATAAAGTCCCATGTCAACAGTATATATTAACTGCCTACCATATCCCAGGCACTTTTCCATGTGTTACGAGAAAGTTTTTAAAAAGCTGGGGGGGGGGGGTCATAGCTCCAGGTCCTACCATTATTGTGACATTATGTTCCAGTATTCTTCTGAAGTAAACTAATGATCTTAAATTAAATGACTTCTAAGAACTTTCTGGATCCAAAGTCTTGTGATAGTCATCTGCAAAATTATTAGTGAAGAATACTGCAGTGGATTAAAGACAGCCACAGATTCTTTGCTATTTTACTTCCCCCATCAAGATGTAGTGCTTATTTCCCCTATCCTTAAGTCAGGGTTGGCCCTGTAACTGCTTAGCCTACTGGAGTTGGAGAAAGGGAACCTGTGCCAGTTCCAGTCTAAGGCTTAGAAACTCCTGGCAGTTTCCGTGTTTGTGGTTGTTGATTACCCTGAGTTTCCATGTAAGAAACATGGCTACCCTGTTAGGAATGACATAAAGACACCAGGTGGAGAGAAGAGGTTTTGGGCTACTTGGGGAAAGAGGGAAGCATGGCCATCATAGTCTGCCAACTGACCTCAGATGCTTCCAGCCCCACTGCCATCTGATTATAATGCTGTAAGAACCCAAATGAGAACAGGAGAACTGGCCAACTGAGCCCATTCAAGCCATAGAACCATGAGAGAGATCAAAAGCTAACAGCTTTTAATTTAAGCTTTTAATTTAATTTTTTAAAAGATTTTATTTATTTGACAGAGAGAGAGCACAGCAGGGGGAGTGGCAGGCAGAGAGAGAGGGAGAAGCAGGCTCCCCGATGAGCAAGGAGCCCGATGGGGGGGAGGGGGGGCTTGATGCTGGGCTCCATGTGGGGCTCGATCCTAGGATCCTGGGATCATGACCTGAGCCAAATGCAGGTGCTTAACCAACTGAGCCACCCACAAGCCCTTTATTTTAAGATACTAAATTCCAGGATCATTTGTTATATAGCAATATATAACTGAAATAGATATTTTATCTTTGCATTACAGTAAGTATAATTACATTATTTATCCTATAAAGTACATATTTCAGACTATACATAATAAAGTACCTAAACATACATACATATACAGTCAGTTCTGCTATAATCTGACATAGGCAGTGCTAGAAAAAGCACCAGATTATGCAAAATCTTGCTGTATAAACAACAAAGCCCATGAAAAACAGAGTTAGGTGTATATAACTCAGAAACTTTGCTAGTAGCACATAAAAATTAAAGCTAAGAACCTAATTAATGTGTCAGCACAGTTTTGCACATACTAAAAAATTGAAAAATACATGAATATTACAATAAATATGGCACTTTACCTTGAAAAATACCTTAAGTTTACTACTCATGGAATGGGTGTCAGAAGAGTTGTAGCTGTGAGTTATTGTGAGTTGGCCTTCAGCACCAAAGAGCAGCCGAAGCACAGCTTGACTGCAAGAAAGTTAGAAAGTTAGAAAGTTAGAAAGCCAAACATTTCCTTAACTATATATATATATATATATATATATATATATATATATATATATCACACTAAAGTTACAATTTCTTCAAACCGACATCAACCATTGGATATTTCAATTTTAGCTCATAATACACTTTGCATGATATATGGTCCGGAAAAAAAAATAAAATGTATCCCTACTACCATTAAAACTAATTTTCTATTTTACCAAAATTACTCAAATATTATTGGCTATAATTTTCAGAAATAATATTTTCACAAAAAATTAGCTAAAAGGAAATGCCATATTATAAATCAACAAATTAATAACAAATGTCACAAAAATGCAAGTGTTCTTCTAAGAATTTTAATTTTTTGATATCCCTTCATTTTAAAGATGTTAAAGAAAAATTTTTTTTTCTTTAAAGATTTTATTTATTTATTTGACAGAAATAGAGACAGCCAGTGAGAGAGGGAACACAAGCAGGGGGAGTGCGAGAGGAAGAAGCAGGCTCCCAGCGGAGGAGCCCGATGTGGGACTCGATCCTGGAACGCCAGGATCACGCCCTGAGCCTAAGGCAGACGCTTAACGACTGCGCTACCCAGGCGCCCCAGAGAAAATTTTTAAATGGTAAGAGCCATTTAGAATCAATATTTTACATATTTGAGGAGATAATCTCCTTTTTTTCCCATGAAATGAATTAAAAAAACAATTAGCATATCATAGGCAAGGTAGATATTGTGGTAACTGGGAGGAGGGGGAAAAGAGATAAGCTCTATTAGAGGAAGCCTCTTAATATTTATAGTCATGTTTTTACTAGTTTATATTTTATTAGTGAAATCCAGGAAAGAAAAAAAGTGTGCATTCTATGTAAGCTTTCGAAAAATTTTCTTAAACAGCATTTTGGTCTATGTCTTTTTAAGGACAAAGTATGACTACCCAAGTGTTTGAGACTGGCTTCACTTGTGTCTCAACACTTGAGTATTAGGAGTTTAAGGCATTTCTGCTGTTTTAAAGTTTTGTTTTCCAAATCCTTCCTTATTACATTGTTGCTATATTATAAATGTTCATAAAAAGAGAAGTAAACCTTCAGTCCTAACTAAATTTGAAATTCAAATGGCCTGAGTAACTAACTGAAGAAAATAACATGCTTTGTGTCAAGTAGGAATCCCTAAAATCTGTCACACAATTCTAGTCTGGAGCAAGGGAGGGTCCTAGTTTGTTTAACACACTCATCAAAGAAACAATTACAAATTTTTTACAGAGATCTTAGACAATTACAAGGGGGAGGGTGGTGATTATTTTCAATGTTGGACTGTTTCAAAGAGAAAATTAGAAACAACTTAGAAAGTATTTCTCTTTAAGTTTTGTTTTACTTGATGTAATTTAATTGAAATGATTTCAAGAGAACAAAACTAAGTCTCTTGGTCAACTCTGAAACTAACTCCGTAAATTAAATTTAACAAATAGCTGCTTAGTTTCCTTTAAAAGTTAATATATTTACAAGTGGGTTATTATTATTGGATAGGCCAAATAACGGTACACACTTACATAAAGTTAATTTTGTGCTGAAGTCAGGACTTCAGAAAACTTTAAGACAGGCATAAAAAAGCAGAAAACCGCAGCATAAACTCCCAACTGTTTAGGCTCTTCGGAAAGAGGCTGCACCAGAAACGGCCGAATTGGTAGTGGCCCCATAACTTTGTGTTATATAATACGTTACTAAAATTAGCCATACAATGTCTATGAACCTGGTGAACTCAGTGCAACAGCGTGTAAGAAGCAAAACCCATCACCAAGGGACTGGCTATGGTACGATTCCTAGAAGACAGATGCTAATTAAATTGGTAAGATGACGCTCAAGCGTCACAGCGATCCTGTAATGTGCCTTAAAGACTATTTTAAGGGTTTCTAATTAGCTAGAAAGTTAATAAATACACATACGCAAACAACCACAACATATAAAAACTTTTAGAATAATGTTTTCAACCCAAAATACTCCAGGGCAAGTAACACCTCTTGGTCTAAATAAAGCAGGAGAGAAAATATGGCTATTAAAATGAGTGTCAGTTTCAACCACATCATTTCAAACCGCGAGAAACTTGTCTCGATCGAGAGTGCCACCTCTGGAGTCCGCATTCCGAGTCGCTGGGGTCGCGTTTCTGGGCGAGGACGGGCCCCGTCCGTCATCCAGGGCGATTACCTCGGGCTGCAGCAGTCCGCGGGATCCTCCTTCCCGGGGTGCTCGGCCTCAGCGACTCCCCGGGGCAGCCCCGCGGTCCGGGCGGCGTTTGCAGGGGACTCGGTGCGGGGAATCGGGCGGGGGCGACGCGGTCGGCCCTTCCCTCGCCCGCCCTGGGACCCCGCGGACGTCGCGGTTGCGCTACTCGGATTGGTCCGGGGCGCGGCCGGCGCCTGGCGGGGAGGAGCTGCCGGGAGAGCGCGGCGGGCGCGCCGGGGATTCGTGCGCTCGCTCCAACGCGCACCGCGTCCCCCGGACCCGCCCTCGCCGCAGCCGCTGCCCTCGCGCTGCTTCCCGGCTCTAGCCGCTGCCCTCGCGCTGCTTCCCGTGCTTGCCCTCTCCGGGCAGGAGTGAGGACCAGGGCTGGAGGCGCTTCCGTCTGCCAGGCTCGCGCCCGGGTCTGCCCTGAGGATCCGCCAACCCCGGCTCGGCGTGGTGACCCCAGGCGTCCCGCCCCGGCCGGCGCGTTCCCAGGGCCGCTGCTGGCGGAGGGTGGAGGCCGGCAAGGATGAGACTGGTCTCGCCGCCAGGGAGCGTGTGTGTTTCTGAAGTGGCGCGAGATGGGTGTCCCAAGCACTGCAAAGTCGAGTTAAGTCCTACCCAAGGGCATTCACTTTCCATTCCTAGGACAGTGTGTGGGAAGAGGCACAGTTACTCCTACGCTTCATATAATGGTAATAATTATTAGCAGAGTATAGCGACTCTGCCGTTTGGCCTCAGCATGATTTATCCATAATTGCTGCTTCCCGCCCACTTTCACTGCCTTTCTGGAGTTTCCTTTATTTCTCTAATCCACACCCACTGGACAGACCTAGAGCTCTGCTAAGAATAGAACCGAGATTTTGGGTCTTGATTTACAAATTCAGCTCCAAGTCTCTATCACGTAGTAGGCCTAAAGACGACGGTTCCCTTGAATGAATAAATAAACGAAGGGAATAGGTGAACTCACTGCTAGTATGGCTATTAAAAAGTGATGGCTGAGCCTAAGTCAAATAAGCCTTAGTTGCTATGGCAGACAGCAGAGAAGGGACTGAAGGCTGAAGGAAGGGAGAATATATTATTTGAGGCCCAAATACCCACTAGTGGATTATATTTCACTGGAGGGCCAGAGGAAACACTGCTCAAAGAAGGTCATCAGGCATGTACTGGTGAGGGGGCACCAGCATCACCAAGATGTTTAGTGGAGATTCTCCTCTTAGACATGAGTTAGTATCAGGAGAGAGATCCATGAAGATAATGACTTGGCCATGAGGCCAGAAGATAACAATCACCAGAAGGCAGGAAGCTGCAAAGATCATAAAGACTCACAAGGTCAGAAGGCAGTAAAGAGGTTTTGACACACAGGGAGTTGAGATTGTGAATAGACCATTGTGTTAAGAAGAGAAGCCATCAACAGTCATTATGGGTGTTAGGTAACAATAACAACCAGAAAAACGTAATAATGGAAAAGCAGGAGCCTGAAGAAAGTCAGCAAAATAAAAAGGAACGATCCAAGCAATTCATTTAGGAAGCCAACAACTCAGAAATACTGTTACAGTTTTCTTCTGGCACTCGGATCCAGGTACTCGAACTCCCCACAGACTTGGGGGCATGGAATTGAGGACAGGGGACAGATCAGGGGGTATGAAAGAAGGTGGCATTCTTGTAAACCATTGTAGCCAGCATACCCTCTGCATCCATTAGATACAAAGAAGTACCATTAACTGAACAGCTCCCTGTAGTTTGTCTCATTTGTTTAATTAGCTCATGAATGAAAAGATTATTGTCATCACTCAGCTGGACTTCTTATGTTACAAACTCTTGGACTTTGGTTGAATGAAACTACTAGATAAAAGATATATCTATAGGAATGACATCACTTGAAAATCATCCATGACTATCGCAATTTCAAAAGTGGGAAGAATTCCTAATTTTGCCAAAGTTATAAAAATGAATTTTGGTTTTGAGATTTCACTTCTGAGAGACCACACAGATTTTCTCCAAAAAAAATTAACCAATTCATGCCACATAGCATCTGTCCTCTCATTCTTTTCTTTTTTTAAAGATTTGTTTACTTGAGAGAGAATGAGGAGGGGAAGGGGAGAGGGAGAGACAATCTCCAGCAGACTCCCCACTGAGCGCAAAGCCCTACAACAGCAGGAACCTATGAGCCCTGAGATCATGACCTGAGCCCAAACCAAGAGTGGGTCGCTTAACTGACTGAGCCACCCAGGTGTCCAGTAGCATCTGTGGTCTCATTTCTTAACAAAATATACTTCAAACAGAAACTTAACTTCCTGTAATATGCTGTCTCAATCTTGTTGAAAAATGAAAAGTAGAGGGTTGCCTGGGTGGCTTGGTCAGTTAAGCATCCAGCTCTTGGTTTTGGCTCAGGTCATGATCTCAGGGTCCTGGGATCAAGCCCACATTGGGCTCCACACTCAGCGGGGAGTCTTCTTGGGATTCTCTCTCCTCCTCTCCCCCTGCCCCTCCTCCCTCAAATAAATAAATAAATCTAAAAAGAAAAGCAAAAAGTAGAATAAAAGTAGAAAGAAAAGTCTCTTCAAGAATAGATGCATATGCAAGATGATGTCTTGAATGTATAGCACCCTAGATGTCCCATTGTTTTTTTTGTATAACCACAAGTTTCATATTAAAATATTCATTATTAGCATGAAAAATTTTAAATATGAGGTATTTTAATTAGCATGACATTAAAATAATAATAGCCAATCATTATAAAGTCTTGAACAAAACTGGTTCATTTGTTGTGGTCATACAAATTCATACTTCCATTTAGAAAAGAATGTGGCAATGCATGTTATAGATTATAAAAAAAACTTTGATCTTTAATTCAATAATTCCACTCTTGAGAAAGTACTTTATGGAAACACTTCAAAAGAAAAAGAAAAAGATTAGATGAAGAAGTAGGGGAAAGAGGAAGAAGAGGAGAAAGACAGAAAGAAGACAGAAAAAGAGGAAAAAAAACTAAGTGCACAGAAGCATACGGCAGCAAGAAGTATAACAAAGAAAAATTGTGCATATAATTGTATAAATATGTTGAAATAATTAAGCAAACTAAATACTTCCATTTGAAGGCATATTATGTTGCCATTAAAATAATTAGCAATATGATTTCAACATTGAAAAATGTACCCTATAATGCTAGATAGTAAAAACATGGAAAGTGAAACTTGATGCAGACTATGTTCTCAAATATTTACAAGACCAAGTGAAATATGAATATATCCTGGAAGAAAAAGTGAAATAAAGTTTTGTCTTTTAAAATATGTTAGTGTTTTTAAGGAGGGCACATATTGCATGGTGCACTGGGTGTTATACGCAAATAATGAATCATGGAATATTGCATCAAAAACTGGGAATGTACTTTATGGTGACTAATATAACAAAATAAAAATTATAAATAAATAAATAAATATAAAATATGTTAGTGTTTTAATGCTTACATTACATTTTAATGATTAAATGGTTAATGTTTTATTTACTATTAAATATTTTAGAAAAAAATAATTCTTTTAGGTTGCTCACAGTTTTATGTCTTGCTAACTTCATATTTGCTCTTATAATGCTGTAGCCACACTCAGTGCTGTTTATAGCATTTGCAGGATGGGATAGTTTTTGTGAATCTACATAATAGCTATGTATAATCTGTCATATCACAAAGTTAGATGATCAAATACATTCTCTCTTGTTTTCTCTTTCTTGCTATCTATACACACACAGACAGGCATACACATATATACCCTTTCTGTCTCTGTCTCTCTTTATACCCTCCCCACACATATATGTATGTAATGTATATGTATATTGATAATATGTGTGTATGGAGTATATATATGTAGGTATCTGTATAGGTAGTGATAGAGATAAAATTCATTCGTATTTCCAAAAATATCTGTGGCTCCTGCCAAGGAATAATATACACAATAATAAAGTTAGTTAAAATCTTTAAAAATTACTGTGTAGGGCAACAGTATATTGTTTGGGAAAGGGAAATGCACACAATGAAAATAATAGAATAAATTATTTATAAAACTAATTTAAAAACAGATATCTAGATATATACCTCTATACACATTCCATTCTTTGACACGGTCCAACAGCCTTAGATATTTAGGGGAACTTAGTCATCATTTAGATAAGGGATTTTTTAACTTCAATACATACAAGGACCAGGCCAATAACAGATAAAGCCAATGAGGTTCCACTGGTACTCTGTGACCAGTCCAACCAGGACAACAGCAACTGAGTGAGAGAATAGACTCAAGGCACAAAAGAAGCTATACATGTAGATTTTGATATAAAATTTTCTTTGTTTGACATTGGAATGTTTAAAAAAATTTAATGCCATGGGCCAAGCAAATGACTTTTGCTATCTCCTGTGGTAAAAATATGTCCCCCCCCAAATTCATATGTTGAATCTTAACCATCCAAAGGTAATCGCATAAGGAAGTATAGACTTTGGAAGGTAAATAGGTCATGAGAATGAAGCCCTCATGAATGAGATTAATGTTCTTATAAAAAGACCACACAGAGATCTCTCACCCCTCCCACCACCACGTGCGGATATAAGATGTCTGCCATCCAAAAGAGGTTAGTCCCCTGACCATGCTGGCACCCTGCCCAAGACCTTCAGCTTCCAGAACTGTGAGAAATAGCTATCTGTTTATAAGGTACCCTGTCTGCGGTATTTTGTTACAGCAACCTGAGTGGATTAAGACCCCGTCATATGCAGTTTGTGAGCTCTGGTTCTGGTTCAAAGTCTTTTATTTTGGAAATTAATGTATAAAACTTAAGAAGTGAGGCTAAGATCTAAGAAGCTAAGACCTAAGAGCTGAGATCACAGAGTTAATTAATTGGTCACACAGCAGCAATGGTACCCAAGGATCCTGGATTGTCATTTCCACACAATATATTAGTCTACTCAAAAATTCTTTATCATGCCAAGTTTAAAAAGCAAATGAAGTTTTAATTTCTATATTTATATTAGAATTTAAAAAAAAACTTTTAAAATGGCTTAGCATTTAGGCATATAGAATATAGAGATTGTTTTCTCTGAGTAACTGTAAATTCTACCACTAGGCTTCTAAAACTTTTTTAATGCAACCTCCTAAAACCCAATTTCCTTTAAAAATTCAACAATGACAAAAAAGTGTGAGGCATTCTGCCAACATTAAAGCAATGACTTTTTTTTAATTAAAATTAATTAAAATGGAAATTAATTTTGCACACTTGATTTGCATTTTGCATGCAAATGTAGAAACTTTGCATTCAACACCCTAATGGCATTGATATTTGAAACAATTTATTTAAATAAAGCTTTTTGTTCCACTTTGCTCATTTTTCAAATGTCTCCTCCAAGCAGTGGGATTTCAAAATGTTGACCTCTGTGTCTCTTGCAGTTGTCAGAATAATAAATGATTTGCGATATCATTTATAGTGAAAATTTTCTTACGGAGAGTTGGTTACATTCTCCACACCAACCCTAAAACTCCACTAACATTCTAAATCCCTTTTCAATGCCATCTTTTTTTAATTCCTTACTCCCTTTTCTTATTAATTTACTGCCCTTAATTTTGCCAGTCAACTCAATGGTACTTTAATTTGTCAAAATTTCATTAATGGCACAGCTACCATAACCGAAATATGCTAAAAAGGTAAATGCTTATTTGTGTCTGCTGGATTATCTACTCACTCTTCCTTCTTTTAGTCTTTCCCTTTCTCGGTCTGTTTTTGTTGGGTTCTTATTTATTTTTTTTTTAATCTTCCAAGAACTTTTAAGACATTGTTTAAGTCATTCTTCTGCCAAAAAAATATCAGTAATCCTCGTTAGAGTGATATCTATAAGTCCTTTATTCTTATATTCAATGTTCTTTAAATTTTTCCCAAACTCAACTTAGAAGTTAATTTAGAATATCTGAAAACTATTTTCCTATTTGAATTCTCTCTTAGAGAATTAGAATTATCTCCAGATTTTAGACTGGTTTGTTCATTATCTCTTAAACCTCATTGCCTAACCCGCTCCTTTGGCTATTCCCCAACCTGGACTTCCCAACATATCCTTTTTCACATATGGCAGGATAATTTGTTGGGACATTAATTTACAATGTACTGTGTATTTACCTTTGCCTCACTATTCCAAACTGGTCCCCAAGCGTACAGATTTTTGACTAAAAGCAAATTTACTTTTCCAGAGAGAAAGAAGAAACTTGTCATAGAACATGTTTCCCCAGCTTTGTAGGGTTTTTGTTTTGTTTTGTTTTGTTTTCCCCAGAAGGCCAAGCATCTTGAGGGATCTTTACTTATTACAGAGAGTACAGAGAGGACAGATTCGATGCGGAGAGAAAGAAAATAAATAAAGGAAACCCTTAAGTGGGAGGGGAAGCAGATTATCAGGTAACAAGAGTGTAGGAGAACACTGCTTACTCCCTAGGACTGTCCAGAACGGGAGGCCACACAGCAGTGGGTACTGACTTGATTTCTGTTACCCTCAAACTGGAGAGACCTGAGGTACAGGGGTCCCCCAAAAAGCAAAGATTCTTGAGTGCAAATCTGACATAGAGGAAGTATCACCTGCAGTCAATAGATCATGTTTGACGTGAATAAAACGATTGCACATTTTTGCACATCTAGTGTGTAAAGTAAGTATACCCTTAAATCATCCATCTTCTAAGGCTTACTTTAATTTCCACATTGTTATAAAACTGTTTTTTGAAATCCCCAATTTGAATCATTCCTTTTCTTCTGTATTGATTGTTACTTTCATTTATAATTTATCATGAACTGCCCATCTTATCTCTTCTTTTTTTACACAAATTATTTGTACTTTCTAGCTTGTTATGACTGTTAATTAAAATATAAGCTGCTTTTAAAGCAGGGACTATGTTTTATATCTCCTAACTGCTTCTAATGTTTATATCACTGTGCCCTGCACCCAGGAAACACACAATTAATATGTTTTTTAAAGATTTTATTTATTTACCTTGGTGGGGAGGGGCAGAGGGAGAGGAGAGAGAGAATCTCAAGCAGACTCCGTGGTGGCACCAAGTGCACTGAGGGGTTTGATCCCAGATCCCAAGATCATGACCTGAGACGAAATCAAGAGTCAGAAGCTCAACCAACTGAGGCACCCAGGAGCCCCTAGAAAATACACAATTAATATTGGCTTAATTTATGGCTATTTAACTTTTGTTCCTGGTGGTTCCTACTTTCCCCATTTCTTCTCTGACATTTAGATACATACATATTTTAGAAAAGATTTTGTCTAGTACCTTTCCAATGCAATCAGATTACTTGAGTTTTATAAGAAAGTGTTCAGCCCTCAAATAGTAATTATGACTTCAACAACCCCAATTACTTCAATCTTCTTCTGACATAAATGACAAGCGAGAAGAGTGGGGTTTGTTTTCTAGCATCTTAATGTCTCAAGTGCACCAAAATTGCTTCCTTTTATCTTGAGCAATGTCACAAGCTAACGTTGGCAGTTTCTTTCACAATTTAGTTTGCTTTATCAGAAATGAGCTCTGGGGGCTCCTGGGTGGCTCAGTTGTTAGGCGTCTGCCTTCAGCTCAGGGCTTGATCTCAGGGTCCTGGGATGGAGCCCCACATTGGGCTTCCTGCTCTTCTAGGAGCCTGCTTCTTCCTCTCCCACTCCCCCTGCTTGTGTTCCCTCTCTCACTGGCTGTCTCTCTCCCTGTCAAATAAATAAATAACATCTTAAAAAAAAAAAAAAAAAGAGCTCTGGGCACCTGGGTAGCTCAGTTGGTTAAGCAACAGATTCTTGATTTTGACCCAGGTCATGATCTCAGCTTCATGACATCAAGACCCGCGTGCAGCCCCGTGTCGGGCTCTGCACTGGGCGTGGAGCCTGCATGAGATTTTCACTCTCCCTCCCTCTCTCTCTAAAAATAAAAAATAAGAGAGAGAAAGAAAGAAAGAGAAAAAGAAAGAGAGAGAGAGAGAAAGAGAGGAAGGAAGGCAGGAAGGAAGGAAGGAAGGCAGGAAGGCAGGAAGGAAGGAAGGAAAACAGTGAGGTCTAAGTGTGAGATATGTCACAATCTGATAATACAAATAAATCATCTGGGACTCAGTTGATGTTCTTACACAGATACTCCGCTCCACTTGGTTCAGTTTCCTTGGTGTCCAAAATTTTTGTTATGTTGGAACTGGAAATAATTATAAATTTAGGGAAAATTAAAATAAAATTTTGCTGTCATTTTGCAAAAAAAACACAATTTGTATTTTCTCATTTTGGGACTGAGGAGGGTGTCATTTTCTTCTCTCTGAGCAGAAAGATGGAAAGACTCCAGCATAAATAAAACTCCTAAGTCAGTGAAACTTTTTCTCAGTTCCACATCCTCTTGTGCTTAGAGTAATGTTTAATAGCTCCCAGGAAGTCTCAAACTTTGTTCTTTGGGAAGATTGTTATATTTCAGATCTTATGATCTTGCACTTGAGGTGGATAGTTCTTGTTTAAATCAGTGAAAGTAAAGAGGTAGAATCAAATACTAAATTATTTTCTAACTATTCTAATAAAATAGCTACCTTGAAAATGTCTTAAATCATAGTCCTAAAGAAAAATAAACACATATTCTTAAAGTTATCTGCCCGTCTGGGTCATGGGATTTAACAGGCTTTGTATCTTCCTTGGTCATGCATCTTGGTTTTGAGTTAAATAAGCAGGAGGCAACAGTATTGACTTTCATGAAATGGCTATTTGAAGGATGGATGATATTAGAGTAAAAGTCTGGGGAGGTGCGGGGAAAGACTTTCATTTTGTTAAATTGAATTTATATTTAGTATAAATGGAAGGGACGAACTTTGAATCCTAGAGGGCATTCTATGTTCACTGACTTGGGTCCTTTTAAATAAGTTTCTAGTTTGAGATCCTGCACAAGAGATCTCCTTTTACTCCCTTATTTAGGCAGGAATTATTTTTTGTATAAAAATCACAGAGAAATGATATGCTTGATTGATAAAGATAAAAGCTGAAGTTATGGGTTATTGAAATTCTACTTTTACCGGAGGCAGACAGAAACAAAACAAAGCAAAACAGGGTCCTCATCACTGTGTTGTGTCTCATGCCTCCAAGTTCTTCCGCTAGTTGCCTTTTTTTCCTCTACCTTTTGGAGTCTTCTATCAGTTGCTTTATAAATTGTGTGTAGGGCTTTTGCTGTAAGTAGTAGGAAGGGTAAAGTCAAATGTAGACTCCATCTTGTTCAGAAACGAAGAGTAGTTATGTTTTACAGGGACATAAACATGAGGAAGAAAAGGCCTTCTGAAACTCCAATCCCTGTCTCTTCAACAGAGTGAGAGCACTGTACTGGGTTTAGCTTCTAATTCCTACCCCAAGGCTCAGAAACTGCCTCTGGGCTCTAAGGTGCGCAAAGCAGCCTCAAAGGGGGGGAAATCAGAGGGGAAGATGAACCATGAGAGACTATGGACTCCCAGAAACAAACTGAGGGTTGGGGGGGGGGGCGTGTAAGGGGATTGGCTAGCCTGGTGATGGGTATTAAGGAGAGCACGTATTGCATGGAGTACTGGGTGTTTTACACAAACAATGAATCATGGAACACTACATCAAAAACTAAAGATGTACGGTATGGTGACTAACATATAATAAAAGAGAAGAGAAGAGAGAAGAGAAGAGAAGAGAAGAGAAGAGAAGAAGAGAAAACAAAAAGAAAAGAAAAAAAAAAGAAAAGAAAAGCCTTGATTCTTTGCTTTTCTCCTCTCGTTTATCATATGGTCCTCCCTTGCCTGTTGACAAAATACAAAATCTCCTTTTCACGTATTTGCCAGTTTTTCTAGTTCTTTTTTTTCTGTGGGAAGGTAATTCTCTACAGTCAATTCTTCATAGATAGAAGCAGAAGGACTCCTAACTAGTGTCATTTTAATTAAACTTACTTGCCAGTCCTTGACTTATGAATGCCAGCTTTCATTTCAACTTCTGCTTGAAGTTGGGACTTTCTTTGATTCTGTCATAGGAAGCATTAAGAGGGGAGTTACAGATGTTTTCAGTCAGTACTTAATTAGGCATTGCTAGTTGTTTGAGGGTGGCCTTTGGTAACTGTAAGCTGCTGTACCACAGCAGTCTCACCATATGCAAAGCATTGTGCCTCGGAATGCACTTTCTTACCTTTATGATAGTTTTGAGCCAGTGGGTGAGAATACAGTGAGTTGTAAATCTGGAAATACACTTCAGTGAAATGGGAAAATCCAATAAATGATACACATTTACAGTTCCTGTTCAAGGTGTGTTTAGTAGAGAAACAGTCAAAATCAATGGAAAATCCCTTTGTCTCACTCTACTTTCTTTTTTCCCAGGACACCAGTCAGCTAAGGGTACAAAAGTCTTCTTTTTTCTGCATTCCAATTATCTTTTCACTTTCCTGGGAAAGTTACAGACTATTTCTATAGATATCACATATACCTATCTTGAGCTGGTGTTTTTCATAGCCCTATTTTGTATGCTTAAATGGAAATGGAGATCTTTTTTAGGGCTCTGAGTGGTTAGAAAAATATAAAAGATTTTTTTTCTTGTGCTTGTAAATATGTTAGGACAGATGATGAAATAGTGACAGTTTTTCACACAAAAGTAGGAGAGGGGTTCAATTAATTCCTGTAATTATATCAAATTCTGCAGACAGCCCTAATGCACTTATGCTGCTTTTAATCACCAGCCCCATTCACATTTATAATGTTTCCAGTACAGTGTAAAAGAAATAGCATGGGCATTTAAGATAAACATACTTAAGTTTAATTCTTGTTTCATTAACACAGCATACAAGTGAGCCAGAGTGCATACAGGCGTGCGTGCACACACACACACACGTGTGCATACACACATATATTCAGAGAGAGCTGTATCTATTAGTTATGAAAAATAAGGGAGATAGTATACTAAAGTATATTATATTAAGGTACCCATAATAGTGAGCACATTGTAATTCTTAACCTGTTAGATAATATTATGAGTATTATTTAATGTCATGAATTTATAAAGGCTAAAATAGAAAATTTTTGCTGATTCTAGAAACTCAAAATTTCACATAAATTCACTTCTGACAGCTCATATTGTATTTATTAAGATGTACTGAGATATTGGTGAAACCCTAAATCTGCCTGGCCTTCTTTCCAATGCCGTGGACAGTCTCCTGCTGCTGTCCTCTTTTGTCATGACTCAGGAGTCATGTTTTCCCAGCAGAAGTGAGCATTAGAACACATAATTGTTCATACAGTAACTTAATTCTGCAAATATTTAGTGAACAGCTATGAAAATTATAATAAACAGATGTCGATACCTTGTATAATAATGGATAATCTAGAATTTTAATCAAATTCTATAAAATAGAAGAAAGATCGTTTGTCTTCGGTCTCTACCATAGGCTAGGACTTTTACATGGATTATCTAACTTACTTCTCTATTAAGCGGTGAGAGAGATGTAGTTTTCCCACTTTCTAGACCAGGAAACCAGCTAAGAGGTTTAGTTACTCCTTCAAGGTCACACAAGCTGTGTGACTTAACTAGTTTAAGGGGCTTGTTTATATTAGGAAGTATTACTATATCACATGGACTATGTAATTCTTATTACTGCCACTCTTTTCCAATGAATATGTGTGAATTGTGTTCCTCTAAAGCTGAAAGGTTTTGGATGGTTGCTTAATATAGATCTTTGCTTTACTGAGCAACGAGATTCTGACTAGTAGCTTCAACCCTGAAGAAGCATTTTCCTCCTTTTCATAGATTTAATAGCCGTCTTTTCTCCCGAGATGTCCTTTTCTAGTGATATAAAGGTGTGGTGTTTCTTTTATAGGTAACAAAACACAAGATCAAAATGTGCTGAAGTAAAATAAATGGTCGATGAAGATTATCTATGGTCCTGAGGCGGCACGCGGCAGCCATTCCGTTGGCTTTAGGGCGGGCTTTGCAGGCGTCCTGCTCCCTGACGGTGAAGCTAGGCGGCTGCAAAAGCAGCTTCCGGTGATTAAATCTCAGTCTTTCCGTCAGGAAACTGCCGGTGATGTCTTTTCTCACAACTACTTAGGTTTCATTATAAGCCGCCTTTCTTCTCTGAAGAGTCGACTCTGACATGGCAAAGAAAAAAAATGCTCACATGGCGTGTTCTGTTGTTCAAGTTCCTTACCTTTATATTTAGGTTTAAAAATGTTGGTACACTCATTAACAGAGAAGCAGAAAATAGAGCAAATATACTTCTGAAAAGGTTGACGATCGCACATGCCTTGGAATCCAACGATATATTCTTGAGTATCTCTCAATTGCATTGCTCTGTTTTCACTGATATTTTTTAAACAAATAATTTATTTCAAATGGCATCTTAAAATGTGTGTTGTTATGGGGTTGCAGTCTAGATCAAAGTGTGTAGAATTTCTTAAACTTGAAATAGAATTTACATATGCATAGGCAAAAAAAAAAGTGCTGTAAAAATCTGAATGCATTTAGTTGGATAATAAGTGCAGGTTGACTGGATGAAGATGGAGTGTTGGAAAAGATGTGAAGAGGGAATAATACTCAGACATGTTAGTTCCGGGGGGGAAGCTTTTCCAGCCCTGAAGCATCATGATTCTAGGTAAAGAAACACAGATAAGGTAGAATTGGGTACATTAATTTAAAGTAGCACAAGTCACATAAATTTTAACATGCTTCTCACACTGATTTTTTTTCACTGTGTCCCTATACAGCCCTATTTCCATTGATCAATGGATGTATGCTTCCTCTCAAATGAATTACCTCAAGAATGTTAATAGAGACAATTGTGAAACTACTCTGGAAAAAGAAACTCATCTGCCTAACTAGAGTATATCAAAGAAAATAATTTGTATGCTCACACCAATCCTAGAGGACTTGTGGCTATTAATTGATGATATGACTGAGAAGGACCATCTTTCTTCAAATATGTAAAATTTTCCCATTCCATACTAATTCTTATGAGCAAATAAATTTATCATTTATAATGCTGATACCTTGGGGGTAGGTTACATCCCAATTGCTCACACATTAGCACTGATTCACAGGTTGCTATTTTCTTAAGAAGTAAATAAGTTGAGAGAAATGTACTTTAGTGGTGTATTAAAAACAAAATTCAATTGTGCTTGATATTTACTGAATGAAATAAACCATATTGAGAAGTTTCGGATAGCCAAAAAGCAGTATCAAAATCCTGGCTACATGGGGGACACCTATAAAAGGACAAGCAGCAAAATTGTCTACACTTATTTCTTGGAGTCAGGCTGTCTAATGTATGGCTATAAAAAATACTTGAAAACATCACCCAAATTGGGGCAAAAATCTTGCCATCAGTTCTTCACTCAATTTTCCTGCACTGTTCTCTTTCTCTTTTCATTTATGAAGAATCCAATCATATTTAAGTGAGACTGCTTGGTATTATGCAAAAGTCAGTGTTCTGCATTTTTCATAAACTGTTTTCTTTTCTTTATATCCCCCAGGTTGGATCATTTCAGTAGCTCTCTCTTTAATATCAGTTTCTTTTGCTCTCTCTGATCTCTGATAAGCCTATAAGGTAATTTTTCATTTTGGTTATTCTACATTTTGGTTCTAGAGTTTTCATTTTTATTTTGTTTTGTTTTACTATTTTTATAGATTCCCCATTAAGTCAATTATGATATTTGCCTTCGGTCCCTGTGTGTCTGTGTGTGTGTGTGTGTGTGTGTGTGTGTATAGATCACCTCAGGTTTATATTCCCTCAACTGCTTTTCGTTTAACCATTGGTGATTTTTCCCTGTTCCTTTGCACATCTGGAAATGTTTATTGTTTAGCTTTCTTATCTTGTCTTAATTGTGTTGATCTTTGTTCTAGTAGTCAGATAACTTACTGAACTCAAAACCCAAAGGGTCATTGTGCATATGAGCTATAATTGTCCAATTCTTTCAGCCTTTTGCTGTGGTTTCCCACTGAGAACCTCGAAGTTTCCTTAAGCATGCAGGGTTTAGACGCAATCTAAGGATTTGGGCAGGGTTCATATATGTATTTGGGGGATCATTCATTTATGGATTCTCCTCTCGACTCCCTGCCACTCTGGCCACCTCCCAGGTCCATCTTCTGACAACTCAAGCCAAATTCTGTGGCTTTCTGCTTAGGGCCTAGGTGCACTGAGCAACTGGGATTGTGGAACGCTCTCAGAAATGTTCATATTTGTAAGTCTCACTCAGTGTAGTTCCCTTTTGTCAAGGGCCAAATACCCTCAAGTTTCTGCCTGCTTTTGATCACTATCTAGTGCCCTTAATATTTCTTTTTAAGTATTGTGCAGAGTAGGTAATGTTTTCCTCTGCAAAGATTGGTCAAGTACTAACCCTCTAGTATTATCAAAATCCTTCTCCTTACCTACTGTTTTCTGACTTGGATAATTTCTATGTTATTTATCAACCTTCAAACAATTAACATTACTAATAATGATGACTAGTACTACCGTATTTTATATTTATTTAGTTCTGTAAATATTTTATATTCTTTCACCTCGATTATGTTATATGGGGATATGCATTGTAATAAAGAAAAATAGTCAAAAGAGAAAAAAATCATTTTTGTATTATTTATCTTTACAGTGTTAAAAAAGATAGGCAAACCAAAAATCATTTTTGTTTAAATCATGAAATAAAACCAGCGAGGGGGCTACACAACAACAGTAACCAAAAATGCAAAGAAGGATAGTAACCGAAGAAAATCTGGAATTTAACCTTCTGAGCCTACTAGAGCCTATGACAACTCCACTGGGAATCTGTTTAAAATACATTGTCATCTTTGCATTCAACCATAAATCTTGTTTATCTCTATCTGGAATAATTAGTGATTTATTTTTTCTTTTGTGGGACAGGTTAGATTTTTTTGAAAAATGGCAGACCTAATCAATCAATAATGGAAATTTAATACTCTTTGGACAACACCATGAAATTTTCCATATTCTCAGAACGTATTTTTATGCTTATGACATATGAGAAACATAGGTAGGTTTAGTTGTTTTATAGTTAGTGTTTTTGCTATTTTAGAATTTCTAAGTTGAATACACCATTAAATAAAATTTATATAAGATGGAAGACTTATTTAAATTGCTTTATTGAGCTCAGCATGTGGTATTCATTCTCTCTAAATTTAAATAAAGCTCCCATCTGTTCTTTTATTCAGACATCTCTGATTAAATTTTCACACAAGATACAGATAAACACAATATATGCAAGCAAGTTATAAAAGTTCCATTAAAAGTTCACCTTCTCATTCAAATGTAATTTTGAAGTTGAAACTCATTACCTAAGAGTTTTTATCACAAGAACAGGATGTGATTTTGTCTAATCTCAAAGCAGATATTTTTTTATTCTAAGCTTTACAGGGTGAAAACAAGTGGTTGTGGAAATACAGTGTTTGTTATTGTCCATTACATATTTTCTCAAAACTTTTTTATTGTTTAAAGGAGAGACCTAGGAAGACTTTGCTATATTTGGAGCTTTGGGCTTTGAGAGTTTTTAAGTATCTTATGATTTTTGAATTTCAGGAACACCAATTTTTTTTTTATTTTCCTCATGTTTGCATGGTTTAAAGTAACCTGAAACAAGAATGAAGATTGTCTTTTTTTACATATTGGAAAACATCTCCAGAAAGGTTTGCTGTCTAGGAAATAACCTTACTGATCTCAATTATCCTAATTTCAGAGAATTATTTTCAAAAGATCAATTATTTGTAAGAATCAATAAAATAAATTTCAAACCGAATAATGATAATTACAATTTTTACGGTCACCTTTGTTTAAGAGTTACTTAACATAGTTACTTCTTAATCTTACAAAGTGAATCTGTAGTAATGTTTTTCATACTAGTTTTGCAGGGGATAAAAATCAATTGTTGACAGCATGTAACTGGTCCCAATTCTTATCATTCAAAAGTTGTTAAATTGGCATTCAAACACAAACCTGTTTAAATTCAAAGCCAAATGCTCCTTTCATGAGTTTGCATTAGATTCCATATTAAGCACAGTATCTCTCTTTTAACAGATTAAGTTAAAGCAGAATACTAACCAAATTTTGGAAAAAGTGGTTGTGTTTCTAACATTCTACTCCTCCACAGTATTTTATAAACTTATGCTGTTATTTCTGTTGAAGGGTGAAATGGAAGAAACTAAGAGAAGAGGCAGATCCTAGATTTCTGAGTACTTGTCTGGAATCTCCATTCTGAAGGGGAGATAGGTATCTGGCAGATTTCTTTACAAAAATGCCAATGATATATATTTTTTTCTTCACCTTTGTTAGCACTCCAACCTACCTGGCATCGCTTGGCAGAGTTGGAAATTTTCTAGATACATTCTCGTAAAGAACAGGATGAGCTGGTATCCTAGTGATTTTGGTATTGTCTCTTAGCTGAGCGACATGCCCTGCACATTGTCACCTGTAAGAGAACAGGCTTTTTTTTTGTAACTAATAGGTGCAACCATTGATACTATGGATTTCTTTTGAGCTTTTGGAGACTTGTGTATGGAAAGTAACATTTTCAAAAATAATCACAGACTAGAAATCAAATACACAAAAATTTAGATATTACTACAATCATATAGAACCGATTTTATTAGTAATATAAAAAGGTATATATAGAAGAGTGGCTTTTGTGTTTCAACATAGTTGAGTTGGAAGGCTACAGAGTTAGCTTAAAAGTGGACCCACCTATTAAGACCCCGTTAATTTGCCTTAATTCTACTGTCTTTAATTCCATCTTCCATTTATGACTGAAAATTGTATCACTGGTTCTGGTCCTTACCTTAATCATCAGGCGCAATTCTAAAAAAAAATGGCTATTTCTACAACCAAATTACAAGCCATCTTTGGCTCTAGCATTAACTTGAACATCCTAGGATATTAAAAAAAAAATAACTTGAGGTTCTGAATTAATTTCCCTTTCTTCCAAACAGTCAGTTGGGTGCCTTTTCTATTGGGAATTATACCTATCTAATTGAATTAACAAACTTAACACTCTCTTATTCCTAAAATAATGCTTTTGCTAAGTCTGTTTAGCTGATATTTTTAAATTAATGACCCTTTTTCACTCTCATCAGTTATAGAACGTTACTATTCTTTTATAGCTAACTGATTTTTCACTTAGTCTCTCTGTTTCCTGAGGAACTGATCCAGCAAGGTCATAAATTTTTCCACCATGAAGAATTAATTGACTAAACAATACATCAGTCTGGAAAGCATGCCTGTCCAGTTCTACTGTTGTTTGTTTATAAGAGTTATGACCGCTGTTCAGAGATACTAGGGAATGATGTTTGTATTGTTAAACAAATCCAGCACTTAACTAGCTTCGAGACTTTAAATATGCTAAAGAACTTGACTACATATGTTTCCTCATGTGCAGAAATTAAATATTAACATCATTTACCCTTAACTAGTCTGAACTTATGAAATGTGATGATTTGTATAGAATGATTAACAAATATTTGGCACATTGAAAGTGTTTAATAAATGTTAGATAATATTGTTGGTTTATTATTCCTATATTTTCTTATTTTTATATCAAGTTCCAAGTTTTCCCCTATCCAAAGAACCCTCTGGGATATACCCTGAATTTTTTTTTTAAGGTTTCATTTATTTATTTGTCAGAGAGAGAGAGAGAGTACAAGCAGGGGGAGTGACAGGCAGAGGGACCAGCAGGCTCCCCTCTAAGCAAGGAGTCTGATGCCAGACTCAATCCCAGGACCCAGAGATCACACCATGAGCAGAAGGCAGATGCTTAACTGACGGAGAAACCCAGGCATCCCTACACCCTGAGTTTAATAAAAATGTTTTGAATCTAAGGTATTAAGCTAAAATACTATGATGCAATAATTTTCTGGACTTTAATCTTTGCCCTGGATTTTTTCTACAGGGTGCATGTTTACTATTATTTTAAAAAAGATATATTCAAAAACTGTCGATATTTAAATATTTTTTTAAAAACATATGAGTATATTGTGAAATAAGTAACTACAAACTCATTTACATAAAAGATGGCAGATTTTTTTTTTTTAATGTGCTATGAGTGGTTCTGCCTGAAAACAGGGCAGAACATGAGGTGCTATCTGAAGTTCTCTCAGCATCAAACACATAAACATGCAATTTTTATAAACTAATAAGCACCACTTCTCATTTGGGTGTCCTGTAAGTTCAAAGAGTGGATGATGAATTATATGAATGTTTCAGGACATGCTCCTATTATATCTCTATTCTTTCCTGAAGAGCCAGTAAGAATTATGCAGAGATGTAACATTATAAAATATTTAAATTAACAAGATTATATTGTAAAAATGTCTATGACAATAAATAACATAAATATAACAAATGGATAATTCTCTACACAATTTACCAAAACTACCAAAAGAAATAAAAATGTATAACATCCCTAGATCTCTTAAGGACATTGAATCTGTACTGGAAAATTACTCCCTCGCCCCAAAATAAAACAAAGTCAAGATGGTCAGCTTCACTGATAAATCTTTTCAAACATCTAAGGAAGAAATAATACTGATCTATACAAATTCTTTCTGAGAATAGAAAAAGTTTACAAATTAAGCTCACGAGATCAACTAAAACTCAAAAAACATGTTATAAGAAATGATATAATTAAGTACAAGCTAACTCTCATAGACATAAATGTAAAAACCCTGAATAGAAACAAAGAGGATCTAACAATATATAAAAAGGATGCTTAATTATGTCCAGGATATTTCCAGGAGCGTGAGTGGGCTTTACCACTGGAAGATCAATCAGTATAAAGCACCACATTTATTGGATAAAGGGAGAGAAACATAAATGTCTTGTAGATGTTGGAAATATATTTTATTAAGTTCAGCATCCATATATGATAACTATTCTCAATTAACTTGTAATAGAGAGACTAATAAGATAAGGGGTATCTATATCTATACTTATCATCTATTCCTACATCTTGCTACCTATCAATCTTTCTAAAACTACAGACAACATTAAAGTCAATGGCAAAGTTCTAATGCATGTCTTTTGAAGGCAGAAGGAAATATTGTGTGTTGCTGGAGGGGAGGTGAGTGGGGGATGAGGTAATTCGGTTATAGGCCTTAAGGAGGTCACTTGATGTAATAAACACTGGGTGTTATATGCAACTGATGAATCACTAAATTCTACCTCTGAAATTAGTAATACAATACATGTTAACTAAATTGAATTTAAATTTTTAAAAATGTTGTACTGGAAATCACTGCTAATGAAATAACACAAGGGAAAAATGGCATAAGCATTGGAAAGGAATGGTAAGACCTGTCTTTCTACACAAATTACTTGTTGTTTCTACATAAAAGAATATCAGATTTTAAGTATAAGTTTTGTAAGATTCTCAGACTCAATGACATCAAAATCAATTATACTGCATCAGCAAAAATATAAAAGTATATAAGAAAATTTTTAAATGTTTAAATATATAAAATATATTACATCAACAAAAACATAAAATTAAATATAAAAATTCCATTTATAGTTGTATATAACAGTTGAAAATTATTGAATATAAAGACATATCTCAAGAAAAGCATCAGAGATCTCTAAAACCTAAACTACAAAGTATTTCCGAGAAAAAGTAATACTAAAATTGGAAACATATACCTTGTTAATTGATTGATTCCATATTATTAAGATCTATAGTCTATGTTGCTAATATTATCCTCAAATTAATATACAAATTGAATATAATCCAGGTCATAGTTTAAGCATTATTTGAATGGAAATTAACACATAAAATTACCATTCTAATTTGAGAAAACAGAAAATTGGATATTCCTCTATATATTAAGGACATTAATCGTGTAATTACCCTCCCTCACCAAAAGTAAAATCTTTAAGGCCTGATAATCTCACTGGTATTTCAATAAAAAAAATTAAGGAATGTGAAAGCTTAGAACTTATATAGAAAACAACAGACTTAGAACACATAATGCAAATTAGAAAAGCAAGAACAATATTGGAAAAATTATATTATGCTTTTCAAGGCTTACTTCAAAGCTTTGGTAAGACAGTGCATTATTAGTGCAAGATAAGACAAATTGACAAATGCGACAAATAAAAGAGATACTCAAATATGTTCACTTAATTTATGGCAAAAGAGACACTGCAATTCATTTGGGGAAAATCAGTTCAATACATTTGGCAGGAGCAACATTGACTCCTACCTCATATAAAATGAAAATATTAATTTTATACAGATTATAGACACAAACATGAAGGCTAAAATAGTAAAGATTACAGATTATAGATATAGACGTTAAAGATTATAAAGATTATAGAAGGAAACGTAGAGATATCTTTATGATATTGTGTAGTCCAAAACATGTTACGCAAGTCACAAAGAGTACTAGACAAAAATTGATAAACAGGACTTCATTGAATTTAAGAATTTCAATTCATCAAAATACAGTTCTCAGAAGCAAGAGGCAAGTCGCAGACTGAAAGAAGATATTTCAGATCTATATTTAAGAAAATATTAATATCCAGAATGTGTAAATAACCAATACAAACAGGGAAGAAAATATCTAATTTATATATGGGGCACAAGTCTTGAAAATACACTTAACTAATGACAATCTCCAATAGCCAATAAACCTAAAAAATCATGCTTGATACCATTAATTACCAGGGAAATGAAAATGAAAACCACAATGAAATAGCACTGCAAATCCCAGAATGGATACAATTTTAAAAGTCGACAGTTTTAAGTATTAGCAAGGGTGTAGAGCCACTTGTAAATTGACTTAAAAAAGAAAAAAGACTTTGGAAATCTCTTAGATGATACTTACTAAAACCAAGCATTTTCCTGTTCCATGAACCAGGAATTTCACTCCTATCTGTATGTCCAAAAAGAAATTCTTGCATTTAGCTATCAAAGACACACAAAATATTGTTCACTGCAGCTTTTGTCCTCCTAATAGCACCAAACTGAAAACAAATAATTGCTGTCAAAAGGAAAGCGGAAACTGGAAGGAATCTAAACGCCCGTGAAAAGAACAGTGCATCAGTAAATTCTGGTATATGCATAGAATGCTATCTGATACCAAAAAAAAAAAAAAAAAAAAAAATTAAATGTACTTACATGCACAATAACTTGTCGAATCTCAGAGACAGTATGCTGAGCAAAAGGAATCATATAAAATGAGTCTATCTTGTATTATTCAAATTTAAATAAACTTCAAGAATAAGTCACTAATATATATGGTGATAAAAGCCAGAACAAAGGAAACAGATAAACATAAGTAAATGAAGAAGCCCTCTGACATGGTGAAAATGTTTATATCTTGATAACTATGGCTGTTGCACAGGTACATACATAAAACATTTATTAATATCACTAAAGGATCTTAGATTGTAATGCATATATATGCAAAAAAACATGTTTACAAACTACAAATTTACATATTGCCAATTACACTTAATTACAAATTAAGTGTACTTTTTACATTTCTTTAGGTGTAAACCTTAAACACACAGAAGTTTATTTTCAGAGATCCTAAACAAAAGATAGCCAATGCTAATTTGGAACAATTACATATTTAACAATGGATATCTGATTATAGATCCTGGACTGAAAATGCCTGTTACTTGACATCATGTTCAGAAGCTGAGGTTTTCCTATTTTGACTCCAAACCCAAATAAGGAATCCAAGTCCCCTCTCTGTAGGCGTTTGCAATCTTCTAGAAGTATAGTGATAGGCTGAAAGGTATTTCCATCATTAAGAACATCTTGTTACTTTTATTGTCTGCTTTTTCCCACTTTGAAGACTCCACTCCCGCACATCCTCTGCTCTCATTTCAGATGCTCGTGCACGTCCTCCTGCCCCTCCTCCATATCCAGCATTAGCTCTTCTTTGGGTGGATAAACAGTGGGTCCTATGCAGCATCAGACGATATCGATCTTATAGGAAATACAAATGTGTTTCAGTACACTTATTTTTGTTTTGTCACTAGCTACAGTTACCATCAGGATGCCAGTATGGAAATTAAATGCACAAAACATAAATTTAACAGCAGATTAGTATTCTGCAATATAATCACTCCATACTTGAGTTTTCTCTTCACCTCTGGGATGGTCAGTTCACTCTGCATCTTATACAGTGAAAAAATAGGCATTTTACAAGCCCTTTAGTGGGAGTCATAGGACCTTGAAGATAACATGTATCTTCTTTCTTTGATTCTCCTCTTTGGGATATAACCCTTTAAAAGGGTTTTTGAAAGCATCACACCAGCATATACACTACTTACCAAGGACCTTGGGGCTGCAAAAAACTGGGACCCTACTGTACACTGTATTTCCACCTGAATTATTGCAGAAACCAGAGTCCCACAATCAGTACTAAAAATGCTGTCACTTCTAAGCATTCTTCCCAGCAAAGGCAGAAATGTGGACTTACTGCCTGCAATTGAAGATTTAGTTGATTTAGCACAATGGAAATATAAGCAACTTTTGGGTTTCCCAGCTGTGTTTTTAAGTTGACAGGATGTACGGATAGGTCAATAACTTTTTTTTTTTTTTTTTTTTGTCTAATGCACACATTCCCTTACATAAAGGGTTTAGTAGCCTGTAGACCTGTGATACTCAAAATTTTTTATAATAATATTTTTTTATTATATTATGTTAGTCATCATATAGTAAATCCTTGGTTTTTGATTGCACTAACTGGGTATTTACCCCAAAGATACAGACGTAGTGAAGAGAAGGGCCATATGCACCCCAATGTTCATAGCAGCATTGTCCACAATAGCTAAATTGTGGAAGGAACCGAGATGACCTTCAACAGATGACTGGATTAAGAAGATGTAGTCCATATATACAATGGAATATTACTCAGCCATCAAAAAGAACGATTTCTCAACATTTGCAGCAACATGGACGGGACTAGAGGAGATAATGCTAAGTGAAATAAGTCAAGCAGAGAAAGACAATTATCATATGGTTTCACTCATCTATGGAACATAAGAAGTAAGAAGATCGGTAGAAGAAAGGGATAAAGAAAGGGGGGGTAATCAGAAGGGGGAATGAAGCATGAGAGACTATGGACTCTGAGAAACAAACTGAGGGCTTCAGAGGGGAGGGGAGTGGGGGAATGGGATAGGCTGGTGATGGGTAGTAAGGAGGGCACGTATTGCATGGTGCACTGGGTGTTATACGCAACTAATGTGATACTCAAATTTTATCATGTATTAGAATTACTTTGAGGGTCTGTTAATAAAACAGATTTCTGGGCCCAAGTAATAGAGTTTCTCAGTGAGCAATGTGTTTGGTGGTGGGATAGAATGAGAATTCACTTTACTAGTAACTACACAGGTGATGTTGATACTGTTGTTCCAGGGACCATACTTCAAAACCCACCACTCCCGGCTCATACTTTCTCTCACAAGTTATTTTCAACTACAGTGAAAGTGCTGGCATTTCTGTGACTGATCTTGGTCAATTTTTGAAGCAAATTCTGCTCCCCACCCTGCAACATTTCTTACATTTTGTAATTGTACTGTGGTTACATAAGAAAAAATGTATTATTTCTTTGGGAATATATACTAAACACAAAACGATGATATATGTTGTATACAATATATACTCAAATTTGAGGGGGGTGCAGAGAGAGAGAGGGGATGAGATGAATGATAAAACAAAAAGCAAATGTTTAAATGTTAAACATTAGTACATTGGGTAAACAGATTTCTGTGTTCAATTCCTAGAAATTTTCTGTAAGTTTGAAATTATCTCAGATGTATTAGTTGCAAAAAAAGAAAAATCTTGAGACCTACACTTTTAATAATTGTATTTATGTTCTTTTTTTTAAAGATTTATTTATTCATTTTAGAGAGAGAAAGAGCACAAGCTAGGGGAGGGGCAGAGGAAGGGGGAGGAGATAGAGAGAAGCAGATACCCCACTGAGCACGAGCCCAACACAGGGCTTGATCCCAAAACCCCGAGATCATGACCTGAGCCGAAATCAAGAGTCGAAGACTTAACTGACTCAGCCACCCAGGCCCCCCAATTATATTTATGTTCTATCACTTCTGCCACAAATTGCCACAAACTTAGTGGCTTCACTCAGCACACATTTATCATCTTTTAATTCTGTGGGTCATACATCCAACAATTTGCTTAACTGAAATGAAGGTGTCAGTGGGGCTGTGCTACTTTCTGGAAGACTTGGAGATAATCCCATTGTTTTCTGCTTTTAGAGATCACCTACACTCCTTGGCTCATGGCTCCTTTCCTCCATCTTCAAAGCCAGCAATAGGGAGTTGCAATCTTCTCACATCAAATAATTTCGACCTCTTTAGGGGCGCCTGGGTGGCACAGCGGTCAAATAATTTCAACCTCTAACTGCTTCCCTCTCCCTCTTATAAAATCTCCTGTGATTACTCTGTGTTTACTTGAACAATCCAGGATAAACTTTCCATGTCAACGTCGGCTGATTAACAACTTTAATGTCATCCAAGTTCTCTTATAAATTTTACTTTCCACATAACTACAGGAAAACAAAACTGCCAGCCTTTCTGGTTATATGACAAGGCTCACCTCTTCCAGCTTCCAGCAACATACCTCTTGTCTCTTTCTGAGCCCTTAGTATTAGCAGTAGCACATTGAACACTCATCTTTCTACTAGCATTTGGTTCACAGTAATATAGGTATTTTCTGAGATAATTTAGATTTTTCTACCATACTCCTCACTTCCATCTGAATCCTCGATTGCAGAAATGTTAACATCCATATTTATCCCAACAATCTGTTTGAAGCAATCTAGCCTTTTTCTATCATGCATCTCAAATTTCTTTCTGCCTCTCACACTGCCCAGTTCCAAAGATAGTTCCACATTTTTTTTCAAGATTTTATTTATTTATTTTTGCGAGAGAGAAAGAGGGAAGGAGAGAGAGAAAGGGCAGGGGGAGGGGCAGAGGGAGAAGTGGACTCCCCCAGAGCAGGGAGCGGATTAGGGACTAGATCTCAGGACCCCGGGATCAAGACCCCAGCAGAAGGCAGACACTCAACTGACTGAGCCACCCAGGCACCCGATAGTTCCACGTTTTCAAGTATTTATTATAGCTCCCCACTTCCAGCCTTAAAGCATATGGCTTTTCTTTTCCACTGTAACATTACCACAAACTTAGCAGCTTACAATGATGCAAATGTATTATCCTATAGTTCTGTAGCATGGGTCTCACTGGGCTAAAATCAAGGAGCTGTGTCCCCTTCCGAAGGCTCTGGAGGAACATCCCTTCCCTTACCTTTTCCAGCTTCTAGAGGCTACCCACACTCTGGTTTGTGGTCCACTCACTCCATCTTCAAAACCAGCAAAAGCAGAAGTCTTTCTCACAGCATATCACTCTGGACTCCTTTTCCTGCCTTCCTCTTCCTCTTTTAAGCACTCTTTTGTGATAAATACAAGCCAGAAAATCTAAAGAAATCTCCTTATTTTAACAACTTCGATTAGCAAATTTATTTTCATTTATAATCTTAATTCCCTTTGCCAGGTAAAATGACATATTCACAAATTCCGGGGATATGTGTGTAGGCCTATTATTCTGCCTATCACAGGAATAGCATGAAGTTCCAGTACACTATTTTAATGTTTGTAGTAGTATATTTATGTCTATAACTATATGTCTATAGGAAGAAATTAGAGTCTTTGGAAATTTGAAACATAAAGTTGGATCTAAATGCCAAAGAGTAAAGAAATACACTTGGACTTTTATCTTTATAAAAGTTCATTGTTTGTCTTCAAAGATCTTAAGGACTATTTTCACTTTTCAAGAACTTACCTAAAACTCATCTGCGAGCTCTCTTCTTGTCTCTGACATCTCAGAATTGTTAACTATTTAAATACTTTACAGTAGATTTTATTTTGTTTCACTATGTCTTCTACACCCTACACGAAGGGTGTTTCACAAGTGTTTTGTGATTGATTACTAGCTAACAACACCGATCAGAAACTCAGAAAGATAATATTTAGAAAACTACAGTTGACCTATACCCCAGTTTCCCAATTAAAAACTTAAGCCATATTACTTTCCTAAATAGTTTTCCAAGAACAAAGAAAGACTTAATGAAATAATCTTAATAACGCTAAGCAATGCTAAGTAAATCAAAACTTCTTCCCAAATATAAATGTATTATGGAGAAGGGTTTATTTTTTTCTTGTGATGCATCAAAATCACAAAGAATAATTACAAAGTGTATAATTGGATGTGTAAAAGATTTAGTGGTGCCTTGACTGTTTCTTTTCTTTTAATAAACGGTAGCATTTATGGGGCACCTGGGTGGCGCAGTCGTTAAGCGTCTGCCTTCGGCTCAGGGTGTGATCCCCGCGTTCTGGGATCGAGCCCCACATGGGACTCATCCCCTGGGAGCCTGCTTCTTCCTCTCCCACTCCCCCTGCTTGTGTTCCCTCTCTCACTGGCTGTCTCTCTCTGTCAAATAAATAAATAAAATCTTTTAAAAAATAAAAATAAATGGTAGCATTTAAAATAAAATGCTATGAGTCTCGCAACTTGCAAATTTATAAGACTGGTTTTATTCACATCTAGAACATTACACTAAATATCAGATACTCAAGAAAGAAATTAACTAAACCTATCCTTTTTTTCACAGCTAAATTCTCATTCAATCGAGATAATTTCATGTATTCTTGCCATTAATCACATTGTAGGTATAAATAGGATGTACAACTTGGTGGGAGAGTGAAAAATGAAACTCTGCAACTTCTCTAGTAAAACAGATTTTTTTTCCTAAAGAAGCAGATTTAATTAATTCAGCAGCCTTGCAAAAAAAGCATTGGGTTTATACTTACTAGGTCATTACGTTTCTTTTTAAAAAAAACCTTTTTATTGCTTGTATAAAGGGACAAAAATAAAAAAAAATCAAGGATACATGTCATGGTGCATTTTTCTAAATTCATGGAATGTACAACACCAAGAGCGAACTGAAATGTGGACTATGAGCTCCTTCTGTATTTTGGCTATTGTGGACGTTGCTGCTATAAACACTGAGGTGTATGTGCCCCTTCGAATCACTCTGTTTGTATCCTCGGATAAATACCTAGTAGTGCAATTGCTGGGTCGTAGGGCGGCTCTATTTTCAACTTTTTGAGGAACCTCCATACTGTTATCCAGAGTGTCTGCACCAATTTGCATTCCCACCAACAGTGTAAGAGGATCCCCCTTTCTCCACATTCTCGTCAACATCTGCTGTTTTCTGAGTTGTTCATTTTAGCCATTCTGATTGGCGTGAGATGGTATCCCAGTGGTTTCGATTTGTATTTCCCTGATGTAGAATGATGTTGAGCATTTTTTCATGTATCTGTTGGCCATTTTGATGCCTTCTTTGAAGAAATGTCTGTTCATGTCTTCTGCCCATTTCTTGATTGGATTATTTGTTCCTTGGGGGCTGAGTTTGATAAGTTCTTTATAGATTTTGGACACTAGCCCTTCATCTGATAAGACTTTCGCAAATATCTTCTCCCATTCCTTAGGCTGCCTTTTAGTTTTGTTGACTATTTCCTTTGCTGTGCAAAAGCTTTTTATCTTAATGAGGTCTCAATAGTTCATTTTTGCTTTAGTTTCCACAGGTTTTTAATATAACTAAACCTATTTATTTATCTTTTCTTAGCTTTATTTTCTGTTCTTTTCTTGTTTGTTTGTTTGTTTGTTTGTTTTATTGCCAGAGACTTGTGGAATCATAAAGAGGTGTCACATCACTTAGTGCACACAGTGCCCTGGGGAAATCGTCATGGGAATCTCTCTCATCACGCTGCTCCTTCAGACCCAAAACTTCTAGAATGAACTCCTACCTATTTGCCCATGTGGCACTCCATCTTACTCCTTTTTACTCCTTGATATTTAGAGTAACCTCATTTTTCTACGTGAAGCCAGAAGTTTGTTTGAACAAAAAATGGATGTCTCCCTAAAAAGGAATATTTATACTTGCTACTAAGATAATAACCTTATATTCTTTCCATGTCCTTATACAGAAGTATCATCCCAAAAAATTTATAAAGAGAAAAAACATCAGAATTCTGTCATCAGCAAGTAATCAAATACCTACTTCAGACAGAATTAAGTAACAGGAAATATGTTGGCTTACTCACATGATCATCCGAGATAGGATGGACTTCCAAAAGGGTGTAAGCCTGGATCCGTTTCCTGGTGGTGGTGGTGGTGGTGGTGGAGGAGGAGGAGGGGGAGGAGGGGGAGGAGAGGGAGAAGGGGGAGGAGGGGGAGGAGGAGGAGGGGATATCCTGAAGCCTGTCATCCAGTACTGCCAGTGCTGGGGGATCATGTCATCTTCTCATGGTGCATCTAGGTTAAATGAAGGGAAGTGTGAACACCGATGCTCGGATAGGAAGGAGAAAGAATGGATGCTTTTTAGGCAAGGAATAAAGCCCACAATATGTACATATTTTGACATAAAATATATTGGATTTGTTTGTTTTGCCAGTTTTTGTTTTTGTTTGGCAGTATAGCATTAAAACGTCTGCATCATTGATTAAAAAAAAAAAAAACCTCACTCCAAAGCTGTAAATGTTTTGGATGGGATGCAGGGTTGAAATTTTCTGCTGGTTTAAATTTTTATTTTTATTTCTTACTATTTATTTTTCCAGGAACACTAATTGTAACAAAGTAAGTGTGCAAAAGGTGTCATACAATTTATGCATGGATTAGGCTCACTACTTGATTGACCGTAATTATAATTATCTTATAACGATGCTAATCAATCATTATATAGGTATGAGTACACAAGGATATATTTATTCAAAGACATGCTGTCCATATGAGTGGTTTGCCTGACCCACGTAAGGCCAATCAGTTTTACTCTCTCAGAATTTGCATCGAGGTGGGTAAGTGATAATGTACTAGAAATAGACGGCAAACTCTTACTACTAAGCTTCCGGGAGATTTTACGATTGCTGATGCTTCCAAATCTTTGTGGTTCAATGGTTTCCTGTTTTCTATGAACTACCACTGTATCCTTAAAATAAATAAATAAATAAATAAATAATTCCCTTTATTCTACAGAGCCAAAGTTGATGTTTCTAATTTGAAATGCGAAGCATCTTATCTCTAACAAGGAGAAAAAGTGGAGGTTTAGAAAATAAATGGCACGAAAATAAAGCCATCAACATTATCCTTCCTCCCTTATTAATTTCCAGTATGGATTTAAGCACCTGTATGTAACCATCAGAATGAGTGGAAATGTTCAGTCAACTAGAATCCTTAAAAGTGCAAGTACTTAAAATCATAAACTTGTCAGTTATTCTTCCTTGATTGTAGGGCGATTCTTTGATATTGGGCAGGCAATTGACCATCTCTAAAGAGTATTAAAAAAGGAAAAGATGTTAATTTATTTGAGTTGTATTGTTTCTTACTTGACCTCTATTATTTTATAAACATTTTGGAAAGTTGCTTTATGTTAGTGTTTCCTCGTCTACTATTTGATTTTTATATGAACAATAAATTGGGCTTCTATAGTAACGGTTATGATGTAATTTTTAAGTCATTTTCTTTTGCTATCCTTGATACTTAGACAGTAACATCTAAGTCAGTATATTCCATGAAAATGTATTCTATCAGTAAGAATCAACAGATTAGGGACTCCTGAGTGACTCAGTTGATTAAATAACTGATTTCTATTCAGGTCATCATCCCAGGGTCTTGGGATCGAGTCCCACATGGGGCTCCTTGCTCAGTGGGGAGCCTGCTTCTCCCTCTGCCTGCTCTTCCTGCCAGTCCCCCTGCTTGTGCTCTCTGACAAATAAATAAAATCTAAAAAAAAAAGAAAAAAGGAATCAATAGATTAAGGATTTCTTGCTGAAATACTGAGTCTGAAGATTCTAGAAGTGTATCAGTCTTTTTTCTAATAGAGAGTCTTTTTTCCTTTTTAGAGAAAAAAAATTGATAGGGACAACAATTTTCCATCTGTTCCATGCTTCTATACATGCATGGATTCCCTCATTTTCAGCATCTCACACCACCGCTGTACATTTGTTAAAATATATATGTATCTATGTACATACATCATTACCACTTGAAGTTGATAGTTTACACTAGGGCTCACTCTTGGTGTTGTACATTCTATAGGTTTGGATAAATGTATAATGACATGCATCCACTGTGACAGTAACATCCACAGTAGTTTTTGCCACCTTAAAAATCCTCTGTGCTTTGCCTATTCACTACCCCTCCACCAACTCCTGGCAACCACAGACCTTTTTATTATCCATAGTTTTGCCTTTTCTAGAATGTTTGAATCACAAAGTATGTAGGTTTTTCATTTGCTATCTTTCACTGAATAATATGCACTCAAGAGTCCTCTGTATCTTTTCATGGCTTAAGAGCTCATTTATTTTTGGTGCTGAATATTATTCCATTGCTTGGATATATCACAGTTTATCCACTTACCAAAGTTTATTCCTTGCTTCCAAGTTCTGGCAATTATGAATAAGGCTGCTATAAACATCCATGTGCAGGTTTTTGTGTGAACAGAAAATAATCAACTCTTTCAGATACATATCAAGAAGCATAGTTGCTGGATTGTATCGTTAAGAGTATGAGATTAGTTTGGTAAGAAATCCAAAACTGTATTCTAAAATAGCTATACCATTTTGCATTTTGATCAGCAATAAACGAATTTCTTTTGCTCCATATCCTCACTAGTATTTGGCATTGTGGGTATTCTGCATTTTTGGCCATTGAATAGGTGGTTTTAGTTGTGATTTTAATGTTCATTCCACTGACAGCGTATGATGTGGGGTACCTTTTATATGATTATTAAATCTGTCTACCCTCTTTGTGTGCAATCTATGAAGATCTTTGACTCATTTTTAAATGAGGTTGTTTGTTTTCTTACTGCTGAGTTTCAAGAATTCTTTGTGTATTTTGCATAAATATATCAGATGTATTTTGCAAATACTTTCTGTCTGTGATTTTTCTTTTCCTTCCTTGACAGCGTCTTTTGCAAAGTGATAATAGTAATATTAATATTAATAATTTTAATGAATCCAACTTGACAATTCTTTCATGGATCATGTCTTTGGTGTAGCATCTGCCGTTCTCATCATATCCAAGGTTATCTGGATTTTTTCCTGTTTGTTTTTTGTTTTTTTTTTTAAGATTTTATTTATTTATTTGACAGAGACACAGCCAGCGAGAGAGGGAACACAAGCCGGGGGAGTGGGAGAGGAAGAAGCAGGCTCCCAGGGGAGCAGGGAGCCCAATGCGGGGCTCCATCCCAGGACCCTGAGATCACGCCCTGAGCCAAAGGCAGATGCTTAACTACTGAGCCACCCAGGCACCCCATTTTTCCTGTTATTTTCTAAGAGTTGTAGTTCTGAGTTTTACATTTAGTTCTGTGATCCACTTTAAGGTTTTTGTTTTGGTGTGTGTGTGTGTGTGTGTGTGTGTGTGTGTGAAGAGTGTAAGGTCTATGTTAAATGTATTTTATAATTTTTACTTCATTATTGCTTATCTCATTTAATCACAGGACATATAAGAAGATGGACATATCTTTGTTTAATAAGTGGGGATGATTTTTACCAACTTTTAGAGAATTAAGCTTATTCAAGTTGATATTTTACTGTTAACTTGCAGCATAAACTAAAGGATTATAGTTTTAAACATAGTCACCATAGCTTAAAAACTTGAACATTTAGTTTCAATGGCTCAGTCATTTAGTGTCTGCTTTCGGCTCAGATCATGGTCCCAGGGTCCTGGGATCAAGACCTGCAGCAGGCTCCCTGCTCAGTGGGGAGCCTGCTTCTCCCTCTCCCTCTGCCTGCCTCCCCCCACTTGTGCTCTCTCTCTCTCTCTCTCTCAAATAAATAAAATATTTTTAAAAAGTTGAATATTCTACAATTCTCTTGAAGACTTCAGTGCTCTCTACAACTTTATAGAGATCCCTTAAAAATATACATGATTTCAGCAAATTATAACTTCAACAAGTATCATTTTGTATCAAAGGATTTTTAACATCTTTGTTTATTAAATAAAGTTCTCAATTTTACCTGTGTGAAAATGAGTGATTAGGAAGACCTGTTGTAAATTGCAGTGAGGCAGTAGGATATACTGTGAGATTGACTTTTAACATAGGCTTTCAAGAGATCTCGTGTTTTTGTTCAAATTAAAAGCCTCTAACTCTACTAAATTTTTCATCTGATGTTTGGGATGTTATATTGTTGTGTATCTATTTTAAAGGACAAGGGCTTTTTATAGAATGAGCAACATTGCCTTTTAGATGACGTTATATGTGCCAAAGTAATTTCATCAATATATCTTCTACCCTTTCATCCAAAATTTATCCCCAGTAGTGAAAGAGACAAACACATTTAAATGGAAAATAGCGTGAAAAGGAGAAAGACCACATTCTCTTGTGTAGTCATAAGCAGTTTCAAGGCAGAGACAATTGAATGAGTGGAATTTCAAGAATTTTCCTGTCAGTATAGATGCCTTTGTTCATTTTGCTAGGCACCAGAAGACTTTTGAGGAATGGTGGAGAGTTTCTGAATAGTGTCTCTTTAATTCACATCCAGCCCACATCTCCGCTGTAATTTCTTTGTGATACTCTGTAACGAAGGGAACAAGGGCAACTCCTATCTTGCTTTCAGTACAATATCACTGCAAATGGGGGAAGCTTCTGTCTGCCTTGCATAGTAATTGACAGTCATTTTCTCAATAATAAATGATCTGTGCTTAGACTACATATTTAGATTTCAATTTACTTTATGAACAGTTTTCACTGAGTCCATCCATTGGAATGACAAGTTCCATCTATACACTGTTATTTTGTTTAAACATGATGTGCTCCTCAGGTTGGAACTTAGTTATTTTCATATTACCCATCCACAGATAATAAATCTTAATTTCAGCTCTAAGTCATAAATTGATGTCCGTTGAATTTTCTATTTTAAATGCCGTCTCACATTACTCCTAAGACAATCTCAAGAACATTGCTTTCTTGGTATCCTGGAATACCAATTTTGAGAAACTGTTCAAGTATTTATACAGAAAATCTGACAACTATGGCAATGGAAAATGTCAACACTCCTAGAAAGATTTCTACTCATCTACTTTACCACAAAGAAAATAAGTTTAGACTTGGAAACAATAAAAACTTAGGGAGTTTGATGCTATTTTAATTTTTTAAAATGTCACGAAGAGCAACAATTAATGTGATTTTTCCCTTTTTTTGCTACTATTGGCTTGAGAACTTTTTAAAAATACTTTTCTATCATTTCCTTTCCTGAGGAATTCCATATATCTGATTAAATTGAAAACTCTTTTGCCAATTTATATTCACTTATGAACTTCCTATAAAACATCATTACATCTTTTCTGGTAAACTCCTGTTGCTATAAACCATGTGACCAAAGTATATTTTTTCTTTTCCTTGAAGTATTAATTATTACAACAGCATAGATAGGGATAAATATTCCTTTTAAATACCCACCACTTACGGTTTAAAGATACTTAAATAGGTTTTATTATGCTACAGAAATCTTAATAAATCCTGAGGACAGGTTTGATCACAGTGACCTATTTCTGGATTACTCCAAGGCATAATGTGTAGATTTTGACAATTCTAGCACTTTTCCATATAAGCACATTTGATTTATGCAGTCAAATGTCTATTTAACCTCCAGATTTTATGACTTTGTCATAGCTAACTTCCTGCCTAATTTCTTCATTTTCATGACATAATATATGATACATTCAGATATTTTACTTTTTGTTTTTCTTTCTGTACTTTCCTTGTAGCTTTTCCTTTGGGAGAGGTGTAGTAAAGAAAACTCACCTCCAAGTTTCACCTCTTCATGGGTAGTATAATGCTATTTTCTCAAGCAACAGAGTCACTGGAAGTAATAGGTTTCTTCTTGTGATTCAGTTTTGGGGCTTTGTCTAGAGTATGGTATTAAATGTATCATTTTTGATGGACTGTTTTTAGTAGTAACTTAAAAAAGCATTAATATAATATTAAATAATGAGAATTAAAACATTTTCTTATTTAAAAAATATAATCAGCTTCTGTTTTTATGTATATCAAAAGTATGAGTGGGGGGGAGCACTTGGGTGGCTCAGTCGGTTGAGTGTCTGCCTTTGGCTTGGGTCATGATCTCAGGGTCCTGGGATCTGGTCCCGCATTGGGCTCTTGGCTCATTGGAGGTCTGCTTCTCCCTCTCACTCTCCCTCTGTGCTCTCCCTATCTCTCTCTCACAAATAAAAAAATAAAAAACTTAAAAGAAAAAAGAGTATGAGTGGTATAAAAAAGAAGGTCATTGAAAGTAGAATATAACTATGTGTTTATATCATAAATGGGTATTTCGATGTTAGAGAATTCATACAATTCAGATTAAAAGATCCACCCTAACCTAGATAAGCAGAGAATGTGTGCAGCGTTTATACCCTTTCTCCTTCTTCCTGCTTCCCTTCTTCCTTCTTCCTGTTTCCCTTTTTACTCCTCTTTCAACTTATTTTTATTTCTAATGGGAAGAAATATGGGCTTTTTCCTTTAGAATATTTCCCTAATTACTTTAATCTGAGTCTCAAAAATTAAAGTAAAACCGACGCCCTTCCAACTCTCTGCTCCATACAAACAATTATACATCTTCCCTTGACAGGTTTCACTTATTGTAAGAGTCAACAGGGAGAGTCAAATCAACAGAAGGGTTAAGAAAACACGAAGTCTGTATTTTCAGACCTGATCACTTCTCTGTGCTCCAAAACTACTTTTTTCAGTTACCGTTAGAACATCTTTACTAAAATTTACAATTTCTAAAACTGAACACACACAGACAAGCATGCACACTCAGAGGTAAGCCCTGAGTCCACGTTAGTCATAATAGTGACGCCGGGCCTTCAGGTTAAACAGTGTGGGAAAGGAATAGATGGCACCTTCCTTCATGACGGCTCGGGCTGCAGGTCATTTCAGGAGAGCGAAGCCTCTGAATTGCTGGAACACTTCTCGCCTAATGAATGGCTGTCTTACATGTCTGGCAGTTCCATAGCTCTCATTTCCTTCAGAATGAGACGGGAGAGGGAAAACAATGTCCATTTCTAATGCAGCAAGCTGACATATAGGGAGCTGTTAGATGTTTCAGCCCAGCCTCTTTTCCATACGAAGCACAATGTTGCGTTGGTTCTAACTTCCCCAGGAGGTTACCGCCTGTATGTTGCCAGACAAATCTGAGTTCAGCTGAGGAAGGCAGGCTCTTCCTGCACAGACAGAATGGAGACTCCTAATTTCCAGGTCCAGCTACTCTTGAACCCAGCGGCTTATCCACGTGTTTTTAGTGTTCTCTGGTGGATGTAAATCTTGAGCCAAGAGTCATTGCCTGAAAAATGCCAGGATGTGGATTCCAAATGTGACTCTCTGGTATTAATATTCGCAACAGTGGCACAGGTTAATGTGTATCCAAGAAACTAAAATCACTTATTAAAGGTGAAACTGACAGCACATTCATTCTTTAATGGAATAGCTAATGCAGCATACTGTCTTGAGAGAGAGGATTTGGAAAGAGCCCCTTTTAAATACTGAAATGGACTGGCTACCAATAACAAATATTATATTAATGTAACTAATTTATTTGCAATGAAAGTAAATTTTCATTACTATACCAAATAATTTTGACCTCGCCAGCTTTACTTTTTACTGTGAAGTAGTTCTGACTGAGCACGTCTTTTCTACCTGTGCGCTTACATAGGCTTCCATTCATCAATAGAAGGTGGACATGATTTACGTAACAAATGAGTTGGGGACTAAGAATCAGCTGATTGAACATAACACGTAACTTATTAGTCGTTATGTTTAACGTATGTAGTTATGATTAATTTGTTATTATTTGGTTAATTGTGTGGGTTCATTCTTCGCTACACTGACACTTAAGAAAAATTAAGAAGTGAAGGGAAATTCAACTTTTTGATGGAGTTAGAGTGGCCATGGTATGCCCTCAGAGGTCCTGAAGCAGCCATGCCAGCCTGATGCCAGAAGGCTGAGATACATGCATGGATCATCTGGTTGTTATCATTGATGCCGAGCTAAGCTGTTGCACATTTTGGGAGGTTTCAATACAATTTTTGTTACTTCATTTAAGTGATTGAATTGTACTATTGTACTTCGTTTCTGTAACTTAGGATTCAGATGAAAGAAGAAAGATGTCTCAAATATTGAAGAGTTCTTTTGTCTCTGAAAATTGGTTTTCAGAAGTGGGAAATTGAGAAACAGTCAAGAACTCATTAGTAAAGATTGACTCCAACCAGTGCACTTCTGTGTTTTGTATGACATGACAGCCTAGTGTTCTCGCCTCCCTGCTCCACTGTCACCTCCTCACAGGCCCATTAGCATACAGAAACCAAACTGATATGCATCACTGTATAGTTTTCTGTACTTTCATGGGTTGTATGTTTTAATGCACACACGCATACCCACATCATTTTAAGTTTCAGTGCTAAATGTATGTACTAATTTTCTATTGTAACTTCAATATTTTGGAAATCTGTTTTCTCAACTATTAATGGGTGTCATACAAAACTTATAGTGTTCTGTGGCAAATGTGTCAAATTAGTTGTGATTTTTTTCAATCTCAAATTTTTTATTCGAAAAAGTTTGCATGTATATTTTTCCTTTTTGTATCTTTACTGAATAATAGATTACCTGACTTTTATTTCTGGTATAATTTAAAAGTAATTTCCTGCCCAGGAAATGATAATTTAGCTATATAATATAATGTGAATATAGGTACAAATTTGCTTCTGCTTTGCCAGATTTAACTTCTCTTTGTAATTGCCTATTTGCAAATAAGTTGGGAGATTGATGGCAATAATAGAAATAATAAGCGTTAGTATTCCCACATTTAGTAAAATTCTTTTTTTTTTTTTTTTAAGAGAACGAGAGCACTAGAAGTGGAGCGGGGAGGGCCAGAGGGAGTGGGAGAGAGAGAATCCCAAGCCGGCTCCATGCCCAGCATGGAGTCAGATGCAGGGCTCAATCCTACAGCCCTGAGATCATGACCTGAGCCGACATCAAAAGTCAGAAGTTCAGCTGATTGAGCCACCCAGGTGGCCCCCAACATTTTTACAGATGAAACTGAAGCTTAGAAAGTTTATCAAAAAGAATGACTTCTCAACATTTGCTGCAACATGGACGGCACTGGAGGAGATAATGCTAAGTGAAATAAGTCAAGCAGAGAAAGACAATTATCATATGGTTTCTCTCATCTATGGAACATAAGAACTAGGAAGATCAGTAGGAGAAGAAAGGGATAGAGAAAGGGGGGTAATCAGAAGGGGGAATGAAGCATGAGAGACTATGGACTATGAGAAACAAACTGAGGGCCTCAGAGGGGAGGGGGGTGGGGGAATGGAATAGGCTGGTGATGGGTAGTAAGGAGGGCACGTATTGCATGGTGCACTGGGTGTTATACGCAACTAATGAATCATCGAACTTTACATCAGAAACCAGGGATGTACTGTATGGTGACTAACATAATATAATAAAAAATATTATTACAAAAAAGAAAGTTTAGTTTCACAGATTTAGAACTGACACAGTTAAACTCCTTGTTCTACCACTTAACTTCTGAAACTCACGTTTTTTGTTATTAAATGGGAACCATAATGACTGCATCACAGTTACTGTAATAACCTGACGATATGTTTTGTGACTGGTAAAAGGTAAGGATTTAATGAAGTATGGTTATTACTATGGGGTATAACTCCTCTACCGATGACTTTTGTGCCCATTTCCTTCCATTTCTCCCAGAACTTAGGTCCATCATTCATGTTTCCTTTCATTCAAATTATCAATTCAAATTCAAATTCATCCTACTGAATTTTACTTTCAGGATACAAATGTATTTTAATCTTCTCCATACTAAACCCAAAACATCAGCATTTTTGAGTCAACCCTGAACATTGCTCCATACCTCAAGTTACTCTGCTCTTTCTAAACTGCTAACTTATTAATGTAGCTTATAAAAGTAATTTTTCATAATAGATTTTTCTCACTACCAACTTAACTTAAAAAATGATTTTATCTAAGTATTACATGTTCTAAAACCAAATGATACTAAGATCCCAATAAGCAATAATAATAATAATAATAATAATAATAATAATAGCAAAAACCACTAGCTAGCCTACTCCAAGTCCCAACCTAATGAGGCCACTGCCACAGAGGTGAACTCATTTAAATTACTGGTTTATTCTGGCATTTACCACCATATTGCTCAATAATATGCTTATAACTACTATTACTGATACATCTTTTCCGAATTATTTCCTGTTGTGTTATGAGGATATGGTTATCTAATCCTGCCCAGCCCAAACCTGTTTACTTTTTATTCCCAAATGTATGAAAAGGAACTGCAAACTCCTTCTCACTACAGTTGACGGAATCAAACTGTTTCCTAATCCATCTTTTGAAGCTGTTCCAGTCTGTACTGGATGACTGCTAGCCAGCTGCATAGCCATAGACCTAGAATATCCTTTGACTTGCCTTCTGCCCCCACCCCTCTCTAGCTTCCAGAGTCTTTTGTTTTGACCATTTATAACTTATTCTTTTTCAGGCTGCTTATCCTGCAGCAATTTTCTTAAGAAGTCTCCACAGAAAATAAGATGTTTGCGAGGCCTTGCATGCAAGAGATGTGTTTTAATTTTTATCTTGACTTTGGTGGACACTTGGATAGAGAGTTTCAGATTAGGAATCGATTCTTCTCAGCCTCTGAAGGCATGAACTACTGTATTCTGTGTCTCAGTAATACTCTTGAGTAATCTAATGGCAATCTTATTTCTGTTCTGTGATATGTGATCTTTTTTTTTTTTTGCTTTGTTTTTTCATGTTACTTTTAGGATTTTTTAAAGATTCCCTCTGTTCTGAAATTTGAGAATAGCTTGTGATAGAATCATTTTATCTCCATTTTTTAAAAAATATTTTATTTATTTATTTATTTATTTATTTATTTATTTATTTATTTGAGAGAGTGATCTCTCACCCATGAGTGGGGAGGGACAGATGGAGAGGGGGAGGCAGAGAATCTCCAGCAGACTCCGTACTGAGTGCAGAGCCAGACTCAGGGCTCGATCTCATGACCCTGTGATCCTGACCTGAGTGGGAACCAAGAGTCGGATACTCTACTAACTGAGCCAGCCAGGTGGCCCCACTTTATCTTCATCTGTGATGATGGACAGTTGTTGGGATCTTTCAGTCTAGACAGACATATTCATTATTTTGGAAATATTTCTTTTTCATAACCTTCTTCCACTTATTTTTTCTGTTCACTTTTTCTAAAATACACATTCCTAGATAACTGAACACCCTACTGTAATATCCCATTTTCTATTTTCTATCTCTTCCTTTTTTTTCTACTTTCGGGAGATAATTTCAACATTATTATAAGCTTGCATGAAATGTCTAGTGATCTTTGGCTATTGAATCATGATTTAAAGTGAGACACTAAAAAGCTTATCGAAAGACTCTAGATGTGTTTGTGTGCATGTGTAGAGGAGGGCGCTTGTTGAATGATGAACTTTATAATAAAGTTCTACCATAGAATCTCAAATTGCTTATGTCCGTAGTTTTTGTTATGGTTACTGTTTATTTCTGTTTTTTGTTTGCTTGTTTGTTTGAATCTTTTTAGGTCCATTTCTTTAGAGATGAATTTTCAGATATCTTGCCTAGTGCTCCACGCCTGGCTGCTTTCATACTGGTGACTAATTGGAGAAACAGGATGGGAACTGCAGAGCTTAATTAGCAATTTCATTTATTTCCCTGATTGTCAAGACACTTTTTCACCCTCATCTTCACCATCAGCTATCCCTGGTTTTCCCACGACCGGGATCACTTTGACTCAATTTTTCCTGAGAATACGCATGCATCCGTTGCTTTGTCAGGAAGGGCTATTCCAATGCCTGTCCTGGTTTGGGGGCGGTCTTGAGTAGACTGTTAGAAACTGTTATGCCTACCTCATGGAGATACCTTCCACCTCCATTACAGGAAACGTTCAGCGTTAGTTTCTGTAACGCATGTGCGTCTTGTTGCCATCCTCCCACGCAGGTTCTTAGCTCTCAGCCTCACCTTGCTGTAAGTCACTTATGCCTTACTGATCTTTCTGCTTCCCATCTCCAGGAAAGTGTCGACACCTCTTACCTGCTGTCATCTCCTTTCTAGTACTTTAGCTAGCTAATGGGTTTCAATGTTTTGTGTTTTTTTTTTTTTTAAAGATTTTATTTATTTATGTGACAGAGAGACAGCCAGCGAGAGAGGGAACACAGCAGGGGGAGTGGGAGAGGAAGAAGCAGGCTCATAGCAGAGGAGCCCGATGTGGGACTCGATCCCGGTACGCCAGGATCACGCCCTGAGCCGAAGGCAGACGCTTTAACGACTGCGCTACCCAGGTGCCCCATAATGTTTGTTTTGTTTTTTACGTTGGTTTACTGCCATTTCAAATTTTGGTAGGAACCAGAGAAAAACACACATGTTCAAAACTTCATGCTAATGACGCTCCTCAGTTTTTGACCTTTGCCTTGGTAAAATCCCCCTTCATTCTGTCACACAGCTAGTGTCAATAACCAAGTCTCACAATCCCCTTCAAGCTTATTTCTTCTTGATTTAATTACATTTACAAAATTTTCATTCCTTTACTGAAATTCTTTTTTCCCTTGGTTTCGATGACCCTTTTCTCTAAGTTTCCCTCAAATCTCTGTATAATATTTTAGACTCATTCATCCCTCTCTCTGATTACATCTTAAATTTGCCAGGGCAGGGATGGGGAGACTTCAGCATATTTGTAATCCAGGTGTTGGTATGCTGTTACTTCTGTAAAATTCCATGAGGATTTGCACTGCTAACCTCCCATAGCAGCCCAGACTTCCAAGGGAAGAGAATTCTTGCTCCACATGCAATGTTACCCAGACTCTGCCCAAAAAAACATAAACGAAGCTTTTATAATTTTTTTCTATAGTTCTCTCATTTCTTTGATCCCAAAATAGCCATATCTCATTTGTAATGTTGCTGACTGTGAGGAAATTTTCCATTTCAGTATGATCCAACTTGGAAAGAAAAGAAAAAAGACAGAGTAAGTCTTCCCACTTTCCTTCATGAGAGCAAAATTTTAAAGCTGCCTTGACCTAGAAAGAGCAAATCAAAGCCATTACAATATCACAAGAAGAGTACAATAACTGGAAAAAGCACACTGAGAAATACTAAAGGATGTGAATACCCAAACAACTCTGCCTAGTGCTTAGCACCTGCCTTAAAAATTCATCCGCTAAGGAATTGTCATAGTCAGCAAATTGAGGAATCTGTCAGGAGTGGGCACAAAATAACGCTGAATAACCTTGGAACACCAAACCAACTTTTGAATCAGGATTGCTTTGCATTGCAATGTGCTCTTGAGATTTCCTACAAGGACAGGAATGTCTTCTGCAAACAAAGATGGTTTTATTTCTCTCATCCCAAACTGCACACCTTTTACTTCCTTTCCCTCTGTCACTGCATTAGCCAGGACTCACTGTATCACATCGAATAGGGACAGGGAGAGAGGACGTCCTTGACTTATTCCAGATCTTAAGTGGTAAGCTTTGAGTTTCTTGCCATTCCATATGACCTTATAGTTTTTTGAAGATATTATTTATCAAGCCAAGGAAGTTTCCCTTTATTATGTATGGTATTTAAATGTGATTCTCCCCATGTAGTTGTTGATAATGGGATTTTAACTACTTTATGAGACTTGAAATCTTTGGAAAACGCTGGCACTTTTTGGTTCTATTTAATAATGTTACTGTTGTTAATGCGTAACTCTGTTCTTGGTTTAGATTAAAATCCAAGTAAATCTATGTGTTTCTCTTCCTCTAAGCAATTGTACGCACGTGAAGAGTCATAGGAAGCTGAAGATGGATTAATTATGTAGAAACTGTAAATCTGATTTTAGGCATTGTTTACATTCCTCCCCACTTAGAAGGGCCAGTGAAAGCTGAATGCAGTGAAGCCTCCGAGAAACTGGCAGAGAAATGTGCTTAGGGAATACATTTTAAAATGGTAGTTAATGAGCCACTATTGTTTCCTCTATAAAAAGGCAGAAATGGAAGTCACTTTGGAAACTCGATTTGCCTCTATAAGGGAAGGTTTCCTCTTCTCTGTGTATATGTGTGGAAAAAGGGTATTCATGACATGCACAGTCCTTAGAACTGGAAACTTTTATTCTTCTGATTACCTATACTGAGCATGATTCAAATACTGTCAGTTTGGTCCGATACGAAAATTCTCCTTCATTACACATTTCCATTCATTTAGAGGCTATAAAATTACACTGAAAACAATCCAATAACAAATCAAGACATTTTACTGTAATTTTTAAGTAACTTTAATTATATAATGATATATTTAGCAGTGATTCTTGATTTTTCTATCTCCGAACTGAATTTCCCTGAAATACTTTTCTTTATTGCTTTTCACGTGAAATTGTTATTCTCCAGTGATTTTGCATCACATTAGATTTAGTTCTGTGCCCCCGAGTTTCAATCTCAAACTTTCTATTTCCACCAAATGTTCGTCATTGAATTCTATCAATGATTTCATTTCATCACAGCAGAACTGTATTTTTTCCTATTCTACAGTCTTTAAAACTGTTGAGTCATAACATAAAGCATCTCTGTCTTGCTTGGAACTATCACCGTACAAATAAAACACACCCAGCCTGAGCTGTTGTCTCACATTTGCAAAGTGTGTTGGAGGAGGTTGGGCAAATCTAGATGGAAAAGTTTCCATGGTGACATCAGCTTTTGTGCACTGCCATGCTCTGTCTTGATCCCTCATCCTCTCTCTCCTCTTTCTCTCCACTTATTCACTTACTTATCTAAATCTCGTTTTATGCTAAGATTGTCTTTTTCGTAGCTTTCCCAAAATTTCCAGGGAAGAACTTGAATTGCTGCTTTAATCATGTATCAAGCAAGAAACCAATTTCCTTATTCAGGGACTGAATGCCTCTTACTACTGTGACTTGGGTCACAGGACCCTTCTGTGATTTGTGGTGGACCAAGATGATGCTGGTTCAAATCACAGGGGCAGGGAAGAATCAGTACGTGATGGGATAGATACTTCCAAGGAAGATACAGCCATCGCTTCACTACCTCGGGGTTTAGTCTACCACTCTTGTCACAGTCTTTGCCACCACATCTTTGACTGCCTAAATATAAACATAATTTGCATAAGGCTTTATCAGTTCACTCATTTACATACATACACACGTGTATGTACGGGCATATACTTCCATCAAGGCATTTATTTTATGTTTGGAGTTTACTATAAAAACAATCGAAAGTAATATGATTTTCCTTGGCATCCGCTATTAAATTTGGAAGAGTAAAACAAAAATGAGAGAGAAAAAGAGGGTAGAGGTTTGGGGATAGAGGGTGGCAAGGAGAGAAAATTAACAGACGGCCACTTAAATGTTATTGAGAATGTGGTATACGATCGGTTCTCAAGCCTGTATGTTTGTTGTTTGTTTTTGGTTCGAGGGATCAGTACCTGAGAGATCTAATTGGATATTTTTAGAATATTTTTTACTTAAACGTTTGTGTATTAATAAATTTTTATATACAATACTTTTGGTCAAATTCTGTTCAAATAATTTCTTTAAAACATTTACCTCAACACTTACGGTTTTGTTAATATTAACTTCTCCTTTCCAGATATTTTAATTGTCCAACATGGTTTAATTTTCAGTCATGCACTACCAGGAAACTTATATATCATGAGCAAGGTACTTGTACATCTGTGTTCATATGAGGTGCTCACTATACACATTCTGGTTTATAGCCTATTCCTTCCTAACATTCCTAACCTTCCTTATCTTTCTGCTGGAACAGATGATCACAAAAATTGTGATTTAAACAACACTGATTTATTATCTTACGGTTCTGGAGATCAGAAGTCTTAAAATGAGTCAGAAGGGGCTAAAACCCAGTGTCCTGGAGAAGAATCTACTCCTTGCCTTTTCCAGCTTGCAATTGCCTACATTTCTTGGCTTGCGGCCACATCACTCCTACCTGTGCTGGTGTCATCACATTTCCTTTGACTCTGATCCTGTCTCTCTCAATGCAATTACATCAGCCCCACATGGATAATCCAGGATGAACCCCATCTCATACTCCTAACCTTAATTACACTGGCAGAACCCCTTTAGCCATGTAAGATAAGATATTCACAGGTTCTGGGATGAGGACTTAGATACCTGTAGGGGTCATATTTCTGCTTACCGTAATAGTGAAGGCAAATCAAGGGTCCTTGGTTGCCTTAGGGTTGTAGATATAAATCTCACGAGCAGACTGAAGTATTTGGTTTTATATAAGCTGACATTATGAAACTGACACTATATCCTGGAACACCAAAGCAGAATCCTGAAATCAAGTTCTGTCTGACAAGTGGTTTTTTATTTTATTTTATTTATTTGAGAGAGAGAGAGAGAGGAGGGGCGGGGGAGAGGGAGAAGCAGGTATCCCACTGAGCAGGGAGCCCAAGGCAGGTCTCGATGCCAGGACCCTGGGATCGTGACCCTAGCAGAAGGCAGAAGCTTAACCCACTGAGCCACCCAGGCGCCTCCCTGGTTTAACAACTATTTATTGAGTGCCACTGTTTGTCATCCAATGTGCTATGGCTTCTGCGTCTGTCCTCAGAGTTACAGATTCTGTTTCCTGGTTGTTACTTATCAGAAATGTTTGGTTTGAGGTACATGAAAGTTCAGGACCAACAAGAATTATGGTTTGGGGAATTGTGGTAGATATAACCCTGTGAATACATTTATAAGTAAGTTCTATGTTCGGGTTTCCCTATATTCGGCGTTACTTTATGAGCACAAAATCTGTGAACTAAATATTATGCCTAGTCTGTATTTGGAGCTTCAGTTATGTATCGATTCCACTATGTCAGGAGCCTGGAATATTTAATGAATAAAAAGCTAGAGGCAAAATAGGTGAGTCGATCAGAAAATTTTCCATCATATGTGCCTATACTTATACACAAACTATCCCATGTTTACCTATAAACTATCAATGCTTATCTCTAACATCAGTCCTTTCATGTGAGCACTATTTTCCATTTCCTTTCACCTAGTCCAGAACGCCCCTCCAGCCTTTTTACCTTCACATCAATTGTCTTCTCTCTACCAAAAGAATCTCATTAACATGCAACCACATTTCTAGTTTTATTTATTTTATTTTATTTATTTTTTTTAACAGGTTTTATTTATTTCAAGAGGGAAGGGGGTGAAGGAGAGAGAAAATCTCAAGCAGACTCCACGCTGAGTGTGGAGCCCGACTTGGGGCTGGATCCCACAACCCTGGGATGACCTGAGCCAAAATCAACAGCCACCCAGGTACCCCTTCTTATTGTTTAAAAGAGATAAAAAGGGGGAAAAAAGAAAAAAGAAAAAGAACAAAATATTCTTGGCCCTCTTTCTCTTGCCAGTTATGAACCCATTTGTTGTTTTCCTTCCAGCAAAATCACCAAGAGGATTATCTATAGTAACTCTTAAGTTTTTCTCTTGGAATTACTCCAGTTAGGCTTTTGCTCACACCACCTAATGAAGCTGCTCATCTCAAGGTTACAGATGACGTTGCAAAAGTCTACTGTCAGTTTCCAGTCCTTTTCAACATCAGTATTTATCGCTGAGATTCCTCCATCCTCCTGGATTTTTTTTTTTTCATTTGTTTTCTAAAATTTTTCAGTATCTTTTTTTTTTTTTATTTCAATTCTCCCAATCTCATTGAGTATTTCTTCTCAGTCTCTTGTACTGACTGGTTCTTCCTTTTTTCCTTGATTACCTAATATTGGAAGGTGCCGGACTCAGGACTCGTCTCTTTTTTCCATTCCAGGTACTTTTTCTGAACTTAGTATATCCCACTCTTTACTTGTGAACTTTAGTATATAACAGAAATCATCTACTCTACATAGGCAAAACTAAATCCTTATTTTCATCACCCAGACCTTTTCTACCAGCAAGCTTCTCCATCTTGGTTGATGGTAACTGCTAGCACTTAAATATGGTACTGTGAGTTGAGGAATCTTGCCAAGTCTTTATATTAACTTATCTCATCTTCATGATAGTCCTGACACACAAATTCCATTGCCATACCCATTTAGGAAGAGGAAACTAAGAAATAAAACCCTTAACCAAGTTGCCAAAGTCACACAGCCAGTGAGTGACAAAGCCAGCATCTGACCTTGGGAATGCTTTGACCTTTACTCCTGAGTGATCCCCGAATCACTGCACTGCACTTGATGACTCATGAACTTCCCATTTTTCATAGGACATATAAAAAAATTGTTGAGAGCTCCATTTATTCCTGGGATAGGTAAAATTGATTATTTCCTTCCCTATGCCTCCACTATCAGATTAGCTCTTTTATCAAAGTCTAGTAGTATTTTTGTTTCTAGGTTCCACTCCTCCATGTTGGAGAAGACAAGAACTGAGGTATGAGCCATCCCTGTTCTCACATGCTCTAGCTGCCAGTCACATAACTTCTTTTTCAAGAAGCCCAAATGTATATTCAGGTTGTCATTGATTCATTGACTGCTAGTGTCAGCCTACCACAATCAGAGCCTGAGTAGTTTCTGGCTTCACTGGTCTCAGTCCTACATTGTGGCTAAAACAATGAGACAATGTCTGGTAATATTCGAAGCTCCTTCCCCACTGGTAGATTAAACCTGCTTTTAATTCCTGTATGTATGTTAAATTGGTTTGAAGAATGGAACTTTCATTGTGTAATAATGCTTCAACCTTCATAATTAAATCCATTTCACTTGGCATAGCTAAATGATTTGACTTTTTTCCCGTGTTCTGGTTTGCATTTCATTTCTTCGGGGGGTCTGCTGTTTTTGTGGTTGTTGCCACTTGTTGCGTATCTATTTTCTTTTTTCTCAGTACTGACCAAGGCACCCACTAAACTACTTGAGGAAGAGCCACTCACATGATGGTCTATGTGAAAGGCCTGATAGGCGTGTGGGGATGTAGAGATCTGGCACAGCCTGACTGTACCTTACTTCGCTTAGGTTTCTGACATTTGTTAAGACGCAGAGGACAACTGCTAAGCAGTGTCTGTAACCATTTCCAAGTATTTCCTTGATGTGATGTTACGGGTATCAAAGGCAGCCTCTGTAGGACTACAGATACTGAGTTATGATGGGGTTACTACTCGATAAACCCATCAACCCACCACTGAATATGTAAATTGAAATGAATTTACAGCACGTAACCTACTGACCAGCATAGCTAAGCCTAGACTCCCTTAAATATGGTCAGAATCCTTACATAAGCCTACGGTTGGGCAAAATTACCTAACACGTAGTCTAGTTTGTAATAGTGGTGTGCAGCAGCCCCTGGCCGAGAGGCTAAGGATATAATAGCAAAAGATGTTTGTGACCTTGTGGGCTTTAGCATAAATGTCAGAGCACAGCAGCCGGAACGCCCAGCTCGCTCAGGGTGGAACACTGCCCTCAGATAAGCAGCGGCCAGGAACGCCTGGTCCGATAAAGGGCAGAACGCGGCCCCAACGGAAACTTGATTGCTCTTGGCAATAGCCCGCGGGGTCCATAGAAACATGTTTAAGAATAGGCCTCACTTGCTGAACGTTACATCATCCTATCCCGTGACCTTCCCCGTGATGTGCTACTATTCACTAGGATGTAATACGGATCATCCCCTTGATTGATTGTGATTGTTTATTGCCAATATGCAGGGTTATAGCTGTTCGGGGTGATCGCGCTCTTGGCGGTGGCGCGCCTGGCAGTCGTCCCCTGCACCCGCGCTCTCTTTCACAAGCTAACCTGACTGTGCCTCGTCCCTCTCCTGAATCATGCCGCAGCGCTGCGGGCGGTGTCGCGGCAGTGTTGAATATCTTACACAGTTTTTTCAGTACCGGTCTTGAAAACACAGAACAGTTGTATGGGCACAGAATGTTATTAAGTTCACCTTTGTGGTCATGTGACTGACTGGGAGGTCTATCCTACCACGCATCGCTAGCCCAGGAAAGGATCAAAATCCAAAATTCAAAATACAGTTTTTACTGCTTATGATTTTCACAGTATGGCAGAGTAAAAAAAAATAAAAAAAAAATAATTGCCCATGGTAAATCAAGGACAGTTTATACAACTTTCCATAGGTTTTAGGGATTTGAACTTGTTTCTTTGGTTACTTTTGACACTTCTTTGATGAAAATTTAGGAGTACTAGAAATTCAGATGAAATGTTCCTACAGAATCAAAGCAAAAGAGCTGAAGTTCCTAAACCTTTGGATTCACTGGCCTCCCAAAGTATGGGTCACCCGTTGTGTTGCTGTATCATCTGTACCTCGTAGACTTTGGGAGTGACAATTCTTTTTAATCATTTGTCCTGTTAATTCCTCTATAGGTCTTTTTTGGGACCAAGAACTGGATATGTTATTTGTGCCGTTAAGAGTCAGCTTGACCATCATCTCTAACTAGAGTAAACACAAATTTTGTGAAATTAAAGCTGTCTACAGAATTGGGATAAACTTATTATCCTGTAACGTACTGTCAGCCCTAATTATGTGCTTTCTATGGCTCTGAGAATATTTTTTCTTCCTTTTTTGTGCCCATCATGAACAGAACTCCAAAAAGTATGGACTCAATAAGAGACCAGGTATGGGTATGAGTAACCAGCTGCTATGTGTTTTTCTTAATATAGTCTATGATGCCCTGAACATGATGGGGCTTGAAAAATAGAAACCTCACTAGGTAGAAGTATGTGTGTTATACCTTGCTAACAGATTTTAATAACTTGCATACTATTATACCCTATTGCAGGCCTACTTAAGTGTATGGGGAAATTTGGAAAGTTTTTGATTAGTATTTTTTTACTGTGTGTTAGCTATTTTTGAAGCTACATTTATACACTTTACATACTTAGCATTTTGTAGAGAAGCACAGATTTGATCTGTATGTAACAAAGAACACGTTTCACTTAATAGTTTACTTTTGCCTGTCATTCACACCTGTGATCAAGGAAAGTTTTATAAATGAATTAAAGTGGTTGATATGTTCTATTAATCTTTAAGCATACACATACATGAGGTAAGAAACAATGTATTTTGAATAAAGCTTACATTTTGGTTACCATGCCTTGCTACTTGGCTATTTGTGAGAAAAAGTGGAGGTTTCCCCAAATAATGCTGCATATTAGCACATCCTTAAGAATAACTTAGGCTTTGAAATGGTAAGCCTTGATATGACCACTGCATTGCCCCTTAAACATCTCCAAAAACTGTTAAGTTTTCTACAGTGTCCTAAATGGAACCAGGGGTTAGCTGGTATGAAATTATAACCACCTTGATCAAAAGATTTTTAAATATTGAAAACAATTACGAGTAGAATATTTAACTGTATGAAATGGGTATTGTTTCTCCAGTGTCCTTTTTAATGTTCATAAATACATACAAAACCTCATGTAGGTAATCCATGTCTGCATTTTTTTGGTAGAGATTAAAATATTTTCTGTACTTCTACAACTTTCTGTATTCTATCATATATTCTATTTCTATAATTCTGTAATTCTAAATTATAATTTCTATAACCATTATTGAGGAAATTCATAGCTACATATTAAAATTATGAAATAAGATTTAGGCTTTATGAAGTGTTTGCAACCTTTCACTCTAAAAATCTTTGCATTGGGGGCGCCTGGGTGGCACAGCGGTTAAGCATCTGCCTTCGGCTCAGGGCGTGATCCCGGTGTTATGGGATCGAGCCCCACATCAGGCTCCTCCGCTATGAGCCTGCTTCTTCCTCTCCCACTCCCCCTGCTTGTGTTCCCTCTCTCGCTGGCTGTCTCTATCTCTGTCGAATAAATAAATAAAATCTTTAAAAAAATAAAAATAAAAAAAAAATAAAAATCTTTGCATTATCTTCAGATTTACAGATTACCTATCATTTCACTATAATTCAGAAATTCAAAGAGACTATTTTTATAAAATTATAGTTGTGATTATAAAATATATGCTCACTAAGGGAAATAAGTTACATCACAGAAAGAATTACGATAAAAATGGAATTCTTACACATTTTGATCACTTATGGGTAATATTAAAATTTTGTTCTGTGTCTCTCTCCATATGTAGTAGTATATACAGTACATATGTATATAGTATATATGTAATATATGTAGATGTATACAATATGTAATTATGTATAAACATAAACTCAATCTGAATAATGTCCATTATGTATCTGTATAATAAAAAAATACTTTTAACTGTAGCATGCTTCATTGAATAGATCAATTTCAATTATATAGTACTGAATATTAGTTTATTCTCAATTTTTTTATTATAAACAATATGGTGTAGATGCCAGGAATGGCCAGCAATCCCCGTACCGGATGAAAGATTACTCCAAACTTGGCCATAAAAGAGAGGAGAGGGCAAGAGGATCAAAGCTCAGAGACCAAGACTCTTCGCACTTCTTTGCTCCTGTTATTGGTACTTCAAGATAATCACAAATCCTTATCACTGTTCCTCAAGCACAGGGTGTTGACAAGGGGTCTTACTGAGACTGAATAGGTTTACGGGAAGGATACGGTACGCTCATTTGGGCATTTCTATTAAACATAGCCTAAGGGACAATACTTACCTCTCTTAGATCACAGGGTGACTATTTGGGCTAGGAAAGTTTCTGGAAGGCAACTCCCAGCCAACTCCCTGCGGCGTTCTAAGCAGAGTGGCCCTCGGCTGCCTTCGTGTTACATTTTAGCAAGTCAGCTATTACGGCCTATGCTCTACATTAACCCCAACATCTCCACTTGTTGTTTCTTTAAAGTGGTAGCACGTAGTTGCTGAGACAGTTGAGCAGTGTCGATATGCTGCTTCATATGTCTGGCGGTGGATAGGGCAACTGTTCCGATTCTGCAGACTATGACAAGAAGAAAAACAGTATCATTACAATAGCAACTCCTAAGAATCCCCATTTTGTGGAACAGAACCATGTGGCCTGCTTAAGCCACTGAGATTGTTAGAAAGATTGCCAAGCTGTATGAAGCTTATGATTTTCCACTGCCGTCAATGAGGCGAGGATCTGATCCGCTGCTGAACGTCAAGTTAAATTACCATGGAGTGATCCATTCATTTGTTTCTTTATCTTCTTCCCATCACGTAGAGAGTGTTTCCAGGGCATGGGGGTAACACAGATGGATCTGTGAGCCTAGTCATGTAAGAGGCCTTGGTGATAGGCTAAGGCTTCCTTTTCCCCAAGATATTGAATAGGAACTTCCATAGCTGAAGATGTCCTAGTATTTTTTGAGCGATAGTTTGCTGAAGTTCAAATTCCCTTGTAGTGTTAATAGCCAGCCGGCCCACAAAGGCACACCGCACCTGCCACACTAGTGGTAATCATTGGGATAGCTGCGGTATGCAGGCAATGAGCAGGCCCAGGAAGGGCTTGGGTCCTCATCATGCCTGACTCAGAATGTTAATGGATTTGGATTCTTCCCAACCTCTGGTAAGATTAACAGGGGTAATGGCAGTACTCCAAATAGGAAAATCAGGCATCCGTCGAAGTGACATGTTTCCAGAGGGGGGATTTATAACATAGGCCGAATAAAAGAGGCGGCAGCAGACAGACAAGAATACATACCATGGTAGAGCTGTTGTTAAGCACAGATACCTTAGCCAAGAACATGTTTTCAGGAGTAGAGGGTTTATGGTCTGTTCTAGAATCCCGGCTTTTTGGGTTGTCTTGAGGTCTCCCCAGGTTATGAATTTGGCCCTGTGGCTACTGGGGAGGCACATGACAGGCGGCTGTTTTTTTTTTTTCTAGATTCTGGTGACTCATCTGAGGAGACTGGATTCTGACTGTGTCAGGCCATGGTAATGTTTGGCATTTCTAGTGGGGATCCATACTGGTCCATCCTTAGTGGAAACACTAAGCGTAACCTTGCTGGTATTGAGTTCTACTGGTGCCTGCCAAATGCCCACGTCTGGGGCTTCCAGAATACTTGGGCTCATGGTTTCGGTGAGGAGTGCGGTTTGTGTTTTTCTTTGGCGGAGTTTCAAAATCAGAATTTAAATTAAAGAGATTCAGAATAAACAACGCTTTCGGTAATTGTGCTATAGGACCCGTATCTCCCCCCTTTTGTTTCTGTATATTGATGAATTCGCTAATGGGTTCTTGGGGGCCCTGCTTAATAAGAGGCAAGAGAGCCTTGAGGAGTGCCCTGATCAGGGACCGGTCCCAAGCTCATTTTGCGGAGAGCATTGTTCAAAGACTGGAGGGTCCACCAGTTGTGCTACATCTATGTATGGACCTTCCCTGAAGCGTATTAGCCACTACAGGAACTCCTGCTAATTGAGCGGTTTGTTGTTCACATAATTCCTCATATTCACGGCACCAGACCAAATACTGAGAGGCCCCAAATACTGATTTACATAAATGCTTTGTTTACAAATGAGTATTTTATCACATTTCTCTAAGTCATTGATATCTTACGAGAAAGTTCCTTATCTGGAAGGACAAACAAAAGAATCAGCAATGTTTTAAGTAAGAGTCACAAAACTGTAATCCTCTTTCAAGTTCATTTAGTCCCCTGCTACTAATTCTTGTTTAATTTGAATGCAGTTTTCGTTAGTTGTGGAATTTTTTACCCATTTCAGTTTTTTTTATGTTTTTAAAGACAAAGATATGAAAAACCTGTATTTGTCCTAAGTCCTTTATATGAATTTCCCTGAAGATGAACCTCATTTTGTAAGAGAACAATTATAAAATGACAAAAACCCAGAAATGGACATTGTTAATGTTCTGAGAACTCTTTATGATGCAATTGACAAGGAAACTGACCCATGAAACACTTCAATAGCCAGAAAATAGTGTTGTTGACCTTACACCAAAGAAGTCTAATTACCCGAGACTTGGTCATGATTTAAACCTTGTGGAAGTTGGTTAAAATCTCAGAAAGGTTTAAAGCACATGCCTAAACAGGATTAGGGATCATCAGAGACTTGATAATGCAAAACATACAAACTGGTTTTCTGGGCAGACTAACGAGAAAAAACCTTTACATTTTCTTATGAAGAGCAGACCAACGATTCAAGAAAACTTTGTCTTTCGAACAGAGAATTCCAATCTTATGCCACTATACCTTTAAAATCCATTTTAGTCTTAATCTTAAATCTGTCCTGACCACACCTAAAATTCCCTTCTTAAGATTTCCCTTCACAAACCTACAACTTTCTTTTGCTTTCGGATTTTGTCCTAACCCATTTTTCTCCAGTAACATCTTATTTGGGACAAAATTACCTTCTTTTACCTTTACCAAGAATGAAATTCCCATTCCTTTTATCTTTCTTACGCATCTACTTTTCTACATACAGAGTTGCTGAATTTTGCACTCAATCTTAGCCTCCAATGAAGATGAACTAATAACCAATTGTGAACTGTTACACCAGAATTCTTTAGATGGCAAATTTATGAAACTTTTTCCTAACAAACTGCAAGAGAGATAACACGAGTTTATTTGACCTTTAGTAAATCTCGATAAAGTTTCACATTTAATGCTGATAACCTTGAAGACAAGTCCATCTTAATTAAACTGACAAGACTTTAACTTTTTTAAAATACCCAATTATGTTCCACCTGGATCCTCTTTTAAGTCTGTTTGCTCACCATTGTCAATTTTTACCTGAGACCCTAGTGGGGAAATCTGGAGTGGGTGGTGGTAGTAAGTTCAGGGGGTGCTCTTCTTGCTCCTTGATGGTGAAGGTAGGAGCAGCCATGGTGCCTGAAGCACCGAGGATGGTCTAGAAGCCAGTTACACACACTGCACCCAAGGTGGTGGAGAAAGAGAAGGGGGAGGGGGAAAACAAGAGGGAAAGTGCTGAAGGAGGGGATAGGTAGTCCATTTGGGCCAGAGAAGACAGGGTATTTCCCTGAACAAAGGGAGTTTTGGCAGCTGCTTGGGAATATTCTTTGAAGTCCCCGTCCCGAGATAGACTAAACACAGATGGCTCCAATTATAGCCACTAACCTGGGAAGTGAGGGAGAAGACCCCACGTCCATTAGAAATAATAGATAACAGAGTCAAGAGTACCCTTGGTCTGGGATGGCCTGTGTTTCCTCCTGTAACCTGGGTTTATTCAGAGGCAGCCGATTTAGATAATTATCCAGTACGTCAGGAGAGAGTTTACTACCCAAACACATTCAGGCAAACCAATTCTGCAAGGCCCTTAGATTGAGGTCCTGGTGTAGAACAAAGAAGGCCTAAGTAGGAACAATGGGTACCTTAGGTCCATTTACCTTTTCCTACTGCAGAGATCTGATAGAACCCACTGAGGCCATGCAGTGCTACAGGAGATCAGTCCTTTCCTAAGACTTTGCAATCCAAATTGTTTCCAATGGGTTAAAAGGCACCGCAAGGGAGAGTCCTTGGGAACCGAAGGAAAAGAGAAGGTCTATCATCTAGAAAATCCCCCTGACTCCCGGGTGGCGTCCCACTTGGGATACCTCAGAGCTTCCTGGTGTCAAAGCGACCGGAAGCATCTCTTGAACAAAATCGCTTTGGCTACCGCCAATGATACAGGTCCCTGTAGGAGGGAGGCCAGTCCTCCCCTCTGCTTCCCCATCGCATTCTAGACTATGATGGGTGCCAGTGTATGGACCAAAATACCATGCCCTAAGAGGTCGTGTGGTGCAGGTCACACCTTATTTTACCTTGCCTTGAAGAACCCGCTGTTTTTAACCCATGGAAAACATTAGAAGTTTTACAAGGAGGAAATTATCCAATTTTGTAGCTTAAATAGTTAGTAGACGACTTGACAGAGAACAGTAGAGATAGAAATCCATCATGGTCTAAAGCACCATTCCAACACACGTAGTCTTTACAGCCTACTCCCCTAGGAAACGTTCCCCTGTAAGTATCGCTTCCCAGACATAGCCCCCAGTAAGGATCAACTAAGTGAGGGGCGGAGGGGAGAAGGTGGTGGAATGTCCTAGTCTGGGGGAGGTGGGAGCTCTTCCTCTTTTGCTGGGTCTAAGTTGAGAAGTCCAAGACCTAATTTCAGGAGGCGAAGGAGTCGTAGGTTCCCCTTTTTCTTTAAAGACGTTTGAGGTGTCCTCAGTATGTACAGGGGCCAGGGCGGACCTGACTATACCCACATAATAAGGAAAGCAAAGGACACCTCTTTACCTTGTTTATGGCCACGTTTCAATTTCCAATTCTCTCCCATACTTCTAAATGTAAAGTTCCTCAGTGAGGGAACCATGGGTTCTGTTCAGCAACCACCTCTAAGGAACCCTGAAGTTGGTCCTCCGTTATAGAGGCCCCGCTCACCTTAGGAGCTGTCTCTCACTTGTAATAGCAATGGTAGCCTTTAAGAGTTGCTTTAAAACCTTAATATATCGTCTCTGTTTGAGACATGTATCTGGAGCTCTTTTAAGAACTTTTAATTCCGTAAAAATACCCAAGCCTGAAACTTCCCCCAACTCGGCTTTGAGCGATGCCAACTTACGGTGTGCAGACTTCTTATTTTCGGGGGTCTGTACAGTGTCCGTTGTAAAACAGTCATGTCGGGGTCACCACTTGCCAGGAATGGCCAGCAATCCCCATACTGATAGGTCAAAGATTACTCCAAATTTTGCCCTGAAAAAGAGGAGAATGCAAGAAGGGCAACACTGAGAGACCGAGACGCTTTGCACTTCTTTGCTCCGGCTTCTATTGGTCCTTCAGGATAATCACAAATCCTTACCACTGCTTCTCAAGCACAGGGTGTTGACAAGGGGTCTTACTGAACCCGGAACGATCTGTTTAAGGAAAGATAGGATATGCTAATTTGGGCGTGTCCTATTCAACACAGCCTAAGGGACAATGCCTACATCTCTTAGGTCACAGGGCAGCTGTCTGGGCTAGGGAAGCTTCAGGAAGGCAACTCCCCGCGGCATTCCAATGGCAGAGTGGTCACGTAGGCCTCGGCATTCCAAAGGCCAACGCTCTTCTCCAAAACCTTCTGGGCTCTCAGCTGCCTTCATGTTGCATTTTAGCAAGCCAGGTATTATGGCTTATTTCATGCTCTATGTTAACCCCAACAGATAGAGGTTCTTTTACACACATCTTTATGTATATGTACATTTGTAGAGGATAAATTCCTAGGAATGCAATTATTGGGTCAAACAGTCCACGCATTTTTAATAATTTTTATCTTCATTACCAAATCTTTCTGAAAATCTGTAGAATTTGATTCTGCAGTTCCTCCCTTCCACATTAAACATTTTAATTCATTTAAATATTTGACATTACGATCGGCCAAAAATGGTATCTTGTTCAATTTCCATTTCAAGTGAAGTTATTTTTTTCTTATGTATTGATAACATCCAGAAGAGGCAATGTCATTTCTTTCACTCATGCTTTTCATGTGCGTTTAATAAGTAAAATGTTCAATTCTCTTTTGGTTTTACCAGAATTTTAGAACAGGTTGTAAAATTTTATTTTAAAAAATTTCTCTTTTACGTATGCTAGAGATACCTGTGTGGATTTACACATGACTTTTACTACTTTAAAAGTCTAAGTTCTCTTAGTGCTACACATCACATTTCCATTTGTTTAGCTGTCTTTCCTTCCTCCCTTCTTTCCTCTCTTCTCTGTTTTTCCTTCCTTTTTTCTTATTCTTTTACATTTGAAAGATCTGTAAGAATGGATGATGTTGAGTATTGCATTCTATTACACATAAAAAGTGGTCTATTTTACATAAACAAATTACATTTAATTAAATTATTATTTCTAAATATAAATGTATTGAAGTCACATTTAAATGGGTATATTGATTATATTCGTAATGAGCACTAAAACTTCTACATTGACATATTTCATTTAAGAAAAATATCTTGAGTGATAACTTACTTATTTCCCAGACTGAAAAATCTTTAATAACAGATTTAAGTTCAGAAACAATTCTTAAAAGACATATTTTTAAAAATTATTTAGTAAAATGTTGATCATCAGATAACTTTTTCAATTTGGAATTTTTGTAAGTTTGTTTTCTTTATTTTCTTATTCTGGGAGGAAAACGTCACCGTTACAATCTACCAGGGATTAAATGGCAAAGTAAATTTTTTCCAGATACAGTGAAGGCAATTTTTAAAAGGTAATCTGATTGATTCAACTAATTGATTCAAATAATCATACGTTCAATTGTTTAATGCCTCTTATTTATATTCCCTATGAGCTTCTTATATATAACACCTAGTCTCCATATTGACCTACTCCTTCTATATGACTTATTGCTCTTTTCATATTACTTAATAGCTCAGAAGTGAAACAATAGGTTATCATATTAAAAAGTGAACTATATATATTTCAAGAGAATTTAATCTTATATAGTATTGATCAGCCCCTCATGATATGAAATGTTGTCTGGGAACAAATGATCGAGAAAGAATTTTTGAGATATCTTTGGTGCAAAAAAAGTGGTTTTATTAAAGCACAGGACCAAAGGGGACAGGACCCTGGGCAGAAAGAGCTGCACTGGGGTTGTGAGGAGTGACTGATTATATACTTTTAAGTGGGGAGGGGATTAGGGATAGCATAAGTCTCTGGGGAACTTGGAAGCAAGGTTTCCAGGACCTCATTGAGGGGCTATCTGTCGTTTCAATAGGTCATTTACTATGGTCTAGTAAAACCTTAGTTATGAGACCCTTCAGATGTGTATCAGTGAGCCATATGTTTGGAGGAATTGCTAACATATATCTGGGGGGTGGGGAGGGAGAGATAAAGGAAGTTTCCAAAGGGATTTTCATGTATTAAAGGACACTTATAGGATCCTGGAGGTCCGGCTAATGTCAAACTAAGGTTGTCTTTGGCTTTAGCAAAGTGTTAACACTAAGGCAGTTGAGCTCCTTGAGGAAAGTCACTCGCCCTGTCCCAAGTACTTGTCAGTGGGCTGTACCTTGTAAGGAAATTTAATTTTTTCTATGTTTCTTTTGCCTTTGTTCTCCACATCTCATAGGATTTAAAAAAAAATCATTTCGTGGAGCATTTGCATTGTAGCAGTATTCTAAATATGCATTTTCAGTTGTTTCCACACTGAATTCTTTTCTCTGAGCAGGAGAAAAAACTGCTATTTCTTATATCAGATTTTGGCGGTGGACGATCCACAGCTTGCTCAGAATGCAAATAAAGAGAAAGATCAAGAGGGGTTCTTCATGAACTATTGGATCTACTTATATTTTCTGCTATCGAAGCATCTTTTATCTGTGATCCTTTCCACTGATTAGCTGCGGATGCCTGTCTTTGGAGTTCAAACCATTCCAACAAACATTTCTGAGAGAGGTAGAATACACAGCCCCCTGCTAGCCTTGATGAAGAATCAAAAATATAAATAAAATCCTGAATAGTGTTTAATGACATGAATTTATCAGATTTAACTTCCAAGTATGCATCAAGTGAAATATCCTTTTGTATTTACTGTAAAAACAGTAACAATAAAAATGCTCTTAAAGGCATTTTCTATTATACTATTCTATGTCTTATAATAAACTATTTATAAATAAAGTATTAAGAAAACCTTTTTTCTCAAACAGAGCTGTTATTTCCCCACTGACAGGATCCCGAATTCTAGCAGATCTTTCAGAGTAACGTTACAACATTGAATGAGACAGTGCTTCTAGTCCTTTGCACAATACCGGGCCCAAAACAAGGGTTCACCAAATGCCAGCTTTTTTCTTTCCCTCCGTAATATAAATAATAAATGTGTGTCAGGTAAACAAATGTGATAAAAATAGCACAAAAATTTAGATTGGTGGTAAATCTGATTGGTGATAGCTCTTAATATGACAGTCTGATAGTCAAAATATTGTTTTCTGAGTTGCTTAGGTAAATTCTTTTCTTCTTCACCACCTACAAATGCTGTAGTCTAAGTCAGCAAAGTCACTTTCTTTTTAACAATTTTAGGTGAATAAGATTTTCGCGTATAAAATTAATGTTGCTGCACAAAGCTCCGAAAGCCCTCAACTTCGATGTCTTTTGACCTAGTTGCTCTTCTGTTTCCTCTGATTTCTGACGTTAGCTTCTATTCCTTCTATTCCTAGGAAAATTCACCCCACTTCTTATGAGAAGGTTTTTCAAAAGCTGATCTTTTGGACCAGTATTGCAAACCTGCCTCTGATATTTGCAGGGTCATTAGTATAAATGTACTCTACATACCATATGCCTAAATATTTAATAGTTATGACTCAGCTAGCAAACTTAAATGAAATTTTCAATCTTACTATCTTAAGAGGTATGCTTCTGTAAACAATAGTAGGCTGTGATCCTTAGCCACCTGTGCAACTGTTACAAAAAGCTTGCTAATTTGTGAATATCTCTGGAAGTTTGAAACAGAATGAAACCTGAACACAAAATGAAGCAGGGACTAGATCCTCAGCACTACTCAGATGCACATTTCAGCATGACAGTATCTTTTGCATTTGTGCCAGGAGGAGAAATTTCACATGCTAGTAAATTGCCTTTTTATTCCCTTAAGAACCCATGATTCACAAATCCTTCCCACATTCCAGAAAAGTATCCATTTGTGAATATTGACAGTGGCATAAACCAAAGCTGACTTAATATTTGACTATGGCTAACTTTTGTTTAAATGGTATCCTATAAGAGATGTAGGACACATCTCTTGTGTCCTGAATCCTGAATGGGATGGTTTTCAAGCTAGACTCTCAGAACGTGCAAACACTGAGGGCCAGCCAGACCCTGAGTGACAACGGTGGAATGTGAGGATTACGATACGTTTATTTGTAAAGAAATGTACATGTGTATGTGTGATACAAAGGATCTCTGAGGCCCAAAACCATTACCGATATGATACTTTCTTCTAAAAGGAGACTTTTTTCTCTTCCACAGGAGACCGAACATCACTCAGCCTTTCCATTAAACATTTTCTCCACTCACGGTATGGTGGTTTCCCAGTAACTTAGTATTTTTCATTCCGATATAGCTTTCCTTACAGCTCCCCAGACTTTCAAAGGCGTTACGAAACTTAATTAAGATGGTAATAGACAGGGGTGCCTGGTGGCTTAGTCGGTTAAGCATCTGCCTTCTGCTCAGGTCATGATCCTGGGGTCTTGGGATTAAGCCCCATGTCCAAGTGCCTGCTCAGCAGGGAGTTTGCTTCTCCCTCTGCCCCTCACCCCCCTTGTGCTCCCTCTCTGTCTCTCTCAAATAAATCAATAAAATCTTTTAAAAAAAATGGTAATAGACAAATAATGCTCCTCCCCACCTCCCTCCCAACATGTCCATGTCCAAGTCTCTGGAATCTGTAAATATTTTACCTTACATGACAAAAGAGGAATTAAGATTACAGATAGAATTAAAGCTGCTAATGAGTTGATCTTAAAGTAGAGAAGTTATCCTAGATTATCCATGTGGGCCCAATGTAATCACTAGAGTCCTGAAAAGTGGAAGAGGAAGGCAGAGGAGAGTGTTGTGATGGGATGCTAGCTTTGCAGACGCACGCCTGAGCTGAGGAATGCATGTGGCCTCTGCAAGCCAGACAAGAAAGGAAACATTCTCCCCCAGAGCCTCCAGAAAGGAAACCAGCCATGCAGATACCTTGATTTTAGTCCAGTGAGTCCCACTCAAACTTCTGACCTATAAGTCAGAACTATACAAGAATAAATTTGTGTTATTTTAAGCCTCTGAATTTCTGGCCATTTGTTATGGTATCATGAGGAAACTAATACAGAGTCTAATTTCACGTTCTTCCCCACAGTTCCTAGAATGTATTGTGATAAATAAATAAATAAATAAATAGAAACTTAATTTAAAGTTGAGTCAGGAAGCCCTGAACGGGGAGCTCTCACTGGCATACCACTTCTTGGCGCAGGGATAACCAGCAGTTAGAAGGTAAGAATTACTTCAACAGGGGATCGTGTTTTTCACATAGAAATTTTATCTGCTCTCTTTAAGGAAAGGAAGGAAGTTTCTTCCCTCCCTACAACAGCACCCAACCCATGCAGCCAATGAGAAACTGCCACAACCTCAAGCTCTTGTTCTCCTATAAACTTTCGTTCAAAATAACCCTCTCCGATTTCCTCCTAAAACCCAGTACAAACTGAACTCCCCTTTGTCTCTTCAGATTTGCCCGTGGTTCACCATAGCTTTTTGTCCTAAATTGCACCTGCTCTGCTGTTCCTGAATAAACCTATTTTTTACTTAAAGAAAATTGCTCTTTGTTCTGTTAATGTTAAAGGAAAGATATAGACTAATATTTTAAGTATTCCCAGACTGTGACTTGCAAGAAGCTTTTTGCCAAAATTCGTAGAGAATAGGGAAGAACTATATTGGTGTGTTGCCGAATTCCACAAACTGTTAGGTGTTTCTTCTCTTGGTGCCCTTAAAAATGTTAGGGAGAAACTAGACCTGAGCAGTGGAAGGAACACCCAGGGCGGAGTCCTAAGTCCCTGAAGGGGAATGACAGAAGCAAGAGCTGGAGGCAAGGACCCGGATAAATAAGCCCTACATTAAAAGCCCTGGAGTACAACTTCCTGACCTTGTGGCTTCCAAGACCTTGGGCGGGGAGAACAGATGGAGAGCCACAGGTGCAGAGCGTGCATCTCCTCTTCCACCTCTGCCCCAGGTAAACCCTACACTCTTTATAATACATTTGCATTGAGAGTATAGCCCCCACCAACCCCCACCACCTCCCATGGAGAATGGCTGCTACAAGCCATCTGCTACAAACCTTGTAGGTTTAAAAACTCTCCCACCGGGGGCGCCTGGGTGGCATAGCGGTTAAGCGTCTGCCTTCGGCTCAGGGCGTGATCCCGGCGTTACGGGATCGAGCCCCACGTCAGGCTCCTCCGCTATGAGCCTGTTTCTTCCTCTCCCACTCCCCCTGCTTGTGTTCCCTCTCTCTCTGGCTGTCTCTATCTCTGTCAAATAAATGAATAAAATCTTTAAAAAAAAACAAAAAAAAACAAAAAAAAACTCTCCCACTGGCCTGTGGGAGGAGTCCCCCACATGAGTGGAAGCCTCCATTAGAGACCGCCCCACTGTACCCCATAACTCCTCCCAGCCCAGAGAGACCCAATAATACCCAGTCCCGAAACCCAGGAGTCATTCCCCCGAAGCTGCCTGCTTGCCCACCTTGAGAGCGTACTTTCGCTTTAATGAGCTGTTTCCTGCTTGCTCCTTCCGTCTCGCTGTCTGTATTGCCGCATGGATCCCTGACCAAGACCTCCACTCACACAACGCAGGCTTTCTCACCAGTAATAAAAATACCAAAACAGAAAGAAAGAAAAAAAAAGAATTCGAGAATTTTACTAGGGAGTAAACGTAGTGTACTATAAAGTAAAATTTTATGTCATTTTCATAGAGGTAAAACATCATAGACACCTGTTACTGCAACTTCGATGTTAATATAGCATAATTAATCGGCCTTGGACTTTTGGAGATAGAGATTTGTTGAAGATTCACTTTTTGTTTTTTGTATTTTTTGTGCTAAAACTAAGATAAATTTTATATAAATATTTAAGAATACATATAACTCAAAGGAAAGAGAATGGCATGCAATGAGACAAAAGTTAACAGGAAAGGAGTGCTAAAAAATGTATTACTATAAGACTGAGTTTCTAAGGTTCCTGTAAGATTAGAATCAACATTATAATAAGAAAGAATTATGCAGTAATTATCCTACAGGAACAAGTCATTCTAAAAAAAGGATTTTCTGCAAGTGTAACAGATATGTAATGTCTATTAAGTCAAAATAATTTGCTGTGTCATAGAAATAGTGAAGATAATTATCATTATTGCAGTACTAGTTCAATTTCTTAACAATGACTCATTTTATAAAAGATGCATATACACCAATCATGAATGATGAATCAGAAGATGAAACAAATTTCGTTAAAAATATTCATTTTGAGATGATAGAGACATAGGAATGGTAAATGACCCATCCCTGTTTCTTTTTCTGAAATAATTGGCTGAATGCTACTACTAACTGTCCTCCCAGTTTCGCTCTGAGAAATTAAGGGACACAGGATGCCGACAGAGCATAAGGTGTCAAAAGCAATAGTGTGCTTTCTAAAATAAATGACCCTGATACTGTGTCAAGTGAAGAAGAAAATAATTGTTGGCTTCTGATAGACATTTTCTCTGCTTTTCCCATTCGACAATTCTGCCAAGTGTAGACCAATGAATGTACGTGCTGCCCAAATCTGATCACTACCTTGGAATGAAGGGTGCTCAGATAACATGGTAATGGTTATGGCAACTTCTTGCATTTTTAAATTCTAGGATAATCTAAAATTACTTTTAGTTAAAATTTTATTAGTTTCTTTTGAAATTTATATACTTCCTAATACTCATAATACTCTAATCAAGTTTTATAGAGACTGTTTTGTTAACATTTTTGATTAAATTCCTTTTGGAAGAAATCTTAATGGGGGATTTTAAATTTTAATTTAATTTAATTTTAATTTTTTGAAAGATTATATTTATTTATTTATTTGAGAGAGAGAGCATGGGTGAGAGAGCACAAGTCAGGGGTAGTCAGAGGACAAGCAGACTCCCCACTGAGCAGAACCAGATGCTTGGCATGATCCCAGGACCCCAGGATCATGACCTGAGTGGAGGCAGATACCTAACCCACTGAGCCACCCAGGCACCCAGTTTCATTTTCATTTTAATTAGCCAACATTAGGAAGTTTTATTGCAAATAAGCACTTGGAAACATTGGGGCCATCAGGACATCAAACCCTCAGGTCCAGCTTGTCTTGGGCCAGACAGCCTCACCTACCAGGCTGGTCCTGTGTCCAAGGAAGGCAAAAGCCTGCATAACCAACACTTGGCTGCACAATGACCTGGAAGCTCCTTCCCAAATTGTTCTTCCCAGCACTGTGAAGTGAGGCAGTCATTCAGTTCTTCAACACAGAACTTTGATGGAAAAAGAATTCATCGAGATCCCAAATGATGTATTGGAAAATTATATAGATTTATTAAGTAATAAATTTAGAGATAAACCCTAGTTCATACTGCATAAGAATGTTTCCATAAAAATCAATATATATATATATATATATATATATATATATATATTCACTGTGCTTATTTTGAAATTAACCACAGGTGCAAATCCTGAGAATATTCAATAATTAGTATCTGTCACACTAACCTTTACTTTAGGGTCCATTTCTTGGGGAACCTAACTTGCAATGTATACTTTATGGTGAAGATATTTTAAAAGATAGAATTGTATTAACATGCATTAGATTCTCTCATTTTTCTTTGAACTTTCCAACATCTTACAAAAATGTGTTTGAAATTTTAAGAACCTGAAAATCTGTCTCCATGGAAATGAGGATTAAAAGTATTTGAAATTTGTGAAGTACTGACTATGGAACTCTATGACTGGCATGCTAGCTGTCTTCAGAGTAAACATGGTACCATTCTGCTAAAACTTCCTTCGTGCCCATTTATTCATTCACTAAATATTGCTCATTCTCTTGCAAACTGCAATCTCTTTAAGGGTTTTTTCTTTTTTTTTTTTTTTTACAATTAGGAACATGATTTTTCACATTACCGTGTGCTCAGGGAATATCTTCTTCATGAATTAAATTAAATGCAGGAATTTAAAAACTAAGAGTTTATGAGTGCAACTATATCATCAAATTGTTACAATTAAGTGTTTGGGTAACAGATAAAACACTGTCACTTGCTAATTTGATCTCTGCCCCAGGTCCTTCCACAAATAGGAGATATATGAGATTCATTCTTTACCCACATTGAATCCAATCATCAATTAAATGTAATATATTCTGTGTGTCTTTTCTTCTATGTCAATTTGCCACAGTCTTTTAAAGATTACTTTTAAGTATTGAGAAAAATTTCCGATAAAGATTATATTTCTTTTATCAGGTTTTTACTTTGCTCGGGAGAGATGAGCTGTCTTTATAAGCTCTAGTAGTTTTATACATTAGCTATATATGAAAAGAATGAAATTTAAAGATTAGAGAGTTTTATTAAACCCAGAGTCTTTGAAGGGGGAGCCTAAAAATTTTTGAAAAAAATTAAGGAAAAGAGAATGCAGAAAATAAGTTTTCTCTTTTTCTCCTGAAGCTAATAAAAGGGGGAAGAATGAGAAGAGATTGTTTGCAAAAATGTCGTTAAACACATGCAATATAGTCTGGCTGCTAAGAGCATGACATCTGGAGTCAGATGGCCTCTTTTGTCATTTTCTGGCTCTGTCATTCACCAGCTGTGTGACCTAGAGCAAGCTATTAAGCTGCTTGTGCTTTCGGTTATTATTCTAAAAATGGGGATGATGATGATAGTGACATTATCTACTTCAAAGCATTTTTCTGAAGTTTCACTGAGGTAATATGCAAAGTACCTAGCTCAGTGCTGTAGGCCAGCAGATAGTAAGCGCGTGGTGAATAAAAATTGTTATTCTTCTCTCTTTTTCTCTCATGATGATCATATATTGGCCTCACTCGGGTATCCTCTCCAAATTGAAAGTGAATATGAAGTCTTCACCTTTGGGATGCTTCACTATAGAAGCTTCTCTTCTGTTACAAAGGACAGAAAGCGATCTATTTCTCCTGACAACCTCTGAGATAAAACTATGGGAAAGTTAAACGGCTGCAATAGCAGTGCTCCAGGAACTTGATTGGAAGCCATTTCTATATCGTACCTTATTTATGTGCACCTGCTCCAAAATTGGCAGCTTGAAATGACACATCTGCCGAGAGTTTAGATCTTCGTATGATGTTGCCTTTATCCTAACATATAGTGACAGCCTGTCGGAGCTTTCCATTCTGTAGAGTAGGACCTTTCTTAATATTATCATCAACACTACCCTGACCATGTCTTCAACCATCATCATTAGCATCATGATTATTTTCCTATCAAGAATATTTTCCCGGGGCGCCTGGGTGGCTCAGTCGTTGGGCGTCTGCCTTTGGCTCAGGGCGTGATCCCAGAGTCCTGGGACTGAGCCCCGCTTCAGGTTCCCTGCTCCGCTGGGAGCCTGCGTCTTCCTCTCCCAGTCCCCCTGCCTGTGTTCCCTCTCTAGCTGGCTGTCTGGCAAATAAATAAGTAAAATCTTAAAAAAAAAAAAAAAAGAATATTTTCCCATTGCATCCGCCGCCCCCCCCCCCCAGCCCATGTCAGCCTCAACTCCAGCTGCCCCACCAGGGCACCCTCTGCAGGGAACACGCCAGGACACTCCAGCTTGTGCCCACTTCAGTTCAGCTGTCTCCCCAGGATATCCTCAATGCGGAGAACCATGGGACCGTCCCCCCACCCCCCCGGCTTGTACCCACTTCAGCTTTCGCTGTCCTACCAGGGCACCCTCCGCACAGAGAGCCCCAGGATCACCCAGGCCTACACCCACTTCACCTCTGCCCATCCCAATAGGGAGGCCCCAGCCCAGAGTGCCGCAGGACCTCCAGTCCATGCCAGCCACAACTCCAACCAGGCCAGCCAAAGTCACCAGGCACACATAGTCTACATAGGGGACAACCATACACAAGACTATTACTTCAAGTTTATAAGTGGCCATTCCACCTAATTCACAAAAACACAGAAAGTCAAGTAAAATGAAGAGACAGAGGAATATGCTCCAAACAAAAGAGCAAGACAAAATCCCAGAAAAAGAACTCAATGAAACAAAGATAACCAATTTATCTGATAAAGAGTTCAAAGTAATGGTCATAAAAATGCTCAACAGACTGGAGAGAAGAGTGACTAGACTCAGTGAGAACTTTAACAAAGAGATAATATAAAAAAGAATGAATCAGAGCTGAAGAACATAGTAACAGAAATGAAAAATACAGTAGAAGGTATCAACAGCAGATTAGAGGACACAGAAGAATGGATCCGTGATCTGGAAGACGGGGTAATGGAAAGCTCTCAAGCTGAACAGCAAAACAAAATAAAACAAGAATAAAAAGAAAGGAGGGTAGGTTAAAGAATTTCTTGGTCAACATTAAGTGAACAAATATTTGCCTCATAGGGGTCCCAGAAGGAGAAGACAGAGAGAAAGGGACAGAAAACTTATTTGAAGAAATAATAGCTAAAAATAATAGCTCAAAACTTCCCTAAGCTGGGGAAAGAAATAGATATCCAAGTTCAGGAGGCACATAGGGTTCCAGACAAGATGAACCCAAGGAGGTCCGCACTCAGGCATAGAATAATTGAAATGTCAAAGGTTAAAAATACAGACACTGATTTCTCACCTAGAGCTATGAAATTAAAATCTCTGAGAGTAGGCATGAGAATTTGTAATAAATAACAAACCCTCTGTATGGGGGGAAGAAAGAATATTTTCCCATTTATACTGAAATGTAAATATTTATAGAATCTCTGGCATTTAAAATTATTTTAGAGGACTTTGGACTTCAGAAAAACATTTTAAGAATCTTTTTTTTTTTTTTTTAAGATTTTATTTATTTATTTGACAGAGATAGAGACAGCCAGCGAGAGAGGGAACACAAGCAGGGGGAGTGGGAGAGGAAGAAGCAGGCTCATAGCGGAAGAGCCTGATGTGGGGCTCGATCCCATAACGCCGGGATCACGCCCTGAGCCGAAGGCAGACGCTTAACCGCTGTGCCACCCGGGCGCCCCAGAAAAACATTTTAAGAATCTTAAACATACTGCATCTGGGAGTATTGTTATCAACTAAATGGCTTTTTGAAGTATTAAAACACTATTTGAATGTCCACTCACTGTTAGAAACGTGACAGAATATAGTACAAAATATTTTATCAAGGGAATATAAAATCAAATTATGCAATATGAAATTCTTTTTATTTTATTTATTTATTTATTTGACAGAGAGAGAGAGGCAACAAGAGAGGCAACACAAGCAGGGGGAATGGGAGAAGCAGGCTTCCCACTGAGCAGGGAGCCCAATGCAGGGCTCGATCCCAGCACCCTGAGCCAAAGGCAGATGCTTAATAACTGAACCACTCAGTGGCCCCTGAAATTCTTGTGTTTGAACAGAGCCTGGTGAGTGAAGGAGTTAGAGGTGAGAGGGACAAGGTCAGAGTTTTTGAGAGCTTGGGAATGGTCAGACCTGGCCAGTTAAGACATCAGAGCCCTAGGAGGTCCTGCTGCATTTACAATCTAATTATATCAGCTCCTCTGGGCTTTTCTGTAGAAGGAGTATGGATTGGGGAACATAAATTTTCTGTAGGTTTGTTTTGTTTTGTTTTGTTTTTAGTTATTAGTCCTTTATGTCCCTTTAAGGACCTTACTATCATACTTTAGAATATGAAAAAAGTAACCAGGTCTCTAATCACACTTGAAAAGTTCCCCAGTGATCCTATTGGTATTTCCCTTTACTGAATGTAAATCACAATCTGTAAAAAACGGCTTTCTTGCTTAATAGCTACGTTTATTTGCTTTCGGGCACTTGATCTGCATACTTGGCTTTAATGACCTTCATTTAAAATTTTATTATTACGTTTGTATACTTAAATGCCTGTACATTTGCCTTGACCTATTTTAGACATTGGCTTGGACTGGAGTTGCTGAAGAGGCAGAATTTTATCTTTATATTGTTATTACTTTCATGGCTGGGCCTGAGAATTAAATTGATACAAGAATGATAAAAGGAGAAAAACATACAAATATGTTTGATAAAAAGTTTTATATGACACAGGCACCCTCAGAATAATGAAAAGTCCCCAAAATGGCAAAACCTACTTGGGGGTGCCTGGGTGGCACAGCGGTTAAGCATCTGCCTTCGGCTCAGGGCGTGATCCCGGTGTTGTGGGATCGAGCCCCGCATCAGGCTCCTCTGCTATGAGCCTGCTTCTTCCTCTCCCACTCCCCCTGCTTGTGTTCCCTCTCTCGCTGGCTGTCTCTATCTCTGTCGAATGAATAAATAAATAAAACCTTAAAAAAAAAAAACCTACTTGCTTTTATTTTAAGTTGAACAAAGAGAGGCAGTGGTGGAAAAGTAACTAAGCTTTGTGGGGAAGTGGAAGGAAGATTAGACTTATTTTAAGAAAGTCTTTTCGTATGGAATTCTCTAGGTCTCACTCTTTGTCTCATCCTGATGACAAGAATGTCACTTTTCTTCTGGTATAGGGAGGACATCTTTCACATGAGAATAGCATGTCCTGATTCGAGGAAAAAAGGAAGGTCAGAAAGTGAGAAGAAAAGAAGGGAGGTTTTTCTTATATTTGCCATTTTCAAGCACCCATTACGCAAAGCAGTAAATACGCCAGAGTGACATATTTTGGGGTGGCATGTTCTGAATTCCCTCAGAGCTGAGAGTATTACCATTCAGTAAAGAGGGACTGAATTAGTTATTACAAAATTAACTCTATTTTATATTCCAATTTGTTTGTAGTGACTATATAGAAATTCAAGTTTATTATAATTTCTTACTAAGGACCTCCATTCTGGACAACTTGGAACACTGATCATTTAAAAATAAAACATAAATTAGTGTAGACACATAAGGGAGAAATTCTCCAATTAAAAAAAAGATATACAAGAATATCTTTAAAAATCAAAATTATTTTATAATCAATAAGTACTCTGAACACAACTTTTAAAGACGTATCTATTTTGAAAAAATAAACTTTTTATTGACATGTGATTAACACATAAAAATCTGTACGTATTTACTGCCTACAAGTTGGTGAGTTTGGAAATAAGCCATGGAAATATCACAATCTGTGCCATAAATACAGTCATCACTGCCAAAAGTCTCCTTCACTTTCTTTATTGTTATTTTTGTGATAGTAACACTTACAGTCCACCCTCTTAACACATTTTTAAGCACCAATACAATACTATTAACTTTAGGTACTATGCTGTGTAGCACATGTCTAGGACTGATTCATCCTGCAGAACTAAAACCTTGTATCCTTTAACTAACACTTCACCTCTATATAAATCTTTGTACCTTTTAATAAGAAAGGCAATTCCACATTTAAGCTTAACTTTATCTATAAAATCTCCATTAAATAATTGAGCCAATTGAGTAATTGACATCGTTTTGATGATACAAATCACAAAGTATTATAAAATTCTACATTTCTACATTACCAAGAACTGACAACCAACCACAGTCCCCTAAGCTCACTCTGAGGTCTTGCACCTACACTCACTTCCCCGCCCCCAACCCACTCTGAAATTATAATCACCTGTCCTTATTGGCTCGGGGCCACACTCATGCTTTTGGGAGCAGCAGTTATCTAATCTAATAAGTGAACTTGTTTGGTCCACTAATGGACGAAGAATAGAGGAGACATACAGATTTTCTTTATACACCTGGCAGAAGTTGAGTTTCTTTATTTGGAAATGCTCACTCACAGTTTGCTTTGATGGTCTGACTTTGGTGGGACTTCTGGGAAGATGATTTATTACTAGAGGAAGACTGTCTTTTCTGTGATAGGAAAAATGTTGAAACCTCATTGCCTAAAAAATGCATTTTGAATTCTGTCCAAGTACAACAGCTCATGCATATTCCTCTCACTAGGGTAGTAACTGTAAATAAGGATAATGATTTCATTATGCGAGCAAGTGGTTAAATTTGGACCAAGAGAGTTTATGTGACTCTTCTGGTTTAGTTAGGAGCATCTCTTTTCTCCCCAGCAAAGAAGAAGCTATCGATTTTCTCTATAGGCCGACAGTCTTATTGTTGCCCAGATTTCAACAATAGATGATAGAAACTATGCTGCAATGAACAGTTAACGCCTTGGGTTTACTAGTTTTGTGCTCACTAGAAGACCATATTAAATTCTGCTAAATTCTCTAAAACTTATTTTTGGAAGAATCTTGTCAGGATTCATAGCATATTACTGAAAGGTTATTTTATCCGATGACACAGATGAATAGAACAATTTTAACTGCTTTCTCCCTACAATCAGTTCCCAGAAAGCATTAAATGCTGACTCCCAGCGCACTGTGCCACATTCACTGCTCTGTCTGTCCTTGGACTCTAGGATTGTTTTACATCCAGAATCAATTTTAAATTGGAGTCACAGATGCCATACCTTTTCTTTGTTGTTAGAAGACCGAGGTAGAATACTGGGTAATGCAGATACCTCTGCTCTCCAAGGGATCAGATTATCCTTCTTGGTTTGGATTGCCTGAGGGGGGTTAATCCTTCAAGTAGTACAGCCGAGGATGTAGGTACCAAAGGAAAAGCTGGGAAGAAATGCTTGAATTTCCACGTTTACATTCTTTGTGTGCCTACCAATAGTTCTTCCTCTACACGACACTAAGACCTTGCTTTTTTGTGTCCTTAATGAGGCTTAATAGCTGTCCTTATGACCGCCAGTTACTTATTTCTACTACAAATTTATCCTCAGCCAAAAAAAGCAAAAAGATAATATATTCTGCCTCATACATGTATTTTACTTTATTCTTTTTATATTCTCGATGAATTACTAGGAATCTTGGTATGAAGAAAAGTTTTTAAAATCAGAAAAATTTGATATTTAAGAGTAGAACTAACATTCAATCTTGCATTTAGATTTATCACAGCAAACTATCAGAAATGAAAAAAAAAAAATCAAGTCCTTACTGCAGGACTAGAGTTGTCTAGACAACTAGAGTTGTCTCTCCAGGTTTTTTGGATATGTTTTTCTGGAAGAAAGTGTATGAAGATACAAGCATAGATTCCATGGGTGTGGTAGGTAGGAGAGTAGTATTTAGAAATGAGGAAAAACTTAATTGGGGATGCTTGCATATGTGAACTGTTTTTATGGGCATTCAATAATGAAACTCTTTGCCTTATGCAAAGCATTAATCATTTTTATTATGGAACTTGTTAGTAAGTTGAAAACCTGATTTAAACTAAATACGTATTTCTTACAATTGACTTATATAAAAAATGAGAATAGTACTGCCTGCCTTGTTCCTTTGAAAAATTAGAATAATGACTTTTTATGCCCTTTGTAGGAGTTTTAGTGTTTTGAAGGGCAAGGCCTTTAGATCAAATCTAAATTTCAAAAGCTGTGGTCAAAGCAGAAAGAAAAAAAAAAAAGGTATGTGACCTAAAAGCCAAAATCTGAGCAGATTGTGGAAAAGAGGGAAAGTTTTAAAGAAATAGGACAAATAGTACAGCTGTTTTAAGTTTGCTCTTAATGGCCAGATAGAGTCCTGTAGTCGGGGTGCCTGTGTTCAAATCCTGGCTGGACCATTTACAAGCTCTTTGGTATCAGGTAGGTCAACCCTTGCAAATCTATGATTTCTCATATGTAAAATGGGGGTCACAGTATTGCCAATTTCATAAGGCTGTTGTGAGGATTAGCAACGTTGTTGATGATAACATGCTGAGGATCGTGCATGGCACATTCACGTAAGTTTCAATACTTTCCGACAAGGTCTGATGCGTTTGCCAGTTCTCCGTGTATTTTAGTTGTATTATGATTCTTTTTCTTATTATTAAATAAATAAAATGAAATCTTAACTTATGGTTTACATTCTATGCTAGATTTAATCTAACTACCTATAAAAGATGTAATTTTCTTGTATCAGAGGAAGATACCAATTTTCCAAGTGGATAAACGCCTTCACCAAGGTCGTATCACTATAAAGTGAAGGAGTGGGATTGAAAGTAAGTTCACTTAGGAAAAGCCCAATATCCTAGTCATCTTGTCAGTATACTTCAAAGCTTTTGGAAATATCCCAATAAGATTTTAGATGAGAAAATTTGACTTTTTTTTTTAAAGATTTTATTTATTTATTTGACAGAGACAGCCAGAGAGAGAGGGAACACAGGCAGGGGGAGTGGGAGAGGAAGAAGAGGCTCCCAGTGGAAGAGCCTGATGTGGGGCTCGATCCCAGAACGCTGGGATCACACCCTGAGCCGAAGGCAGACGCTTAATGACTGCGCCACCCAGGCGCCCCTGAGAAAATTTGACTCTTAACAGAGATAGGAAATGAGTAGCATTTGGGGAAAAAAAATTCAGGAAAAAATGGTAACTTTTTTTTTCTGAGTCTTGGGTAAAGAATGGATAAAATTTCACAAGCAAAGAATAGTAAAGAGATATCATAAAGCAGACAGATTGTGTACCCTCAGCTGTGGGGATGGTAGTGACTGGGGATGTTTAAGAACCGTCATCTGGTATGGCTAGAATGTAGGATTGGTTGAGGACATGACTGCCAAGAAAGTTGGGAAGTTTGGTGGTCCACACTGCAATAATCTTACTTTCCAAAATTATGTTATAATATGGGAGGTGGGAAAACTAAGCTTTAATTATAAAAGAGGCATAATCAGATCTGTGCTGGGAAAGTAACTGGTGGCAATGTGAATACTATCATTACTAGGAAAGAAACCGGACCAAGGGAGCAGCAGACTATCAAAATTGCCATGGTGAGAATGATCACTACCCTGGGAGAGTAGAAATGGAGAGGGTGATATTGTTTCAAAAATAATCAGGAAGCAAAACCCACAAGTCTTATTTATTATTAGGGTCAGGAAGAATAAAAACTAAATCTGCAGGTGACTTTGTGAATGATGCTGCCTTTAAGTTATATGGAGCCTCGGGTGAAGGAGAAGATTGCCCAGGAAAGAGTATGAATCTAATTTTGGGCAGGATGTTCAGGTAGAAATATATTACTGGCGGTTGGAAAAAGGTCTCTGGGTCTCAGGATAATTTCACTCAATACGTGAAGTTATATAAACCATAAGATCATTGCATACAAGCGGACAGGAGAAATAGTGGATTTGGACAGAAAGCAGTATTTTTTTTCTACTCTTCATTTCTTTCTGCATTTCTCAGTTCTTGCATGATTTTTGGGTGTGTGTGTGAAAATTTTTTTGTGCAAGTCTTGCCATATTTGCTTATTTCTTTGTGGTCTATCTTCTTATCTAAAGGGCACTTACGGGCAAGGTCTTAGGAAGAAGGAGAGACTGATGATCACAGAAGCTACGGGTGAAGTCATAAAGAAACTTCCAGTTGCTTGGGATTCTATGGGCTGTTACCCAGCACATGTGCTTGCGTGAGGGGACGTGGCCAAACAAAATGCATGCCAAGGCAGTCGTACCATGGAGTAGCTTAACTAAACTACACACACACACGCATGCACACGCACACACGCACATGCTTCCAGTTGTTTTAGAGGGAAAGTTTTTCTGCTTCAAATTCTTTCTTCTTAGAATATAGAAGTCTCAAGAGACAGTATTTTTTTTTCCAAAAATTATTAGTGGAGTTTTTCATGAAGGAAACGTAGCTATGTGTGGCTTAACTTAATCCGAATCTATTTTTGACAACATTTTGAAAGCACAGGTAAAACAAATGATTATGATGTAGATACGTGCAAAATTACTGAATTTGAAGTCAATTTTCATTTAGGTGTATTTGCCCAAAATCTCTTAATGCACATCAACAATGTATGGCTCAAATGTATTCTGTACCCTGTGTTCCTTCTTTGCTCTCTCCTCTTCACACTGGGCATCAGTCATCTCCTTCTTTCTCACCATCTAGGGCTATTGGCAGGTGGCCTCCATTTTGCCATCACAGCGACTTCTAGATAAGCCTGTCTCAGATTTAGTTTTCACTCCCAAGATGTCGGAGAGGTCGGTACAAACCTACTTTCATAAACTCTTACTGCTCTTGCTCACAATGTCCAAATCATCTTGTCATATTTAATTTACCCTCAAATTATAGTTTTCCACATTTGCACTTTCCAATAACATGAAGTTACTGAACACTTTTCATAAATCTAATCTTAGTATTTATATTACGATTGTTTCAATAACTTTTTCAAATAAAATTTTACTTAATTATTTGTCAGGAAGAGAGAGAGAGAGGAAGAGAGAGACAGAGACAGAGAGAAACAGGCAGCAGAAGAAGCAGACTCCCCACTGAGCAGGGAGCCCGATGCAGGGCTCCATCCCAGGACCCCGGGATCATGACCTGAGCTGAAGGCAGGCACTTAACCAACTGAGCCACTCAGGTGCCCCAAGATTGTTTTAATAGCTTTGAATGGGAAAGGTAGAAGTAAGTATCAAGGGTTGAAATTTCTATTTCTTACCAGTCAAGGCTGACATTGCAAGTGGCCGTTTAGGTAGTTATTTACAACTGAAAAGACTCTGCTGGTGTTAACAGTTTTATTAGCAGCTTAATTAATGCTCTGTTTATTTTAATTGATAACAGGGCTTACCTAGGGATTTTAACAGGCACCCTTTGCAAGATGTAAGCTGTAGTTGTAGGACGCATGGAAAGCACACGTGCCCTTGAGTCTCTAATCTTCAGAAATGGTATTATTTAACAGATTGGCTTAATTTCACACAAAGTATATTACATTTTGGTTATAATAACTTTGTCTCTAATTCATGCTTATATTCTTTTGGTTTAAATATATTTTAAAGGTATTGACAATACAATAATCTATCATATGTATTTCTCAAAAACTTGAAAATATAGATTTTGTATTGCTTGATAATACTATAGCTAGACAAAGTATATAATTTTATCTTGAAAATAAAACTCAGCTTAAAATTAATTCTTAAATTTTACATTATTATAAGCTTGATATGTGGATCATTGAAAACCTGTATCTGTGTCATTCCATATGCATGAATAATCAAAATCCATATCATAGATTTTTTTTTTCTTTTACATTTTGGGGGGCGGGCAGAGGAGGGTTATTGTAAAAATAGGACATCCTTTGATTAGTAACATTATCCATCCCAATCTCATCAGACACATTTTAGTAATAAAAACATACCATTGGGTAGTTTCTATAAGAGACTACATATCATAAAGATTATAAGCAACAAGTTTGGAACTAAAATGCCTGTGTTTCCAATTGGTTCCATCATTTATTGGCACTCTGACCTTCAGCAAATTACCTAGCTTTTCAGAGTATCAGCTTCTCTCAGTGGTAGAATATAAAACAAGCATTAAGCTTCGGAAGAGGCTACTGGAACACAGTACTACGTGAGGGTTCACTATTGATATCAGAGCTAAGCCAAAGGGCAATTCTAACTACAGGCTCATCAAAATAAAAGTAGGAATGTGTTCCAGTTAGTTAATTAATTAATTAAAAGTATGTCTGTGACACAATAGATAAATACATTCTATTAGAGAAAAAGAAAACAATAAAGACAAAAAACTTAATAATCAATAGCCTTTGTATACAGTTAAGAAGATATTGCATACAACTTCAAGAACAGGTGAATATAAAGTGATCATAGATAAAATATTCTTGGAAATAAAAAAAAGATTTGTTGTAATAAGGTATTTAATTGAAGTGCTAAATATTAGAAAGGAGGTAGCTATGGCCCAATTATAGGTAAGCATGTAATGAAGATGTAATGAGAGAAAAAAAAAGAGATGCATAAAACTATAATTATAAAAGAAAATGTAAGTGTATACAATACATCTAGATGGGTATGTAATTGTACCAGAAAAAAAGTGATCATGAGAGGGTAATAATGATGAAAGATATGATAAATTAAAATATCCTGGACCTGAAAAAGATGTAGTTTTCCATAATTTATAGTTTTATTGACTGACAAAATTATCTAAATACTGCTATGGACTATAGTATCCTCCCAATTCATATGTTGAAACCCAATCCCCGGTATGATGATGTTCAGAGGTGGGGGCCTTTGGGAAGTGGTTGAGTCTCTGGTATAGCTACCTATGTGCTATTCCAGCCCAGGAGAGTAGAATTGGTGGACTTAAAAAAGAGGAACAAGAATGATCCCTTGCCTCTTCTGCCATTTGAGGTTATAGTGAAAGGAAGTGGGCTCTCACTAGATGGTGAGCCTGCCAGAGCCTCGATCTTGGTCTTCCTGCCTCCAGAACTGTGAGAAACACAAATGTCTGTTCTTTTCAGGCTACCCAATTTATACATATTGCTGAATTGCAATGGGTGATTGTCAAATGGAAAGGATGGAGTCGGTAAGAAAAAAGTTTTCCCCAAGTCTCCGCGGAGACTCGTGTTTACAATGCTTTGATGTAACGGCTGAGCCCGTGTTGTCATATATGTGCTTCCTCTCTGAGCGCTCCAAAAATCACAGATCTACCTCAAACTTAAATCCAATACATGAATGAGGTCATTTTGCTGTTCATATTGTCAAGTATTTTAATTTATGTCATAGATAAGTAAGGCATGATTATAAAGGCTGGCACTTAAAATATCAATTAAATGAATTTATGTGTTGTATGTGTTACATACCTCATTACTTAAGCAATGAGGCATGTAACAGTGCTTTACAATTACTCAATCTTTACTTAAGTATGTGTTTTTAATTTTGAGAATCACATATACCTTGATGTTGTTTTGCACAGAACTAGGAACCGATGTGTAGGTAGAGTTTTAGAATTGTTCAGTCCATTTTTATCACAAATTAGATATACGAATTATATTCAACTGCAACTTATATTTTTTACCTTTTATAACTGCAGTAAACCTTTCAACTTATTTATGAATTGAATCTTTTTATATATTCCTGAATTTTATATATATATATATATTTTTTGCTGGGAACCTGGGTTCTCATTGAGCACTCACCAAAGTAGTGTTATGATTCAATATTATTCTTGTTTACATAATCCAACAAATGAAGATTTCTTAGAAAAGACTATGTAGAAATAAAAGATATTATGTGTGCTTATTGTGAGAATGGAAAATAGATGTGGAGGACATTTCTGATTTTTCTATAAGTAAGACAGTCCTATCTGATCTAGCTGACAGATTCAAGTATCCATTTGTCCCCAAGCAAAAGAGCCTCTAATTGTTTGAAGAACACTTAGTAATTTATGGTGCCATTGTCCTTGGGCAGTTCATTTTCAGATCGATATTTTCAGCAGAGTCAAAGATCCGGAAGACATAATGGGAGTAACCACAGTGACTTATTAATAGATAAAGGCAGCAAGCAATAACTGTGACCACGAAACTCAAAAGATAGTGATTCTTCCACAAACAGGTATTAATTGCATCATTTTAGGAAACTGTCAAGAAAACTTTAATTAAAATCAGGACTAAAAATAAATTTTGTTCGTCACAACTATAAATAATCCTTTTGCCTTATTTTCTTTAATTTGATAACTATTAAAAGTAATATATAGAAAACAATATGTTTAAAAACTTTTAATCCATCAGAATGTTCAATAAAATTTCTCATTATTGAAATATATTGTTATAAAATCTTTCACAGGCTTTGTAAAGCAACACTTTGAAAATCCGATCAAAGTTATGTAGCAGAAACATAAAGAAGGGATTGCCTCTGCCCCTTCCAAAATTTGTTCATATACTCTTTAATCACTTCAGGCTAGATCTTGGTCTAAAAAAATTAAGTCTATTTGGAAATTACGTATACAAATTCAATATCTTCTGCAATTACTAAGTTTCAGCATCTTAAAATAATTTCTGAATAACTATGTTTAAGATTGCAGACAGTTTAGGCAGATTTGTTTCTAGGAAAACTTTTCACAGCTAATGGTACTGCTTAAAATAAGTAAATTCAGATAATTTGGAATATAATTAAATGGAACAAGTAATTTAAAGATTGTTTGGTCACAGAAGCGCCTGGGTGGCTCAGTTGGTTAAGTGTCTGCCTTCAGCTCAGGTCATATCTCAGGGTCCTGGGACTCAGCCCTGCAACACCCGGCTCCCTGCTGAGCAGGGAGTCTGCTTCTCCCTCTCCCCCCTGTTCCTGCTCTCTCTCTCTCTCTCACTACTTCTCTCTTGCTCTCTCTCTCAAATAAATAACAAAATCTTTAAAAAAATGTTTTGAATAAGTTGTTTATCAGTCACCATTTTAGGAGAACTCAAGTAAGAAATTAAAACATGTATTATCCAAATAAGAGAAATTAAATAGTCTCAAAACATGTTTGAGAAAGGATACAAAAAAAGTTAGATTTTCACTTCTTACTTGTCATTGTACTTGCTGATTTCATTCTCTCTTTTCTGTTGAAGCATGAAAATTCAAGTAGGTAGACTATATAAGAATGATGGAAAGTTTTCATTTTCAACAGTTTTCTCGTGAGTTGTTTTTTCATCCATAATGTGACTTTTTATGGGTCTCTGATCCAGCCCAGTAGCTGTCAAAAAGATTGATGAGGCTGATGTTTAGAAATGTTTAAGAGTTTGGGTCCCTGGGTATTTGGACAAAAGAGCAATGAAAAGTTTTGTGAAAGTTACTGGTTAAATACCCTGTTGGGTCAAGAAGTATATATTAAAAAATAAGTCATTTTTAGCAGAAAACATTCACTTTTGAATTAGTGATATCTTGCTGTTTCATGGTGAGTTTTAGTTGAATCACTTTTGCATATTCAGTCTATAGTCATCTAAAGATCCCACAATCAAAGTGCTTACCCAGGACTAATGCTTAACTTTACCATCTATGTGCTCCATAACTGACTGTAAAGGCTGGTTTAAATCCATATCAATTTCAGTTACTTTTAGGAATGTATCAGTCATCGTCTCGCATCAACTTTCCTTTCTTTTTTTGTATGGCTTATGTGTGCAAAAAAGATGCTGCTTTCCTCTAATAACTTGTCTATATTCAACTTTGTGTAATAAAGTTAATAAACTATGACATCAGACCAGGGACCTATTGTTTACCGCCATTTACTAACTTAGTCTTTATTTTTTATTTTTAAATAATGCTAATACAGGAGCAGAGCTCCCATGTTGCTATAGGCATTTCAAGGCATTATATCATGAGACAAATAGAAGGGGCTTAAAAATGTTTAATTTTTCCCCCTCTCCTTTCCTTTCAGCTGAAGACAATGAAAAATACCAATGGTTAGAAAAAAAGTAGTTGTCAGTCAATATAGACTGCCAAAAATCTCATCTTTAAAACAATAGCTGTCCAATAAATTCCTGAAATTGTTTGGTCATTTACCTAGTACACAAAAAATTTTACGGCTAGGAATAAAAGAAGAAGAAGAAGAAGAAGAAGAAGAAGAAGAAGAAGAAGAAGAAGAAGAAGAGGAAGAAGGAGAAGAAGAAGGAGAAAGGAATAAGAAGTAATAGAGATTCATAATATTCTAAATGAATAATTTAATAATTAAAATTTAAAAATTAAAATCTTATAATGAAAAGTTTTCCATTTTAATTACTAAAAATAAGCAATTACACTCAAACTTCACTTTGTGGAAATCTACTAGGTTGAATTCCTAATATTCTACACAAACAGAAGACTTAAAGTCTATAAATATGTTTTCTTTGTGCTTATTCTATGAGACTCATAACACATTTAGCTGCTTTTACAGTTTATTCTGTCAATCCACAGAATATAAACTTGTAAGGGACAAAGATTTTTGTTTTTTCACTAATATTTTCAAAATGCATGAAATAGTTTTAACATTGTAGTAAGGTTTCAGGAATATTTTTTAAAACGAATGAATGCATAAATAAATGAACGAGCAATTCAGAAATATCCAACAACAATCTGCACTTTGCTGCTCCATTAAAACCCAAATGGGTGTTGACCCTAAAAAGAGTTAGATATTAGTAACCCTTTTTTACACGTAAGAGAATAGAGTGTCAAGAGTTAAATTAACTTCCCAAAGTCATATAGCTAGTAAGTGGTACACTTAAAATAAAACTCCAGGCCATTGGACTTCAGCTCTTAATTTTACCCTGGAAGTTTTCATCGGTGCTTAAGATTTCAAGTGAATATAATTTAATCTGGGGGGGGGGGCAGATAGTAAACCGCATTTTTAACATTGATACAAAATATCTCCAATTAAAGTATCTTCAGAAAAAAGAGAAAAATATGGTAATATATCTAGCAGGTGAAAAACAGTAGTTCATCCAAATATAACACACTATTATTCAGAAGATATCACAGTATAGAGATCGTAAAAAAAAATCAAGAATATTAGCAATTGTTAGTACCAAACTCTGCTTGGAAATGCTAATGCCAAAAATTTCTAACAATTGTTGTAAGTTTTCACTTTTTTGAGTAAAACAATTTACTACTTTAAACTATTTATTTTGAATGTTTATTGAGAAATTTTGAAATTAATTTGAATGTTTATTTTCAAATTCATTTTCATTTCCACATATGCTTTGGATTTAACCAAACTTTAAAATGTTTATTTTCTTCCATAATAATAAGTATACATTTTACTTTACTTTGAGATCTGTAGCAAGAAGAAGAAAGTAAGAATAATGTTATGGGTTAAACTTTCTCCTCTCTATTTTAATGATGGACTTTTTCTTTTCCTACAATTCATGGTTGTGTTACACATTATACACTTGTAAACAAAAGTTAACAAATCGGGGATTATGACAGTTTGGTCTATTTTTGAGAATAATTTTGAATTTTCAAAGATCTGGCTTTTTAAACTTCAATTATTTGTTTCTTAATTATATTACTCTGTGGACCACTTTTTAGATGTTTTGAGATTAACATTCTGAGCTTCTGTGGATGTACCATGAATATTTGATATGACCATGTGTTCTGTTTTCCTTTTTAGGATACAAATCTCTAAGTGTACATATGTCAGCCATGTGAGGCTTTGTCATGACAGCCGTCATATTAATCTTACATTTATTATCTAGTTTCATGGTTTCTACTTTTTCTTGTTGTAATTTTTTGGACACTTGTATGCACTTTGATATTTTATCTTCTCATACTTGGAATAAATTAATAATTCATAACAAGTATAATAAATTAAAATATTTTTAATTTTCTTTAATGATTAATGACCAGAACTAAATATAACACTGCACATCTTCATGTAAGGTGAGATGATTTTTCTCTTCTGCATTTACCTTTAATTCTCTCCCCATTTCTCAATTTTAAGTACAGTATCAGGATGTAGATTCATATAACGAAGTTTAATATATGTTTTCATATTATCTTTTATTTTGTTTTTTGGCACATTCTATTATTCCATAAAACACATTTATTTATAATTAATTCTGCTTCATCTGTTTTCTTTATTTGCTTTTACATTTCTAATTCTTTATACAGTTGACACTTCAACCACATGAGTGTGAATTGTGTGGGTCCACTTATACATGTATTTTTACAGAAACATCTCTGCAAATGTATTCTCTCTTCCTCATGATTTTTTTTTTCAAAGATTTTATTTATTTATTTGACAGAGATAGAGATAGCCAGCGAGAGAGGGAACACAAGCAGGGGGAGTGGGAGAGGAAGAAGCAGGCTCCCAGCGGAGGAGCCTGATGTGGGGCTCGATCCCATAACGCCAGGATCACGCCCTGAGCCGAAGGCAGACGCTTAACCACTGTGCCACCCAGGCGTGCCCCTCATGATTTTTTAAACATTTTCTTTTCTCTAACTTACTTTATTGTAAGAATACAGTATATATGATGATATGCGCAATATGTGTTAATTGACTACGCTATCAGTAAGGCTTCTGGTCTATTAGTAGTTAATGTTGGGGGAGCCAAAAATTATATGTGGATTTTCAACTGTTTTGGGGGGGCAGGGGTTGGCATCCCTAGTCTCCACATTGTTCATGGGTCAACTGTATTTTTATTTCCCTTTTCATGGTTTTTCTTCTCAATTTTTCTCTTAATTTGCCAGAATAAATACAACCAAATAATTTTCACCACAAGAGTAGGTATCTTCATTTCTGAATATGTTCTTATTTTTTAAGACCCACTTTCTGCAGAAGAGTACTACACTTGCATGTGTCTGAGAGACAATGTTTGTTCTGTTATCTTGTTTTCAAAAATTTTGTTTTCAGATTTTTGGTAGCAAAGAAAATAGGACACGATATTTTAGAATGTATCTTTAAAGCCTCAATAGTCTTTTTTAATGAAATAGAACCATTCTGCATTCACCTTGCTATAAATAGATTTTGAAATATTGTAATCAATGGGATAATTTGTGATATTAATGAAATGAGAGTCCATCACTTTTAAGTTTTAAATATAGAGTTGAAATCTGCTGCCTTTCTATATCTTATCTTTTACATAAGTTCTGTCTTCTGCTTATCCATTTATTTATTTATGTATTTATTTTTCCTTTGGAATTCAGCAAGTACAGAGATTTCAAAATGTACTGATGATTTTTAAATTTACACTCATACTGACATCTTTGCTTTAGTTGTGTTCTCCCATCTAAACACAGATCAATATCTCATGGATATTTTCATTTAAATGCATCTTATAATCAAGATTCAGAGGGAGGGGGTGGGGAGAGGGGGTAACGGAGGGATGGGTATTAAGGAGGGCATGTGTGGTGATGAGCACTGGGTGTTATACGCAACTAATGAATCATTGAACATTGCATCAAAAACTAATGATGTACTATACGTTGGTCAATTGAAATTAAAAAAAAAACCAATTATCTCATAATCAAACTGAACATTTTTCTTCCTTGCCAAACTGATTTCATCTATTCCTTTTCATAAATATCTCAATGTAGTGCTCAAAACAACTGCCAGTACTTGGTAAATAAGCTTATTTGGATGATCTGTGTAAAGAGTCCAGGTTTTTTTTTTTCTGTTCACTAAAATTATATGTTCTTTCTGAGCTTACAAATAAAAAAATGTGTTTTTATCACCAATTTTATGAAATCAGAGCAATAATAAATTCATTAGCCCACTTTTGTCCTACTTAGTCACACTCAAGTCTTCTTCCTGTAACAATTATTAAGTGTCCATATTTTTTAAAAGATTTATTTATTCATGGGGGTAGGGCAGGGGGAGAGGGAGAAAGAGAATCCTCAAGCAGACCCCCGCTGAGCATGGAGCCCAACACGGGGCTCTATCCCAGGACCTTAAGATCACGAACTGAGCTGAAACCAAGAGTCGGCTGCTCAAAGGACTGAGCCCCCAGAAAGCCCTAAACATCCATGTTATAATGTAAGTCCTACAAAGCCAGGGAGAGGGTCTTCCTTGTCATCCGCCACTCAAAATACATCACAATGCCTTTAAGGCAACAGAGGCTGAATACCTGGCAAAAGATTAAAGAGAAATGGAAAGGCAATTTTGTGGTTTTTAATAGCATTTAAAATGGTTGCAAATATGTATTGAGGGACTTTAAAAATGCAATACATATTATATAATTTTAGTATCTGATACTTTCAATAATTCTTGGTTTTTTCATACATTGGTGAAATAAATATTTTCTATTTTTACTAACAATTTAAATTTGTATGAAATGTTGTCCAACGGGGTGCCTGGGTGGCTCAGTTGGTTAAGCATATGCCTTCAGCTCAGGTCATGATCCCAGGGTCCTGGGATCGAGCCCCACATTGGGCTCCCTGCTGAGCAGGGAGCCTGCTTCTCCCTCTCCCTCTGCCTGCCACTCCCCCTGCTTGTGTGCATTCTCTCTCTCTCTTTCTCTGTCAAATAAATAAAATCTTAAAAAAAAAAAAGAAATGTTGTCCAAAGATTTAATGCTGAGTCATGCAATGTCTTTCCTATGAATGTGATACCTAGTGCTTGAGGCTTGTGGTCTGTTCATCGACATTTGAGATAATGAATTTTATATTCTCTCAGCATTGTCAGTGTGTGTCTCCAGGCCATCAATGAATATGTGACCTTCTGCCAAGTTTTATGTTGGCCAAATGTCTCCATTGTTCTTTAAAGGACTTTCAACAAACACTATGTAATGCCTAGGCAAAATGTAACTTTCAGGAAAAAATGTGATATAAATATATATAAGTGTCACATTCAACTGAAGGGGATGAGGGTTAATAGCTAATAGGAAGTTATTTGACAGTAACAAGTTGGCCAATTTTTCAGTGGGCTCCAACAAATTCAAAATATTGAATTACATGGAATATGCAACTCACTTAAAAGTGTTTTTTTTAATTTTCTTAATTTAAAAATTCCAACATTATATAGAGAAAAGGATAAAAACTAGGTAATTGTAAGGAAAGGTGACTACAGTTGATGAATTCTAATATTCATATTCATTTTTAATTGGCTTAATTTTAAAGATATTGTCAATGTAAAATTCCCTATACATGCATAGTAGGCAACAACTTTACCAGTTTTGGTGGAAATATAATGTTCCAACTAATTACAACTCCAATGTGTGTGTGTGTGTGTGTGTGTGTGTGTGTGTGTGTGTTTTCCATGAAGAATACAAAGAATGACAGAGACCTGAAACTAGCAAGCAAGCATATAAGATAAGTGAAATAATTCCAATATTTATTTCCTCCAGGTCTGTGAGTCATTAAAATTAAAGACATAAAGGAACCAAATCAGTTACTATTCATAACAAGAAAATCTATGTTCTTTTGAACAAACTAAATATTATTTTTCCCCAAGTGCCTATAAACACACTTAACCAGTCGGGATTCCGCAAGGATACATCTGTGTGGAACGTGAGTGAGTGTATGTGTGTGTGCGTGCACATGCAGACTCACAAAAATGTTTTGACTCTTCAAGTAATTTTTCTGGAAAACTCTTATCCTCTTGAGAAATTACAGAAAATGTTGAGTAAACATTTATAGGTTTGAGTAAATTAACTTTTTTCAGAGACAGACATTAAAATTAAAATCAATAAATAATAAAACGGGGAGGAAGGGGCAAGGACTATACTAAAATAAAACTCCTATCTGGAAAAAAGCCATTTAGCTTCATGAACAGCTGCACCTCAGAGAGTCAGGCGTATGAGCAATTAAAATGAAAGAAGATGATTTTAATACACCTTAGTAGCTGTGATTGATCTTATAGACCTTCTGTTGACTATACATCAAGGAACGATTTAGGATGCAGTTTAAAACAAAGTTCATAATCCTTGTTTAATGGATTTCGGTACCTCAGGCGATATAATAGTGTGAAAATGATTAAAATGTGCCCCGTCTCTATGTAATCAATAAAACCTCTCTAAAATTAGTAAGGTCCCAAAGACTCCGCAGTAGGCTTGGCAGTGCTGAGTCTATAGAATTCCAAATAAACCATCTAATGCTATTTTCATACACAAAGTTCATTAGACATCTCATCCCCATCTTAGCATTAAAGTCAGGTAAGTGGTCAAATTGAAAGGTTCACTTTTTAACAATATGTAGTTAGACCAAAACATGCCTCAAAACCTTAAAAGAAATACATTAGAATGAGGTATTAAAAAAGATTAGAAAACATATATATGTGTAAATTTAAGATAACAATCACAACATTCTACAGTGGTAGATTTTAAAGAGGGAGCTGAATCAATTGTTAAAATTGAAAAACAATACAGCTAATAGGGATTATTATTCTTCTGTATTTCTTAATGCTTTAATTCTCCATTATGAAATATGATATCTAGACTTTTGAAATTAAAGGATGGACAAAATTCTGACTTTGGGAATAAATTTTAATTTCCATTAGATTTTTAGGAATCTGTCATTACATATTTACAAATAATATCATGGATATTTCTCATTAATTTAAACTTTTAATGAATTAAACTTTTTTCACCAGTGTAAAAAAATGTGGTGCTGTTATTTATACCGTGGTACAAGGATGTAATATAACTTCTTTATTGCATGAAAACTTTCTCACTGTGTTCTCAATATTTTACGATTTTTATAGCACAAGAACATGGTGTTCAACTTTTGTACACATACAACTTTTATGAAATGACTACATTTTGGTAAATTTCCATTCTTAGTGAACCTAAAGAGAAAGGAAAACTGCATATATCCTCTAGAAATATGGTAATTTTAACACTCATCGTATCTCATGCAAATAAATACTTAAATTAATTTATCATCTTTGTAAACACTTAAGACTCATCACTTAACTATTTCTCTTGACTATAATTATAATTACTAAGATTAACTTAACATTAGTCTCAGTCACCTTGGTCTTTTATAATACAGTACCAGAGACTGGATAAGTTTGAACAGTAGAAATTTATTTCTCACAGTTCTAGAAACAGGAAGTCCCCAGTCAGGGTGCCAACATGGACAGATTCTGGTGATAGCCCTCTTCCTGGGTATGTCCTCACTTAGCCTTTCAAAAAGAAGGAGAGATCTCATGTCTTGTCTTCTACCTTCATGACCTATTCTAATCTTAATTACCTCACAAAGGTTCCACCTCCAAATACCATCCTTTTGGGGATTAGAGTTTCAATACATGAATTTTCGGGTACACAAATATTCAGTCCAAACTAGTGTTAATTGATTATTACAATTATTTTATGTTGTATATGTATATGTATGGATGTGGATGTGTACTTATTAGACGCTGATGTAAATTCTAATTTTTCTGAACCCAGTTGCATACTAAATGAATAAACACATAACCACCTGTTTTGTGTCCACTTGAGGTCTATCACAGAATTTGTTTATAATTCTTAAACAGAGATGAAGACAAATATGACTCATGGAATTACCATTACTCTATAGAATACCTTAGCATTGTTACATACATGATAAATTAAAATGATTTACTGAATACCCACTATTTTAAGAACTTCCTATGGATTGTAAAATTTAACATTCATAACAATCCTGTGTTAGGTTTTTTATCTTATTTTACAGATGAAGAAACTGAGATGCAGAGGATTATGAGCAATTTGCCCAAGGAAGCACAGCTAGTAAGTAGTCAGATCCAAGATGCAAACCTGACCATTTGGACCCCAGTGTTTGTGATTCGTCTCATGATACTCTGCCTTGTGATATCCTAAACCACCTCACTATATCCTGAAAACCACAAAAGCTACGAATATGTAAGCTGGGAGGTCTTGAATTTTTTGTTGCCAGCAAGGTGAATTGAACAGAGTCGGGTAAAACATCAAAATATTAGCTGGCCTGTGGCATTGCTGGTATAAAACCACTTTTGGGACTCTGTTCTTTCCACTTCTTTTCTCCCTCAAATTCCTCCTATTTTCTACAGTTTTCAAAACTCAATAGCTGCTGGAAAGCCTCTCAGTTTAGATGTGATTACAGTTTAATAAAATAAAAGTGAAGAACATGCAACTCACCTTTATAGTTTTTCAGCTACTAGCTTAGGATAAGGCTCACCACTTAAATTAAATTGAGCATGACTTATAAAGTATAATATTTTGCAAATTAAGCTTAGATGTGATCTTATAAGCATAAAACCAAAAATTGCATTTCAAGTTAAGTAAAATTACTGATCTGACTTTATGCATAAAATGCATAAGGAACATCCTATTACTCATTAGGATACTAGTCCATTTCAATTTTCAGTTTGTTCTTTATGTTTAAAAAAAACCAAACAAACAAGGACTCCAGTAATGAATTTAAAATGAAAAAAAAAAGTGCTTTAAATTATGTGAAATAGTGGGATTAGTGCTCTTATGTCCCATTGTTTCTCCTCATGTGCCTCTTTTCTTGAAGAAACTATAAAATTAAAAATTACATATCTCAGAGTTATTACTGGCAAACTGCTTTCTATCAGTAAGAGACATTTACATGGGATTTTGGTGATAGACTAGACTTAGTTGTTTGCTGCCAACAGATACAATTGTGGAGATGTGATGATCTAGGATCTTACTGAGTAACATTCCAGAGGCTAGATCCCAGCAGGAGGGGGAGGCACCAAGGGATAATTGGCCTGCAAGTTTCTCTAGTCCACTCCCAATGGCAAAGTCAGAAGCAGTAGCTCTACCAGCAGGACGCTGTCCTGGAATTCTTGGAGTCATTCTTAGAGACCCCACCGAGAGCCAACTCACCTATTCAACAATTAATTCTCAATACTAAATCATTTTCTCTTTAGAATACCAAGACACTCTTCCTTAACGAACTTCTGAAGACTCCAAATTGATAAACAATGGTCCAGTGTTCACGCTAACAGAGAAAAAAAAAAAACTTTTTTCATAGAAATACATAAAACATCTAAAGCAGATCATATAGTGTTCATTTTGTTCTCTACCTCATAGCTCCAAACCACCAATTGGATAATTTAAAGACAAGCCTCTTAATTGGATTAAATTTTAAATATTCATTAGAAGTCTATTATCAAAATAAAATTCTGTTCAAATTTAATTACTGCCACTACTTGAACAATCTGAGTAAATATCTTCTTAAATAGTTGGCTTTATTAACTAGCCCAGTTTCCTGTAACCAAATGTATGATTCCAATTCTGATTTCTTTTCAAGTCCCATTTAACCCAGTAGACATATATTCAGGTGATATTGATACTTGTCAAGTGACAGATTACGTTGAGTCAGAATAAAAACATTTATGTGTCTCAGGAAACCAAGAATAAACAGGATATTATTAATATCTATGGTCAATGGAAGGTTGGCATACCTAGTGTAATATATTATCACTAGCATTTAAACTTTATGCCTGCTATTATATAACTTACTCATATTCCAAACTACTAGATATTGGAATACCACTAACAAATATAAATCAGTATGTGTAGAAATCTATTCTGAAGTACACTTAGAAATTTTATTATGAATAGTATGGTGTTACCGATATAATGCCCAATCATGAATATCTCACATGTTGAGATTTACCATCGTGAACACTAAGAATACAAATTCTTTACTTAGCATTTTGTGAGGACTTTTATTAATCATGAGAGACTGTGGACTCTGGGAAACAAACTGAGGGCTTCAGAGGGGAGGGGCGTGGGGGATTGGGATAGGCCGGTGATGGGTATTAAGGAGGGCACATATTGCATGGTACACTGGGTGTCATATGCGAATAATGAATCATGGAACTTACATCAAAAACTAAGGATATACTGTATGGTGACTAACATAACATAATAAAAAATTATAAAATTTAAAAAAATAAACAGAGATTTCCTCCCCCCAAAAAAGGACTTTTCTTACCAAAAACAAGTATGGTAGGATATATGTATACATACAAATTAAAATGTGAGTATAGTCTAATTATGGTCAACAAGAAATTCCTTTTTGTAATGAAATAGAATCATTCATTCCCTTTCCTCCCATTCTTTCACCCTGACCCATTTTCGACCCATTTTCTCCTGACCAGTCTGTAATGGTATCAAATGATGTGTGTGCTATCCTAAGTTCCTATAAATAGTTTGATTTTTCACTTCACTGAAAGAATAACACCACTGAACATTGATCTGGCTCGCCTGAGAAATAAGTAAGACACTCTGGTGCTATGTCCATTTATAAGAATATATACCTTAACATTTTGACTGCTTAATTTCTGCCTTAATAGTAAAACAAAGTTTTAGTAACTTGAGCAAAAAATGAATTGTCATTCTTTTTAGGCTTTGAAAATGCACCAATTGTTTGATTTGCCCTTGCTCAAGAGATATGTAAGAAATAATTATTAAAGAAAAAAAAAAACGTGCACCTGAGTGACTCAGTCAGTTAAGCATCTGACTCTTAATTTTGGCTCAGGTCATGATCTCAGGGTCATGAGATTGAGCCTCTCATAGGGCTCTGCACTGGGTATGGAGCCTCCTTAGGATTCTCTCCTCCCCTCCCTTTGCCTCCCCCCTACCCCGTCCCCGTTCATGTGCTCTCTCCCTCTCTCTCTACAAAAAAAAGAAAAAGAAAGAAAGAAAGAAAGAAAAAAGAAAGAAAGAAAGAAAGAAGAAAGAAAGAAAAAGAAAGAAAGAAAGAAAGAAAGAAAGAAAGAAAAGAAAAAGAAAAGAAAGAATTATAAAGGTGCTTTTGTCTTCAGGTGAATGCATGACCTCTAAATATTAAAACTGGCATGAATCTGTTGTGGGATAGTTCCAGTGTTAATATTAATTCTGTCCTAATATGGCCCCATTCTTATAACCCCATTTAACCTTAATTGCTTCCATCTACAAATACAGCCACAATGGAGACTAAGGCTTCAAATATAAATTAAATTTTAGGGAGACACAATTCAGTCCATAGTAATACAATAGCTTTTTATTCCATTATATAATTTTGAAATGGAAAGCCAAAAACCCATATTAGACCAAATTCTGAGGAAGTCTAAGATGATCTTTGATAAGTTCATACCATTATCTTCCAAATTTCCTCTCTAATCTTGCTTCTTTGGTGCATTTTTTTTTCTTACAGATGCCTGTGTAAGTTCCCCAAACATCTAAGACTATTTTCCCTGTCTTAGGATGAAGATTTAATCTTCTTAGTCAGTAATCTGGTAGGTAGAATTTCAAATGTATTCACTAGATCTACCTGGGTACTAAAACCACTGACTAATTTGTTCTAGGACTTCACATAGTCTGAACCCAACTCAAAGCCAGAGGAAAAGTGACTTTATTAATTTAGTCCAGCACATTGGTTTTCAAAAGAAGTAACTAGGTAAAGAAAGGTAGAGAATGACTCTGGAAAGGCAGACAGATAATATCTGGCACGTCATTAGGTACTCATAACAGCAAATGATTCTAGGGTTGTAAGTTAGGATGGAATTTATGGAAGGTGAATCATTTGAATAATCAATCCTAGCTTTAATTTCTCTTTGCTTCTACCATTGCTACTATCACACAAAGCTAGTAAGAAATATCTTACCATGAAATTTATTACTTAACCAATTGAAGATTCGTCTCAAGTTATAACAGATCAGTATTTAAATCTAAAACAAGCCATTTTAATCCAATTTGCCCTGATCTGCCATGAAGAAAAAAGTGAAAAAAAAAATCCTTCTAACAACAAAAACATATGGTAGTAAAAGGAAGTAAAATCAATACAGATTGGAAAGGAAGAAATAAAATTGCCTTTGCTGTCAGGTGGCATGATTTTCTATGCATAAAATTTCAAAGAATCAGAACAGCAACACAAAAGACCTCCAGGAATTAATAAGTGATTATAGAAAGATCACAGCATACAAGGTTACTACGCAATAGTCAATTGCTTTCCTATATACTAGCAATGAACACTTGAAATTTAACATTGAAAATGCAATACCATTTATAATAGAATGCCCACAAAATATGTATAAGGCCTACATGCAGAAAACTATAAAACTCAGATGAAAGAAACCAAGTAAGATCTAAATAAATGGGAAAAAAAACCCCACCATGTTCTTGGAACAGAAGATACAATACAGTAAAGATGTTAATTATCCTCAAATTGAAGAAGGGGAAGTAATAGAACAGCTTAAAAATTAACTTGATGCAATTGTTTTCCTATTGGACAGAAAAATAGCAACCTTAGACTTTTTCCATCAGAGTACCTCTCTTAGACACCTTTTTTTGCATTACATTTAGAAATGTGGTCTATATTTTTTCTCTATGACAAAGAGTAATTTGTGTGTGTGTGTGTGTACGTGCACTTTCACTATAAAATCTTAGGTTGAAAAAATTTCTCTCTTTAAACTATGGAGGGCTTTTATTGCCTAAGAAAAACTTTTTAACACTAATATACTTTTCTTCTTTGCTTTTACAACTGTCCGTCAGCCCTTACAGGCAATCTTAAATTCTGCAGAATTATTTATTACTGCTGCAACTTTTCTCCTTATGCAGATAAATGGCATAACCTTCACCTATTTCTTTGTCCTTGGGGCCCTCCTGTGCAGTGTCAATGGGAGCTGTGACTCTTTAGTTAATTTAAGGAAGGAGGGTAGTGCAGCAAGCCCACAGTGTGGTCTTAGGACAAGGAATATGACGGGGATAGTGTAGAGAGCGTATTTAAGTCCGGCTTGTAGGTTCAATCTCAGCATCAGTTTTGGACAATGAAGAAGTAAATTGGTATTTTCTTCTTGGCTACATAAGTCTTGTCTGTCATCACAGGAATCCAGCCATTTCAAAAGTAAATGCTGCAAAGCAAGGCTGATATGTTCTGTCTCTGGAACAAATCTCAGTTGAAAGTAAAGGTCAAGTAGTTACAAACTAAAAGGGAATTTGCTTGTAAATGTTTAAGAAGATAAATGGAGATGTTGACTAGGCATGTATGAAGAGGATTGTAGAAACAAATAGCATTATCGTGAACTATATGCTTAATATAGTTTCTTTCAATCTTGAATAATAATGACCTAATTAATAAATTCAAATAAATTTGGATAATGTTGAGATGGACATTTTAAACCTAGAAGATGGCATTCCTGCCTATTTAATTCACTTGTCAGAAAGACTATGCATAGTATTATATCTATGTTTCACTCCTTATTGGTTGGGTGAATTTGGATAGATCATATAACTGCTAGTGCTTGAATTTCACCATCTATAGATTGGGTATAACAGTATTAACCTCAAATTATTTGGACAGAATTGAATGAGATAATCCATTATAACTAAGAATTTGGAAAGTACCTGTTATAGAAGTGCTTAACAAATTTGAGTTATTTTTATTACAAATCAAATTACGTTATCCATGGTAACTATAGTCGAATAGTTTATATGACTTAATATTTTTTCAAACTGGTGACTGGCAAAAGATCATAAGATGCGACTCTTTGGGTTGATTTTGAGCAGTTATCATATCAAATTTTAGTTTGAAGCTTCCGAAGTATACAAAGTTCATACGATGACAAATATGTAAAGTAAAATGTAGGAAATACGACTTTTACATTAAATGTATGTATAGATATGTAATCTAATGTATATAATCATATAAAACTTCATGACTTCAGGAGATGTGAACAATAAAAAATAATCCAGGAGTCAAGCATCTTATTCTTCCATTACGTTTCTCCCTAGTGTGGTTACTACAAAGAAGTCTAACAAGATTCTAGGAATAACTGCAGCTAAAATTTAGCAGATTAACATATAGGGTTATAGATTAAAATACCATGAATAGATATTTTCATAAAAGGAACAGAAAAAGAAAGGAATCCCATGCTTATAGAGGGCAGTCCGAATAAAACTGCCCCTCAAGCATAGCTATAGCGATCGAGTTTGCAGATGATTCATTGAGTGCCCTGTAGAAGAGCACCTGGGCTGTATTCTGATTTTTCCCTGAAGTTTTGCTCCCAGGCAAGTGCCATATGAATTGCATAGTAGATAATGTTTTTTCTGGAACACATTCTAATGTCATTGCCCAGACAATTTATAGTCCTTATTGCAGCATTCTATAGATAGAACTCTTTATGTAACTGAGAATGATTTTTAAACTTTTACATTTCTGAATAAACAAAAACGTAATGAGAATACATTGGTGCTAGCAGATCAGTTTTTGTTATTGTTGTTTGGTTTGGCTTAGTGCTCTCAATCATCTTACTGAGGATATAGATATACTAAGTATTTCATAGCATTGCATTCTATTTATAACTGAAAAATAATCTCAATTAGCGACATCAGTTACAAAAGAAATATATATTTATTGTCTGGAAAGTGACAGAACCAAATGGCATTGATTCTGGCATATTATATGATAGTCCTCATCCATTTGTTTTGGACCTGATGCAGAGATCGATGTATTATTTGCCTGGGTACATCCAAGGAGCTCTCTTCATTTAGATATAGGGACTCCAGATTGCAGAGGTTATTAAGAAATAATCAACAACTTTTTAGAAGCTGTATTTTATACCTAGCATGCCAAGAAAGTTTTTCCTTCAAAGAATTTTTGGTGATCAAATTTCGTTTTTTAGTTTGTTGTTGCAACACTTGAAATTCTATTATAAACAGTTCTAGGCTTGTATCCTTTGAGACTCCCAGCTGAGTCCAGCTATGGGCATGTGCTGACTGGTTTAAGATCTAGCACTAGTATAATGTGACACTTCTTAAAATATCAATGAATATTTATGACATATTGTTTCAGTACAGCTAGAAAAGTGTGCTCTGAACTTCCCTTTGAGGACCAGTGTATTGGTTGCTTTAAACAACTTTTATAGATATTGAGATTGTTACAAATGTATGTTTGTTGATAGAAAATTTTCTTTCATAACTGAAAATAAAACAATTTCAATTTCAAAGTAAGTTTTTGACTGTTAAAAAATTTATCAGCAATATGCAACTAATGAATCATCGAGCTTTACATTGGAAACCAGGTAGTACTGTATGGTGACTAACATAATATAATAAAAAATCATTAAAAAAAATTTATCAGCAAAATAATTTTGTCTACTATTGTTAAAACCCAAAACATAAATAGTTGTTCATCAATTAAAAGAAAACTTCACATAAAACAATAAAATATTTTGTACCAAAGTTAAAAAAAATAAAAGTTTAATGTAAGTGGACAAAAGCAGTGCTCACTTCATGATGTAATGTGAAAACTTAATGGTTTTTACTTTCCCCTCCGATCTGAGTGGATGTTAGTAACATGACTCTTAAGAACGCAGGAGACAATAATCTTGAGATCTCTTCCCTAATTATGTGTTCTTCAAGACACTTTCTGTCCTGTGCTACTTTCAGTATTTAAATCATGAGATCTAGATTAAGTCATCATGTAAAAATGAGTATTTGTGACAAAAGATAGTGTTGTGGTAAATAGGCGAAATCGACTGCTAGAAGACACATTGGCTAATTTTAATATGTAATATGAAAAAGGGAATTTGAAGTTTGTGTGACAATAAATGATAATCATAAGAAAATTAAAAACTGCCCACTACATAGAAATTTATCACAAGTAAACCATCCATGTAAGTTAATATTTATTCTATCTTCACTGTCCATTAACAATACCACGGCTCCTAGAATGAGAAATTTACAGCATAAATATCCAGAAAGCCTGTTTTCTTTTTGGTGGAAGGCAGACAGGAGGTAATTAAATAGGTGACAAGCTAAATCTTCTTTCCTTTTCTCCCCCTTTTCCTTCTCTCTTCCACCCTCTCCCACTCCCTTTTGCCTTTCCCCGCTCTATTTTTCTTTCACTAAATATCAATGTTCCTCATAAAGCACATTTTTAATTGTGTATCTGACCAACAACAAAAAAAATTCCAAATGCAGCAATTTGGGATGGCAATCAAAGCAGAGGCAACAAAAACCCTCCTTTATTTTTAATGATTCCAAGGGATTAAATTTAAGGCAAGTCACCTATAAGAGAGAATATATATTTTTAGTGTGTTTGCTCATTCCTGCCACATTTCTGGATCTCCCTTCACAGGTTCTAGTTTTCAGTGTTGGGCACCCTATTAATCTCAGCAAAATGTTACATAGGTCATGAGATCATTTTATAGGGTGTTTTATCCAAAACATCAAAGACCATCAAGGACAGATCATAGAATACGGATGGAGGTTTCAACATTTAACTTGCCACTCCAAATCTAGAAAGATTGATAGGAATAAAATTTGTTATCTTGGGGGAGTAAATAGCAAGAAATGTGCTGTGATGGCTACCCTGTTCATGGCAACAGATGGAAGGAAGTTAAAGGACATTTTATAAAGATCCCCCTAAAATATAAAGATATAAGGCAATTGAAAACATGCTTTCTTTATATAAGCCAAAAATTAAATGGGAAGGGAAGCATGTTGACATTTTTCAGAGAATGGTAAATTAACTTTGGGGCAGGATTTATATATATATCTATACCATATAGATTTGAAAATATACAGATTTGAATATGTGTGTTCAAGTAGGTTAGTTAACTGAAAAACAAAATGCTCTAAATATTGTAATATTGCTGTTAATAAAAAAGATATAAAATATTATCTGCTGGGTCGCTGGATTCAGAAACTGGATTTATGAACTTAGTATTATTGCCTTTCCTAAGTCTGGGATTGCTTATATAGTAATTACTTATTTTGGAGTGTCAAAACAAAATTGCACTAGATGAAGTTAAACCAGCAAGAAACACTTTTTTCAAAGCTATTGCTATAGGGGGGAGATGTCAGAATTCAGTCTGAGCTCAATTTCACTGAAACAAAAGACATAGGTTTTAAAGTGCTGGGGTGAGGAGGAAATCTTTAGCTATTTGTGTTCGCTAATTGCCTTATGGGGGGGGGGGCGGGTAATACTTTCTAATACCTACATGACAAGAGGTAGTTTCACAGTTTGGAGCAAGACGCCCACTGAAGTTAGCTTCTACCTTTCCGCAGACTGGGTTAAAGAGGGTTACTATTTTCTTTGATGATGATATTTTAGTGGAAAGGCTTCCAGTCTTTGAGAAAGATAGCTTTACTGACAAGGTTATAAAACCAATTGTAAAACTGTTAAAAGATCTACATCTCAAGGGAATAGGGAAGGAATTTATGATTATGAGTTTTCTAAAGTAAATTCTTTAAGATAAGGAAGACTAGGGCCCTAAAGTTGGGAAGAAGTTTTAACATTTAGACTGAGACCAACACTAAGGCAGTCTTGTCAGTAGTGTGCTTGGGGAGAAAAAAAAAATCTGGTTAGGTAAATATAGTGATTGGCTTAGCATGTTGATTATGTTGATTATGTATAGATAACTCACTTTCAATGCAAATATTATAGACTAAAATTTATAATACGTATTTTAACGCTTGGGATAAAATGATCCATGGGAAAATTCTTTGAAGTTTGCCATGGCCTTGGAATTACAAAGTAAGCTTAATAGAAAAGTTACAAAGTACTATGTGATATCTAATCTTGATAACACCAAATTGAGTTTTCAGCTCTCCAGTGGAAGGAATTATTCAAATAGAATTTGTGCTTATATAGTATAAATGAGGAGAATCACAGATGATTATAAGATTGAATGTAAGTCCATTCTTCTAGGCTATAATTTTGAGAAGAGATAATTCAGGCTTAAAATACTGTAATATAAAAGATGTTACATTATGTTACAACAAATAAACATATATTAAGGTTGTGGGTATGGTCTTTCGAGAGCAAAAGTATAAAAGAAGGTACTTTTATTTTAATCTTATAGAATTGGCAACAGTAATCAGTTTCTCTGAGCTAAATTATTATTCTTTTCCTAAATATTTGAACTGAACATTCAGAAATAACTTTTCTTAGATTGTTTTCTCTGTTACCTAGTTTAGAAGGACAATTCTGTTTAGGAAATTTCAGATTCTAGACACAATAACTACTTTCAAATTCTTGGTGATGTTAAGGGCTTGTGAAATATAAATATAGGCAATTCAAATTTAGGATTATCTCACTAAGATCCTATACCATCCTCTCTTCAATTGCTGAAATTATAGGACTTAGTGAATTGGATAATTATGTAAAAGGCATTTCTGAATTAAGTGGAGGGTTGAAGGTAAAGCTTTCCAAAACTTGCCAGCCCAAGTTCAGTTTGATCAAACTGAAAAGCACAAAATATTCTAGCAAGAATTCTGGTTTCTACTTGGAATGTAAAATTTGAAAAATTCATTGTTCCCATTGTTATAACAATAACAATAGAAAAGTCAGACCATCTCTAAACTCCAAATGAACTTTAAACCCATCAGAGGGCTGATGACCCAGAACAACCAACTATCCTGAAATTTAATAAGAAATAGGTGCCTACAAGTCAAGACAGAATATGAATGCTTGCTTATCTGGGGCAGATGCCTCTAGAGACCAGTAGGGATAAATGAGGAGAAATTATTAATAAATTGGTAAGAAGTGAATATGGACTAGCAGGAAAATATAGTACTGGAGGCTCTAAATAGAAGGGGAATGTTCATAGATTATGCAGGCATCTCTTCCCAGATTGCACAAGGCCCTTAAAGAAAAATCACTGTGTGCACAGCAAAGAAAATCATCAATAAAACAAAAAGTCAACCCACCAATTGGGAGAAGATATTTACAAATGATTTATCTGTAAGGGATTGATATCCACAATGTATAAAGAAACTTACAACTCAGCACAAAAAAATGCAATTAAAAATGGGTAGTAGACATAAATAGATATTTTCCCAAACATGACATCTCGATGGCCAACGGACATATGAAAAGATGCCCAGCATCACTCAGCATCAGCGGAATGCAAATCGAAATCAGAGTGTGATATCACTTCACACCTGTTGGAATAGCTAGTATCAAAATGACAAGAAATAACAAGTTTTGGTGAGGATGTGGAGAAAAGGGAACTCTTCTTCTGCACTATTGGTGGGAATATAAGTTGGTGCAATCAGTTGTGGAAAAAAGTATGGATTTTCTTCAAAAAATTAAAAATAGAAATAACATATGATCCAGCAGTTCTACTAGGGAGTATTTACCCCCCCCCCAAAAAAAAAACCCAAAACCCTAATTCAAAAAGATATATGCACCCCTAGGTTTACTACAGTATTATTTACAATAGCCAAGATATAGAAGTAGTCTAAGTTCAATCAATAGATGCATGGATAAAACAGATGTGACATATATATATGGACTATCACTCAGCCTTAAAATAGTACAGTTATCACAAAGCTCATAAAGTAAAAAGTAACATTGAAATAATGCTGAGAGACTTAAAAGAGGCCTTCTTTTGTGGCATGGCACAAAAGGATGTCATAAAACAGAGGGTAGAGCAAAGAATGAGAAGACAGTGGTAAACCAGTCTCCATCTTTAACTCACTTGACCTTACAAGAACTTGATCCCTATGATATGCTGTGAGCAAGCAACAACAAATCCAAACCAAACTCACCTGTTCACAGGATCAACTCAACTCCCACTTTAAAGGTCTAGCAGAAGGAAAGGTTTGCCTGTTTCAGGACATAGACACTACTTAACGTCAGTATCTACGACGCTAAATGAGATGTCTGACTTTCAACAAAAATAATTATGAAGCATGCAAAACATCAAGAAAAACATCAAAACCCTGTCAAAAGACATAGAAAAACAGAACCAGACTCAGATAAAATACATATATTGTGACTATCAGAAAGTGAATTTAAAATAACTACAATTAACTTACTAAAGGCTCTAATCAGGTGGACAGAAATATAACATTGGATCAGTAATTACAGCAAAAAGATGGAAACTATTAAAGAATCAAATGGAAATGACAGAAATTAAAAACATAGTAACAGAAATGAAAACTGCTTTTTATGGGCTCATCAAAAAACTTGACACAGCCAAGGAAAGAACCAGTGTACTTGAAGACAGGTCAATAAATTATAGAAAAGAAAATAAGATGAGAAAAAATGGTGAAAAAATCAAAATCCACACAAATCATAGAATTCAAGAGCTAGGGGAGAATATTAAACAGTATGATACATGTGTATGTAATTGAAGTCTCAAAGAGGTAGAGAAAAATGAGAGGAGAAAATTTTTAATGAAAAATAACCAATATTTTTTGAATTAATAATAGACAACAAACCACAGATCCAAGAAGTTCAGAGAATAGAACACACACACACACACACACACACACACACACACACATCTTATTCAAACTGCAAAAAATAGTCACATGTAGTATGTTACAGAAGAGAGTCTTATGTCCTGTATCCACAACTCCCGTTTAAGTAATATACCTTTAAAAGAGTATTTTCTTCATTCCTTCATAGATTCATCAAATTTCAGAGTTCAGAGACAGTAGAGGTAACTTTACCCATTTCAGAGATAAGAAAATTGAAGTCTGAAGTAAGAACTGACTTATTTAAATTGAAAATGGATTGATATTCTTTGACTAATCTGTGGTTAAACTAGTTATTGTTTAAATTATTAGAAATAGACAAGGACAACATATATAAATATTTGGTAGCAGCAGAAAGCACAATTTGAAATAGTCAGAGATAGAATGTAATGCAGCATTTTTCCATTTTGGAAAAGTGAAAATTAGAAGAATATAAGAATTGTGTTTGAAGTATTAAATGAAGAGTTAGAGTATAGAATATATACTGTAGAAGACAGTTGACCAAGGAACCAGAATTCATCCCTCACTGGCCCTTCTTAATTTTGGTCACTTCTTTTTATCTAGCTGTTATTTTTACTTTGCTGTATTTATATAATTTCAAAATAGTCCAATTTTAGAGATGTAAGGAAGCTTTAAATATAAATTTTGGCCAGTGTATTAGTCAGAGCTCTCCAGAGAAACAGAACCAACAGGATATATTCAGTCCCTCAAGGTACTGGACAATGCCAACCCACACTGGAGAGGGCAATTTGCACCACTGAATCTGCTGAATTAAATGCTAATCTCATCCAGAAACATCCTCACAGACACACTTAGAAAAAATGTTTAACCAAATCTTTGGGCACCCTGTGTCCTGATCAAGTTGACACATAAAATTGGCAGTACAAGTCCACTCTCTTGTCAACCTGGTATCCATTCAAATCTCCTTAAGCCATATGTAATCTCCAAATAAAGGCAATAATCCAGGCATAATTCTGTCGAATGTGATACAACTATCCTGTGTAAAACTGAAAATGCACAAAACTATTCCTTGGGAGGTAAAATCTTTGAGTGATGTTTACTCTTTTTCTTGATATCCCATCACTCAAATATTATGAGGTAAAATTAATAATACCGAAATACCATAATATAAACTCAATACATCTTATGTTGCATGATAAGAGGATAAAAGAGAAAACAAAACAAAATATTTTCTCACACATATGTATCCTTGGCAGAATAAGAAGGAAATACTCATGACAATTTTAGTCCTCATTTCAGTAACTGGTCCCATGGTTGTGGTGAGTATTTATAACTACCTCATTCCACTACTCGTTCTATATTCCCTTTGCCTTCAGAAGTACCTCAGCTGGTTATGGTTCTTTACCTGACAGGGTAAACCAGACTTTATTCCTATAGAGTCTGTGCCATTAATATCTTCCCTGGACTGAATTATTGTAATTCTCCATTGACCTTAACCACAAGGCATGGTAATACTGAAAGTTACCGTAAGGAATCTCTTGTATATCAGACTATTACTCCTTACCTCCATTGTGGAGTAGCAGTCCAATTTCCCCTGGGTAGATGGGATCAATCACCCCAACCAGCACCGTAAGTCCTTTCTTTGTCCTTTGATTCAGAAGCATGAGGAGCCCAAAGTGACCGGGGCAGGGGGACGTTTTAACTATGGGTTCAGTGAAGTCGTTGTTGGTCTCCTAATGAAAATATTTCTTTCTCTGGAAATAAGACCTTTAGTCCACAGAGCATAAGGTCATGAAAAGAGAAAGCAAAAATCTTGTTAGTGGGGAATTAAGAGTAATAGTGAGTCGTGACACTCCAACTGCTACTCCTTGCTTCCTGGACCCATGAATCTTGGCTACAGGAGAAAGAGTACCATATATTGGATGCTAATTCAGAACACATGTGACCTTCTTGAGAACCTTGCTCCATTTCTGCAAGCTACTGGCACCAAGCTGAGGCTGGAACTGAATCTTCAAAAGGCATTCTACTGTTCTATCCAACCAACCATTTCAGAATGGTGGAGAACATGGTAAGTCTGTGAATTCCATGAGCGTGGGCCCATTGCTGTACTTCTTTGCTGTGAAGAGAATTCTTTGATCAGAAGCAACGCTGTGTGGAATACCATGATAATGGACAAGGCATTCTGTAAGTACAGATGGCAGTTTTAGTGGAAGCATTCCATGTAGGGAAGCCAAATCCATATCTAGACAAGTGTTTATTCCAGAAAAAAAAAATTATACCCCTTCCATGCCAGGAATGGTCTGATTTAATCAACCTGTCACCAGGTAGTTGGCTGATTATCCTGGGCAATGGTGCCATATATGTCTCAGTGTTGGTCTCTGCTTCTAGCACATTGAGCATTCAGCTTTAGCTATAGCCAGATCAGCTTTGGTGAGTGGAAGTCCTTACTGTGGAACCTGTGTATAACCCCCGTCCTTGCCACTATAGCCACTTTGTTCATGAGCCCTTGAGGGATTATGGGGTGACTGGGTAAAGAAGCTGACTGCTATCCATCCAACAGGTGGATCCAGTTAATTTTACCTGCTCTTCGGCTGAGGTCAATCTTTGATGGGCATTGACATCAGACACAAAAATGTTCATGTTTTTTTGCCCATCCAGAGAGGACTACATGCATGCCTCTTCTCCAAATTTCTTTATCACCAATTGTCCAATCATGTTTGTTTCAAGTTGCTGACCATTCAGCCAAATCATGAATCACAGTCTATGAGTCAAGCACTGAGTTAGTCTGATGTGGTATTCACAAGTTTTAGTTGTCTTTATAATTAGTCTTGCTTTTTTTACTTAGAAGTATTGTTTCTTCAAAGAGTTTTTATTCAGTTCTAATTTTTGTTTCTTTGTTTATTTTTTTTTGGAAGATTTTATTTATTTGAGAGAAAGAGAGAGAGAGCATGAGCAGGGAGAGGGGCAGAGGGAGAAGGAAGAGCAGACCTCCTGCCCACCAGGGAACCTGACCTGGGGCTGGATCCCAGGACACTGAGATCATGACCTGAGCTGAAGGCAGACACTTAACCAACTGAGCCATCCATACTCCCCTGTTTCTTTTACTTTCTAAATATGGTTTCAAGAATCCTTTTTAATAATTTTCATATTACCACTCAATGATAGCATTTATTACAGTCTTTATCACCAAGTGATATTAACAGAATTATTATAAAGGACTTTCCTTTGAAGTTGATACTATTTAAACAATGGAAATGGCAATGTAAGCTCTTAGAAGTTGAAACTGTTTCTACTAAGATTTTGCTTTTTTATGCAGATATATTGTTAGGGCATAAAGCATTTCTGAATATATTTTTATCATTGAAGTACTAAAACTCAGCTTCCGGGGAGTAGGAGGAAAAGAAAAATGGAGGAGAAGGAGGAAGAAGGAAGGGATGGGGAAGAAGAGATGAGGAAGGAAGAGGAGAAGGGGAGAGTTTGCAGATAGGAGGAAAAAATGGTCTTTATTCAGTATTATTTAATTGCAAAGCCCCCTTAAGACTCTGCATGTCCACGTGGGATAAGTGAGCAAGAAAATTTATGAAACACTTCCACTGGAAATACTGTCTTTTTAAATGTACTACCTGACATACCATTTTGCAAATATCACGGTAAGTTATGCTCTATGTGATGAGATGAACAAATAATTACCAGAAAGTTAATTCATGTTTTGGAGGTATTTTTAAAAAATTCAGTATTAAAAAAGAAAGAAGAGGTTTTAAAATAAATAAAAATTTCAGTAAACATGGATATAGTTATTTCTTTTGCTAACACAGGGATATGAATGTTAGTTTTTTCTATCCTGTTCACTGGAAATTAAATTTCTGAATATGATAAAAGTGCATATTGTATAAATTATATTGATACGTGTTCTGAGGTACTGCCGCACACATACCTAATGGATAAGGAAAAAAAGTAATTTTATGAGTAGTCACCATGCACAACATTTTATTTCCTGGTGACTGCAATTCAGAACTGCTATTAGCAAATATAGAACTACCATATTTAAATATAGGTAAAACAATTGTAAAAACACTAGTTGACTTGATACATTAATCATAAAGACAAATTGTTAAAAAATGATAATTTGATCAAAAGTGACACTTTAAAAGCACAAGTTTCAAGTTATAATGTTTGCCTTGAGGGGTGATTTTGCAAATTTCATGCAATCTTAATTTTTTCCATCCTTTTATCAGCTTTTTTTTTTTTTTTGTAAACTCTGGGGGTGGAGGTTCTTTCAAAGTTTGTACATGTTCTTTCTTAGATTTAGGTTCAATTTTCTACAACTAAACCTGTTGAGATTACACAACAATAACTTTAATTCTTAATAGGCAAAAATGGTTTTAAATTATAGCACTAATGAAATGGAGTGTTAGAAATTATACTTAAAACAGTACTCAAAAAAACTCCATAATTGTAGGATAAAAATGCATAGCAAATGCTGAAACCATGTTTAAATACATAATGTAAAAATAATTAATGGAATATAAATTTTTTCTTAAAAATAAAAATACTTGAGAAAATGTAAATTATTTTTTAATAGTTCTAAAATATCTTAAATGACACTAAAAACTTATTAATATAAGTATGTTTGAAGAACAACTTCTTAACATTTTTTGTCAATTAATTTGGTTTTAGACAATTCTCTGAGACAAAAACAAAATATAAAAATATACATGAAATAGTAAAGGAAATATAATTCATTAAAAATTAAATAGAATCATCCAGAAAAGGAGACAAAATGCTTAACCATTGAAAAATCATCCCCAATGTGGATAAAATAAATAATATGTGAAAACAATTAGTGATTGGAAATTCATTTATATTTTAAATCAATTTTTTGACCTTGTATCAGCTAGACCCAAATGAGCATAACTATCTTTGCTGCTTCTTTGGAAATATCAGGGTCCTATTAATATAAACATAATATACACAAAAATAAATGGGATACATTTAAATGTCCATAAGATAACTGGTCCACTTTTATTGTGAACATAAAATTTTTTTTAAAGTTCCCTTATTTAGGAGTTATAGTATATGTTTAAAGACATCTTGATCTGATAGAATTAATTTTTTTTTTCAGCTTCCTCATTTTTTAAAATATTTTTTTATTATATTATGTTAGTCACCATACAGTACATCCCTGGCTTTTGATGTAAAGTTCGATGATTCATCAGTTGCGTATAACACCCAGTGCACCATGCAATACGTGCCCTCCTTACTACCCATCACCAGCCTAACCCAATCCCCCACCCCCCTCCCCTCTGAAGCCCGCAGTTTGTTTCTCAGAGTCCATAGTCTCTCATGCTTAATTAAATAAAATTAATTCCTTGAAAATTCATCACATCTTTTGATTTCAATGATTGGGCCCATCTCACATTGATTTTGCAGTTATTTTGTCTGATAGCTGGTGTATTAGCAGATGCTCCCATTATACATCAGTGTATTTTATTCTTAGAGTTTTGGGTTGCTGACAGCACATGATACAACATGCTCAAAATAAACAAATGACACACTTTCTAAGTATCCTTCTTCAGAAGAAAGTTATAAATTTTTCTATTTCATGGAAACGGACACGATTTGTTCATTAGATAGTTCTAGAAGGAAAATGGTTTTCTTTTAAATATTAAAATTATTTTGTAATATCTCTATTTAAATGAAACTCACATAATAGCAGTTTATCAATGAGACATCCTCTTCAGAAAAAAATATTACTTGGAATACAGATATGAACTGCCCATATTTTTGTAACAATAATTTACTTTTAAACCACTTCAAATTCATTCCAATTTGTCCACTTAGGGTACATGACATACAGAAAGGCAGAGTTCCTGTGTGTGTGTGTGTGTGTGTGTTTCTCCTTTTGATTTATTCTGCTAAGCCAATATAATAGCAATAATAACTAGTATAAGAAACCCTGAGGAGGCGGGGCGCCTGGGTGGCACAGCAGTTAAGCGTCTGCTTTCGGCTCAGGGCGTGATCCTGGCGTTATGGGATCGAGCCCCACATCAGGCTCCTCTGCTGGGAGCCTGCTTCTTCCTCTCCCACTCCCCCGGCTTGTGTTCCCTCTCTCGCTGGTTGTCTCTCTCTGTCAAATAAATAAATAAAATCTTTTTAAGAAAAAAAAGAAACCCTGAGGGATATAAGAATGTACTTGATCAGTGAGTCTTGGCATCATCTTCCCACTTGATAAATAGAGAATGTTTTTACTTCCTAGGAGTCCAGCTACCTCCCCCTTTTCCTTCAAATTTTGCTCATAATAACTCTGGAGATAAGAAAACTCTTTCCTTTCTTCTGATACTGTATGGCAAGTTTGGATATTCTGAAAAAGAATACACATATACCTACACAGTAATTACAACCTTGATCTTTATGGCTGCTACAAACTTGTTTATTTCAAAGTCAGTGTCGGGGGTGGATTTATGGCCACTCTATCTATCTATATACATATATATGTAAAATGGAATATTGCTTAGCCATAAATAAGAATGAAATCTTGCCATTTGCAACAACATGGACAGACATAGAGGGTATAATGCTAAGTGAAATAAGCCAGTCAGAGAAAGAAAATACCATATGATTTCACTCAATATGAATTAAATTCCACTATGGAATTCCATATGTTAAATTTAAGAAACAAACAAACAAAATGAACAAAGAAAAAAGAGACAAACTAAACCAAACCAAACCAAATCAAACAAAAACAAAAACAAAAAAAACAGACTCTTAAATACAGAGAACAAGTTGGTGGTTGCCAGAGGGGCGGTGGATAGAGGGATGGGGGAAATAAGTGAAGGGGACTAAAAGCACACTTATCAGGATGAGCACTGAGTAATATATAGATTGTTAAATCACTGTATTGTACACCTGAAATTAATACAATGCTGTGTATTAAGTATACTTGAATTAACTCAATCACTATGGGAAATGTTCCTATAATTTTGAACTCAAGCAGGTACTAGAAGCATGAGCAAGTTACATGACCAGATGTTTTAACCTCCCAGTTCATTCCTGGTACACAATCAATCATCTCTTAATCCATATGTATAGCCTCCAAGGCATTTCACTATGACACATTTATCCAAAACATGCAAATGAAGTTTAGGATCTTGAATGTTTAAAATCTATGAGCCTCTTTGTCAGTAGAAAGAGTACTTCACCCTCCATCTAAAGTGTTTGTTTCATTTGCATAAATTTCCTCCTGTGCCATGCATGGGATTACCCTTCATAAGCTAACCTCCACGACTTCCCATTGCTTCTAAAGTAGACAGAGGTTTCACTCATTTATGGAACATAAGAAATAGCAGGGAGATCGGTAGGAGAAGGAAGGGAAGAATGAAGGGGGGGTAAACAGAAGGGGGAATGAACCACAAGAGACTATGGACTCTGGGAAACAAACTGAGGGCTTCAGAGGTGAGGGGAGTGGGGGATTGGGATAGGCCGGTGATGGGTATTAAGGAGGGCACATATTGCATGGAGCATTGGGTGTTATACGCAAACAATGAATCATGGAACAAACACTACATCAAAAGCTAAGGATGTACTGTATGGTGACTAACATAACATAATAAAAAATTTTAAAAAAAGAAAAAGAAAAAAGAAAATAAATAAAAAAATAAAAATAAAAATGGACAAAGGACCTGAAAAAAAAAAAAAAAAGTAGACAGAGTCCTGCATCCCCCAAGGAATCAAGTGCAAAATTTGGCCTGTAGAGAGTTGCATACACACTAAAAGAACTTCAAGAGATTGGTAATTTACGTAGCAAAACCTAGCGAACATGTGCAGGAAAGGTCCCTACAAGTTGGATCATGGTGGAATAGAAATGTTAGATTGGGAACATCTTGTTTGCTCTGTGTCTATGGTACACTAATCAGAGATCCCATATTCAGTACATCAGCTTAAACAAGTTGACACTGTCCCCTTTGGTTTCCTTGGTTGTTTGACTGAAACTGGACACAAAGATAGATGCCACCAGATGAAAATAAAGTATTGAATTTCAGAATTTCTTTTTTATGTTGTAAAGAAAGATAACTACAGATATAGATAGAAGGATCAGAGCGGATTTCTTATGTAAGAGCTGCTCACATATACCCTTATTATGGGTACTCCCAAGCCCATAATGTGTGAAAAGCTACATTAGTAAAGGGAGCCCTAACATCCTTGAGAGCTCTGTGAGATTATCTTCATGACAAAATAATTGTGGTACTTGTGTCATTAAACTAGGATTCCTGAATTCAATGGGAGCAGGATCCTGGGATTGTATGGGTAAAATGGTGGCACTTAAATGCCACAGACAAGGTGAGCATGGTTACATAATTGAAAAATATTCAAAGTTATGATCAGAATGTTTTTACCCCCAGAGATCTTTGTCATTGACTTATATACCATAGTATTATAGAAATGAAATAGATGGGCATTATACTAAAATCTTACTTGATTTTCATAAGCAGAAATCTCTTTCTCATTTGAACAAAATTTTTAGTTTTTAATGATAATAGAGTTGTTCTTCAAAAAATTCCTAAATATGAGACAGTTCACAAACTCAGAGCTTTGTGAATAAAACAGGAGTCCCTTTTTGTGTCTGAAGATATTCTGTTACTCAGCCAAAAATTTACACTATAAATCTTTCTCCCAGCCTTTTCTAAAGGAACTTAAAGTCACTTACCAGGGTATATTAGAAATCAATAAGGCAAAATAAGCAAAATGTTTGTGGATTGGCAGTAGCTCTGAAATGACACTAATTTTAGATAATCAGAATGCCATGATAGTCAACCAGTCATAATAAGAGCTTATAGTGGCAAAGAGATTAGATAGAGCTTTATCTTGATTCTCTCAATCTATTAGAACAATATGTCATTCCTCAAGGTGTTGCAGAGATTAATGCCACCATCAATGATTTGAAAGATTTAAGGGGGTGGTCATGACTATCACATTCCTATTTAACTTATCTCTTTGGCTGGTGTGGAAAAAGAATTGATCTTGAAAAATGGCTATGAGTTATTATAATCTATTTATGTGGTGACTCTAGTTATAGCCACAGTTCCAGATATAAATACAGCATGGACCCTCACAGCTGGTATTCAGCTGTGGGAATGGTAAGTGGTTTCTCTCTACATGAAGCAATACTGGAAGCCATTTCCTTTTACCTGACAAACAGCAGTATGTCTTCACAGTCAATTCTCTGGATCTCTGCCCAACAAAGATCTTCAAAGATATCCACCATCTGAACATTTCACAGAACATCACACTGGCATTTCACATAACACTAGTCTTGTCTGTAATACTGATGCATTAAACTAATTGAACCTGATGAATAAAACCTTGCAATTAGATGCCTTGTCAAGGTATATATGAACCAGAAAGTAGAAGATAAATGCTGGAAAATTCAGAAGACTGTTATCTTAGTGAAACTTCTAGGAATCTCGTGGTCTAGAACATGATGAGACAAGACAAGCTACTGCAGAATCTTGGTAAAATTTTTTGGATACTGAAGGCAAAATATGGCCACTTGAGTGTACTACTCTAACCCATTTACCAAGTAGGTCATGATACTTCCATTTGTGAATGCAGCCTGCAGCAAGATAAGGTCGACAGCAATCCCATGATGCCTTAAGGAAATATTACACATGGGCCTTATCTCCACATTAATCCAGATTTATTCAAATTGTCTGTGGGAAATAGGAATTTTCTATGGAGCCTATGGAAAATCTTAATACAAATATTATACTGCAGACCTCTTGGGTTTAGAAGAAAAAACACACACTCTTCTTCAATTAATTGTTTGATTTTTAGCAACAACTTCTGACTTGCTCTTAGATCTTGGTAGAAATTGAATACTTAACCATGAATATCTTGGACTCATGGGGAATTCCTAGTGATCTGTTGACTTAGAAGGAGGAAATAATAATTGTGTCTGGTATAGAGATATTAAAAATAAAATCAGCAGGGCCAAAATTTCAAATGAATTGATTGGATTTAATGGGCTTGAATCATTGTTGATAATTAAAGTGAGCATCTTTCGTTATTTATAACGAGCCCCTCTTAGGAGTTTATGTTAATGAGGTGACTCTTGGAAAGGCCCTAAGGACAGGAGCTGGTTGTAAGGGCAGCAACCATGTGATTAGAGGTGGAACTTTAGTCCCACCCACTCCGCTCACCTCTGAGAAGATGTGAGGGGCTGGAGATTGACTTCTATCACGAATGCCGGTGAGTTCATCAATCGTGCCTACATGATGAAGTCTTCATAAACACCCAAGGACAGGTCAGAGAGCTGTTGGGGTTGATGAACAAGTGGAGGTGCTCTGTGTTCCTCTCCTCATACCTTACTCTATGCGTATCTCACATTGGACTGTTCCTGAGTTTTATCCTTTTGTAATGAATCTAGTAAGTAAACTGTTTCCCTGAGTTCTCTGGGCTACTCTAGCAAATTAATCGTACCTGGGGAGAGAGAGGCTGTGGGAAACTTTGATTTATAGCTGGCAGTCAGAAGCACAGATAACAACTTGGACTTGGGATTGGTGTGTGAACTTGGAGAAGAGAACAGTCTCGTGGGAGTGAGCCCATAGCTTATGGATTCTAATGCTAACTCCATAGTCATTGACTTATATACCATAGAGTGTCAGAACTGAACTGGATTGTAGGACACCCACCTGGTGTCACAGAACTGCTTTGTGTGGGTAAAACCCAACATATTTGTGACCAGAAGTGAAGTACTGAAAGTAAAGCAGATACACAAGGGGGTTTTTCTTATAGGACACAACTATGTTTTGTGTCCCAGCTGGCAGTTACGTGGACCAACTGATTTCTGACTAGTGAAGTGAACAGACCAAAAATACCACTTCCACCTCACTTGATCCTCCCCACTCTCTGCCTTCCCTCACCTCCCAGGGGATGCAGCAAATCCTGCAGATAACCCAAGGCCTGAGGAGATCCCAGGTATCTGTACTGCCCTGAAAGTAGCCCGTGACATACACAATTACGCCATACTGTGCTGAAAAAAAAAAATCGGTTTAATGAATGGGATTTTGGAATTGTTTTGGACTAGTTGGGGGCAATTCCTCTTAGTCAACACATCTTCTATATGCAGACATAACCTGGCCTTCTGAGGGGGAAATAGCATTGATTACACTTTGTTTTATTCTATTCCTATTCTCAGTTTATCCTGAGTAACTCTAGTTTCCTATTTCTTAATCTGTTTCAAGGCAGTAACTTTCACTATATTTTTCTTCAGTAAACCATGCCTCAGGCCACAGTCAGGATTTACCTCCCCAAGCTGAACTGCATTCTAAACTATTTATTTAAAAATTGCTCTATCTGATAACAAAGACTTACCTCCACTAAATACATTTTTTTCATTCACTTCAGTCTTTAAGTTCCTCTATATATTTTTAGATTATCATTTGCTTCTTGACTTTATTTTCCTAACTAAATTCATATCTTGACTGGCCATTCAGGTCACACATATCTTCAATTCTCTTTTTGTCCTGCTCTCTGCTGCTTTCATTTAAACATACTCCCGAACTGGATCTCTCTCACCAAAAGCTTTCTCCCTCTCCTAAGCTTGGCTGGAGAGAACTACATAATTCTGTCAGGTGGGGCAGATTTAGGGTTTCCAATTTCAGTTGGGTCCTCAAAATTGCCTGGCAGTTCCATTACTTGTTCACTCAAATGACTCTGGGTTTGATGGCCCTGACCTGTGTCATGGTGTGAGCGAGCTCTCCCCTTTAGTGTCCTGTACTTATTTCTGGTGTCTCAGAGGAGCTCTTCACACACACCCGTTTGTGAATTTATGAACTGCAGTCCTCAAGCTGTGTTCCTCTGGTATTGCTCTCTTGCTTCAGCTTCTACTTTCCCTCACCTGCTTCCCTGGGTGCTTATAGAAGTTTTACTGCAGCCACTTGCCATCCTGAAATGCCATCAGGAAAGCGGCCTCTCCATGCTCTGAGGACGTTCCGTCCTTGGAGGGTCAGAATGATACAGAGTTGTCAGTGGAGGAGAAGGGCTTCTTGACAAGCTGTTGTCAGAGACAGCTCAACACCCTGCGTAAGACTCCCATTGTCTTCCTTCAGAAGCTCAGAGAGTTTGGAGCCCTCAGTCCTCAATCTGAGCTGCTCAAATGTAATTTATGGTGAGTCAAAGGAAACATACGTATTACCACCTTTCCCTCCTTTTTTTTTGGTCAAAGCCTATCTTTTCCCAAATCTCTTTTCTTTTACTAGGTATAAAACAGAAAATTTCTTGTGTTTTACTGAAGGCAAAACACATATAGCATATGTAGAGGAATATTAATAGAGACATGTTATCTAATTCACACCAGCAGAAATAGCACATGTTGTTCATTATACTTGTCTCCTTTACTCTCCCCGTAACTTATTTTTATAAATGTAGAGCATTCTGTTTAAGCCTTCTTATTTTTTTTTAGAAGCCCATACCTATTCTGCTAACTATAAGCTGAAATTATTGCTTTAACTTCACAGGAGAAAAAAATAATTCCCCTCTTCATTCATTTATTCAGCAAACATTTCATCATTTATTCAACATGAAGTGAACCAGTTATGTTAAAAAATAGTTTAAGGCTATCTTCTATATCCAAGAGATACACAGTGTAAAAGCATGTAATAATAAACTAAGTTAAATAAAATGTTAAAAATACTACAATAAAAGTCTTTGTAATATATTGTAAAGTCACAGGAAGGGAGGGAAAAATCTTATTTGGAATGTAAAACAAAGGCTTCACTGAAGAAATGATATTAACAGGATTTGATTATATAAGGAGTGGCTATCTGTCCTACATAAGATTATTGTAGTCATCAAAATTAGTAAAACATGTAGAATTATTTTGTCATGTGAGAAATAGTAAATGCATAGTTTCAACATATGAATGTGTATATGTGAGTTTATGTGATACCAAAATAAGAAAACTTATTCTTGGGGCGCCTGGGTGGCACAGTGGTTAAGCGTCTGCCTTCGGCTCAGGGCGTGATCCCGGCGTTACGGGATCGAGCCCCACATCAGGCTCCTCTGCTATGAGCCTGCTTCTTCCTCTCCCACTCCCCCTGCTTGTGTTCCCTCTCTCCCTGGCTGTCTCTATCTCTGTCAAATAAATAAATAACATCTTTAAAAAAATTAAAAAAAGAAAACTTATTCTTGGTCTCCTTTCCAAGGGGGGAAAAATATGTGTCCATCTGTTCTCCTTACTACAATGCATGGACTTTCCTAGTAATGCATGAGTGGCTCTCTCTTATTCAAAATGCTATATACCCATTTTGACGTTCTGCCCAAGGTCTCACTTGCTTACTCGTCTTTAAATTTTAATAATTTACTTATAAATATTTACAATTACTTATGTGTAAATGCTATGCTATAAATTATGGTTGGGAGGGCTGAGGGGGATTATGTTAATGATTCAGGCTTGCTCTTGACCCTTAGACTGTTTACTGAGTATGATAAGGGTCAGCCTCAGTTTTCAGAAATGGAGTGCGTTTCTAGTTCCTTATTTTTTTCTTTTAACCTCAAATACAAAATTTTAAAGTCATCTCTTAGTCAAAAAGTATATTTTTTTCTATGTGGGTTGCATATTTAAGTTCACATAATGTGAAAGCCCTTAAAACCCATTACAATGTTATAAGCTCTTAAATATTTTATTGAGGTCTGATTGACATGTGACAAACTATACACATTTCATGTGTACAAATCAATGAGTTTGAGATTAAGTCAGCAACAGTGGTATCATCACTACTGTAGAGGAAAAAAAATAATCATCCCTCTACCCTTCTGAGTTTTTAGTGGAAATTCATGCAGTAAAAGATTAACAAGAGAAAAACAAACATCAGTTTATTATCATGTATGCCTCATGTATATGTGGGAGATACCCAGGGAAAAATTAGTAACTTCCATGAGGGGGCATAAAAATCAGGATTAAACACCATTTTAATAGGGAAAGAAGGTGGGGTAGACTTCTTAGGGAAGAGTAAATGATTTCTAGGGAAGATGAACGAACCCTTAGAGGAACAGATGGGAGGTATGACGGTTTGTGACAGTTTGTCTGGGTGTGCTGTCGATGTCTCGTCTCCTCTCATGTGATAAGGGCCAATTTTCCCTGGTTGATGAAACTCCAGGGAAGGGATTTATAAGAATTGCATTCCTTTTGGAGGATCTGTTATTAGGCAGAAAAGGGGAGGTTCAGAGAACACGTTTTCCTGCCTTTGCTGTTTTTCAAGTGCCACAGCTCAAAAGAGTCACTATACTAAAGTGGCATGTTCTGGTGTGGCATGTCCTGAACGCACACAGTTGTATGTCAGGGTGCCATATTCTGCTATCCTTTGCCACCATCAAGGCCATAAACATATTCATCACCTCAAAAAGTTTCCTTCTGCCCCCTTTTTTATTATTATTATTTTTGTGTGTGTGGTAAGACACTTAAAACTCTACCTGATTAGCGAATTTTAAGTATCAAGAAAGTATTGTTGGCTATAGGCACTATGTTCTATGATGATCTCAAGAACTTATTTATTTTGTATAACTAAAACTTTGTAGTCTTTGACCCATCCTCTCCTGATTCCCCCTTGCTGGAGCCCCCTGGAAACCAACATTCTATTCTCTACTTCTATGACTTTGACCATTTTAGATTTCACGTACAAGTAAGGTTATGCAATATTTGTCTTTCTGTGTCTAGATAGCTCACCTACTATAATGATTTTCCTTCCTTTTTAAGGTTGAATACTATTTCGTTGTGCATATATATGAAATTTTCTTTATCCATTCATCTGTCAGTAGGCATTTATTTTGTTTTGTGAATCATGCTGCAGTGAACATGAGAGTGTATCTTTTTGAAACCTAACAATTTTTTTTGAATAAATACTCAGAAATGGGATTGCTGGAAAATATGATAGTTCTATCGGTCATTTTTTGAGGACCTTCTGTACTATCTTCCAAGATGGCTGCACCAATTTACATTCCCACCAATAATATACCAAACTTCCTTTTGCTCTATATCCTCACCAACACTTCTTAACTTTTGACTTTTGAGTAATAGCCTTCTAGCAAGACCGATATCTCATTGTGGCTCTGATTTGCATTTCTCTGGTTATTAGTAATGATGAGCATATTTTCATATAGCCATTGGCCATTTGTATGTCTTCTTTGAAGATATCCAAGTGTCCATTTTTAAATATAGTTACTTATTTTTTGTTATTGAATTGTAGGAATTAATTATATATTTTTGATATTGACCCCTTATTAGATATATAGCTTGTTAATATTTTCTGCTATTTCATAGGCTGTCTTCTCATTTTGTTGATTCTTTTGCTGTACAGAAGTTTTTAGTTTGATGCAGTCCAGTTGTTTATTTTTGTGCTTTTGATGTGATAAAATTCATCGCCAAGACCAATGTCAAGAAGCTTCTCCTTATTTTTTCATCCAGCAGTTTTATGATTTAAAGTCTTACATTTAAATATTTAATCTATTGTAAGCTGATTTTTATATAAGGTATAAGATAAGGGTTCAATTTCAGTCTTTTGCATGTGGTTATCCAGTTTTCCCAACATATTTATTAAAGAGTCAATCCTTTCCCCATTTTGTACTCTTGGCACCTTTGTCAAATATCATTTGACCATATATGTGTGGGTTTATGTTGGGGCTCTTTATTTTGTTCCATTGGTCTATGAGTTCATTTCTATGTCAGTACCATACTGTTTTGATTACTATAGCTTTGTAATACAACTTGAAGCCAGAAAGTGTGATGCTCCAGCTTTTTTTTTATTCTCACATAAGATTGTTTTTGGCTGTTCAGAGTCTTTTGTGGTTCCACATAAATTTTAGGATGGTTTGGCTACCTTTGTGAAAAATGCCACTGGAATTTTGGTAGGGATTGCACTGACTTTGTAGATTACTCTGGGTAGAATGGACATTTTAATACTACTAATTCTTTCAATCTATGAACACAAAATGTTTTTCCATTCACTTGTGTCTTGTTCAATTTTTTTTTAATTAATGCTTTATACTTTTCAGTGCTAAGATATTTCATCTCCTTGGTTAAATTTATTCTTAACTGTTTTATCTTTTTGATAATAATATAAAAAAGGATTTTTTTCTTTCCTTTATGAAATGTTCATTGTTAGTGTATAGAAATGTAGCTGATATTTGAATGTTGAGTGTATCATGAAAGTTTACTGAAATTAATACTATGGAAGGAAAGAAATAGTTGAGTTGCATTTGGTAAGAGATTCTGATTGATGAAAAATTTCCAGTGACTCTAGCAAGGTCTTAGCTTTTACCTTTTTCTCCCTATCCTCTTGCTAAACCCAAATTGGCTAACCAATGGTTATTCATTCACTTTTTCAACAAATATTTGTTACTTATTATAGGCTAAATCACAGCCCAAGTCTTAAGTATCTTGCATCCAGTTCTGCGATTAACACAATCTCAGCTTTTCCATGCACTTAAAAATTTAGTGAACAATTTTCAGAATAAAAACAAAGCCAAACTTTACTGACCTTTTTCTATCTATCCTATAAAATGTTTAGGGTTCCTGCTTACACAGAGGAGTCTTTTTAAGCTGTTCTCACATTATAGAGGTATAATAAAGATTTCAGTTAATGGCTTTAGTTGTTTCTTCTCTTTCCACAGCTCTAACTTTAGGATAGTTTCTCCTATGAATTAATTTGGATTTAAAGAGATAATTAAATGGTGTATTTTCTTATTAATTTCCTAAGAAAACACAATACTGAAAAACAGTTTACTAAAATATAATGAAAATTGCTATTTTAACCAAGTTGACACTATTAAATTGTGTCAATACTTCATTTTTTAAAAAGATTTAATTTATTTGACAGAGAGAGAGGCAGCAAGAGAGGGAACGCAAGCAGGGAGAGTAGGAGAGGGAGAAGCAGGCTCCCCACTGAGCAGGGAGCCTGATGCGGGGCTTGATCCCAGAACGCTGGGATCATGACCTGAGCCGAAGGCAGACGCTTAAAGACTGAGCCACCCAGGTGCCCCAGTACTTCATTTGATTGAGTAAATAACACAGTGACACTGTATCTGATTTTGTCATTAAATATGTTTCATTAAGAATTTATGTATGTGCTTCTCAGTCTGTAAAATCAAGTAAAATGCTATTTCTGTTTCTCTAAATAATGTTCAAGAGCAGATTAACATCTTCCTTCTTACTAATTAAATAACATAATGCTTTTGTGATACATTTATGGTTTTGTATATAAGTGTGTATTACTATCAGTCAGGTACACATGCATACACTCATCCATAATTTTATCCAAGTTGGTAAATAATTATAGCAGTAGGAATTCTGTTTTTATAGCAATTTCCTATTTTATTTTAACTAATTGTCATTATTTTCTGTACCAGCGAGACAAGCCATAGTAAATTAGTCTCAGTATATTATTTTTAAGCCTGTTAGTATTCAAGGATGTAAAGCCATATTTCTTACAAAAAGTCTGCCTTTGGACATCAGGAGTTTTGGGTTCAGGAAGACAACACTGATTTTGTAACAGTAGCCTGTGTGTATGTGTGTGTGTTTATGTGAGTGTGGGTGAATCTATGTTAAAATATCTTTAAATTAAATGTCAAATTCCACTTAGCACTGGAAATACAGTCTATGCTTGTTTGAGGAGTGGCTGTCAGCTTGTATTTTGTCCTGTCAAATTGGCAGCTGCTGTGTTATGATTAATTTAGGCCAAAGGATCACAGAACTCCATATCAAATGTGGCTCAATAAAAGTGGGAGAAATGCAAGACAACCTATTAATTTTGGGGAATTGGATTTCAGCTTTTAATTATTTAAGGATATTTTAGTCACTTTCTCAGTGGATGAATCAGTAAGTCAGAAATCCCATTCAGAGTTAGGCATAAAAAGAGAAGCTGAAATCCATCAGAGAAATAATTGCAATGAAAAATTGTGTGTTTTTGCCTTATGCTGTAATTATACTGGAAGTTTTTGGTCTGTTCTTCGCAAAAGCAAATTTTTATTTTCATATTTCTTTTTGTTTTGAAATTTTCTCATTGAATATATATTTAGAATATTTTTATCTATCATCTATCTGTCTGTCTGTCTATCTATCTATCTATCTATCTATCAATCAATCCTCTATCTGGCATCTATCAACCTAGTATCTATTTCTAGCCAGAAAAGAATTGGTAACTATGAGTAATAGACTCCATTTTCAGATGACAGGGAGGGTATATGATTCACCGACCAGAGCAGATCCTACGGGAATGTAGAGGGCATCCCGTGGTGCCCACAGCTGTATCCCGCTATGTCCCCTGTGGCACTGCAGCCTAGCTGGTCCTTGCATTATAATATTGATTGTGGTATTTAGAGCTTAACCTCACTGTCTTTGTTTCTGTTTTCCTAATTTCCCAAACTCCCTGTCAGCTTTATGAGCTAATCAGCTCTCCAGCATTTTCCTTCTACTGAGTTAGAGCTTATTTCTCTTGATTGGAATAACAGAACCCAGGTTTTTACAGAAACTTTGCAGCTTTAGTTTTAGGTGCAAGCTAGCTTAAAATCATTACATTTTGCTTCTAAAGTAATTATGGTCATCATAAAATGGCTATAATTTTACTTAGTATCATTTTCCCCCCTAAAGTCTATTTTGTTAGATATTCACAAAGCTCCAGTCACTTTTTTGTTGTGCTTTGTTTAAAATTTGCATGGTATAACTTTTTCCATTCTTGACTTTCTTCATGTCTACGTCCTTCTGTTTCAGATGTGTCTCTTGTAAACCACATACAATTGTCAACAAACATAGGTTACAACCTCACCGTAGATCCACAATCATTCCCAGTCCATCGGGCAGCGCTATCCACCATGACCCTCTTCATATTTGAAACCCAGTAGTAAGCCCTGGAGAGAAAATCATGTCAGCTGCCACCACCATAAACTGCTTTTCATTAGTAGCAATGCATGTGATCCCTGCAGCAACCTTTCTTAGTTATTTCAGACAGGTATAATTGTCTACATTTTATTGTTGAATGCAGGTAAATAAGTTTCCCAAGGAGACGCAAGATGGAAAACTGGCTTTGAAACCAATAGCTTCTGATTTTACAATATGTTATTTATTAAAGCATTAGACCATTTCCATGTATATATTTGGATTAAATTAAATGTCCAGCATCATGCAGCCTCTTTTGGATCCATCCCCTTACTTTTTCACACTTCTCTCTTCATATCAGCTTTAATATATAATTCAAATTAACACACTTTTCCTAGGAAGCAAATGTATAAATCTGGAGAGGAGGGAAGATACAGAGGGAACATTTAAAAAATATCCTTCAAAGGATAAACCACAGTGTTGCTTACCCTAAAGTGTGTGTGTGTGTGTGTGTGTGTGTGTGTGTGTGTATTTAGATACTAATTGCCGGGCTTTGTCATATAGCTTTTACATTCATTGATTCATTACAAACCCATAGCAGCCATATGAAGTAGTGATTTGTATTATTATTCTTATTTTGCGGATCTGGGAACTGAGGCAGAGAGAGATAAAGTATTTTTTCCAAGGTTTTATAGATAAGGTTTTAACCTGAGGCTTTTTGTTTCAGAGTCTATGTCCTTGACCACTACTCTAAATGATTTTTATCTCACAGGGGATTTTGAATAGAAAGTATTTTGAGAAGATATTATTTATTTCAGAAAATCTATTAATGATTTCAGAGAACAATATTAGTTCTCAAAAGATTCCTCATGAAACAAAGACTGACTTATTCTGATATAACCTCTCTAACGCTTTTTTTTTTCTGGTTTATATGTTTAAAAATATATTTAAAGACTAAAGATAACACAATATTTATGAAATAGAAATATGTTTACTAACATTTCTTATCTCAAGGCACTATGTTTAAACTTATGGCGAGCAGTAATGCTTTAACTCTCTTTTGCAATCGGTAAATTTGAGTCCTAGAAATAAAAACAGTATATTTTTTTTCAACAAATATGCATGTACTGGGTATTTACCACTCAACACATTATTGTTTGAACTCTAGGGATGTAGCAGTGAGCAAACCAGTCAATAAAATCTGTAATCTAAAGGGATCACAAATTAGAGTAGATATTGACCTAGAGTACATAGTAGATACTGGGGTAGATAGTGAACAAATAAAGAAGAAAATATATATAATATAGTAGATGGTTACTAGTATGTAGAAAAATAAGGACGGCAAGCAGTGTAGACAGAACTAAGAGATGGAAGCGGAGCTGAAATTTTAAGTTGAGGTGATCAGGGAAACTTCATAAAGAAGGCAATATTTGAAAATCAACATAAAGAGGTAAGGGAGAAATGTCTGTGTATTTGGAGGGAGAATTCCAGGCAGAGGGACTCATGAGGCAACAGTCCTGATGTGAGACGGTACCTGGTGTGTTAACAGAGTTTAAGAAGGTTGATTGGGCCCATACGGAATAAGACTATGTATCTCTTCTTTCATTCCAAGATTGGCAAATTGTAGCTCTCAGAGACTTATTTTCATTTTCAATGAAGGGCTACTTAAGACACAAGTTTCTTAATGCTACTATATATTTTTTCTATGAGACATGAATATATATTTTGTTATGTAAAGTGAATTTGCTCACAAAAGCTAATTGTTTAACTAAATACAAATAAAACACTTTAAGATTTTTCCAACCATTTGTTTTACACTTACTTGGAATATCTTTAAATATAGCTATCCCATTCCATAAAATCTACTGTTTCTTACCATATGAAATACATTAAAAATGTAGCTAACATAAATAAGTATAAGTTTTGGAGCTATATTTTTAAAATAAGCATTTTACATTGGGTAGACATTTAGAATATATTTTGAAATTATGTTTAATAGGACAATTTCTGTATCCAATGTAATTCATACAGAAGCTGTATAGAATCAGCCCTGTTACCTTGCAAGGCTATGTGTATATAAGCTTGTCCTCTCTCGGCTTTATCATCGTCAATGGAGTTGGTGCTAATCTCTTAAATTTCTCTTAAATTATTTGAAAGTACTAATCTGGGAGGAATGTTTTAGAGGTTTAAATACTGTAGACCACACAATTTTGCTTTAGCTATTTTGAGCACATGATTTATAAAGTTTGTAGAGGTGTTGGTGAAAGATACTTATTTAGTGAATAGTATTTAATGTTTCCCATTCTTACCTTGGAATGATATTTCTTATACACAAGGAAAATAAGGTTCTTTGACAAGAACTGGTTGGTTTTTCTGCTTTTGTTTGGCTTTTACCTAGAATGGTTTGGTAAGGGCCAAGACAAAAGTTGATCAAATACAAGACTATTTCATCAAATTTCACAAAAGAATTATGGTTATTTGTACTAAAGTAGTATCACCATATGGAGATAACAGGACAGTATCACCAGAATGGAGATAAGAGTAATAACAAGATAGTCTTACTTAATAAGGTTTGGTCCTTTTACATATGAATAGTTGGGGAAAATATGTTAAGGATCTAGCATCATTCAGCTTTCTGGTTCAGCAACTTTGGAGACATTGGTGACACACTCTGAGTTAGACAACAGAAGAAAGTCATGAGATAAAATTGTTTTGAGTTTTGAATATATTAAATTTGAGATGCCCTTGAGCTATTAAAATGCAGGTAACTAGGAATCTGTTAAAGCTGTGAAGAAAGAAAAAAATGAAAAATAAATAAAATGCAGGTAACTCTTGGTCTATATGTCTTGAGATGGGGAGGAAGATCTCAGATGCAGATTCTTCTTTTGGGGGAGTCATCACAATACAGATACAGATGATAATTGAAGACCAGTGGTAAGAAATCTCTAAGAATGTGTATGTGTATAATTTCTCTCTAACCATACATATATAGAATGACCAAGTCTTATTAAGATTATCTTGTTACTAGTGGCTGGATCTGCCCTGTTTTCTCCATTCTTGGTGATGATACTTAAGTACAGACAACTGTAATTCTTTTGTGAAGTTCTATGAAACAGCTTTGTATCTGACCAGCTTTTGTCTGACTCTCACCAAACCATTCTCTAAAATACCGCCAATGATTTTCTATTAAATACAAATTTGATCATGTCATTCTTTTGCCAAAAAATTTTCCATGCACTCCTCTCTTTGTCTAGAAAACTCTTATCAATTGTTTAAAGTACGTAATTTATCATTGTTCTTTAGTTCACATCATAGACATTAGTTTTTGAAGAGGACTTTATACCAAAGAAGTCTGGTTTAATTTCCCCAATCACATTGGTTATCACCAGGTGGTAACTATTCTTTTTCTCCAGCAGATTATAAACAGTGAAGGAAGGAACTGTCTTTTTAACCCTTATAGGCAAGGCTGAGCATAGTGTTGCATTCAACAAATACTCGATATTTGCTGAGTTGAATTTACTCTCTCATAGCAGGCATAGTTAATAAGAACATATGACTCGATCGTATATTTTTTAAGCGGGCAACACACTATGTGCTATAGAAATGTTGGATATATAATGAAGTGTTAAATTGCTGCCCTCAGGCAGTTTATGTTCTGATATTGGCCCCGCAAGGTATAAAATCATGAAAAATAATGAACAATAAGCCATTTGCTTATTACCAAATACATAATACTGGGAATAATTTTTGTAAGAAGTCATTGGAGCACAGACTCTAATGATTCTATAATGTTTCTTAAAAAGAAAAAGCCCCAGTTGAGTCCCCTTTCTTGGTTTGTCCTTTCTTGGCTTTTTCATGATAAATGAGAATCAGGTGTCCAATTTGAAAAACAAGCAGGCATCTTAGGAATAAACATGTTCATTTACATTGATTATTCAATGAATGCTGAATTTCCCTCATGTTTTCTATATTGTACTGAATGTTGAAAACATATAGCCACTGGTGTCGAATAGTTTACAATGTAATGAGGAAATGAGACAGATAAATGTATAATTTAAAACAATATGGTGATTTTAGTGATAGCTATGTGCAGAGGGTAAGAGTAGGGATAAAGAGTAGCTTGAATATGCACGATTCTCTGATATATTGGGGGAAATGAGTGGTACCATGGTGATTTAGGGAAACTAAATAAAATGCCCAACTTTCACCATTATAATAATATCACTTAAATTTAATGGGCATTTTCTATTATCCTCAAGCATAAAAAACTACTAATAAAAACAATATAACTTTATTATTTGATAAAGCATATATTGAAAGTTGCTATGAGAATAAAGGAACTATTTTAAATTATTTGTGAATAATACTATCTCATAAATATTTATGGTGTGGATTCTCCTTCAGTCAAGCTTTGTATTGCATGTGAATTTCTTTTTTCTTTTTCTTTTTCAATCATTTTGGGCTATGAAGTGAACATATATTGACTAGAAATTAAATATCAAATGGGGAAACTAATAATTTTAGTGATTTAAAGTTCTCCTAATAATTATGCAGAGATGGTGAGATTTTCAGTTCATAAACAAAATTATTAGTAAAAGAAAAAGTTTTAGTAATGAAATTTATGTGATTATAGAGACAGATCTTATGAATTTTCCAATATTGTAAAATCACTTTTAAAGGCACAAATACTTGGAGCCAACTAAAGAGGCAAGGTTTTTTGTTTTTGTTTTTGTTTTTTCCCCTTGCTGTTTCAGTGCTTTGAACTTAGAGCAATTAGTTTAAGTTAGGTTTCAGTCAATATTGAAGTTGTCATTTTATGTAAAACAATTCCAGATTTCTGCCAATTATCCCCCTTTGGGGCATAATTAAGAACAAAACCTTATTCAACAGTTAATGTCAATATTAAAAAAAAATGAGTAATGTCATCTGCTAAAGAAAGGCATATTTTCACAGTGGCTCATGTAGGCATGGGGAAAGCATTTTCCTTCTTAACAACCTTGAAAACAGATGTGAATAAGTAGTATTTCCCCAGGAAGCAAAACCAATCTGTGGGAACTTCACAAGACACACGTTGCTGGCCAGCAGCACTGAACATTTGAAATGCTGCTGAGCGAGCTGGAGGTCATGCTGATACAGCACCGCAGTGGAGAAAGCTATGGCACACTGATACAGATTTTCCTGCCAAAACCAATTACTGTTTAACACCTCCCTTGACCCAGGGACAATTTCTTCTCTCCAAAGATTAAAAGTTGAGATCAACTACACTGCTTTCAAAATATTAAATTCCAAAGAGTGACTCAGAGGAGGGAACTATTGAAAGGTTTGGTTACTCACATAAGAATCTTCTGGCAGCAAGTTAATAAAGTAGTATAATAAAAAGATGTTTCCATCAAGGGGCAGCAGGATTAATGCGGACAGCTTTCCTGATATTTCATATAAAATATGTATGGATTTCTGAGATTCCATTTATACTTTATTTTATAGCAATTAAAAATTACTTACATTTAGGTTAATTTTACATATTTTCTGTATTTTTCAAAACGGTTTCCATGTGACAAAAGAGTGCATTCACTGTTCTCCGCAGGGCTCATCAGCTTGAGGATATATCTTTCCCACAGAAATTTCATTAATGGTCTGACTCTCCACCGTGTGACTTTAAGAATTGTCAATTTTTTGGTTTCCTTCCTCTCTCTAGTATTTTATAGCATATGTACTCCTGAAGAAATCTGAGAATTTCTTTCTTCTGCCATCCCCACTTGGCTATAGGTCTGCACGTAATGTGCCCCTGGAGCAAGGGTTTGTGCCATTTCTACCGCTACCCTTTCATTCAGTCCGCTGATTGCTCTGCGCGCCTGGGGAGCTCTCGCTATCCCGCTGCCCTTAGTGCTGCCGCTCCTGTTCACGCTGCAGCTGGGGACTCCCACGGCAGCATTGCCAAGCACATTAACTTCATTCTTCTGAACAACTAGTCAAGGCTCTGCCTAAGTCAGGTGGTATGATATTTGCACCAGAACCGCTCACCCCTGCACGGCCATCGGAATACTTACAGAAGTCAGTGCACACTCTATACTTGGCTTTCTGACATCACTTGACTCTGCTTTTCTAGGCAGGTTCTGAATATTGCAATCTGGCTGATTCTTAAGCGGAAGATGCCACTTGACTACATACTGCCACTGGGCATGTTATTTATCACTGTATCTCCATGTCAGGAATACACTAAGCACCCAATAAATAATTCAGGAATTGAATTTGATTTATTTCATCTGCTAAGACTCACTGTTCTTCTGAAAGTGGGGAAATAATTTCCTGATCCTGATTGGTAGTGTTTTATAGAGATATGAGAGTCAAAATATTAGGGCCCAAAGGGGTTAAGAGGACAGACCTCTTACTTTCACAAGGACATCTTGTTACCAGGTCATACGACTTCTATCAGGGTAAATGGGTTAGTTTTTTTTATTGCAATATACACTTTAAGTTAGTTTTATGGAAGGGCATAGATTATTTTGAAGGGTTTAATATATACACAATTACTGGCGCGGGAAACATACAAGAAAAATCTAAAGAATCCTATAGCACCAGAAAAGCGAGGAAGCACTCAAAGATAAAAACGAACAGCCCAGTTCACAATGATGACTATTTGTCAAGGGGAAACTGGAAGAGCCTTCAGTGGCCAAACCTGGGACAATTTGAGCAAGGAATAAAGTAGTATTGGATTATATCCCAAGGTATAAAATAAATATTTATGAGTCCATTTGATATGGAGAATATATAAATGGGGCAAGACAGAAATCTTTCATGCAGAAGAATTCCAAACAACTTAGGTAGGTACACTGCTTTCAGGGTACTGAAGAGAGGTAGTGGTGCTAATTTCCTACTCTTTGAAGTGTGGGCTGTGCAGAATGTTTTCCTAAGAGTTTAAGGGATGGGTGGGAGGAGGCAGAGACTTTACATTGGAGAAAGCTGAAAAACACTGCTTTAGCCCGATGATGGAGATCACCATCTACAGCAAGTCATGTTCCTAGCATAGCATGTGATGAAAATGGCAGTTTATCTCTGTGCTCTTCTCCTGCCTCTAGGCTCTTGTCCATCAATTTGGACAAGCTTTGGGAGTCTTCATGCATTCTTTATAGTATATTTACATCTAGTCTCTTTAGTTCTTGCAAGTGTTTCCAAATATGGTCTAATAACAGCCAGCTACTCAGATAATAACATTTTAAAACTCTATTTAAATTATATAGCTATTAATAAAACAAGATGTACCTCATATTTCCTACCTAAAGTAAGTGACCATGAATATCCTAATTGGTAGCTACAAACAACTTTTTCTCTACTTTAATTTCCTTATTCTCAAGCATCCTTACTACATGTGACCTCCAGTCTATGTACAAAAATAAGAAAATAGTAACATAATACGGTTCTTTTTAAGTCATTAGAGTATATTTTTGAAAAAAAAAATCGTGTGGATTTCTTACCATAGTGTTTTAGTAATAGTCTGCTGGTGCCTTAAAATAATAGCTTAATGTAAGAATTATAGGTATAAAAATTATCCTTTAATATCCTCCCAATGGCAAGTTTTTTCCTTGTTATGTATTGAGTTAACAGGGATAAACTTGGCTTTCTAAAAGCATAGGAGAAGGCATGGTCCCTGAACACAGAAACTTGTTTGAATGTAGGAGGAATTTGAAATTCATATTGAATGAAAGCTTTTTATTACTGATCTTTGATGTATCATAAATGCCCAGCACTTATCGGGTGCTTTCTAACCAGGCTTTTACTTAATTTTTCTATTTTACTTTATGCAGGTACGTTTAACATTTTCTCCTGTGAATGAAAATCACTTCTTTAAATGAATCTTGGGAGCCCATACTTACTTTGTTTTGCATGTTCAATGGCCATTACTAAAGACCAAAGTTCCCTCTGTTTTCAAAACTCATCCTGTGTCTGCCTATTCCATGGAATGCTGAACACACTGAGAACTGACAAAGGCTAAGACACTAATACTTAGCTGCATCATATTTACATAAGAACCTTGTGTAATACTGGAAAGAAAGCTGCCAAAATAAAACCCTCAGAGGAGAGACTTTACTATAATTTTCATATACATGACATCTGGGAATATATCAGAGAGAATGTTAACATGGAAAACACTATTAATTTTCTTCACTATAAACCCAAGAGCAAATTGTCGTAAAAAGGTTATCTTTAGTCCTGGTGCGACTTCTGTGAAGTGTGGGGCCAAGTAATTTTTACTAAATGAGCAATGACCATGCCTGGACACAATTTCAACTTCAACTAGGAGTTTTTCATGCCATTTTTTAACCTTTCCAAAATCTAGAGAAAAAGATTTTTTTAAATATATATGGCACTTTAACAAAGATCATTGAATCAAACTAAGAAAAAATATATTGAATTAAATATTCCAGTTTTTGAATTGCTAATTTTTCATTATTTTCTTTTTCATCACCTTTTCCATCATAAAGAAAGACCAACCCAGCGTCTTCATCTGCTGAAGAGCAGGACCTCAGCGTATTCCGAAGGATTTACTGTTCACTAAGTGAGGGCAATGGTCATGGAGCCATGATTCTATATGATTTTAATCAGTTTACTTAATTTTATTAAACTCAGACTCTGCATTTGAAAATAAAAATGAATATGTTACACACATCACAGGTTATTAGAACTTGAATAAGCAGTTTTCTAAAGTCTGTAAAATACTTAGTACAATTTTGGGGTGTTTTTTGTTTGTTTTCTGTTTTTTGTTTTTTTTTAAGATTCCATTTATTTATTTGACAGAGAGAGAGACAGCCAGCGAGAGAGGGAACACAAGCAGGGGGAGTGGGAGAGGAAGAAGCAGGCTCATAGCAGAGCAGGGAGCCCGATGTGGGGCTCCATCCCAGGACTCTGGGATCACGCCCTGGGCCAAAGGCAGGCGCTTAACAGACTGAGCCACCCAGGCGCCCCAGTACAATTTTGTTTTTATTCAATTCTATAACTATTTCAGAGGGAATCTGGAAGGTGTAAATAAAGTAACATCTGTGAAAATACGATTTCTATTAATAATTTATAATTAATAAGTTATTAGTTAAAGTAATAAATGTTATATTATTATTTCCATTAATAATTCAGATGAAGCAGGATCAAACTCTGTTTAGTTTTCATTGGAATGATAACAATAGTAACAAAAACAAAGGCATAGCTAACAATAACAATAATAATTATAGTAAACAATAATGCTTACTCATTACCTGGTGGTTTTTAAAGATTTTATTTAATTATTTATTTGAGAGAGAGAAAGAGAGAGAGAGACCATGGGCATCAGCACACAGGCATGCAGGAATGGGGGAAGTGGGGAAGGAGAGGAAGATGGAGACTCCCAGCTGAGCAGGGAGCCCCATGCTGGACTGGCTCCCAGGACCCTGGGATCATGACCCGAGCCGAAGGTAGACGCTTAACTGACTGAGCCACCCAGGCATCCCCCAATATTTTTATTTTCTATCATTAGTTGGTTGGTAAACTGTTTAGCTGTGGGGTGCAAAATTGACTTTTTTGTTGTACTCACAGCCAAGAATCTCACGTTTATGCTTAATTAATATGGCTTTGCATGTAATTTCCTGAATCCAAATATTACAAAGACAGCTTTTTTGAAAATGCTAATGGCCTTGTTAATTAAAATTCAGTCCGTCTTCAAATTTGTCTTTGAACCTGGGACAATTTTTTCATTCTTCTATGTCTCATGAAACTATAATAATTAGTGATAGAGTCATGGTTTAAAGGTTGGGGTATTCCTTTCAGGAAAAAAAAAAGTTGTACATGATTTAAAAGATGAAGCTTACATAAAAATTGCCTTATTATCACCGTGTGTCTGCATAATATGTGCTGAACAACAATGCGGTCCAACTTGCCTAATTATCTGTAAGACACCGAACAACTTGCTGTGAACAGCAGACAGTGTGCCTGCGTTTCCCAGAGCACCCAAACAATTACATGTGGAATTTGATCATGCAAAGTGCTTCTGAGTTAGGTAAAACACCAAAGCATTGTTCTCTTACACTGAATCTCTATTCCTGGAGGTATTCCCCCTTCATCATTCCACTCTTTTTAATGCTCTATTGCTCTGTCTTCTTTGCTTTGTTTTCTATTCCCAGCTGCTATTCAGTTCTTGGCTCTGACAGCTGGATTATGAGTGGTATTTGAGGTTAATTAAGTCAGTGAGGAATTTTAAATAGAGGTACAAAATTAGGGCAGCGAGACCTAGAAAAAAGTCAAATTTACTGAGTGTCGTCTAGGGGAAAACGAGTAGGATGCCTCAGTTAGGGAGAGGAGCTGTGCCTTTTGAAACTGTCCGGTTTATTCAGGGAACTAGACTGTCTGTCTTAAATGGAGAATCCGTCACTCAGCTTACCATCACAGACAATGTGATGCCAGGTTATTGTAACCATCTGAACCACACAAAGTATTTAAAAAATAGTAATGTAATTTCTGAACTTTTCATTTGTGTGTTTTTGGCATTATTTTTGACAACACTTAGGATGCCACATGTGCAAGCATAATACAATTTTCTTCTGAAAGTCATATCAAAATGAAAAGCACAAAGCTTTATTCATATAGTGCAGTGTTGTTTTATTCATAAAGGAAGACAAAATGTTTAAAAGTGGTTTAAAATTATCTAGACTGTTCACAAAGCGCCGTTTCCTCAATCTGTTTCTTCAAGTAGAAAAGCTTTAGCATATCATCTTTTCTTTTTTGATCCTGCACAACCAACGCTGCTCTGTAGTCTACACTTTTTTTATTTTTAAATTTAGATTTCCCATTAAATGTATTCTAAAACTGAAATGTTAAATTTAGATTTTACATTAACTTCATCAGTCCCGTAAAATATATGAAAATGCCAAATCTCTGCAATTATTGACAGCTGCAGGGCATTGTAGTAATGTTCTCTAATACAAGACTTACTCGTTATCAATTTTATCTACCCTTATTTGACAAAGAATAACATGTATATGACAATATTTTTAAGGAAAATGATCATTATTTATTTTAACAAGTTTCATTTACTAAATAAGATTTAACAGATTATTTTATATATTCCCACTACACATTCAGCTCTCTGCGAAATTGGTGATGACCATAATTTAAGTGGGAAATTCTGCTTTCAGCTGTGAGTGACTGACTAAAACTGTACTACACTCCCACAGTGAACACACAGAAAGATGGACGAGATATATAAAACCACCCTATTCAGGAAAAAGACAAAAGGCAGAGCTGCACTGTGATCCCTGCATAAACAGTAAAAAATAGAATCAGCCCTATGAATGTCCTTTCTAAAACATGGTGCACAGAGGAGAATGATTTTGTAGAATTAAGGGATGAGTTAGGAGTTCAGGGATGCTGAGTTAGCTGAAATCTGGGAAAGAGCCCTGGAGTGGAGGGAGCAAGGCCAAGAAAGTCTTCAAAAACCCTGTAGTGTCCTCTGGAATATGATACATCACACAAGCATAGGGTGAAATTTCAGAGGGCAAGCAAAAATGGAAGGTGATGAAGCAGCAAGTTTCCAAGGGCTCATACATGGCTAACAGGCTCCCAAATTCTATCAAGAATGAAGAGAGAGTTCTCACTCAACACCTGTGACATTTAAGAGAGACTCAAGCAGGGCTACCACCTTAACAGTAGGGTAATCTGGCTCTATGGGGAAAGTTCGATGAGATCTACATTAACAATGCTTGCAAGTCTCAAAGATCTGGCTATTTCACAAGGAACTTAAATGTCTAACCAAACCAAGTCCAATACTCTTCAAAGGAGGACAACAAAACCTACCAGTCAATAAGCTGACATTCACATTGTCCAGCATCCAACCAAAAACGACAAGAAATGGGGGGAAAAGAGGAAAAATACAAATGATAACTGGAGAAAAATCAAGCAATAGGAACAGATGCAAAAGTTCCAGAAATTACAGAATTAACGGGAATGACTTGAAATTGCATTTATAACACATTTTTTCATCATTTTATTTAAAAAAAAAAAAACCAGGGGAAGGAGAGGAGCAGATGCAGGCTTCCAGTTAGGTAGTGAATCAGTCGCAAGTATAAAAGGCACAGCATAAGAAATGAAGTCAGTGATATTGTAATAGCTTTGTATGGTGACAGATGGCAGTTAAACTTGTGGTGAGCCTAGTCTAATGTATGGAGGAGATGAATCACTATGTTGTACACCTGAACCTAACGTAATATTGTGTGTCAACTCAACCCCCCTAAAATTATAAATAAATAAATAAATAAATAAATAAATAAATAAATAAATAAAAAGATATAGTTGCCCAATGAAGCACTCCAAAAACTGAATGAAGTGCAATATGTCTATGATGGTATTTAAATGGAAAAAGCCATGACTTGCTTCCAGTCCTCCTTTTAATTTTAAAATATCTGGCTTAATGGGAATCTTTATTAAGACTAGAATGTTGCCTTGTCTCACTGGACTGAGATGTGCCTGACTTTTTTATGAGTCTATCATTCAAACAACAATGATGCCATTTGGTTGACCACATAGTGTAGATAATATTTTCCAAAATATTATGGAGATATTTTTTTAAGGATGTTACAGATAAATAAGGATGCCGAGGTAAATACCTTCTTTTTCCACACGATAAAGTGAATTTATAAACTTCTGAGTATAGAAAAGATTCATTTTGTATAAAAGTTATGAGGTTTTATTAAATCAAACACCAAAGTCATTGACATAGTTGGTTTAAAATTCTTATAATGAGTCCTACTTTTAAAATTTCATATTATTTTCATGACAAGCACATCACAAGTGAATAGGAAGCAAACTGAAGTGCAAAGCGGCTTCTATAATTCTGTGACTATTTTGTCTGGGCCTCTATCCTCCATCCTCTCTTCTTTATTCAAATAGTTAAAAAATATACACCTCAGTTACCATGCAACATTATTACAATATTATTGACTCTGTTCCCTATGCTGTACTTTTCATCTCCGTGACTTATTTAATTTATAACTGGAAGTTTATACCTCCTAATCCCCTTCACCTATTTCACCTGTCCCCCCACCTGTCTCCCCTCCGACAAGCGCCAGTTCATTCTCTGACAGATGGTGACTGCACTCGTGGTGAGCGCTGAGTAATGTATAGAAGTGTCGAATCAGCATGTTCTACACCTGAAACTAATACAACATTGTATATTGACTATATTTCAATAAGTGTTTTAGAAAAGATGGAAAGTAAACAAATTCACCTCAGAAAATATGGCTGAGAACTATGCTTTGTTCTGGGGAGAGAACAAGAAATAAGACTAAATTCATTTAAAGAATATCATAATATATAGTGTTTTCACTAAAGAATATCATAATATAGTATTTTCATTTGTCTGTGAAATCCTTTGTGTACATGGAAACCTACATGCCTATGAGTGAAGGGGACAAAAAAAAAAAAAAAACACAGAACAAAACAAAAAACCCAAAAACAAAGAGGCTAAAATGCATCATTTCAATCAAAGTACGGCAGAGGAAGAGTTGATTCTAAATGCTAGGACTAGGGAAGCCCTCATATTGGGGGTGACATTTGAATGGGAGTTGAATCAGGAATAGAACATCTTTAGGTTGAGCAAGGTGAGAAGGATAACCAGAGGTGAGAGCAAGAACCAGAGATGTGAAAATGCATAGTATTTTCAGGGGGGCTAGGAGCACTTTAAATGTGACATTTGAGGCAAGGATTGGCCATGCTACTAGAAACAAATTAATTAGAATCAAACTTTGGAGGATTTTAAATTATTTGCTGAGGAATTTGATCTCTGTTTTCTAGACCGTTGGGACCATGGGGGTATATAAGAAGGTAAGTGACAAAATCAGATCTGGGTTAGGGAGTAAAAATCTGAGGGAGACATAAAGGATGATTTGGAGAGAAAAGAATGAGTGACCTGAGAATAAATTAAATTAATCTTGCTATAATTCACATAGAACAAAATGATTGAGAAGTAGATGAAGTTAGAATGGAATATTAAACCAAAAAGACTCAATATCATTTGCTTGAAAATTTAATTCGGGTTTGTGGCTGAAATGGCCACATCGATATGAAGACATATAGGGGCGCCTGGGTGGCTCAGTCATTGAGCGTCTGCCTTCGGCTCAGGGCGTGATCCCAGCGTTCTGGGATTGAGCCCCACATCAGGCTCCTCTGCTATGAGCCTGCTTCTTCCTCTCCCCTCCCCCTGCTTGTGTTCCGTCTCTCCCTGGCTGTCTCTCTCTCCATCAAATAAATAAATAAAATATTTTAAAAAAATATGAAGACATATATTTGTTGCTTATAAATGTATCCTTTATTATTAAATCTTATTTTACAATCTAATTTCAAATGTTTATAATTTATAATCAATGGACTGCATATTAACAATACATTGTTTTGAATTGTGTTGAATATGTGATGATCAATAGTAGTGTCTGTGATATAGACTTCAAAAATATATAGACAGTAATAGGTTATTTCATAGATTAAAATAAGATCTTATGGTTTATTTGTAAAGTCTTACACATTAAAAATTGCCTTTAGAATTATGGTTGTCTTTTTGAATTACCTATATGGCAGTCTGGCAGCTGAAATCACCAATACACATATTTAGCCTTTCTTTTCATCCTTAGTCTTGAAAATCTAGCTTTCAGCTGAAAATACATTCCTGTTTAAATCCAGGATTTAGCAGACATCTTGTCTGCAAATGGTCACTAGCGTCTTAATCCAGGTAACATTTCCTCTTCACTTTGGTCCTTTGCTTCCCACATACTGAGGTTCACTGCTGATAGCAAAGCAGAATACACAACCATCTGTCGGGCCCCAGGGGAGTTTGTTATTATTCACTGGCTCCTCACGGTGTAAGGTGAATACTCCAACAAGGTATGATTGAGTAAATAGGAAGAGAAATTGTCTCCAAGTAGAAACTACCAGCTGTCAACACCATCAATAACAAAAGAGAAGGGAAGCAGCCTCAAGAGACTGTGTTGCCGCTTGGGAATTGATTCCTCTGCCTGCTGAGGAGGGGTTTTAACTGAAGAGTAGCATTTGTTACAAGTGGCAGCATTTCATAGTGTCTTTCCAGATATAGTTTATAGTGTCTCAAACACTTACTTTGGCATAGGTAGCCAGTTATATTTAAAAGGAAGGAAAAACAAAAAGATTTATCTTCATATATGATGCTTCCTGTGGGTTTGGGGTATATCAGTAGGACATTGGCTCGTGAGATCATTAATTCTAAATGGAACACAGTTAAGTGTTAAAGTCTTCCAAGACTTAGGAAGGAGAGCAAGGCATGACATAAACTGTAATAAATATTATTTTCTTTGTCCAGAAGTACAATAACTTATTGCAGTATTTTAAGACAGTTTTCTAAGAAGAAATAATAAAATCTACCCAGTATAGTATTTTTTTTTAAGATTTATTTATTTGTTTTAGAGAGAGAGGGCATGTGCACAAGGTGGGTGGAGGGGCTGAGGGAGAGGGAGAAACAGATGCCCTGCTGAGCCAGGTGCCTGGGGGGCTCCCTGTGGGGCTCGATACCAGGACCCTGGGATCATGACCTGAGCCAAAGGCAGACGCTTAACTGACTGAGCCACCCAGGCGCCCCTAGACTGAAAATTTTAACTTCTTTTCCTTCTCCTTTCTCCTTGTTCTTGCCCATTTCTATACTACACAATGAAATATGTATGATGGTAGGCATTTAGGAGTGTTTTCTTCACTGCTGCATTTCCACTTTTACAGTATTACCTGACGGATAATATACCCTTAATACCTATATGTTGATTGAATGAATAAATTAAAGCTTAGAGCATCTAGAAATGAAATTTGATATATTAGAGAAAATGTAACACAACAGTTTAGAGTCTGAAATAATAATGTGATGAAGGTAGAAGCAAGGAATAAATTTTGATCCTTATCTCATGCCAAACACCAAATTTAATTCTAGGTGAATTACCCAGTTCATACAGAAAAAGAACAACAACAAAAAATAGATAAGTATTCTTAAAATGTCTAGCTAAGGATAATTATTTTTTTATTCAAGAAGGCAAATGTAGGCACTTGAAATAAAAATGTTACAAAGAAATTTAAAATAGCATAAAAGAAAATACTGATAGATTTGATTATATGAAACATGTACCAAATATGTGTGTATATGTCTGTATAATATACACATACATATTCATAATTTAAATTAAAACTGGATAAAAGTTCAATAACTTAAGGAAGATACTACATACCAAGATATGAATTGGTAATGGACAATTAATAAACAGGTTAGAAATAGGTTTATAAAATAATCCTAGCAAGCAGTTGGTCAGGATGTAAATTTTTGGAATGCCTTTTTGAAAAATAAATTATCTATCCTTATTATAAGCCCATTTCACAATATTCTTACTAGTACTAAATTCTTCCCGAAAAACAAAGCAGAGTCACAAGTGCACACACAGGCATAGATTTTTATCTGAAAGTAAAAATACATTATCCAGTTACTTTAATAAGCATTTCAATTATTACAGGAATATATTATTTTATGTGTTTGTTATTCATTTATTTTTTTTAAAGATTTTATTTATTTATTTGACAGAGAGAGAGAGACAGCCAGAGAGAGAGGGAACACAAGCAGGGGGAGTGGGAGAGGAAGAAGCAGGCTCCTAGCGGAGAAGCCTGATGCGGGGCTCGATCCCATAACGCTGGGATCACACCCTGAGCCGAAGGCAGACGCTTAATGACTGCGCCACCCAGGCACCCCTGTTATTCATTTATGTTTCCTATTTTGCAAATTATCTTCTTCATATACAAGATGGTCAAACTCTATTTTGAGTCTTTGTGTTTCTTATCAGGTCAAGAGTTACATTTGTAGCAGTCCGCTGGGTGTCAGTCCTGGAAGGGGCCCATGACATCTCAAACAAAACATGTTGGAAAACTGAGTTCATTGCTTATTGTCAATGTTGTTTGCTCTATTTTTGAAACTTGACTTAATTAGATCATCATTTTTAGTTATTCTTGTTCACAGCCTGGAGTGGTAACTCACCCTTCCACCCTCTGCTACATAAGTAAGCTAGCATATCCTGTTTCTTCTGCTAAACGTGATCTCATCTGCCCACATACCTGCCTTGGCTCTTGTATAGCTGTCATTACCTTGAGGTTCCTCATAGTTACTTGAAAGTTCTTCCTTATTCATAACTGCTCTAGTTCTGGTTTGTCCTACATACGTTTGCCAGGGTAATGCTCCTAAAGGGCACATTTGATCATTTCCTTCTCTTGTTCATAAACCTTCAAAATTGTTTTATTCTCTAGCTCCAACCCTCAATGTGCCATACTTATGACGCCAGTTGCCAACCTCAAACCTCAAGAACATACCAGATTTTACTCTCAAATGCAGTTAATTGGCTATAGAGGAGCATCTGTGTGTGTGTGTGTGTGTGTGTGTGTGTCTGTGTGTCTGTGTGTCTGTGTGTGTGTCTGTGTCTGTGTGTGTCTGTGTGGTTTGTCTTTTTGCTATTTGGTAATCTCAACAAAAATCTTTAAATGTTAGGGTTATGGTTAGGGTTTGGATTAGGGTTAAAGTTAGGCTTCTCCAAGTGCATTTGCATCTGCTTACCATTTGGAGGTCTCTCTGTTAGGAACCCAGTCTCCTTTGTTAGATTTATTTTCTGCTCTTTCTCTTCCCAAACCACAGTTTTCTCCCTGAAACTTTTTTTTAAAAGATTTTATATATTTATTTGAGAGAGAGAGAGACAAAGATAGTGACGGAGAGCACGAGCGAGAAGAGAGAGCACAAGCCAGAGGAGAGGGAGAACAGGCTCCCCACTGAGCAAGGAGCCCAATGTGGGGCTCGATCCCAGGACCCTGGGATCATGACGTGGGTGGGAAGCAGAGGGTTAACCCACTGAGCCACCCAGACGCCCCTGAAATTTAATATCTACATATATAAGAATCACTGACTTTGGCAAAAATTTAGAAATGCTGTTTTCTGGCTTTATATTTTTAAAGTTAAAAACTCTTTAATCCTATTATGCATTCAGCTCTGGAATCGTAATTGATTGTGCAGGCAGTTCTGAGGCCACAGAAACCAGGCGGTCTTCCTGTGGAGAACTGACCCCATCAACATTCTGATGAAAATGGAACTTGGGCTGCCCTCTAACATTTTCAGGATCCGGAGCACAAGTCCACATGGAAGCTCACATATATTCCTGTGGCCTTGATTATTAATATGGATCACAAATTTTATGTGGGTCCTGCTCTTTAAAGATTGTCTCATTTCTTCATTTAGGCTTTTTTCCCCCCCTTGAATTGCACTTTCATATTTTCTTACTATCAGAAGCATTATTCTTTCATGACTTAGTCACAATGACAGGTAGGTTTAAAAATAGCATGTATTCATTATTACAACTTTGAATATATATTTATAAAAATGTAAATTAAAGTAAATGAAATATATATAGTGAAAAATATTTTATTTGTACTTTTAGTTGTCATTTACCTGTTAAATAATTAAAATGAAAATTATCAGTTAAAGATAAAAAACATGATACAACAAAATCAAAATGACAAAAATTTTGCATAAAGCTATTTTTATTTTATACATTCAATTAAATATCATTAAAGATGTTAGAAAAGTAGAACTACTCCCAATTCTATGCCCTAAAGTTATCTGGTTACATTATAAAGAATGGGGATACGCTTCATGAATGTTATGTTTACAGCACATATACAATTTCAAGAGGAAGATGAATTGTTTAATATTATAAATGTATATCAACTTCCATTTGCCACTGTTGTGAAAATCATTTCTAATTCATGAGTTTCTTTATCACAAATCACAAATGGGAACATCAAGATAAGCAAGAAAATAGATGTTTAGAACTACCAGGAATCAATACCTAATTATGAAAGAATCTACTGCATTCTTGCTGTCTGCGAAGAAGGATTTGACAGGTTAATTAATTTGTCTTTCCTCTTATCTAAGCACATCCATCCCTCAAATCCTACATACATTCTGTATCAATATCTATCTTGAACATTGGCAGGAATACAATATACAAACTTCATGGCACCCAGATGGCCGTTGTAATTTATCTTGAGGTCATAGGGCTCTTGTCCTATATGGAGAATTGTTTCCTTATGACCTGAAAGGTGTTATCACTAGAGTGGGTGTTTAGAGTTTACAGATGGTGCTCTGCGAAGTGCTGAGAGCTAGACTCTGAATGGACTCCTGTGTATTCTTTCAAAAATGTATCTTTCTGTTTGTGCTTGTGAAATGTGCCCCCAAAATGCTGGTCCTCTCTTGCTGGGGTGTGAAAGCAGTATCAATACAATCCATAGGTTTCATATAATCCAAAGATTATATGCCAATTTTTCATGATAACTTCATGACCTTCATGAGTTCTAAGTTATATAAGAAAAAATAAACTCTTACTTTAAAATAAATCTTGGAAGAAATAGGTAAAAAGTCGCCTTAGCTTTTCCTGGTAAAGAACCAGTGTTATTTATTATGGCCAGGTTGTCAAAAACTATGTATGTCTGTATATATGTCTGTATGTATGTATCAGTTACTCAAGTTTCCATTGATTTGAACTTCTTTAGTTCTCATACTCAGTAAATCCAATCCTTCCAAATTCTAACTTCCATCTACCATTTTGGAGTCCACAGTCCATGACCCGTTACCAAAAGTAAATCTCGCGAGCATTTTAATTCCCTTGCTTTTTTCTCCCTCTATATGTCTTATCCCTGGAGAAAACCCAACTCACTTTCTCCTCCTGGTATGTTTGTAAGTGGTAAACACCTAGGAAAACAACAATAACAACATGGAATTTTTTTTTAATAAAGATTTTATTTATTTATTTGACAGAGAGAGAGACAGCCAGTGACAGAGGGAACACAAGCAGGGGGAGTGGGAGAGGAAGAAGCAGGCTCCCCACTGAGCAGGGAGCCCAATGCGGGGCTGGATCCCAGTACTCCAGGATCACACCCTGAGCCGAAGGCAGACGCTTAATGACTGAGCCACCAAGGTGTCCCAACAACATGGAATGTTAACCAAGCTTCCTTTATTTTTTATTTTTATTTTTTTAAATTTTTTGAGAGAGAGAGATAGAACAAGTGCAAGTGTGGGAGGGGCAGAGGGGGAGAGAGAGACTCTTATGCAGGCTCCATGCCCAGAGCGCAGCCCGATGCAGGGCTCCATCTCAAGACCCCGAGATCGTGACCTCAGCTGAAATCAAGAGTTGCATGCTTAGCTGACTAAGCCACCCAGGTGCCCCCAAGCTTACTTTAAATTAACAACCAGAAATGTCAAATCAGCAAACAGCATTGCGCATTAATGCTCCACAATTCCCTTATGTGTGTGCTTCCTCGCTCTCCAAAGCTACTGGTTCACATTTCCTCTTCCCTCAGCTATTGCACACACATCCCCTACTCTTCTACTCAAACACTGGTATTATCTTACCTTTCGACGAGAGAAGAAAAATTATAAGAAGCCAACTTTTCATCGCATTGACAGCAAAAAAGTTTTGTCCTCCCTCTTGTTACAATGGACAATTGCCTCTGCTTTCAAATTCTTGGACCTATCTGCATCTCATTCCTTTCTGCTGATTTTAAGGGACTTTCTATCTGTACTTTCCCGTCATAGCCTGGGGGGTATCAATTTCACTCATGCTATTTCATTAATCCCCTCATATGTCAAAATACTCTATGGTCTTCTATCATGCAACAAAAGAAAATTTCCCTCTGCCCAATATCTCCTTTAAACTACATCTTTCTAATAGGTATCTTTCTGAACAAAAGTTAAAGAAAAAACCCTCTCTACTGTTATCTACACTTCTGCCACTCCTAAATTTGGTATTAGTCTCCCTTTACTCCACAATCCCCTAGGTAATTTCACTAATGCTCTGTTTTATATGACAGCTTTAGGTTAATAATCTCTCCCTATCACTTCAGAGTTCTGTACTATCTTATTAATTACTTGAAATATGCACTTGCATATCTTGTAAGCTCAAACTTATTCTTAAAATAGAATACTTATTTCCCACCTCCACCTGCATACCCAGAAGCTGCTTTTCCCCCTATCTTTCCTAGTTTGTGAACCAAAAAATTTAGGAATTTTTGTTATGTGTTTTATAATATTATGATTCATAATAAGAAATATATATTTAGTCTCTGTCCCCTTCTCTGGCACAGAGCTCCTAAAACCATTGGAATTTCCTAAATGATAAGAGCAATAAAGTTATCTTTTCTGTTACTGAGGTGACTTTTGGTTCACACCTAAAGATGGGGTCTGGTTGCCAGAGAAGCCAATCACATGATTAAAGGTGGAACTTTGAGTCCTTCCCTCTCCCACACACACCTCCAGGCAGGGAAGAGGGGTTGGAGATCGAGTTCACCAACAGCTAATAATTTAATCAATTGTACCTAGGTAATGAAGTCTCCATAAAAACCTGAAAGGACAGGGTTCAGAGAGCTTCCAGTTTTGTGACATGTGGAGATGTGGGGAAAATGAAAGGGCCTGGAAGCTCTTTGTCTTTTCTCCTGGCCCAGTCCTGTTCATTTTTCAACTGTTTCTGGGCTATATCCTCTTATAATAACCAATAATACAATACATAAGCCACTCTAGAAAATTAATCAAACCCAAGGAGGGGGTTTTCAGAAGTGCAGATGATAACCTGGCCTTGCAATCGGCATCTGAAAGCTAGGGAGGAGGCCATCTAGTAGGACCGAGACCTTAACTATGTAGGATCTGATGTCATCTCAGGGTGAACATTATCAGAATTCAGTTGAATTGTATGACAATCAGCTGGTGTCAAAGCATTCCTTTGGTGCTCTGGTGCTTCTTGACATGCACATCAGAATGGGCCGCTCAGAAGCCTTGTTTCTTTTGCTATCTGAATCCATTCGGTCAGCATCACTATTTTCTGATGCATGCTAATTCAGTCCAATTGTCTCTACCTCTGTTACTACCACATTGTTTTTAAATACCATCATTTCGCATCTGAACATTCCAATACATCTTTGCTATTCAGATCTATAGCAGTGGCAGGCATCTCCTGGGAGCATTTCAGAAATGCAGGATTCCAGGGGGGACTGGATGGTGCAGTCGGTTAAGCTTCTGACTCTTGGTTTCAGCTCAGGTCGTGATCTCGGGGTTGTGAGATCCATCCCCACGTCATTGAACTCTGTGCTCAGCACAGAGTCTGCTTGAGATTCTCTCTCCCTCTTCCTCTGCCCCTCTTGCTTGTGCTTTCTCTCTTTCTCTAAACTAAATAAATAAATCTTAAAAAAAGAAGAAATGCAGAATTTCAGGCCTGCCTCAGATCCACTTAATTGGAATCTGATTTTTATTTATTTTATTTATTTATTTTTTTTAAAAGATTTTATTTATTTATTCGACAGAGATAGAGACAGCCAGCGAGAGAGGGAACACAAGCAGGAGGAGTGGGAGAGGAAGAAGCAGGCTCATAGCGGAGGAGCCTGATGTGGGGCTCGATCCCACAACGCCGGGATCACGCCCTGAGCTGAAGGCAGACGCTTAACCGCTGTGCCACCCAGGCGCCCCTGGAATCTGATTTTTAATAACATCCATCCTTCATGCAATTTGTGTGCACATTCAAGTCTAAGAAGCCCTGATCTATGTAATCTAACTCCTGCCTGTCTCTCTGGGCTCATTTATTAGACTTCACCCGTGGCCTGTGATGACCTCCCTTTCCCTTAAATCACCACATTCTTTCTCTACTTTGAATCTTTGTAGTGATTGCGTTCACTATCTCATGATGCTTTCCCCTAATCATCAGTGGCTGGATCCTTCTTGCCATTCAGGTGTTTGGCTGAGTGTTCTCTCCTGAGACTGTTGGGATACAATTTTTAACAGGTCTCTCAGGGTTCTGCAAGTCTTGTCTTCAATCTCTTTCCCTCCACCTTCTCAAGGATGTTTGTGTAGTAGACGACTGTGCAATTACAGAGAGTGCTCCGTTCTGGAGCAGAAGACAGGTTTGTTCACTGTCCAGGAAGAAAATAAAGGCAATGTCTCCCTCTGAGCAGAAGTTGGAAAGATTCATTAGCAGCCCACTTTTAAAAATTGGGGTTTCCCAAGCTTGAATTTCTTCATTGTGCCACAAACCCACTGTTAGCATAGCATCCCATTGAGCATGGCTATGCATCACCCTTCTTGGACTTGGGGGCACAGGAACTGTTTAAACATGAGGCTTATACTGTCTATTGTACTATGAGTAATAAAATCCTTTGCCTTCTCCCATTATCCACAACTGTGGGCTGAAATAAATGGACTTTGGAAAGAAAGAGAAGACTAATAGGGAATACGTGAGTTCTGTTAAGCAAGTGGAGCCCTGAAACGAGGGTGACCAGTGAAAAAGTGGAGCGTCATTTCTGCACGGCAATACTAATGTAACTGCCAGAAAAAATTAAGAGTACTTAGGAGTTACTTTTTCCTTTAGAACATCTCAAATGGTTTTAAACAGTTAAACCATACTGTTTTGATTATTCATTTTTTTCCCCTTTCTTCACCATTGAAACTAAACTAAAACACGTAGGTAAACCACACCAGACTATGAAATGTACAAAAACACCAATCAGGGGCAGCCTGGTGGGTTAGTTGGTTAAGCATCTGCCTTTGGCTCAGGTCATGATCCCTGGATCCTGGAATCAAGCCCCATATCAGGTTCCCTGCTCAGTGGGGAGTCTGCTTTTCCCTCTCCCTCTGCCCTGGTCATGCTCTCCCTCTCTCTCTCAAATAAATAAATAAAATCTTTAAAAAAATAAAGATTCAAAAACATCAATCAGTTTTTACTTCATTACTGTTGCCTGAGTAGCTTCATGGTTCTGAGTAAAAAACTGTAACTCCTTATTCTTTAACGGGTTCTAAATATTAGGAGAGAAATTTATAACGAATTATGTGTTCCTCTGCATGGCCAAACTCTATACTGAACTTTTGGATATGAAAACCTCATTATTTCAAGATCTTAATTAATAGCATTTCTTAAGTATTAATAAATAGCAACCATTATTAAATTAATATTATTATTCAATTCCTACAATGTAATTTGAAATATATTCATTTAACTGCATTTCTGACAAATTTATTATATTTATTAGGTCTTTAAAGAGTTGTGGCAAGGTAATGTGAGAAAACCCACATCAGGAGAATTATTCATAGAGAACTACTAGACAAAAATATGACAGGGATTGTTGGTTATTGTGTTAAACTTAACGATCCTTGTTAACATGATATCAAATTGTATATTGTTATTTTATTTCATATACATTGACCACCATTCAAAATAAAGTCATTGCAAGAAAAAACTAAATGTAGCTGAACTTATAACATAAAGAGAGGAAAGTGGCTTATTCACATTATCTAGGCACTTAAATTTCCAATATTCTCAAAGTGAGTCATCAGTAAGACATATCTAACAAACATGCTACTAAAATCCCAAAGTGCTGTGATAGAAGTCAAGCATTTAGAATGAGGGAGGTGATGGTTCTGTTCTGTTGTCTACTGGCCACATCACACAGGGTAATTTGTTCAGCTTTAGACCCGTATTTTAAGAAATATGATGACAATTCAGAGAATAATGGAAATGGTAAGAATATTCAAAATCATCAAAGATTGGGTAATGAAGTTAAGAATATGTATCCTACGGGGCGCCTGGGTGGCACAGTGGTTAAGCGTCTGCCTTCAGCTCAGGGCGTGATCCCGGCGTTCTGGGATCGAGCCCCACATCAGGCTCCTCCGCTATGAGCCTGCTTCTTCCTCTCCCACTCCCCCTGCCTGTGTTCCCTCTCTCGCTAGCTGTCTCTCTCTGTCGAATAAATAAATAAAATCTTAAAAAAAAAGAAAGAATATGTATCCTCTATAAGAGAAAGCTCACAGTTATCTTCAACCACATGTGAGTAATTGTCATGAGGAAGCTGACTTGTTCTGTACTTCTGCCTTGAATTTCTGAGTTGTTGATAGGACAGTAAGGGAAGAAAAACATTGCAAGACTAACATTTGAGCAGAGACTTAAATAATGTGATGCGGCAGCCCCTATAAAGATCCAGATGATCAAGAGCACTACTGGATAAGGGGACTGCCACTGCGGGATAAGGGGTGAAATGAGAACAGGGAAGGAAGAAAAAGCAAGATTTTATACACATAACATATGCTATGCATACGTGAGTGTGTCAACATTACATCAAGGAAATAATTATGAATGTATGCTCTTAAAATCCGTCTTTTCAAAGGAGCATCTAGGCACTCATATGTCTTTTATACAATGGATAATAATTCTAAAAGGTTGGTTTAATAAGAAAAACTGCTTCTTCAGATTTATTTTCAAACTACATTACTGTCAATAAACAGTAATAACCAGTTTAACTGAAAGTTATGTGGAATAACACTCGGAAATGTTTTTTCATAACAATTTAGGAAAAATCATTGTAACACAGGGGCCCTGAGTGGCTCAGTCGGTTAATCGTTACGCATTTGCCTTTCCCTGGGGTCATGATCCCAGAGTCATGGGTATAAGCCAGCGTCTGGCTCCCTGCTCAGTGGGGAGTCTGCTTTTCCCTCTCCCTCTGCCTCTCCCCCCTCATTTTCTCTCTCTTGCTCTGTCTCTCAAATACATTTTAAAAAAATCTTTAAAAAAATTCAACATAAATTTATGTTCTGTGTATATAAGCAGGACTTTGAAAATCTTAACAGTAAAACTATCAGCTGACTAGTCAAAGGCAAATTATCTGCATTGCAGTTTATCTTCAAATACTTCTTTTGTCAAGTTTGGTTGATATGTTATCAGTGATTTTGCTAATTCACCCTTTGGCTGTCTGCTTCTAACTTTCTATTATTATTATTATTATTCTCCTCAAGCTTTCAGTAGATTACTTCAGGAAAATTTCCTTCTATAGATGTCAATAATATTGTTATAGCCCCAATGGTTTTTTCCTGGTTATAATTTCTGACACAGAGAATCTTAAAAATTCAATGTTAGGTCATTGTCATCTTGTGAGAATTGCATTTAAAATTCACTAAATGAGCTGGAGGAAGAAAATTAGCACAAAAGGAAGCCAGTAAGTAAAAATATTTTTTTTTCTGAAGATAGTCTATCTAAAATTATGTGATATTTACAAAGTATATCTAATATAGTACCAATATACTTTTCACAAATTTAAAAGGAGGACATGTATTATTATACAAATTTTGAAAAACCGGGAAACACACCAATAGACATTGTATGACTTGTAAAAGTTGAGTTGAAGAGTAAGAGTTGGACTATCTTCTAGCTCAGGGTTATTTATACTTCTAGACAACCACTTTTCCTAAAAAGGCTTTACTGCCAAGTTGAAGAAACTGGTCAATTAAAAATAATGACAAGTCTAACAAATTACATTAAATATGCTAATATATACAGCCTAATATATTCCTCCTCAAATCTTCAGTATATTTGACTGTGTAACTTTCTATTCTACTTGAAATTATGTTCTCAGTTTTCAAGGTCTTAGACATTCACCAGTCTTCTGATTCTTTTTTTTTCCAATTTCTCTTACTGTTTTATCTTTTCAGTCTTCCACTGGAGGGTTCTAGACTTGCTTTTCAGAATGCATCCACTTCTTTAAAAATGCATTTTTCTCATGGAACAATTCTCTGATATTTATTTCCAATCATTGTGTGATTCCCCACAATTCAGACTTTACTCTGATAGATCTTTTGGAAAGGAATGTGTAGGTATGTGTGGATGGAAACTAAAGAAGCCAGAAACATTTGCAAAACACATTTGTTGAAAAATGTGATAAGTGAAACAAAGTTGAATTAATAAAAAAAGTTTATCGAAATTGAAGAACTGGGGTGCTTGGGTGGCTTAGTGGGATAAGCCTCTGCCTTAGGCTCTGGTCATGATCCCACGGTCTTGTAATCGAGCCCTGCGTAGGGCTCCCTGCTCAGTGTGGAGTCTGCTTCTCCCTCTGCCTCTGACACGCCCCCTGGTTGTGTTCTTTCTGTCAAATTAAAAAAAAACAAATAAATTAAATTAAATTAAATCTTTAAAAAAAAGAATTGAAAAACTGACTTTAACTACTATGGCTATGGGACAAAATTAATTTCTGTTTCAAGACTTTTTTATTTCAATTTTTAAAAATTTCAATATGTTTTCAAGTCTCTTTATTTACACTTTCAAAATACTAAGGTAAGAGAATAGAGTAAATAAGACATTAATTAGCAGAAGATGAAGTAAGGGTTACTGTCACTAAGAGGGAGGGACAAAAGAGCAGCAATAAATAAGATCCATAAAAGCGGCAAAGTGGTCTATTTGTTTTACTTCCATAACCCCAGCACCTACAAAAATGTCTACTGCACTCTAGTTGTTCAATAAACTTTGTCTTAGAAAATGAATGACTGTTCCAATAAAAGTAACTAACACAGAAAGTGTATTTATCATATATTTCTACTCTCTAGAACAGTGGTTCTCAAAGTTTTCAGGCTTAAAATTCTTTTAAACTTAAAAAATGTTGAGAACAGGGAGTCCTGGGTGGCCCAGCTGGTTAAGCATCCAACTCTTGGTTTTTGCCTCAGGTCATGACCTCAGGGTTGTGAGAGAGAGCTCCCACCACCACTGGAGAGAGCTCCACACCAGTGCAGAGTCTGCTTAATAACCCTCTCTCCCTTTCCTTCTGCTTTTCCTCCTGCACACTCTCTCTCTAAAATAAGTAAATAAATCTTAAAAAAATGTGAGGATCCAAAAGAACTTCTATGTATATGTAATATGAGGTTATCTACTGTCCTATAAAGAATGATATTAAAAATGTATATACTAAATCTTTTTTTAAAATAATAATGAACCTGGGGTGCCTGGGTGGCGCAGTCCTTAAGCGTCTGCCTTCGGCTCAGGGCGTGATCCCGGGATTCTGGGATCGAGCCCCACATCAGGCTCCTCTGTTGGGAGCCTGCTTCTTCCTCTCCCACTCCCCCCGCTTGTGTTCCCTCTCTCGCTGGCTGTCTCTCTGTCAAATAAATAAATAAAATCTTAAAAATAATAATAATAATAATAATGAACCTGTTATTATTGATGTATTTTTGAAAAAAAATGCAAGAAATTACTGAGGAAATTGAATTGTTTTATATTTTTCAATATTTTTAATGTATATCTTTCCAGATAATAGTAGATATTCTTCTTTGGTGCTATACCAAAACATAACAAGCAGCTGTTTCTTAAAAGTCAGTTTCAGTGTGAACTCTGAAAACTTATCAGGAGTTTTTGCACTGTGTGACACTAAAATCCACTGGACATACTTGCATTTTGAGCAGACGTTTTAACCATGCATGATTTTTTAACATAATATATTGATCGTTTGGAAAGTATTGATTTTTTGGATTATGAAAAACACTTCTGAATGTTGACGCATTTTATTAGAAAATATAAAAATAATTGTGTTCATTAATGTTCTCATCAGGAAAGTATTTAAGCGCTAGAAATTGTCAAACTCGGGGGGTAGATACACATTTTTCAAAATTCTAATATTGGCTCTTAAGCTCAAATTTTAAGCTGTCTTTCTTAAATGTCAGGCTAAACTAGTTTATTTTTGAGAAAATATCTGCCAAATACCTACGCCTGTATAACCACATTCTCTCTCGGTCATTCTTTCAAACATAATTGTGCTTTATTTGAAAAAAATGACTAGTTCAGCTCTCGAACAATCACACAGATACTTACACTAAAGGCAACAATTGTACTCAGCTATGTAACATATTTTTTGCATATTTTCACTGCATGTATTTTCACATATAATATTAAAAATGCACACTTACTATTGCTAATATTTAATAATATTTTATATCTTCATTGAACATGAGAACTATTTATTTGTTTTTTTATAGTGAGCACTTGCTGATGAAAAACACATTGATTACTAGAAGTGCTTGGTGTTACTGTCTTGATTCATGCGAAGGCAACAGCGGTTCTACTCACCATTGAGTTTGCAACCTTAGTATACAAATGAGCACAGTGAAAAAAGCAAATAACATTCTACTCTTATTATGAAGTTAGTTTCGATGTCAGGGACCTCCTGAAAGCACCGTGGGGTCCTCACACAAGTCCAGGAACTGCGCTCGGCAAACTGCTCTTCTACGAGGTCATTAGCATTTGATTTCATTTTCTCTAAATACAGTCCAGTAAAACATAGTTTCTGAATGTATTTTTTCTACATGTCATTGTTCATTTTTGTAACTGTAAGTAACTGTCAAATTCTATAACTACAAACAAAACAAAATAGCATCTGGCAAAAGCTTAAATTTGTGAAAGAACATGTGTTGTCAACTTCTTGACCAGATTGGACTGATATTGATTGTTTTCTGTTTATGTCGAAGGCAATGTTTTATGCTACTTTGGATTTATTCTTTCAGGCTTATTTATTGCGCCATCCCTGACTTTGTTACAGCACTGACCCTTTGTTATCAGCTACAATTCTAGTATTGACAGACAAATTTTAGCTACAGAGTATCAGTTAATACATAGCTGGGGAATATGCAGGTCTCATCTTTATGAAGCATTATGTACATATTAAGTAATATTATTGATCTCTTATTGACTATTATTAATTAAAAATAATGCATTTGCTGTCTTCATCATTGATTATTTTTTGAATGATTGTATCATTGTGATTGGCCTAGTTTGAGCTACATTGCAGTCCTTTAACTAGGATCAGGCATATTATCTGATAAATTTTATCCAGTGGAGAAAGCATAAATCTCTAGGAAAAGATGGCACTGTCAGAAAAAGGAAAATATTTGGATTTGGCCAGAGTTACTAAGCAGACGACTTAACTCTAATTTATAAGCACTGCACATCCAGTCCCTAATATCTTGGATATCAGGTCCAGTGAGCCAGGAAACAAGAATTCCAAGAAGGGTCCCCTAGTAGCCTCACTATGGATTGCTACCCGAATGACAGAGAGAATGGAAAAATTGGAGTACATTCACCACTGTGGAGTTTGCATGAGGGTATATAAAGACATAAGCTTTATTTCAGAAAATTATGATTTTGTGTTTCTGTAATTATAACTAAAAATTTAGCATATGAATTTTTGAGTGAATTAACACAATTCAATAAATATTACATCTATAATATTCCAAACAATGCATTTAAAAAGGAAGTATTCATTGATGTAAGTGAATTATCTGTATATGGCAAAAACAAATTTAAAAAAATTTACTGTCTTCTTTTCTAACATCAATTTATAGACATAGTCTGGGATATTGGTACACAAGCCAATTTCTCTGTGAAAATAGAGAAAATCATCAATTGTATTTGTGATGGCTTTGCGATGTGTTAACTTGGAGAAGCTAAACTACATTTCCCAGGATCTTTATCGATTTATTTCCAATTAGCCTGGGCCTTGAGAGATTCTGTTGGAGATTTAAAGGGCAAAAATAAAACAGCAACCATTTTGTATACTTCCTGAAGGTAGATTTCCTGAAATGGCAGATGAGCATACAGCTAGTCCATATTCCCCTGCATCCTCCTTCAGCTTTTCTGAATCCTGTGCCTTGTAAATGTGTTTTCCTTCATAATGAAGGGCCCCCTTGCCTTCTATCAAGGTCAGAGGCAATTAAAAGCTGACATAAATTTCTGTCTGTGGGTCTGAGGGCTCCAGCTCATATCTGTGGTGCCAGCTTATTCTTCCTCTTCCCGTCTTCCATCCGTCTTCCTTTCCTGACTGCCTGCTGTTCTCTGGATTCAAGCTCCAACATCAGACATACCAACAGGTTTACAGAAACTGCTTAACCAGCTCCCATACTCCCGTAAGGTCAAATCTCTGTAAGGTACAATAGCAGTTACTTTCATGTATAACAAAAATTTGGGGGAGGATAAAATAAAATCTAAATTTACTTTATTCCTAGTATGTGAAGAGAAACTTTTTGTAAAGTATTTTCTCAAATTTTCTGGGTTCGTACATGTGGAAGGCAATAACGCAACTGAAGAATTAGCAGAGTTTGCACAATGTTTTAGAAAGTGTGTTAACCTATGTTGAATGCACTTTGGAAATTTTAGAGAGAAGAACTTCACACTCAGCAGCAACCATCTGTTGAAGAGGGAAGATGACAACATTGGGAAACATTGCCTTTGAGAGATAAGTTGATTTATTTTATCATCTCAGGCCGGAAGAGACACAGCAACAAAAATGGAGCCTTTTACCTATTGTTCTCACCAGCTTCTAACTTACTACATAACTGACATTTTTATCGTGCTGTTCTATCTCCCGCTGATGGGATGTAAGTTTTCTGAGGAGGGACATCTTTTACTGTTTTGTTAATTAAACACCCAGGCACAAATTAAGTGCTCAGTAAGTATTGAAATGACAAAGGAATAAATGAATGAGTAAATGTATGAATGGTTGGAGTCTCTTCTTTTCCTCAGACTGTGATCCCATGGGAAAGAAACTGTATGTAATTAAAACAAAATCAGCCTTGATGCTCTTAAATTCATAGGAATGGTCTTAACTCATGAACATAACATAAATGTGCTGCTCAAGATGTTCAAAAAGAACATGACTGAGGAAAAAACAAAACAAAAATAACCCCCTCATTCCTGCTGTAGAATGAGTGTTGATATTACCCAACCTCCATATTTTGAATCCTAATGTCCAGTGTGAAGCAATTAAGAGGTGAGCCTTCGGAGAGTGGCTAGGTCATGCGAACGAACGCTCATGAGTGAGGTTAGTGCTCTTATACGTGAGGATGTAGACAGCTCCCTCATCCCTTCTGCCATGCAAGGATACAGCCGTCTAAACCCGAGAAGAGAGCTTTCACCGGAAATATGCTGGCACTCTGAACTTGGACTTCCAGTCTCCAGATCTGTAAGAAATAAATATTCGTTGTTTATGAGCCACCCAGTCTGAGGTATTTTGTTATAGCAGTGCAAACAAATTAGGGAAACTCCTTTTCTCTAAAGTTTATGTAATCTTCTTTTGCTTCTCAAGCGTCCCTTGATTTTTTCTAACCTTTTCCACTAGTAAGCACTCACATTTCTTTTCCTTGCCAACTACCCTTCTCTTGACTTATTAACTAAACGTCTGGGTTTTTAGTTTATCATACAATTCTGGTTCCATTTAACCTATCTCTTCCTTTAGCTTTTATTGTTATGAAGCTGAATCCAGTTTAGTGGGCAACATATTAAAAGTCTATATTGGAGCAATAAGAATTTTTACAAAAATTAAATCAAAACAGATTAAAGACTCAAATGTAAACTCTGAAACTGTAAAAGTCCTGAAAAAAACATAAAGGAAAAGCTCCTTGACATTGGTTGGGCAAGGAGTTTTTGGGAATGACACCAAAAGCACAAACAAAAATAAGTGGAACTACATCAATTAAAAAGCTTCTGCACAGCAAAGGAAACAGTTAACGAAATGAAAAGGCAACCTATGGAATGACAGAAAATATTTGCAAACCCTTTATCTAACCCTTTATCTTTATATGTTAATTAAATACACACACTCATGCATATACACATATATGTATATATTTATTCGTACGTATTTTTAAACTTTACTAAAATTATAATTTTCTTTGTATCCTCTGCAACTACTTAATTTTCAGTTCATGTATGTGGTAATTGGGGTTTTTGTTACTTTATTTAGCATTTGTAACTTTGATTTTTGATGCATTACACCCTCTTGGACATCACAAATGACCCATATTTATGAATGAAGTCCTGATTTATCTCAATGTCTATTTCTCCCCTGTGCTGCCCTCTGCAGTAAATGGCACAACCATTTAATCAATAGCATTTAATTCCAAATTCTTATTATCTTCTGGGCTTCTTTATTCTGATCCCAATCTAATGCATGAGGCAATGCTGTTTCTATTTCCAGAAATTATGTCCCAATTGGTAATGTTATAATTGAGGAACTAGATTAATTCAATAAGAACCCTCTAGTCAATCTAAGCATCGCATAAGGTGGAACAACCACATATCCATCATGTGCTTCACGAGATAGTGTACTAAACACTGCAAGGCGTAACCGAAATTGTTTTGTCACTCTCTCTCAAAAAATGGTGGTTAGAGAGAAATATATGAATCAGGCTTAGCAAAGTGTTGTTAATTTTTGAAAGTAAGTGCTGAGTATTGTGGATTCAATATATTATTCTTTCTAGTTATACAAATGAAATTTTCTATAATAAAATCTATAATAAAATTATATTATACATACTATGTACACATATATACACAGATATTCACAAAGCCGTAAATATATATGGCACCTAGGTACTTTTTAGACCTCCATCCCTACAAATCCCCTCCTTATTATTCTGTATCAGCCATATGACTATCTTTTTGTAGTTCCTCAGATTTACTAATCCCATAACCATTTGAGGGTTTTACATTTACTATTCCCTTGTCTGCAGTACTTTCTCTCTGATATCCACATGACTTACTCTCACACTTTATGCAGTGTTTAAAATTTTTCTTTCCAAAAAAGCCTTATGTTACCACCTTATTAAAACATCACCCTGTTAAATCACTAAATTCTACCCCTGAAACTAATGCTATGCTAGATGTGAACTATATCTTGAATTTAAATCAAATCTTTAAAGAAAAAGAAAAATAAATAAATAAAATATCATCCTCTATTATTCCCTCTCCCGACTGTGGCTCTACCTCATTAGAATGCAGGTTTAATTGAGCAGATGACAAACATTATCTGTGTGATCATCCTTGTGTGCTCAGTGCCTTGCACACACTATATACGTGCCTTCCATATATTAACTACTACATAGTAGGTAGGAAATGTTTATAAATAGGTTAATTAATTTAGTTGTTGAATTTCATTTCATTTTGATCCAAGATTTCAGTGTTTTTGAAATATTCCTAATACTGGTATTTTTCTATCTTTTTAATGGATTTATAGTTTTATTACATCCAGATCAAATAAAATTTTATTATTTCTACTTTTTGAATTTTTTCTTTCTTTCTTTCTTTTTTTTTTTTAACAGAGAGAGACAGCCAGCAAGAGAGGGAACACAAGCAGGGGGAGTAGGAGAGGAAGAAGCAGGCTCCTAGCAGAGAAGCCTGTTGTGGGGCTTGATCCCAGAATGCCGGGATCACGCTCTGAGCCGAAGGCAGACGCTTAACAACTGCACCACCCAGGTGCCCCTCTTTATTTCCTAATGTAGGAACAATTTTTGTGCTTATTCCATAGACCTTTGATGGCAGAATCTCTATAAAGAGATTATGGTAAAGAGTTGCACTATATGTATAATTGAAATTAGTCCTATTTTAATTAGATTTCTTTATTCATATATTTTGGAGTTTCATGTGAGCCTTTATGAATTAGGACTGGCAATTTTTTTTTGAGTGTAGCTCTAGTGAAATAATTTGATTTTTTATTGTTGTTTATAACTTTAATGTTTTATACTTTTATTCTTTTTCTTATTTTATTGTTTGATACTGTTTTTGGCATGTGTTTATACACATGTTAATATCACCTTATTCTGGCCAAAGATTAATGAGAGATCTTGTGTTGTGAGGCCACTAAGAAACTATTCCATCTTAGTGAACAGATAGGAATGAGAGTGATCCTTTTCTGAGTTTCGGCATTGTTTTGTCTTGATGTAGTGGAGGTATTTACGAAAGGACAGAACTGACCTTGAGAGGGTGACAGAGTAGAAAACATTGTCAAATCTGACTTGAGATGACAAATATCCTATTGTTCAAGAAAAATAACATGGAGTAGGGAGGATCTGAACTGATACAGTACTCCAAAAATTTTCCAGGAAAAATTCTGGTAACTGTGCACCCCCAAATTTTTAAAATATTTGGATGTTTGTGTTTAGTTTAGTTTACATTTCAAAGACAGCTTGCTTGTGATTTGGTTCACCCTTCTTTGCTTGAATAGGTCATAGGGTGTGCTTTCTTTAAGAAATTAAGATTGTAATTTGGAGAAACCTCAGGAGAATTAATAATATTCTTTCATAATACTTTTGATTTCATTAGGATTTATGAATATTATTTCATACTAATTTCCTTTTAAATTACCTGCATTTTTTTCCCTTAACTACACTAGCTAAATGTTGATTTTTTTCTATTTTATATGAAAAGAAAATCAGCTCTTCCATTCATTCAGTAGTTTCATTTTCTGTTTTCTACTTCATTTTTTGTATATTTATATACATATATTCTTCTGTTTCCTCCTAAATTAATGTTCTATTTCCTATCTAACTTTTTGAACTGGGTAATTATTCAGTTTATTTTCACTGTCTTTTTAATATACTTAGTTAAGTTTCTGAATATTTCTCTAAACATACTTTAGCTATACCCTACAGTTTTTTGGTAGGTCAGGGCATTAAGATAAAGTTTGTTCCAAAATTGAAAGTTGATGAGAATAACGATTTGTCCCTTTGTTTGATGTTGCTTTCCTTGGGCTCACTCCTCAAACGTTTGCAAAGTATGCTGTTATAAACCAGATAAAGATATGAGAATGTGAGAATGTGAATATGGTGTCATGTTGGCCTTCAGATATCTCACAGGGACACGTGATATTCAAGATTTTTGGCAGCTATCCCAGAGTGAAATATCTGCCCAATCAAAAGACTGGTGGGCCTGTTGCCCTTTATATCTACAGATTTGGAGGAATATCAAACAAGCTTATATAAGGTACAGAGAATAATGTTTCTACCAAGTGACCCAGATTTGCTGACATTATTATTCTAATATTTTGAAGTAATTCTGGGACAATCCTTCATTATCTTTTTATGAAGTGTAAGACTGAGGTATTTTTCACTTATTCTATTAGTGTTTTCTAAGTTCAAACCTGGCCATCACCTGCATCATAGTAAATATCTTTCTTTAATGTATAATTTAGTAAAAATGGCTTAAGGAGTCTTATTTTAAACTTTATCTACTGGAATGAACTTTGTCACTTAGTAAACTATTCTAATTGAGAAGCAGAGGAAGGAATAGGAGAGTTGAAGTAAAAAGATCTGAAGATGAGAGTTGGAGTTTCAGCGTCATTAATCAGGAACATAAAAATTTTCTTAAAACTCTAATTTATGTATTTCTCATTTGCAAAAGGGTATAAGTAGTATATTTTGAGAATTAAATGTGATAATATATGAAAACCAAATTATACAAAAGGATACTTACCACACTTGTTTTCATGATAATAACATTATATCTTATATCTTACTAATTATTAGTGTTATAATCTTTATGGATATAGTAGACTAAAGATGAGAAATAATTTTACTTTTTTAATTTTGATCAAGAGATTTGATCTATTTGAGCTAATTTCATCACATATAAAATGTGAAAAGTTTCAGAATACCAAATGAGAAAATACAGATAATTTAATGACATATTTAAACACAGTAGTTCTCTAAACTGCTGGTCAGTTTTTTGTTTTTTTTTTTTAATTATTTAGCCGGTTAACTCTTGATTGCTTTTTCACTTTGGAATGATTGCTGTTGAAGAAACAGAAGATTAAAATATAGCTATTTCATAGCAATTCCTCATTATTTCTGTGTGATAGGTCTTGTATTTGAGAAGTTTGAATTGCATTTTGGGATTATTAATAAGATTGGTATGGTTAATGTCATCCATAGCTGACTTCTATTCGGAAATGACAAATTAGATTTTCATTTCAAATGGTAAGTGGTATGTTCGTTTTTTATTCTTTGCAAAAATATTTTCTTTGATTATTTGTGTGTGTTTGCAAGAGCACTAATACATTTTTATTTGAATTAAATTAGCTTGAAATGTGCAAATGTCTATAATCAGCAGATTCAATTAACTCTTACTGAGAATTTAACCTTGTGCAAACACTTCATCATAAAAGATAAGCAAAGTAAGAAATACAGTCTTGAGTTAAACATGAGATTGACTTCACTCGGCAATTTTCACTTTACATTTATTTTACATCCGGCATTCAACTTCCCATATTGATGACATATCAAACTTAATGAGGTGGGTGGTAAGTGAACTCTACTTGTACTCTCGGAAGAAGAACACGCTCAGTTTGCCTCATTAAGATTGCATTCTGAATATAACAAGGCTGCCTGCATTTTTTTTAAATCTTGGTGATAAACCAATCCACTGATTATTTTTTTAAAGTTCAAGCAATAAATTTTTAAATGAACATGCAAACAATCTGACAAAATATTTCAGAGGCTCATAATTTTTATTTACATGATTAAGCTAAACTACAAACTAATTTAGACTATTACCCAACTTCAGTGCAACTAAAATGCAGAAGTTATATTCAAAATAAGGCTATATTCCCAGAATAGGCCATACAGTTATGAAATTTGGCCTATTATGACTATAATTAAGTTGAAAATAATGAGAGTTGCTTACTTTTTCATTACTTACAGAACATTTAAAATACAGTAGGATACCAAAAAATTGGACTTTGCCTTCAGTAATTGGCATCAGTAATGGAGTGAAAAATGTTTCATGCAGTACAAGTAGCTACTGTAAAGTCTAATGAAGATGTAAGTAATTTTGTTGGTCTATGTTAGTAAAAAAGAAATAGCTTAATAGAAATATATATATACAATATGTATCATATTTTATTATATATATTTATTAATTAAAGTTGGTGATAAATGCACACTGTGTTTTGTTGAATTGTTAATAGATATATAAGTAGAAATGTCTTGGGGCTCCTGGCTGGCTCAGTTGGTTAAGTGTCTGCCTTTGGCTCAGGCCATGATCTCAGGGTCTTGGGATAGAGCTCTGCATGGGATTCTCTGCTTAGCGGGGAGTCTGCTTCTCCCTCTTGCTCTCTCTGTGCTCTCTCTCTGTCAAATAAATAAATAAAATCTTAAAAAAAATAAATGTCTTATAGGCAAATTATAGTTTCTATATTATACTGTAATGGATGGAAGGAGATGGGCAGTGTTTGGAGGTAAATGTGGAGTTGAACAGGATTAATATTTTATTTTACCTATATATTAGAAAGATTTTACATTGGTTAATTATAGATGGACACAACAGGTGACAGAGTGTAGAAATTATCCACCCATTAAGCCCAATTCATCACAGAGTATTATTAAACATTTGAAAAATTTCCAAGTAAATACAAAAAATCCTCACAGGTAAGTAGCAGAAGTCTCTATTTATTTGGCTCACTATTCTAAAAGTTTAGATTTGAAGAAGAGAAAACATCATAAATTATTAACATAAGCTTGAATCATTAAATCATTTTTGATTTCTTGATTAACTGGATGAAATTAATTGTTGATATGTTTCCTTTTGTTTTTGTGTGACGGACATGAGAGACATAAATACCCACACATGAACACACAAACACACATCACAAGTTGATGAAAGGAATGTAGCACTAATTTGGGGGGAAGAAAAATTTCCTAGACTGCATGAACAGCTCATTAAAGTTTATAAAACTCATATGAAAGTAGAACGTGCAACTTTAATATTATGTTTGATACCACTTACCAAAACTGAAATTAAAATCATGGTTTTGACATTTAATCACAACACCTACAGTATATGGATCTTGCATTATTTTCCACATTAATCCAGTTAACCGTGTGTCCTTGCTCCTTGCCCGTATCACATGCTTAATTCAGACTTCAAACAACTAGAAGATCATTCCAGAGTATGCACCTAATGTCATTGTTACCGAACTTGTCAGTCTGCAAAACATAGGTACTATGCTCTCACCTCAAAACAATTCCAGATATCCAATCATACACACAACTGAAGCTAGACTATGGCAGTTTATTTGGTGGTGAGTATAAAATCCAATTTTCCATTTTTGAATGAAAAGTGAGTACTGCTACAACAGCACCAAAAATAATAAGATACCTGGAATAAACCTAACCAAAAAAGTCCTCCAAAAACTATAAAACACTGATGAAAGAAGTTGAAAATGACACAAAGAAGTAGAAAGACATTCCATGCTCATGGATTGGAAGAACAAATACTTTAAAATGTCTACACTACTCAAAGCAATCTACACATTTAATGCAATCCCTATCAAAGTGCCAATAGCATTTTTCACAGAACTAGAACAAACAATTCTAAAATTTGTATGGAACCACAAAAGACCTGAAAAAACCAAAGCAATGTTGAAAAGGAAAAGCCAAGCTGCAGGTATCACAATTCTGGACTTCAAGTTATGTTAAAAGTGGTAGTCATCAAAACAATATGGTACTGGCACAAAAATTTACACATACATCCATTAAACAGAATAGAAAACCCAGAAATAAGCTCATAACTGTATGGTCAACTAATCTTCTACAAAGCAGGAAAAGGACAGTGTCTTCAACAAATGGTGTTGGGAAAGCTGGATAGCAACATGCAAAAGAATGAAACTGGTCCACTTTCTTCTACCATACACAAATATAAATTCAAAATGGATTAAGGACCTAAATGAGAGATCTGAATCCATAAAAATCCTAGAAAAGAACACAAGCTGTAACACCCTTGACATTGAACATAGCAACTTTTTTCTAGATATATCTCCTGAGGGAAGAAAAACAAAAGTAGAAATAAACTGTTGGGACTATATCAAAATAAAAAGCTTCTGCACAGTGAAGGAAACAACAAAACTAAAAGGCAACCTTTGGAATGGGAGAAGATATTTGCAAATGACATATCCGATAAAGGGTTAGTATTGAAAATTTATAAAGAACTTACCAAACTCAACACCCAAAAAACAATCCAGTTAAGAAATGGGCAAAAGACATGAATACACATTTTTTCCAAAGAAGACCTACAGATGGCTAACAGACACATGAAAAGATGCTCACCATCACTCATCCTCAGGGAACTACAAATCAAAACCACAAGGAGATATCACATTACACCTAGCAGAAAGGCTAAAATTAACAACATAGGAAACAACAGGTGTTGGCAAGGATGCAGAGAAAGGGAACCATCTTACGCTATTGGTGGGAATGCACACTGGTGCAGCCACTCTGGGAAACAGTATAGAGGCTCCTCAAAAAGCTAAAAATAGAGCTACCCTATGACCCAGCAATACATTACTAAGAATTTACCCAAAGGATACAAAAATACTGATTTGATGGGGCACATGCAGCTCAATGTTTATAGCAACGTTATCAACAATAGCCAAATTATGGAAAAAACTCGAATGTCCAGTCCATCAACTGATGAATGGATAAAGGAAAGATGGTATGTGTATATATATATGCGTGTGTGTGTGTGTGTGTGCATACATACACACATATGGAATATTACTCAGCCATCAAAAAATGATATCTTGCCTTTTGCAACTACATGGATGGATCTAGAATGGTGCTAAGCAAAATAAGTCAGTCAGAGAAAGAGAAATACCATATGATTTCACTATATGTGGAATTTAAGAATGAAAACAAATGAGCAGAGGGGGGAAAAAGAGAGAGATAAATCAAGAAATAGACTCTGAATTTTAGAGAACAAACCAGTGGTTACCAGAGGCAAGGTGGGTGGGGGGAGGGGTTAAATGGGTGATGGGGATTAAGGAATGCACTCATGACAAGCCCTGGGTGATGTATGGACTTGTAGAAGCTCTACATTGTACACCTGAAACTAATACAACACTGTATGTTAACTAACTGGAATTAAAATAAAAACTTAAGCAAAAAGAAAAGTGATTAATGTATTTGTAGAGTGGTGAGTCATCAAAGAAGGGGTGACATACAGTAGCATACTGCTAGGGAAAACACTGTCATAAATGCTCTGTCTCTATTTACCTTTTATCATAAAAAAATATGATTCTCTCTATAAAATCAGTGTGTTTGAAATCATCATTAACATTGACCATGGCAGCTTATTTGATTTCTCTACAATACTAAAGTGGAAATAGAGATATGTTCATATTTATTCATATACTGGGTGACATTTGTTACTGTAATGTTAACAGTTCTGTTTGCAAATTATGCAAACCATTTTCTGATGCTCACATTAGTTTATTTTTGGCAATGTCGTTCTGAAAATAAGTGCTATGGAACTGGTCCAGCTTTTGATCAAATCTGGAATGGAAAGCCGTTCCTATAGGGTGCATCTAAAAGTAGAGTTTAGAGCTTAGTTGGTGGAGTGGGTGATGTGGTTTCATGGAAAATCAATTACTAATCTCTATTTTACCCTGTGTAATGCATACATTGATTGAGATTTTTTCAAGATTTTTAAATAGTTTTTTTTAAGTGTAGGACAATAAAAGATTTATGTTATGAAAACTAAAGTGTGCAAAATGTTGGCAAGGGCAGAGAAAACTGCTGCATATGTTTTTGACAAGAAAAATGGTTTAATATTCCTAACATACCTTTCTCACAAATCCTTTTATACACAGTGCATCAATCCATGAATGTCACTTTTGTCACAGACATCATTGGTATTCCTTCTGGTAGCTCTATTACTATATAGGCACTAAAGTAGGTTCTGTTAGAGAGAAGTGAAATCTTCCCTATATTCCTTTCCTTAGTGCACAACAGAGTTATTGATTTTTTTTGAGTATTTACCACCAAATAATTCTTGACAATGTTATAAAATGGACCCATAAGAACTGTACTTGTTTTCAAGGAAAAATTTAGGATCGCACTGTGAAAAAAATGCCAACAAAAAATTCTTTATACAATGGTATAAAAAACAGTTTCTGCTGTATTGGTTTGTAGGTTTTATCTTGAACCTAATTCATCATTTTTTAAATGAGTACAGGAAAGTCATTTCTGGTTATGCAACTGAAATTATTTTTAAAAGTCAGTTTGTCATCTTCCCAAATGAATTCTTTCTCACAACTCACTATATTGTTGTGCAATTTTATGGAATAATGAGTCTATTCAATATTTTCTCTTAAAAAATAATCTTATTTTTTGTAAGCATCACTTTTTTTGTTTCTTCTTTTTTTTTACCTTTTTCCTTTTTGACTCCCTTTATCCATTTCTCCCAACCCCGAATCTAGTCTCTGTATCAGTAAGTTTGGGATTTTGTTTGTTTGCTTTGTTTTAATAAATTTTAAGTAAATTTTTAAATTTATATTCATTTTATTTTAACTAATTTTTTTTAGTCTCCGCATTCATACAATATTTGTCTTTTCCTGACTTATTTCATGTAGCACACTATGTCCTTGAGGTCCATCCATGTCACAAATAGCAAAATTTCATTTTTTTTAATGACTGAATAGTATTCTTCTCTGTGTGTGTGTGTGTGTTGTGTGTGTGTACACATTACATCTTCTTTATCCACTCATCCATTGACTGACACTTGGGTTGTTTCCATCCCTTGGCTATTGTAAATAACGCTGCAGTAACATATGTGCAGTACATATAACTTTTTGAGTTAGTTTTGTTTTTGTTTTTGTTTTCTTTGGATAAATACCCATCAGTGGAATTGGTGATCATACTGCAATTCTATTTTTATGTTTTTGAGGTCATACTATTTTTCATAATAGGTACACCAATTTACATTCACACCAGCAGGATTCCCTTTCTTCCACATCCTCGACAACACTAATTCTTGTATTTTTTATAATAGCCATTGTAATGGGTATGAGGTGGTATCTCCTTGTGGTTTTGATTTTCACTGCCCTGCTGATTGATGATGTTGGACACTTTTTCATACACATGTTTACCACCTGTACATCTTCTTTTGAAAAATGTCTGTTCGGATCTTTGCCCATTTTTAAATCAGATTGTTTGGGTTTTCTTTTGTTATTGGGTTGTATGAGTTCTTTACATATTTTGGATATTAACCCCTTATTAGATATATAATTTGCAAATATGTTCTCTGATCAGTAAGTTACCTTTTTATTTTGTTGATGGCTTCCTTTGGTATTCAGCTTTTTAGTTTGATGTAGTTCCGTTTATTTATTTTTTCTTTTGTTGCTTTTGCTTTTAATATCAGATTCAAAAATTTATCACCAAAACCATGTCAAGGAGCTTACCAAACAGTGTTTTCTTCTAGGGGTGTTATAGTTTCAGATATTACATTCAGATTTTAATTCATTTAAAGTTAATTTCTGTGTTTGTTATAGATGGTGGTACAGTTTCATTCATTTTGTCTAGTTGTCAATTTTTCCCAAAGCTATTTATTGAAGAGAGTGTCTTTTCCCTATTATATATTGTTTCCTCCTTTGTCATAAATTAATTTATCATTTAAGTGTGGATTTATCCTAGGCTGTCTCTTCTCTTCCCCTAATCTATGTGTCTGTTTTTATGCCATACCATATTGGTTTAATTACAACGCTTTGTAATATAGTTTGAAAACAGGGAGCATGAAACCTCCAGCTTTGTTGGTCTTTCCCAAGATTGTTTTGGTTATTCAGAGTTTTTTGTGGTTCCCTAAAGATTTTAGGATTATCTCTTCTATTTCTTGGAAAAGTGCTATTGGAATTTTGATAGGAAGTGAACTGAATCTGTAGATTGCTTTGGGTAGTATAAACATTTTAACAATATGGATTCTTCCAATTGATGAGCACAAAATATCTTTCCATTTATGTATGTCTTTCTCAATTTCTTTCATTAATTTCTTGTAGTTTTTGATATAAAGGTCTTTCATTCACTTGGTTAAATTTATTCCTCGTTATTTTATTCCTTTTTCATGCAATTGCAAATGGGATTGTTTTCTTAACTTCTCTTTCTGATACTTTGTTATTGGTGCATAAAAATATAACAGATTTTATATATTGATTTCGAATCTTGCAACCTCACTTAATTTGTTTATTCTAATCAGTTTTTTGATGGAGTCCTTAGGGTTTTCTACATATATCATGCCATCTGTAAATAGTGACAGTTCTAGTCTTCCTTTCCAATTTGAATTCCTGAGCATTACTTTTTGTTACCATTCTTCCAAGACACAATTCTTGTCTGAATCAAAATATGCTGTTATTTGGGGTTACGTGTTGATATAAAAAACTGTAAGATAAATATATTCATTTACTAGGACTGCCATAACAAATTACCACCCACTGGTAGCTTAAAACAACAATGTATTCTTTCACAGTTCTTGGGGATAGAAGTCTAAAATCAAATTGTGGGCATGGCTATGCAACCTTAGAGACTCTGGATAAAATTCTCCCTTACCTCATATTAGCTCCTGATGGTGGCTGTCAATCCTGGTGTTCCTCCTCTTGCAACTGCGACATTCTAATCTCTATTTCTATTGAGCATCATGCTGTTCTCTGTGTCTCTGTGTCTAAATTTCCCTTGTCTTATAAGGACACAAGTCGCACCGGGTTTCAAAACCTACCCTAATGACTTCATCTTAACATGATTATATCTATAAAGACCTAATTTCCAAACAAGTTCAGAATCACAGGTGCTGGGGGCTATGACTTCAAAATGTCTTTTGGGGACACAATTCAACCCCCAACAATAAATGTAATGATAGGCAGATGCTTTGTGATGAAAACCATTCAGGTTACATAGTACGTGGCAATCTGATCAGAGTTGCCTGTTAGAAGATAGAATTTTCTGGCAACTCAGTTGAGGGTCATAAATAATGATTTCAAACCTCATGGAAGAAAAAGACAAAATAGAGGCAGGCTCCTAATCTTAGACAGGCTCTACTGAAAGTAATCTTGTACATGGATAGAAAGAGGAATCTGCTTTCCAGGTAAGAACCAAAATTTAGGGATTAGACTGCTAGCAATAATTGTGGAACTGCTGAAGAATATATTTAAGAATAGAATTTCTTCTGCATTATTAGGGTAGACAAGACACTAAAAGAAGTATAAATCTGAAGTTAGGGAACCAGGTGGAATTTTTGGAGGGGAGAGGAGAACTACAAGTTAGGGATTAAGTATTAAAAAGCACACATCAATATATTTTCTAGCATTATTACTTATTTATTATTATATCTGACTTGATCAGTAGGTCTTAAGTGCTAACATTGCAATAGACTACCTTACTTTCATATTCTTTTTCTATTGAAATCCTTAAAATTAAATCATCAATAATTAGACACAGTTTCTAAAAATAAGAATACTAATCATTTAAAATGGCAGTGGTCTCTGACAAGTTCAGCAAGACTGCACTTTTCTGATCAAATAATATTTAGATGAGCTCCACTGCACTCTTCTTCTATCTTCTCTAACTGAACAACAGTTTCTGGTATGTCTTTAGGCATCTAACTGTACTGTTAAATAAAAGAGGGTGAAATAAAGCCTCACCTATTTCTATAAATTCAGTTTTTAATTACATTAACTATATTGATTGCATTTGCCCATTAAATGTGTATTGTTATTTCTATTTATAATTTTTTGTATTTCACACTCATATAATGGCCCCCTATAAGAATATTTTCTCTAAAAAAAGAATATTTTCTTTTTAATTGTGTGGTGAGAAGAAAATTATTTGGATTAATAGTCATTAAAATTCATGAGTACTCATCTGAATACTAGTTGAGAATATTAAAAATATTCAGCCAAACAATTCTTAAAAATATTTTATCTATCTTGACTGTTAGTCTTCATAACAACCATATGAATTAGTTAATATTAACCTCCTCGTTTTTAAGATGAGAAAACTGAAGCAGGGAGACTAATAATGTCTTCACAGTTACTCAGTAGGTAAGAGTTGAAGTCAGATGTGAATTTACTCTATTCGTCCACAGAATCTGGCCTTTTAACCTGTTCACTGTCTCTCTTAGGTTGTGAAATGTGTTTCCAAGACAATATATCAAGCCTGGATGGGAGCATTTAAACGATACAATATTGCATTTAAAAGTTTAAAAATTATTTTAAAATAGAGGGAGTAAAATGGATAATTGTGTAATGGAAAACATGAGGAGATTCTCTTGCAGTATGAGAATCTGTGAGCTGAGAGGTTTATAAAGTTCTACTTACACATCTTTTACCTGAGTGGAACAAAGTAGTTCAAAGATCAATACTTTTGTTGTTGTTGTTGTTTTTTACATTTTGACTTTTTTGTATATTCTTTTTTTTTTTTTTTAATTTCAATTCAATTATCCAACATATAGTGCATCATTAGTCTCGGTGTTCAGCAATTTATCAGTTGCATATAATACCCGGTACTTTTTAAAATTTATTTATTGTTGGTTTTACTAGAATTTATAATACCAGAAACTTATATTTGGAAAGAGAGATTTTTATTCATTCAGCAAATGTATATTGAATAACTTATTTAAATCCAGAACTTAGGAGGGTATTAAGAAATATTAAAAATAAGTAAACAGTAAAAAAATAAGTAAATGGTATCTCAAGTTGTTAAATAAAATATAAATTTGTCTTACAATACAATATTAAATATTAGAAATATATAGGAGAGAGGAAAGACTGACTCTGTGATGGCACCAGGGAAGTCTACATAGACACAGTCACAACACACATGGAAAGAACATTCCAAAATGAAGACAGCAGCCTGTGGGAAGGGTTTGAAACCAATAACAGCCATGTCACAGTCACTTTTGTGATTTTTTTCTCTGATCCTTCTTCTGCCCTTCCTTACTCTAGTTTGTATCACGAAGGGCTGACTCCTCCGTATTCCCAGGTGCACTTGCTCACTGGCTCTGGTTAGATTCAGCCAGTGGAAAGCGCTAGACCAAGACCAGAAGGTGGAGAAGCCAGAATATTTCTTCCATTTTATTCATTTCAGATCATAGATTATTCTACTGATGGCGCCAGCTCCTGATTGATTGACATCCTATCTTCATGTATTTCCAGTTCGCATTAGAAAACCTATTATCCTGGACTCTGGTAACAAACTCTTCCCTTTTTCTCTTTGTTGCTCATCATGATAGCTGTTTTTGTTACTAACCGGAAGTACATTTTCTCCTCCTCCTTTTACCTTTTAAGCACTTCCAACATTTTGTACTGAAAGTATTTAGAGTGAGCTTTGTGAATTAGTTCACTCAGGGACAAAGTATAAAAAGAAAAATGGCAGACAAAGAAGTTTGGCAAAGGAAATTGAAAAAAAAAAAAAAAGTGAAGAACCAAGACAGCCATGCCATGGAAGCCAAGAATAGTTCACCGACGAACAGGCATCACTGCACAACAACTAGGGAAGACGAAGTCTGAGAAATTTTTATTGTTTTAGAGATAAGAAGAGTACCGGTGCTGATAGGAAAGAGAGTTAAGTTTGGGAAAGAAGTTTAGGGAGAAATGTAAAGTTTGAATGTTCACTAAGGGAGGAATGACAGAAAAAGCTAGCCCCCAAAAATCCAGTGATCAATGAAGAGTGTTAGTGGCTGAAAATCATCACCTTATATGCTTTCTCTCTAGTGTTTCTCAGGTGCCTGGGTACAGAAGAGCAAAACTTCAATTGTAGAGATGATCCACATTGTGTATGTTACATAGAAACACAGAAAGGAGAAGCAAACGCAGATTCTCAAAAAGTAGATTGAGTGACTAGATACAGATATAAGATGGGAATGTGAGGGGATTAATAACATGGAACAAAGTGGTGATTATAGGATGTTGAAGTATCACACATGTAGTTTATATTACAGTAAAGATGTTTATGTCTCTGAACACCTCAGAAGAGGTGTTCTCACACTTAAGAGATTCTGTTTGAGGATATTTTAAGGCACAGTGAAGGCTAAGAAAGAAGCAGTCTTTGAAGGAAATCCAAGTCTCAGTGAAACCCAAGATGGATATAAGACAATCTAGGAAGAGACTATGAGTGCAGGCATATTTATTTATGATTGAATGGTGGCCCCATTTTCCACCATGTTGTGGGTTCTGGGAATGTTAGCAGTTGAATGATGTATTCAGGGTTCAGCATTATAGAGCAGTGTGAGAAAGAACATAACAGGAAAAAATACAGCCCCAAACAATCTGCCTTTGGAAATGGAAACAAAGATAACAGGTATGTAGGATTACATTTAACTGGTGGGCCTGTCTATCCCAAGTTTCCAAATATGCTGTGGAAGGTGTTAAATGCATCTTTTATGCCTTTTAATTTTAAATATTCACATTGATTTCCATTACTCTAGCCTAATTTCTTAAATTTTTGAAAACATGTATGCATGTGTGTGCATATCAGTCAGTTTTAATCATTCTAAAGAATTTTCATTCCTTCCTGTGTCAGAACTTAAAGAGTGAGTAATATATCTTTATAAATTTGGTGCTCACAAAGAAAATTCAAAATCCTAGCAAAGAATTTAAAAAGGGAACAATCAGCAAAAGCTTTTCTCTACTCAAATTTGAAGTGTTTTTAAGCCTGTTTTATTAAAGCCGTCTGTTCTCTTACGCATTATATGTAGGTTTACAGATAAATGCTTATGAAAGAAAAAAATATTATGCTATCTTAATTACGTACTTGGGCATTCAGTTTCATTTTGATTCATAAAGATAGCAAGGTCCTAATTATTATTATTATGTTTACATTTCATTCTGGCTGTATCTAATTTTCACACAAAAAACTTCGTGAACCCTGCTATATGTTATTCCTAGATTAGGTCTCCTTTTGTCAGATCTTGCGGTTTGTAGAGAAGCCTAATTTATTGAGTACTAGCCAAAGTGAAATATGCCACAAAGTATGCAGTGCAACCATTGCAGTTTTTTTTTTAATATTTTACTTATTTATTTGTGAGAGAGAAAGAGAGAGAGAGAGAGAGTGCACACGATACAGAGAGCACAAGCCGGGGAGGGGGTGGAGGAGCAGAGGGAGAGGGAGAAACAGACTCCCTGCTGAGCAGAGAGCCCCATCACCTGGCTAGATCCCAGGACCCTGAGATAATGACTGAGCCAAAAGCACACGCTTAACCAACTGAGCTACCCAGGCGCCCCCATTGCAGTTATTTTAAAAATATACCTTGGCTGATTAAATTTAATTAAAAATAAAAATAAAAATAAAATAAATAAATCTTAAAAGATCTTCTTCTAAAAACATGTGGATGAAAAACCTTTTGATTATTCGTGGCATCATTTCTTTCTTTCTCTAACTAATTTGAATAGTTTCAGGTCAATAAAAGCTAAATTCTTGGAGAATATTGTCCTTACCCATTCTTGCACTTTGTCAGTATTGCAGTAAATTTAGAGCTGCTTTCAAAAAATACCTCAAAGCAACATTTAAAGGGAAAAAGTCATCATCTTGTATTATGATATGAGGGTAGAATACAATAGTCATAAAATAAAATCCTGTAAATTAGTTGGGGTTCAGTAAGAGAAAAGATGCCACTCTATGCATTTTTTAAATAAGGAAAGTTTTCAGGGAACTAAGATCTTACACATTTTGGCAGAAGCTTAAATAATAAGGAAACGAAAAGGGAGGAATTAGAGAAAAGCCCATGTCACACCTCCATCATCAGTGATACATGTGGATACACTGGAGCATGGAGTTCTGGAAGCCAGCCATGTCCAGATTTTTCAGTGGCCTTGAAAAGCGGGCTAAGTCAGTCCATTGTCTCTTGTCACCAGTGTTTCTATGAATTTGCCTCCAAGCATCTGAAGGCAGCCTGGGCTTGTTATTCACTAGCAGTGACCAAGGTTGGAAACGAGCTCAACGCAGAGTGTGAAATGTGAGGACAAAGGAACTTGCCAGATGTCCTCTTTCGAGGACTCTAAGCACAGTGACCTTTAGAGAATAATACCCACGTTCAACTTCTCCAAATTTTGCTTAAGTGTTTTTTCTTTGGAGCCCTTTAGGCAAAGATGTTCTCTAAAATGTAGTGCTATTGTTTCCGATTCTTTTCTTTCTTTTCTTTTTTTTTTTTTTTTGATGATGGTGATGATGATGGCAATGATGACTGCTCTGCCATCACACAACTCCACTGAAAGAGAAAATAACATGAGTTACCATTAATACCGTAAAATGCCAACATTTTAAAAATTTATTTTTACTTGTAATTGCCAGGTTGCAATGATTTCCTCTGTTTCAATATTTGAAGAAGAGGCTCGGGTATCAAACAAGTGTTTTGGATTTCGAACATACCAATTCTAGATGTTTTTAGTTTTACTTTTTTAACTTCTTGCTATTTCTTCCAGTTTCCATGAAATGTATTTGATAATTTTTAGGCAATGTCACTTCTATTCTCTCCAGAATTGGGGAAGTCAGAAACAGAACTATTCATTTTGTTATGGGTGAGAAAGGTCCACAAATCAACGTGAATGATCCTTAGAGAAGTATTTGTTGAGCTGTATATAAATACATCTATCTAGGCTCCTTGTTTTCTGGCGATGTTACAGAGAGAAGAAAATATATACACATGCTTATACATATGTTTCTAATAAAATGACAATAGACAAAGTTGTTATATGAATTGAAAGAGGAACAATTGAGAAAAATGACAAAAACAATTTAGTGAAACTACGCCATCATGTTACCATTAATTTTGGATTGCTGCCTTTCATGCTTTCTTTTCTGTTTTTTTTTTTTTTAATAAGTGGCAGATATAAAGCTGTAATTTTGCTGTAGAACTGCATGTTTCAAGTGGGAAAATAATTCCTCCTTTAACTTATTTAAAGCAGTTTCCAGATTCAATTGGAATTTTCTAACAGATTATTTATTAGTATATTACAAAGATTATTTTCCCAATGTTCTTGTATTTTTAGGTTAAGTACGCGCAAAAATTTCTTCTCCTATGCCTAAATTGTTCTTCATTTTTGTTCGCATCAGCAAATTTCAACAATTTAGCCACACTTAGCCATCAATGTTTACTTACGTGGTCTTTAATCGTATAAGTCAAAATAATGGCTTCATAATTATAATTAGATTGGGCCCAGTGTGATAGTCATGGTGATGCTAAATGTAACTTTCAAATAGAAAGTTATGCTTGTTCCAATAAAATAGAATACTAAAATTTTATTATTGTCTTTTGTAAACTCCAAAACAGTGTTTCTGATCAAAAGGTGGCTTTCCTCTAATTACTGATTCATAAAGAATCATAAATTCATCCATTATGAATCATAATTCACAAAATACTAGATCCTTCTAGTGTGTGGCTTGGCCCTCTCAAGATGGCTTTGCTCATCTCTTCCTGAATGAAAATAAAAAGAGCATAGAGGGGCGCCTGGGTGGCTCAGTCCTTAAGCGTCTGCCTCCGGCTCAGGGTGTGATCCCGGCTTTATGGGATCGAGCCCCACATCAGGCTCCTCCGCTATGAGACTCCTTCTTCCTCTCCCACTCCCCCTGCTTGTGTTCCCTCTCTCGCTGGCTGTCTCTATCTCTGTCGAATAAATAAATAAAACCTTTAAAAAAAAAAGAGCATAGAAATTTAGATGTGATGTGTTTTACTAAGTCTTACATCACATTGGACAGAAAACAGTCACGTGGCTGTGTGTAATTGGCTGGGAGGCTGGAAATTTCAGTTTGACTGCATGACTAGCCAGACTTTTTCAAGCTAGGTAAGTTATTGGAAAGTGTTATTGAAACTAGTTAATTTTGGGAAATATTGCATACCAGAAAATAAAATCAATTGTTTGGGAGTAAAGAGTAGTTTCATATTTGTTACAACGTGTTTCTTTTTCTCTCTTGCATGTCACGTGCTTCCTGGTTGCCTTATGATATTGGTGAAATATTCAAGGTCTAAACTTAATATTTGGGGCACCTGGGGGCGCCTGGGTGGCACAGCAGTTAAGCGTCTGCCTTCGGCTCAGGGCATGATCCCGGCGTTATGGGATCGAGCCCCACATCAGGCTCCTCCACTATGAGCCTGCTTCTTCCTCTCCCACTCCCCCTGCTTGTGTTCCCTCTCTCGCTGGCTGTCTCTATCTCTGTCAAATAAATAAATAAAAAATCTTAAAAAAAAAAAATTGGGGCACCTGGGTGGCTCATTTAGTTGAATGTCAGACTTTTGGTTTCAGCTCAGGTCATGATCTCAGGGTCCTGGGATCACGCCCTGCATCAGGCTCTGTGCTCCCGCTTGTCCCTCTCCCTCTGCTCCTCCCTGTGTGCTCTCTTTCTGTAGCTCTCTCTCTGTCTCAAATAAGTAAATCAATAAAAAATCTAAAAAAAAAAATAAATAAACTTACTGTTTAACTAACTAGAATTTAAATAAAATTTTTAAAAGAAAAAAAAAGAAACTTAAGAGCACACGTTCTTTGCACTACCAGAAAAAAAATATTAGGCAAGTTATCTGAACGTTGCGGAGGAGAAAAATGCTGAAGACTGGTGGGTCCTTAGAAGCCATGACAAGTCTGAAGATTTGGTGTCATGTGTGTTGGGAGTGGGAGGATGATTTGTTTGTATAATCTTCACAGTTTACCAACTGTGAAAATAATTCAATCTAATTTTCATCTTAATGAGGCTATTGACATTTTATGAGCTCTAGCAGTGTCTATGTGGAAGAGTAATACACGCGGGGCAAAGCTGGAGAAATGTTCGCTTGCAGCCTAAGCAATTCTAAAAGCATTTTCGGAGAATAAGTTGTACATGGTGACCAGGAGAAGCGGCCTGTTCAATCTCTTCTTCATGATATCCAAAAGACTCAGAATAACTAAATAGTCATACTTCTTATATAGAATACAGGAGTGACCCTAATAAATATGATGGGGAGAATTGGTCCACTTATCTTGATACCCTAACCCACAGTCTAGCATGGGGTGAATAAACATAAAATTTTCTTTCCCCATGTTAACAGCCACCAAAAAATACAACAGTATACTTGGAAAGCATAACTACCCGAAGTACTTCAGTCAGTATTCCTTTTATTTTTAATAACAAAAACGTTTAAGCCTGTGAAGTTATCCTCAGGAAAAAAAAAAAAACTAAATTATCTTAGTTCTGATAAGTATTTTCATATTGTGATTACTTCCATAATACTGTTTATCACAAACTTGACTTTTCTTAGAGTTTAATGTTATTTAATGAAAGGGGGATTTCGAATTATTGGCTATCTCATAAACTCGACTTCTTTAAAACTTTGTGTTATTTAATAAAAACGTTATTTTAATATATCTGTTGTTTAGTTATGCCTATTATGTTATGAGAAAACTTATCAAGTTTTATTTTTAGGAATTAATTGGTACTTTTATCATTACCTAATATGGATCAGTGCTTTCATGGGTTCTAAGTAGATTAAAAGGTATATTATCTAATTACGTGATTTACAATTTGAGATATTTCTTATAAATAATATGCTTTTTTCCTCATTTTTTATATCTTTATTTCTTTTATACCTAATTTATTTGACAAATACCAAATTTCTAGCCACTTTTTTTTCTCTTTTGAAGTTCATTATGTACAAATATTTTTCTGCAATGCAGTTCATTATGTACAAATTTTATTGATCAATGCAAATGTATACAAAATTGTGCCCTATATAGAAATATCTTTTTACTATGATTAATTTTCTCCAGAACAACTTTTTCTATTATTTATAATTTAAAACCTGATTATTTTGTGTTGTGTTCTTGGAGTTTTTTTGTTCCCTACCTCTCCTTTTTTTTTTTCCTTCCTGTTAGCCATTTTATCTTCTACATGTGAATTCTGTTAAGACTCCTACTCTCATATATTTTAATGCATGCTTGGATCTTACACACTAGTCTTATTACCTTCCAGTTAATTTTCATTCTAATTAAATTTTATTCAGCTGACCTGCAGAGGAAGATTATGTTCTCAATGTCTCCCTTACATACTATTTTGAGTAGATGAGTATTATTTATTCCAACATAATAGGACAAAGCTCTTTTCTTGCCAAAAACCAGTAAAAGAAACAGGAAATCCTTCATAGACAACTGGTACGAAATCCAGCTTCTTTCCCTTTTTTCTTTCCCTTCCCTTCCCTTTCCTTCCCTTCCCTTCCCTTCCCTTCCCTTCCCTTCCCTTCCCTTCCCTTCCCTTCCCTTCCCTTCCCTTTCTTTCCTTCTCCCTCTCCCCCTCTTCCTTCTTCCCCTCCTTCTTCTTTCCCTCCTCCTCCCCCTCCTCCCTCTCCCCCTGCTCTTCTTCTTCTTCTTCTCCTTTTATTAAGTTAAATAACACACCCTGATGTATCTCTGCACTTCACTGGTGCCTTTGGTGTTTAGGTGAGGCTCTGTGCAAAGTTCACATGATAAAACAAGGGTCTAGGATCTCCTCTCCTCTATTTCTCTGAAGTCTTTATTCACATTGGCTTCGTTTTGAGCAGAATCTATCAAGAATATTCTGGGTTGTATGCAAATCCAATAGAGATCATTTTGATCATTGGGTCTGCATATATATGGGTTCTGAATAAGGAAAAACAAAAACTACGTAAGGAGTTTTTTATTTACATAATATACTTGTATTATATACTTGTGAAAACTGGTTAAGTTCAAAATAAATATTTTTTCATCAATATTATTCAGTGGTTCATCAATTCATTATATGTCAGAATAATCTAGGAATTTTTCTTTTTAATGAAAATGGTTGAACCCAGTCTGAGTATATTTTGGATTTTTAATTCTGGCATGGACTCCTTCCTCTAAATATATTTTTTAAGACTTTATTTATTTGACAGAGACAGAGAGAGCACAAGTAGGCAGAGTGGTAGACAAAGGGAGAGGGAGAACGAGGCTCCCTGCTGGGCAGAGAGCCTGATGCAAGGGGCTCATCCCAGGACCCTGGGATCATGACCTGAGTCAAAGGCAGATGCTTAACTGACTGAGTCATCCAGGGGCCCCTCCTCTAAATATTTTTAATTAATTTTTTGTTTGTTTTTATCTGAAATATTTATAAATCCACTTGCCTTGTAAGATATAATACAGAGAGAGCTTATGTACTCTTTACCTTGTTTCCTAGAATGGTAGCATCTTGCAAACTATAGTTCAATATCACAACCAGAATATTGACATTGACACAGTAAAGAGAATAAATTAAGGAGATATACTGGTGTTTAAATTATCAGAATGGCAGGAAGTTGGGGTAGGAGACCAAGAGGGGTGAATACTGAAATCCCAGGATAAATTCTCCTTAAAATGATAATTGACTCCAATACTTGCACATGAGTAAGCAGACAATCCAAGGAACATAGCGGAAAGCAAGAAATGTGTCATTTAAAAGCTGAGCAAAGATTTCAGAAGCTCCTTAGTGCTAGAGTTCAAGTTTCTAGAATAAACTAGAATATCAAGATGTGCCAACAAAATACAACATGTGATCCTGGTAAGAGGCAGAGATGATAAAATGAGACAATCTAGAATATTTTTTTAATATTTTAGAAAGAGATGACGGAAAGACTGCTATAGAAAAATATTTGAGAATTTTCTGATGTTAATGATATAGCTAAAAAGAGGAAACTCATGAGCCACAGGAATATAAATAAAACCATAGTGAGGAACATCATAGTAAAACTTCAAAAAATCAAAGTAAAGACTAAAATCTCCAGGCAGCCAAGGAAAAAAGGGAGGTTACCTTCAAAGAGACAACAGATGAAAAAAAAATATATATCTCAAAAAAAATGCAGAACAAAAGGCAATAGAATGTTATTTTTAAGGAGCTGAAGGAAAGTTCATGCTGATTTATAACTTTGTGTCCTTAGATTGCATCTTTAAGAATGAAACAATACTGAAAGAATTTTACCAGAAGAACAGTGCTAGGACTGCAGAATATCAAAGAAATCTTCAGAAAAGTGGAAAATAAACTCAAAAGGAAACTCATCTTAGATGAAGGAATTAAGAGAAATAGAAAGACTAATTATTAGAGTAAATCTATATAAATACTGGTATATAAAACAATGATATCTCATGGGATTTAAAATACATACAGATTTCAAATACTCAGCAATAATAGCATGCAAGTCAGATGAGCAGAAAGTAGTTAAAATGTTAGAAAGCCCTTGTATTTTTACTGGTAGGTCAAGAATACTAAGTTTCATTGCTAACGTAAAGTTTAAAAGTAATAAAAAATATATAACCAACTAAGTTTCATTGCTAACGTAAAGTTTAAAAGTAATAAAAAATATATAACCAACCCACCAATAGAAAGAAAAATTTGAGCCATATAAAACATTTAGTACAGATTAAATGGAAGAATGAAAGGAAGAAACTAGACCAACACATTTATGGCCAATGCATTTAAACAGAAATTCTAAGGCAAATTTATTGAGCAAAAGAAATTATTTTCAATAAATAGCACTAGAAATATTCTAAATGGATGCCTATAAGAAGAAAATATATTGATCGGTATTAAATTATTCATTATATTAAATATGGCTGGATTAACAAATTACTTTTTGTTTTCCAGTTTCTAATATTCACTCTTGAAGCACAGGGAGCATTTCCATTATAAATGAAAGGTAGGAAAAAAAGTTACCTCCAAATTATGAATCATTGTTTTTTCCTTACTCATAGAACATGATGTGGAAATTAAAGTGAGAACAACAAGGAGATATGCATTAGTAAGCACTTCCAAATAGAAAACATCTTCAAAGTAGTTTTTTTTTTTTTCATGAAAATGTTGCAGATACATTTATAATGCCTAAATATTGGTTTAAATTTCTGAATGGCAATAAATTTGCTGCTTACGTTATTTGTATGTTATTTCTTAAAGTATTATATTAAATATAACAATCTAAACTTACATAGGCATAAGTCTACATCTCAATTTATTTACTTTAATATTTACTACATATGACTATTTCCCAAAGGAACTTCTACCTCTAATATCACTTCCTCATACATCTTTTCAAGATTAATTGATTACCTAAAATGATAATTAACATTTTCTCAGTATATCTTTTCGCACAAAACAGAAAATAATATATTTTATCACCTTTAGTATATTCTCTCTATTATTTGCTAATTGCTCCAAAGGAATTATTTTAAATGGAATTAAATGCAAAAAAAAATATGTATTTGCATCCATACATTTACTGTATGGATAAATGTAAAATTCACAAGTGTGTTGAATTTTAGTAAAATGATAATGAGGAAAACTGTTTCAGGAAAATTGGCTTTGGCAAACTTAAAGAGATAAAGTTTACTAATTCCAAATACTTATAGCAATTTGAACTACTTATGAAATATTTCCAAAAAGAAAGTTGACCACTTTAGGTAGATACATAATTTTTAAATTATATTATCTATTTGCACATAAATTATTATCAACAATAATAAAAGGTGACAATATTATTTATGGATACTGATACATGTCATTTTACTAAACACTTTAAATAAATTATCCCTTTTAATTTTCATAACAGCATTTCATAGGAAGGCACGGTTACTGTATTTCTTTTTCAAATAACAAAAGACAGAAATGAAGTGACTTGCTCTTTTTATCCAGCTAATAATAGAAGTTAAAACTCACAACTAATCTCTGTTATATTGAAATTTAGCTTCTCTATATTCTGTATGATATATTGTTAAAGTTCTCCAAATATCTTGTTTTTGTGGCTAGGTCAACATCCACCTATGCTATTTTACAGTATTTGTTTGCCTAGCAAACTATTTCTTTGAAAAATAAAATTTTTCAACTTTTCGAAAATTAAATGTCAACCCAAACTTTCCAGATGATTAGATCTTTATATTAATGGAATCTAATTTAATGAGATGTTCTCTACTGAGTTTAACAAATAGAGGAAAAAATTAATGAAGTTCTTCTATTTGGATCATCAAAAATATGACTGTTACCCCAATTTACTCTCTATTGAATAAATAACAAGAACAATAGTGATATACTACTAGTAATAAATAGTTTTAGTACTGTATTTGTTAAGTTAAAATGAGATATTGAAAATCCCAGCTGTTTACAAATACCAAATGATTTCACTCATGTGGAAGTTAGGAAACAAAACAAATGATCACAGGGGAAAAAAGAGAGAGGCAAACCAAGAAACAGACTTTGAACTATAGACAACAAACTGATGGTTGCTAGAAAGGAGGTGGGTCGGGGGATGAGTTAAATAAGTGATGAGGACTAAGGAGGGCACTTAACTGTGATGAGCACCAGAGAGTGTATGTAAGTGTTGAATCATGAGATTTTACACCTGAAATTAATATTACACTGTGTGTTAACTAAGTGGCATTTAAATAAAAACTTTAAAATATAAAAGGTTTACACGCAGAATAAAAAAAAATAAAAGAAAATCCCCAACTTTTTGTGTCTTAATGTAGCAGAAATTTATTTTTCCTTTAACTAAAGTTAAAAGCAGGTGCTCCTTATTTGTAGCAGGAATGGCAGAGTCTTATGAACTGTATTCTACAGTTATTTAGACATGGAATTTTTCAGAATTTCTGATATATTCAATCTGTTGCTTCTATATTTTTCATCAATAGCAGTGGACACAAAGGAGATAGTGTGAAGAAGATAAACGCACACCTTACCATTTTAAGACAGAACATTGACATTTCTGATGCTTAATTTTTTTTTTATTGTGAAGATATCCTACTTAGAAGCAAGGAGTAGAAAATATAGTACTTGAGTGGTTCAATAGTTTAAAGCAAAATTCTTTACTATGGAAGGGACACACATCTTTTCTCAGCATCTAGTTGCTTCTGCCACAAGGAGAACTCTGAGACTTAAGAATGTTTATGTGTTTGTTTGTTTGAGAAGGGGAGAGAGAGAGAGAGTGGCAGAGGGAGAGAGAGGATCTCAAGCAGATTCCCCCTGAGCGTGGAGCCCCACATGAGGCTCCATCCCAGGACCCTGAGATCATGACCTGAGCCAAAATCAACAGTCAGATGCTTAACCAACTGAGTCACTCAGGCGCCCCTACACCTGGGCTTTCTTAAGTAAACGAATAATCAAAGAAAGTGAGATGAAAATGTTTATAATTAAAATGCACGAATTTGCTGTGACACAGGCCTTTGTTCAAAAGACAAAGCATTGGCAGGACATATAATTTGGCAATGTAAAAGTTGTGTAAACTGTTTAGTCCAAGACTTGAAATATAGGTTTTGCCTGACTTATCCAGTCACAGCAGTGGTATTCATAATTTTCTTGTTACAGGAAAACAATGTAATAATGGTACTCAAGAGAACAGGTTTACAATCCTAAGAAGTCCTTGTTATTTCACTCATTGATCTCCAGTGGCTGCCTGACTGGAAATATACATTACAGGAAGCTGATGGAACTGCCAAAGTGATGGAGAAGCAAGGTGCTCAGTGTTTCCAATGACATAATGAAGATATACACAGCCAAAAGGGAATTAGGTAGCTCCACATCAATAATATAAATCAAATAATTAAAAACATTTTCATTCTATAAAGCACGAGGCCCTATTTTATATCACAACTCCTTTGCAGGATTAAATTCTCTGAGTATTGTAAGGATTTCAAACTTCTTTAGGCTAATTTGGATGAAATTAAACACATACATCATTCTAACAAATATCTCCCAAACGATTGTGAACTTTGGAAATGAGAAAGAGATTAATGGTAATGTATTTCATATTTGTGTTCTCTCTATAATGGTTCAATTATTTTCCCATGAAGAATTTATTATTTCTACCCAACAGACATCGGTCAGACTTTTAATAGACATTGCTGAAAGTAGTACAAAAAATGACTTCCAAGTACAATAAATTTAACAGCTATTATTTTTCTCATTGTCTAAGTGACAGACCTAATAACCCGTGTCAAAATAACAGGAAAAAATAGAGAGGTAGTACACAAGTCTTGTTGTGGCTCGAAAGTTATGATTAACAGTTAGTGACAAATGAAAACAGGAAAGAAGTTGTAAGAAAAGAAAGTGTAAGATTACCAGGAGGAAGTTCATTAAACATGTGGCAATCGTTTTCTTCAGAAAATCAGCGTGCATCAAAGACAATCCATAATGGAGAAGATACTAATTTAGCAAATATGTTCTTACCGGTCTAATCTATTAATAAAGCATTGAAAGACTGAAACTAAAGATACATTGCAATTATTTAATTTCTGGTACTGGTGTATTTATAAGGGTGGATAGAGAAGCACAAAACATGCATTACTATGTGAAGTCGTCAGATATTTTCCTTTTGCTTTTTTAAGTAAATATTTTGGTTGAAAAATAGCTTACTGGGATTAGGACAATTGCTCAGTAAACTGTAAAATTTGAATAAAAAATAATGTGACAAGTTTCATTAATTGTAATTCTATAATCATAATTATGTTTATGTGTGGAGTTTATGTTTATGACAAAAACATTATTATTAGGTAAAAATTACATTCCAGAACAGTAATTTTCATGAGAATGTTTTAATTACTTCAGCCATCAATGACCTCGATTGAACTAAACATGTCTTTTTCTTTCTCATTTTCCAGCAATACAATTCATTGTGTCCATCCAAATTGGAGCCACAACCTTTAATCTCTGTGAATTTATTACCTTAATTTCTCAGGATTGTTTTTTCAATTTTAAGCATATAACTAAGACAAATCATCTCTCTCTTTTTTTCCCTTTTTAAAGGACAGCTTTATTGAAGTATGATTGATTTACAAAAATCTGCACATATTTAATGTATACAGTTTACTGAGTTTGGACATACACATACACCTGTGAAACTATCACTGCGATCTAGGTAGTAAATATATCCATCACCTCCAAGAGTTTCCTAGTGCTCCTTTGTGTTTTTGTTTGTGTGGTTTTGTGTGTGAATCTGGTAAGAACACTCAACAGGAGATCCACACTCTTAACAAATATTTTAAGGACTCAATGGACTATTGTTAACTATGAGTACTATGTTATATGGCAGACCTCTAGAATTTATTCACCTGTTTACTAAAACTTTATACCCATTGAACAATATCTACTGATTTTCCCTTTTTTTTTTTTTTAAAGATTTTATTTATTTATTTGACAGAGATAGAGACAGCCAGCGAGAGAGGGAACACAAGCAGGGGAAGTGGGAGAGGAAGAAGCAGGCTCATAGCAGAGGAGCCTGATGTGGGGCTCGATCCCACAACGCCGGGATCATGCCCTGAGCCGAAGGCAGACGCCTAACCGCTGTGCCACCCAGGCGCCCCCTACTGATTTTCCCTTGCTCCCAGCCCCTAGTGATCACCATTCTATTTTCTGCTTCTTAAATCATTTTTCTTTTCCAAAGAATACAGTCTTTATTACTAACTTACTTTGTCCAGTATTGTATTATATATTAATTACAATTATTTTTACTATCCAAAATAATTTTTAAATTGATGTTAGATCATCCTTATCAATAATTAATCAAGTCTTCTTTTATAGCTTATGATTAACTCATAGAAATAAAGTAATTTATCCAAGGCCATTCAGTTAATTCCAGAATCATGGTAACATCTTAGGCTTTGATTTTATTTCATATTTAAAATCAACTTTATTTAAATACAATTTACAGAGAAACTGCAAAAAAATAAGTCTGCAGTGGAAAGCACTTTTGTAAGTATATACATCCAATAACCACCAATCCAATCAAGATACAAGACTTACCCATCAACAAAAAATGGTCTCTTCTGTAGCTTTCTATCATGCTCTCCATCCCAGACAACCACTGATTTGGTTCTGTGACTGTAGATTAGATTTACATTTTCTAGAGTTACATATACATGGAATCATATAAATCATACAATGATGAATGAAATTCACGTCACGGGGTGTTTTAGAGGTTCCTTTCTTTAGTTGCTAAGTAGTATCTGAGTGTATGTATACACCACAATTTGTTCTGGTCTTGGATTATTCTAAAAAATATACTATGAATATGTATTTGTGTAAAAGCTCTTTTGGGGTCAGGTGCTTTTATTTCTATTTATTAAATGCCTCAGAGTAGGATTTCTCAAAATAATAAATATATGTCTAATTTTATAAGAGCATGTCAGAGATTTTCTAAACTTCTTACACTATTTAACTTTCTCCTTACCAGTTTACAAAAAAAAATTATTATTCCACTTGTTCATTAACATTGATATTGTCATTTAATTTGTAATCTCAGATAATTAATGGTTCTGGTGACCTTTTCTTGTCCGTATCAGCCATCTGAATAGCTTTCTTATACGCTTTTTATTGGATTGTTTTCTTATTTTTAGTTTGTAATAGTTTTTACATATTCTGGTTAAAAGTACTTTGTCAGATAAAAGACTTGAAAATATTTGTCCTCAGTCTGACTTGCCATTTATTTTTATATTAGTCTTCTAAAGAACAGAAGGTTCTAATTTTTATAAACTTCATCAACTTTTTTCATGGTTCATGAAATTTTGTTGCATCTAAGAGATCTTTACATACCTAAAAATCACAGGTAGTTTTTTTTTTTCTATGCATTTTCTAGAAGGTATAATTTTAGCCTTTACATGTAGGTCAATAGTTTATTATTAATTTTGTGTGTGTGGTGTAGGTAATAGGAGAGGTTCTTTTTCTTTCTTTCCCTTTCTTTTTTTTTTTAGAAAATAAACATATAAATTATTCCAAAATCCTTCAATCAAATCCACAAAGATTTTGTCATACTTAAAATTGATCATATATGTGTGGGTCTATGTCAATACCAGAAGTTCACAAAGCTTCCTGTAAAGGGCCGGATCGTATACATATATTCAGCCTTGAGAATGTATGGTCTCTGTTGCAACTATTCTACTCTGCTGTTGTAGCATGGAAGCAGCTATAGGCATACTTGAACAAAAGGCTGTGGATGTTTTACAATAAAACTTTATTTACAAAAACGGACCACCAGCCAGTTTTGGAAACTATTCTGTTTCATTGATTTTTATTGTCCTTATGTCAGTTTCAGAGAATTGACATGTTAACAATATTGTCTTCTAGTCCATGAATTAGTATAAATTCTTTAATTTCTCTCAGTTAATATTGGTAGTTTGCAGTGTGCTTCTCTTGCATGTAGATTGTTTTTTTTTTTTTAAGATTTTATTTATTTATTTGACAGAGATAGAGGCAGCCAGCGAGAGAGGGAACACAAGCAGGGGGAGTGGGAGAGGGAGAAGCAGGCTCCCAGTGGACGAGCCTGATGTGGGGCTCGATCCCACAACGCCAGGATCACGCCCTGAGCCGAAGGCAGATGCCCAACCGCTGTGCCACCCAGGCGCCCCTGCATGTACATTGTTAACGTCAACCACAATTATTTCAGACTTTCTGATACTATTTTAAACAGTGTTTTTATTTCATTTTCCAGATATTTGTTGCTAAAAAATAAAAACACAAAGTTATTGACCTTGCATCCCTGTATAGGTTAACAACCTTATTTCTGGCAGTTTCTTTGTAGATTCCTTAGGATTTTCTATAAAAACAATCACATTATCAATGACTAAAGACAGTTTTACTTATTTTTTTCCCAGACATATTTGTCACAAATTCCATCTATCATGTTGAGGGAGTTCTTTTCTATTTCTAGTTGGATGATAGTTAAAATGGTTTGATGCTGGTTGAGATTATCATATTGTTTTGCCTCTTTTCTTCAGTAAGATGGTCAGTTACATTGATACATATTGCAATATTTAACTAATCTTGCGATCTTATGATAAACCCCACTTGCTGCATTATCATTTGTTATACTGCTGAATTTCATTAGCTAATATTATGTTCATAAAAATATTCAAGGAGATTCCTTTCCTTGTGATATCTTTATTTTTTCTTCTGGTTTTGGTATCAGAGTAATACTGGTCTCATAGAAAATATTGGGAAGTTTTCCTTCCTCCTCTATTTTATGAAAAATGTGGGCAAGATTTGTACAATTTCTTTCTCAAATATTTGATAAAATTTGATACAGAAGCCAACAAGAATTGGATTTTTCTTTGTGGCAAAATTTCTAGTTATGAATTGAATTTCTATATTAGATTTAGAAGTATCCAGGTTTTCTCTTTCTTCTTAAGTTAGTGATTATAATTTGTGCTTTTTTGAGAATTTATTATTTTCATCTAAGTTGTTGAATTTATTGGCATAAAGATGTTCTTAATATTTCCCTATTTCCCTATTATGTCCATAGTGATAGTGACACAGCAAAGATTAATGTTTTCTTTCCTAGTATTTTATGTAGCTAGCTTTTATTTTTCCAGATTTTAAGGTATAAGTTTATGTAATTGATCACTACTTTTCTTCTTTTCTAATGTAAGCATTTAATCTTATAAAATTTAATCTAAGCACTGTTTAGCTATATCCCACAAATTTTCATAAATTTTATATTCATTTTCATTTATTTCAAATTATTTACTAATTTACCTGGTGATATACTATCTGACCCATGAGTTATTCAAAATTTTAAACTTCTAAATATTTGGTGATTTTCAAGTATCTTTGTTTTTTAATTTCAACTTATTTTAATTTGTGTAATTTCAGTCCATTTAAATGTATGAGACTTTTATCATGCCCCACCTTCTTTTTTTTCCCCCTGTGAGCTTGGAAAGCATGTGCATTCTGCTACTGTGAATTGGGCTATTTCATAAAAGTGAATCACATAAAGTTGGTTGATAATGTATTTTTAATTCTTTTACATCTTTACTGATTTTATGTCTATAAGTTTAAGACTTGTATTAAGCCCAATAGCTGGTCAATTTTGATGAATATTTTATGTACATTTTAAAGATAATTTCCGTACACTACACTATAAAACACTGATGAAGGAAATTTTAAAAAGTCACATAAATGGAAAGACATTCAGTGTTTATAGATTAGAAGAATTAATATTGTTAAAATGTTCATACTTCCCAAACTCATCTACAGATTCAACACATTCCTATCAATATCTAATGGCATTCTTTACAAAAATAGAGAAAAACAATTCTAAAAGTCATATGGAACCACAAAAGATAGTACATAGTCAAAGCAATCTTGAGCAAGAAGAATGAAGTAGAGGCATCACATTCTTTGTTTCAAAATATATATAAATCTATAATAATAGAAACAGTGTGGTGCTGGCATAAAAGCATGCTTATGTATCAGTGGAACAGAATACTTAGCCCAGATATAAATCCACACATTTATGGTCAAATCATCTTTGACAAGGTTGCCAAGAATACATAATGGAGAAGACAGTCTCTTTAATAAATGGTGTTTGGAAAATTGGATATGCATATGCAAAATGATAAAATCAGATCCTTATCTTACATCATATACAAAAATCAACTCAAAATGAACTACAGACATAAACATAAGACTTGAAACTGTAAAACTACTAGAAGAAAACTTAGGAGGTAAGCTCCTTGACATTGGTCTTGTCAAAGAGTTTTTGAATACCACGACAAAATCACAAGCAACAAGAGGAAAAATAAATAAGTGGAGTTATATCAAACTAAAAAAAAATATGTATATAAATATATGCACAGCAAAGGGAACATTGAGCTAAATAAAAAGGCAAACTACAGGATGAGAGAAAATATTTCCAGCCCAGATATTTGATAAGGGGTTAACATCCAAAAGACATAAGGAACTCCTACAATTCAAAAGCAAAAAACCCCAAATAACCCAATTCAAAAATGATCATTTGAAAAGACATTCCTCCAAATAAGATATATATATGGCCAACAGATATATGAAAAGGGGCTCAACATAACTAATCCTCAGGGAAATGCAAATCAAAACTATAATGAGATATTACCTCACACTTGTTAGAATAACTATAATCAAAAAGATAAAAAGACAACAAGTATTGGCAAAGATGTGGGAGAAAAGGGATCCCTATTACACTGTTGGTGGGAATATAAATTGGAATAACTGTTTTAGAGAACAGGAAGGAGTTTCTTCAAAAAACTAAAAGCTGGAACTTTCATAATCCGGCAATCCCACATCTGGGCGTGATCCAAATGAAATGAAATCAGTACCTTAAAGAACTATCTTCACTCCCATGTTCATTGCAGTATTGTTCATAAAAGCCAAAAATGGAAACTTAATGTCCATCAACAGATGAATGTAAAAAGAAATTGTGGCATACGATATGCAATGCAACATTACTCAGACTTAAAAAGAAAAAAAAAATCAGCCATTTCTGATAACATGAATGAAACTGGAGGATATCACACCAAGTGAAATAAGCCAGACACAGAAAGATAAATGCTGTACGATCTCACTTATGTTTGGAATCTAAAATAGTAAAACTCATAGAAGCAGAAAATTGAAGGATGGTCACCAGAGGTGGAGTGTGAAAGGGAAGGCAGAAATGAGAAGATGTTGATCGTAGAGTACAGATTTTCAGTTATGCGAGGTAAATGAGTTCTGGAGATGTAATATACAGCATGGTGATTATAGTCAACAATATTGTATTGTATATTTAAAATTTGCTGAGAGGATAGATCTTCAATTAAATCTTCTACACACACACACACACACAATGAGAATTACATAGAGATGATGAGTAAATTATCTAGTTTGATTGAGCTGATCTTTTCACAATGTATACATATATCAAAACATCAAGTCGTACAACTTAAATTTATACAATTTTTATATGTCAAAGATATCTCAAAAAAGTTTTTTATTTCTACCAAATAAAATAACTATATTTATAAACAAAACAAAAAATAATGTTCCTTCTACTAATGTCTATTGGACTATTGAATAAATATCAATTAAGTCAAGTTTTTTGCTAATGTGGTTCGTCTGTAAAAAGACCAAAATATAAAAATATAAAATCAAAATGAAACCAGTTGAGAAAAATACAAAACAACAAAAAATAAAATATAGAGTATTTTAAAAGCCCGAAAATAGAAGGAGGAAAATATAATGAAATTAATTGAAAATGAATCAGTCACCAGAATTAGTAGATCCACTTAAGCCTGAATGAAACCTCACTAATGCTAACGTGGAAGAGAAAGTAAGGGAGGTATCATTATGAAGAGAATCAAAAAGAATATACGGATGCTTAAAGAAAAAAAACCTTGATATAAAAAGGAAGAACTAACTGCAAAGATCTCACAGACAATCTGCTCAGAATGAATGGATGTAAAAAAAAAAATATCTGCATCACTTCCAGATAAGGAAATTAATTGACTAAGACAAAAAGATGAGTCAGAACAAGATAGTAATGGAGATATAAAGGAAAAGATCAGGCAGTAGCAAGAAAAAAAGAAACCTATCTTGATCTGGATACTAAAGTAAGGACTTGAATAGTGTTTATTAAATTACTAAAAGAAATAACGACCAATACATACAATACACATCAGCAGTTTAGTTGTTTGACTTTATGATGCAAATTGTACTTTGACAACTTATCTTAGCCAGCCTATTGTGGAAAAATTAATGTTGATCATAAAAATGAAACCCTTACTATTTGAGATTAGCCTGGAGAGGAAAAAAACAAAACAAAACTGCTTTCCATGGCACGACAGTCTTATGTAGAGGTGATGAGCTTTCCTTGTCCATGGTTGGCTTCGTTCTTTCTCTGGGTCCATTGCTGAATGTCGTCTCCGATGCCTGTGTCAGTTAGCTATCTGCATATGATTAACAGGAGAAATGCAATGGACATGATACTGGCTGATACCAGATTCCTAAGGTTTTAGACAATTCATTCTTGCTTGTTCCTCACATCATGAATTTACTTCCTTCAAATAAACTGATTAGAATTCTTCTAATACCTGATTCTGAAAAAGGACAAACTATGTTGCCTTCCAACCTGTCACTCAAGAGGAAGAAAAATATCAAAGTTGATCTTGAACTTAAAATGCTATTTTCTCACATTGGAAGATTTGTAAAAGGAAAAATCAGGACTACTCTATGAAATAAAATCAAACTAAAGATATTTCTAAAATAAAAGAAACTCCTTCACATATATTCCCATGATAATGTGTAAATAACTCTAGAAAACCAACTATAGCCAGCAATAATAAATTTCTTTACATTGAGAAAATAAATTTCGCAGTACTGATATTAGTTTTTTTAAACCATTTACTTTTATAAATTACTTTTCAAAAGTGAAATTTTGTACATATCGTTGTAGTTTGAATTCATTTCTACAGTATTTTTAAGAGTTAAAATAAAAGTTTGAACATCTGAGAAAAATAGACTGGTTTTCTATTGGTTCTGTCAATTCCTGAGAGGAGTGCTAAAAATCTCTGACCATAACCATGCATTTTTCTACTTTTACTTCAAGTTCCATCACTTTTTTGGCTTCAGTTTTTTTTGGGGGGGGGGATTTAATATTAATACATACACATTTTAGACTACTTAGCCTACTTAGTTATTTATTTTTCTTAAGTAGGCTCCCTACCCAGTGTGGAGCCCAACCCGGGGCTTGAACTCAGATCAAGACCTGATCTGAGGTCAAGAGTCAGATGCTTAACCAACTGAGCCACCCAGGCACTCAAATCTGCCTAACCTTGTTAATGAATTCCTCCATTCATCGTGATGTAATGTCTTGTTTTATTTCTGGTAAGATTTTTTGTTCTAAAGTCCAGGGTTTGTTTTTTTTTTTTTTTTTTTTTTTTTTTTTTTTTTATTGGTACAGCTACTCCAGGTTTTTCCCTAGTGTTAACATGGTATAATTTTCCCCATTATTTTATTTTTACCTTCAATTCTTTTTTATTTATTTATTCGACAGAGATAGAGACAGCCAGCGAGAGAGGGAACACAAGCAGCGGGAGTGGGAGAGGAAGAAGCAGGCTCCTAGCGGAGGAGCCTGATGTGGGGCTCGATCCTATAACGCCGGGATCACGCCCTGAGCTGAAGGCAGACGCTTAACTGCTGTGCCACCCAGGCGCCCCGCAAAGCACATTTTAAAGGCAAAATATTTCCTTTTTGGTGAACGAACAAAAAAGAATTATGTTATCTTGCTCTCTAAAAAAGTCCCTTCCTTTCTTGCTCTAGGCCAATGCCTCAGTTCAGATTTAATGCAAATTGCATTTTGGTAGTGAGATAATTCTATTTTATTTTCCCATTAATTACACAATTTTAAAACTTATTCCAATAAATGTTGAAGAAATATTTGACAAAATCCAATAGTCTTTCATGAAAGAAACTTAACAAACTAAGATTTGAAGGGAACTTTTTCAATCTGATTAAGAATAGTTATGAAAACCCCACAATTAATATCATACTTAATGGTGAAAGACTCAATGTTTTCCCCCCTCAATTAGGAACAGGTCAATGATATCTTCTCTCATCACTTCTAATCAACAATGTCCTAGAGGTTTTAGCTAGGGCAATTAGGTAAGAATAAGAAATAAAAAGGAGAAAGAAAGAAAGAAGAAAGAAAGAAAGAAAGAAAGAAAGAAAGAAAGAAAGAAAGAAGAAAGAAAGAAAGAAAGAAAGAAAGAAAGAAAGAAAGAAAAGAAGAAGAAAGAAAGGCATCCAAATTAGAGAAGTATGACCATCTTTATTTGTAGATTATATGATCTTGAATGTAGAAAATCCTAGTGAATCCACATAGAAAACTAGTCAAACTCATAAACAAATTCAGCAAAGTTTCAGAATACAAGATCAATGTACAAAACCAGTTGTTTTCTCCATATTAGCAATATACAATCCAAAAATGAAATTTAAAAAATTATTTACAATAGCATTAAGAATAAAATCTTTATAATATAAAAATTATAAAGTAATAAAAATTAGCAAAATAAGTTCAAAGCTTGGACTCTGATTACTAGAAAATATTGTTTAAAGAATATTAAAGACCTACATAAATGTAAAGACATCCCATGTTCTTAGACTGTAAAACTTATTGTGATTAAGATAGAAATATATCTCAAATTAATCTATGGATTTAATGTAATGCCTATGAAAATACCAGTTGGGTATTTATTTTTTTGCAGATATTAAAGAGTGGATGCTAATAGTGATGTGGAATTTAAGGGAACTAGGATAGGCAAAGCAATCTTGGAAAAGACCAAAATCAAAAGGACTCACAATTCAAATTCCAAAACACAACATCACAGTAACGAAAACAACATAAGACTGCTATATGATAGAAATATCAATCACTGGAATATAATTGATAGTCCAGAAATAAACCATCACTTTCACAATCAATTGATTTTTTGTAAAAGTGCCAAAACAATTCAAAGGGGGAAAGAATAGTCTCTTCAGTAAATGGCACTGGCATAACTGCACAACAAAAAATTAAATCAAAATGGATTACAGATCTCAACATAAGAGCTAAAGCTATAAAAGTCTTAGATAAAAATGTACAAGTGTATCTTTGTAACCAGAGATTCAGGAAAGGCTTCTTAGATATGATTCCAAAGGCACAAGTAACAAAAGGAATACATGCACATACATGCAGGGCAATTCATCAAAACTGTTGTGCTTGAGGATACCAACAAGAAAGTGAGAGGACAGTCCACAGAATGGGAAGACATATTTGCAAATTATATATGTGATAAGGGACTTGAACCTATAACATATATGTGATAGAAATATATGTATATTTCTATATATATGTAAAGACCTCTGACAATAAAGTAATAACAAGACAAATAATACAAATCTTTTAAATGGGCATATGATCTTTGTGGACATTTCTGCAATGCAGCAATAAGTACATGAAAAGATAGTCAACATTACCAGTAATCAGGGGGATGCAAATCAAAGCATAATGATTACTGCAGAATGTCTTATACTGGGAGGCTGACTATACGAACAGACTGGGAAAAAAGAAAAAAAGAAAAAAAGCAATCAGACACCATTTCTCACCACTAGGAAGGCTGTAATCAAGAAGACAGAGAATAAGTATTGCTAAGGCTGTGGAAAATTTTGAGATCACATATACCAGTGGAAGTGCTGCTTTTGACAACAGTTTCCAGTTCCTGAAATGGTTGAAGTTAGTTATGCTTTGGGGTGATGAATATGTTCTAAAATTAATTGCAGTGATGGTTATATACATCTGCAAGTACACTGAAACTCACTGAATTGTGCAATTTAAATAGGTGAATTCTAGGTGAAGCACTTTTTATATCAAAGCTATATTTAAAAAATATAATACATATTCAATGCTCAAAAAGCTGAGGAAAAATAGGAATCAAGTTCAATTTTAGTGGAGGAAAAAGGTTCAAGTTTATAAATGTAACAACTTGCTTTAAAAAAAAAAAACTGACCAACATTGAAGAATAAATCAAAGATGTATAAAGAACTGCATATTTCTATTTTTTTAAATTTTTTTTTATTATATTATGTTAGTCACCATACAGTACATCCCTGGTTTCCGATGTAAAGCTCGATGATTCATTAGTTGCGTATAACACCCAGTGCTGCATATTTCTAAAGAGAACTAAAAACTTCTAAAGATAAGTAAAACATCTGAATTTATCAATAAGCACCCAAGATACAACTATCATCATCAGTCTACTCCCTCCTCCAAGACATATTGAGTGGAATTATTGAAGTCGTTATTCTTCTGCCTCGTTGGAAGTTGTTGTTGTTGTTTTTTTTTTTTTTTCACTTTTCTTGTAGAAGGCCAAGATATTTCTTTATTTACCATGTCATATGGGAGGACTCCAAAAGACTCAATTACAGCTGTCAGAAGCCACTGCAAGAAGGTGAATTGGGCATGTCTTTTTTCTAGATGGCGTCTGCTTCTGTGTGAGATTTTCTCTTCCACCCTCTCTCTTTGAAGAAAGAGAATTGGCAAAATAAAAACCCTTGATTTTCCTATATGTCAAATAGACTATGTGGAAGGTGGTCAGGCATGAGACCCCTTCCACTTAAAGAAGTCACCCTCAGAAAAACAACAACTTGGAGTATACTACTGCAGCCAAGAGTGAACCCAGGAGTGTTGAGAGACCTCCAAACGAGATTAATTTCCAATTTTCAAGTCTACTTAAAAATCTCCCTTTTGTTCTACACCATTGAAATATGTCAGTACTTTGAAACCTGACTTTACAAATGACAATGACAATCCATCTTAGCCAGAGGAACCAACAGAGGACCCAGGAAATAAGTGTTCATTTCTTCCTTTTCTGCAGTCTCCCCAGTGTGTTCCCCAAACTGAAAGAAAGTCAGGCTGTAAAGAAAAGGTGGGGTAGATTTGGCCACTTTCCTGTTAAAGTTGTGCTTAATGTTTGGGAAAAGATGAGTGTTAAATTACAAATACAATCGAAGGTTTAACTGTATTGAATTTATTATAGTTAGGGTTTGGGAGTCAGCCTAAGACATGTTTGAGGAAATAAAAAGTTCAGAGGGAATGACAAGATAGTGAGAGGAGAAAAAACAGTGTTCACTCTTTAATAATATTTGTAAAAAAAAAAAAAAAGTAAAATGCAAAACAAAGGAAATATATTAAGATTCAGAAAACATAGGTTAAATAAATATATCAGATTATCTCAGATTACATTGTCATTTCAGCATCTTAATTTGTTTAAAGATATTGGAGGGTAGAAGTGAAGTTGGTTAGTTAGAGGAATACAAATGTTTATAATACTTAAATGGGAATTCCAGAATAATCTATAAAACAATTTGTGAAAGCTTAATTAAACTCATAATGCATACATTTTAGAAGAGGTCTTAATATTCAGGTGACTTTCTCCATTGGTTTATATGGAAGTAAAGAGAGGTGTTTGTCAGAGTTCATTCATCTTTCTATTGCCAAAATTTTTTTAGAAGTTAATAATATTCCAGAGGCTGTGCCAGGGTTTAGGTGTGAAATGGAAAATACTCCAGATGTTATTCCTTCAGGAACCTGTGATACAGTAAAGACATGTAAATAAATGAACAAATGCATTAAATATTAATGAATTTTGCTGAATTCAATGAAGAGAGCAAATAATACTGAATATAAAAATCAAAACAAAACAAGTAGATGTTGGATCGACTTGCTCTTTTGGGGTTGTCAAAAATTCTTTATTACAAGGTACAATTTAAACTGTGATTTGAGGAACAGTGATGAATTATTATTAGCAAAGGTGAAATCTGGGCTAACAACATTTGCTAAGTGTTTAAGTGGAAAAGAGCTCAATATATGCTAAGAATGGACTTAAGTGAGTAGAGGAGTGTGTAGTGTGAAATGAATGTGTGCAAGACATCATTGGGGCTACACACTGCTGGTGCAAGATTAGGGACAAGAACACTTCAAGTCTTTGAGGGGTTTTAGGTCCACAGTTGTATGATCGCCTTTCATTTTTGTCATGACTGGTTATCGCATGGAGTATTCAGAATTCAGTGAGAAAAGAAGAAATGACAGCCAGGAGACTATCTCAAAAAAGCATGTAGGTAGAAATTTGGTACCATACCCATGTGGACACAATGGAAATGGACAAAAGAAGGACAGAATCTGAAATATATTTTGAAGATAAATCATATGTGGAGTAAGATAACAGTGATTAAGATAACAACTCCTAGAATTCTGACTTGGTCACTGTGGGCTTGGTGGAGACATTTATCATGGTAAGGAAGAAATGAAGGTGGGAACACAGCAGGTTTAGGGGTGGGAATAAAACATTCAATTTTGGATATACTAATTTAAATATACCTTTTGTGTGACCCAAACTGAGATTTAAAGTATGTAATTGGATAGAGGAAACCACTGTTTGTGGTTCTAAGTGTAAAAGCACTGCCATGGCCTTAAGAAAAAGACAGAAATATAAGAGATTCTAAAACATTAGTGAACAGATTGCTCAGCTTTCTTTTCTTGGCATTGAATGATTATATGGAGAGGAATGAAACCAGAAGAGGGTAGAACATTAATATAAAACCCACGATGAAAGAATTATCATTAAAGGCAATGCACAATTGAAATTGAAGTGTGAGAATAAGAGAAGAATAATTGAGAAAAAAGATTTTAGTCAGATATTTGAGTTTTGGGTTCTTCAAGAGAAACAAAATATAGAGGAGTGATAACACCTGAGGCATAAAATCCAGTTAGGGACTGAGGTAAAACAAGCAAAAAAACCAAAATAATAAAAATAAGGAAGATTAGCGGAGTCAGTTAAGTGTGAGAATCTGCCTATTTTTTCTTTCTGAAGAATAACTTTGTCCACTTCACACAACATTTTCCTTCACCTATTAGAAAGTAAAATGCAAAAAAAATAAAATAAATAAAATATCTAAGAATAAATTTAACCAAGGAGGTGAAAGACCTGTACTCTGGAAACTATAAAACACGTGATGAAAGAAATCAGAGACAACACAAACAATGGAAAGATATTTCATGCTCACGGATTGGAAGAAGAAGTGATTGTTAAATGTCTGTACTTCAAAATAATCTACACCCTTAACACAATCCCTGTGAAAATACCAACAGCATTTTTCACAGAACTGGAACAAACAATCTTAAAATTTGTATGGAACCACAAAAGAGCCTGAATAGCGAAAGCAATCTTGAAAAGAAAAAGGAAAGATGCAGGCATCACAATTGCAGGCTTTAAGTTGTATTATAAAGTTGTTCAAAATGGTCTCAAAATACAAAAAACAAACAAAGAGTATCACCTCATGTCAGCCAGAATAGCTAAACTCAACAACACAAGAAAAAACAGCTGTTGGGGAAGATGTGTAGAAAGGAACAGTCAGGCACTGTTGGTGGAAATGCAAACTGGTGCAGCCACTGTGGGAAAGAGTATGGAAGATACTCAAAAAAGTTAAAAATAGGACTACCCAATCATCCAGCAATCACACGACTGGGTAATTACCCAAAGAATGCAAAAACACTAATTCAAAAGGATACGTGCAACTTTATGTTTATAGCAGTATTATTTACAATGGCCAGATTATGGAAGTAGTGCAAGAGTCCATGGATAGATGAATGGTTACAGAAGTTGTGAGATATATATATCTAGTTATAGATATAGATCTATAGATATATATGTATGTATATACACAAACACACAATGACATAAATGGCCTATCATCCATAAAAATGAATGAAATCTTGCCATTTGCAATAACATGGATGGAGCAAGCTAGAGAGTACAATGCTAAGCGAAATGAGTCAGTCAGAGAAAGACAAATACCATATGGTTTCACTCACATGTGGAATTTAAGAAACAAAAAAGCAAAGGGAAAAAAGAGAGAGAGGCAAACCAAGAAAAAGATTCTGAGAACAAACTGATGGTTACCAGAGGGGAAGTGGATGGGGGATGGGTGAAAGAGGTGATGGGGGTTAAGGAGTGCACTTGTCATGATGAGCACTGGGTACTGTGTGGAATTGTTGAATCAGTATATCATACACCTGAAACTAATATAACACTGTATTCTAACTAACTGAAACTAAAATAAGAACTTAATAAATAAAGTTACTAGGAACAGGAAAATGCCTCCTATCAAGCCATGTTACTGATCCAGTGAAGAAACCTTTATTGCTTTAGCCAAGCAAGGGAAACTGAGCTGTCATTACTGCCTTTGCTTCGCAAGGGATCTGAACTTGCTGCAACAATTTCTGCTCCAGAGAGATTACTCTATGGTTCCTGCTTATTTTTAACAAAATCAAATTAGTGGAATCTGAGTTACATGTTGTTGCCCTCTTTTGCAAGAGAAGCTTGGAAAATGAAGAGCTAGGAGTTTCAGCTTCATTAGTGGGAAGATAGATGTGCTTTCCTCTGAAAGTCAGAGCAGAGTCAGTTCTCTAAGCATAAAAAGGGGGTCCAGATGCTACACCACACACACACACACACACACACACACACACACACACACACACCATAAATATTCAGGACAAGCCATCCCGTTTGCTGCCCAAAATATATTGGTCTTAGAATATACAAATCTACCTAACCCCTAAAAATACTATGCATAATGAATTTACCCACTATACAATCAATAATGAACCCAGCTCATTCTCACAAGAGAGCTGATCAAAAATCACCATCTTAAAATCTTTGGTGGTAGCCTTTCTTTCTTTTTTTTTTTTTTCACTTTCTCTTTTTAAAATCTATTATCTATTGATTAAATTGTAAGGTTATCGACTAATAGCATATCATGTGAAAATAGTAGGGAAAAGGGAGGGAATCACTTACTTTAAATAAAAAAAGCAAGTAAGAAACTGTAGAAAAATTCTGTAGCAAGGCTGTATTTGGTGAATGTGGCTTTCCTCTTTCAAAACCAATTCATGTTTCCTTTTACATTCTGCTGGCATTTAACTGGTCACAGTTCTTTACTTGATGACATGACTCAGTCATTCCTGAAGGTTCTGATTACTTGGAACTCCTTCCTGTATAAGATTTCATTAGCTTTTATTACCTGTTAATGGTGGACAATGGCAGGACTAGAGGTACTCCAGAGAACCACTTTTATTCAACCCATGCTTCTCCCACCTCCTTCTATGGGTTAAGGTGAATACCCCAGCCAATGCAAAACACGTTTTTGGTCACTATGAATACCCCCAAATGTTCAGAGGGCACTCTCAGCCTTTAATCTAATACAAACGTTGCTTTGTTCTAAAGGGAGGCAGCTGTAATTAGACATAAAAAAAAATCTCAGAGTTGGGAACTCAGAGTCAATAAGATTGTAAAGAATAATTTGTTCGTGGGTAATTAAGCACAGTATTGGGAAATACCAATTGCTTCAAACTCTTTGAATCCAAAATACAAATATTTAAATATTGGAAAAAGTACCATAGATTTGTTTGCTTGTTCAGAGCATAAACAAGATTCTGTGATTTTAAAGGATATTTTTTCCAAGTTAGGATATGGCAAATTTTTGAATACTAAACTCAACTATAACCAGAACTCAATTAGCATTTATAGATTGTTGCAAAGATCAACTTGAAGAACAGTTCTCTATGGGCAAATTGGTATCAAAGCACACTCTTATTTTATTTCTGTGTGTATTTGTGTATGTGTGTGCAAAACCCATAGAATGTCTCACAACTTTTGATTCTAGTGTAAGTTTTCATATCCAAATAAACATAGTTGATGGTGCCTAGAGAAGCAACAATATTTATAACATAACAGCTTAAACTTCTTCTTTATCTTTCAAGAATCTCACTGTTAAAAATTATTTTCAATTTTAGTAACAAGCATCTGCCAAGTTGCCATTACTCTTTTTTTATTCCTTTCCTCAATAGCTTCTATAATGCCCATTTATCATATACTTGTCCCCAAGCTGCTTAGTACTGCCAAGACTTCCACTATATATACCACAGCCTCAGAACTGGTTGCACTATATAGATAAGTTTCCACTGTCACTTGGACCTTCAAGTCTGTTTTGAGATGGTTCTAATCAATACTCTATCCACTGTTAATATTATTTATTTAGCTTTTGTATTTTCACAAATCTCTTTAGTACTTAGAAAACAGGCTCAAACCCTATTTCCGGGACAAATCATCACACATGAATAGCTTTCCTTCTATCTTGCTAATGAATACATGTAAAACATAAATGTTTCTTAAAACCTACTCTATCCCCAGCTCTAACTGGCTAGATCTAACTTACTGACACATGGACCTTGGAATGAGAAGCAAGCAAGAAACAAAATAATTTTTCTGATTTTTGGCACAAGTGAAAAAAAGAAGGGAGGAATCTTGTTTGTAACTAAGAAACAGCAACCACAAACATTAATAACATGGGCCAGTGGGGCTCTCAGACTCCATCAAATTAAAGTAGGTGGATAAGGGGAGAAGCTTGAGGATGAAGACTAATAGAGAAAGATGGGGCACAGGAAAAATGAAAGGAAAGGAGTATAAATGTTACCCTTCCAATCAACATTCATTAAATCATAGGAAAGGAGATTTGAATATTAACATGATTTTTATGCATACTAACACTTGAGAACCAGTGATCTGAAAGAATATATAATTAGAAAGCCCTTTAGACTGTCTCCTTCAAATAGGAATTATCTCAGTCATGCTTTTGTCATATACTGGAAAGCAACCAATTTATTGTCAAATTATGAGATGAGTGCCTTATGTGCATATTTCATGTAAATGATTCAAGATAAGTCTTAATGATTCAGAACCTGGATGCTAATATTAACATTCTGTTGTTGAAAAGTTTGAGATCCTGAATAAATTTTTTTCTAGCATAGATGAGCAGTATTTCCATATTATGTTAAATTTATGGACTATATATTTTGACACTCACTCTAAGGGTGTTGCATGGTAATAGGTGCCTTATTAGACATACAAAAATGTCTGGTTTAATTGAATTGTAAAACAGTCATAGGTAGAAACAACAAACAGGCAATAGCATAAATAATTTTTTATTGACATTATTCAAAAGGTGACATAATTGCTTTTAGTGATAAAGTATCCTTCAGATATAAAACATTAAAATGTGTCTATTTTCTTTGTGAACTATTATTTAACTTCAAGAAAAAGATTTTTCTGTTTCTTTTTCCTTTTATTTTTTTGAGCTTTTCTTATCTGAGAAGATAAGAATTGCATTTTCTTTTAATAAAATGATTGTTTATATGAATGAATTGCTTTGATTAATGATTTATGTAAAAATTTTGACTTGTAGGATCTGTGTTTCCTATGTTTTATGTTTTTCTTCGAACACATTTTGGAAGTTTTTTTTTTTTTTTTCCAAATCCCAATGTGAGTTTCCAAAGTGACTAAATTAGAACTCGAATAAAATAAACTCATAATCCAGGTAAAAGCAAAACATATCAGTGCCCTGATAATTAAGAATATTAGCTTTAGGAGTTAATCTTCAATTCTGAAATATTCACAAGGAGATATGTCCACTTGTTGCTGAGGAGCTAAATACTGGGCACCTGGGTGGCTCAGTGGGTTTAGTGTCTGCCTCTTGATTTCAGCTCAGGTCTTGATCTCAGGGTCGTGGGCTCCACACTAGGCATGGAGCCTATTTAAAGAAAAAAAAAAAGAGCTAAATACATCCTAGCTATCTTAGGACTATTGGTAATTTGTCTACGTTTGAGGGGAAATACAATTTAAACTACGGAACCACTAAAGGCACATTTCACAGGTAAGTGGCTGTGCTGGACAATTAAGTACCTGCCACACAAGTCTGGAGAGAGCACCTTCACTACTAAATGTCTGCTTCAAAGAGAAGCACTATGGCGAAAATGAAAAGCAAAAGAGCTTCTCTGGAGGAAAGTTACTTGATTTCATAACAGGCTTTCACTTTTTAAATGGAAAAAAGAACAGTCAAATTTTACTATTACTGTTTAGTGTTGACAGAGAGAAAGATTGTAAAATAAAAGTTAATTGGTGCGCTAGCTGAGAGGTATCTAAATTGATTCCAACATGTTCTAGAATGTTTGTATATTGCAGAAAAGGATCCTGGCCACAAGACTTGAATTAAATAAGAATGTCTTTAATGTAGAGAAGAAATAATCAATACACAACGTTTTATTTCTTGGCATAGCATCTTGAGGTATAATGATTAAAGCCTCGTCAAACAGGAAGTTAATAGAATTTGAAACTTTTATAACACTGTGGAAAAAAATAATACAATATGGTAAGTCCTTTGAATAAATCTGAGATCACATGAAGCTTGCAAAAAAAAAAAAAAAAGGAGATACACTACCAGTCGATTTTGTTTGTCTATATAATGCTAATATTTGTTTTCAAATTTTTATTAAAAAAAACTAAACCAATCCAATGTTTTGATAATTGGCCATATAATGAATTTGGACTTATCCAAATGCCATCATATGATTTTTCTTATCTAGATTGTTGGTATGGTTGGGATGCCTGGGTGGCTCAGTCAGCTAAGTGTCTGCCTTCAGCTCAGGTCATGATCCCAGGATCCTAGATCAAGTCCCGCATGGGGAATCCTTGCTCAGTGGGGAGTCTGCTTTTCCCTCTCACTCTGCCTGCCACTCTCTTTGCTTGTGCACTCTCTCTCTCTCCCTAACAAATAAATAAAATCTTACAAAAAACAGATTGTTGGTATGGATTTCCAGTAATAAAGCCTGCATATTCAAAATACTGTTGTAGTGCCATGATTTCCTAAATTTTTATTCTATTTTTTCATATTTTCTTTTATATTTCTTTTTCTTTCCATCTGCATCGCTAAGGATCTCTTCCTCCAGTTCATGTTTAATGTAATAATTGCTTCTGTGATTGATTCTACAAATTATGATAACTTCCGTGTGCTTTGTCTATTTACCTTCTCTTATGCCTTTTGAAAAGCACAATAGTGTATGAGCTATAGGACAGAACAATAAAAGAGTAAAGTTTTGTTACATTCTCAAAAGAACCAATAGTGTATGAGCTATAGGACAGAACAATAAAAGAGTAAAGTTTTGTTACATTCTCAAAAGAACAATAAAAGAGTAAAGTTTTGTTACATTCTCAAAAGAACCATACAAATAAGAAAACTGAGACACAAGAAGTTAAAGTAATTACTAACAGGAGCCAGATGTTAGAGTTTTTGCTGCTTCACCCCACATAAACCAAATTTAGTCATGTGATTTTATCTTTAGGGTATAATCCTTATGTCTCAATGTTTCCATACTCTATAATTATTATAATAAACTATAATTATTATTATAAATTTGTAGCTACCATTTAATTCAGAAAGAGTGCTATTATTCTGTTCACTTACTGAAGACATTTAGAGAAAACAGCTTATACGTTATCTCCTAATGGTAAAAGAAAGCAAATACAGTTTTTGTCGCTTATTGTTTGAAGGCATTTGGATACAGCATAAATATGTTTACTAAAATGGAGAAGTATTTTCTTAGCTTTAATGAACTTCCCATGTGTTCAGAACTAATTCTGCTAGACACAGCCCAAGAGATTTCCTTCTCATGTAAATCGTCTGCACTGCTATACCGTTTAATAAGGCTAGTTACGCAGGTACTGACAGTTAAAATTCTGTATTCATAACAGACATTTTTAATTTGACTAACATAATAAATCTTAATCATATCAATGTCATCTATTAGAGAAATTAATAAGCCATCAACCCTTCAAACATGGCATTGGTGTTATTATTCATTAACTGTGGAAACTTTTCATTTGTTTCTTGAGTACCTAGGCTGCCAAACCATCTTTTGCTTATGACATCGATATTTAATTCCTGGAATGTATTTCAAGTGATTTTTATTTTGTATTTTGGTTCTACTTTAAGTTATATTTCCAGACAAAAATGATTTTAACAAAATAATCTCTTGACATCAATTTTTACTTGCTATTTTTTAGAAGAAGTTATTAAAATGTAAGAAATACAGAAAAGAGTAGTCAAATCACAGATTATGCACCGTCTGCCTTTAGACACTGTGAGTTCCCAAATATACATAAAAGTATCCAAGCCCACGAGTGGCTACACATCATTGCAATGCTCACATACGTCTCTCTTTTTTAGACACTCGTGTGGTGCTATTTTACAGACATTTTAATATTAACACAATATTGTGTGACTGCATTGTTTCTTGTATTTGTAAATTAGAATTCTAATTTTTTTTCATTACAGTTACAGAGGATTATAAATTTCATTAGCATTTTCAAAGAACCGCACTGTGGAGTTACAGACTTTCTCAAGTATATATTCAATTTCTATTTCATTGTATTCTGTTCTTATCTTTATCATTTCCATTTCCTATTTTCATTGAATAGATTGCTACATTTTCAAGCTTCAGGAGATAATATCTTATCACTGTTTTCTCAGTCTTTCTCCTTCCAAATCTACCTATATAGATACAAATAAAAATATAAATAATACTAATTGTATGTGTGATATATGAGGCTTCTTACTATTATATAGGTATATGTATATTTTGAAATATTTGTTTATTTATTTATTTTAAGATTTTATTTATTTATTTGACAGAGATAGAGACAGTCAGTGAGAGAGGGAACACAAGCAGGGGGAGTGGGAGAGGAAGAAGCAGGCTCATAGCAGAGGAGCCTGATGTGGGGCTCGATCCCACAACACCGGGATCACGCCCTGAGCCAAAGGCAGACGCTTAACCGCTGTGCCACCCAGGCGCCCCTATTTTGAAATATTTAAACCCAAAAATGAACACAAAAACAGAATGTTTATTAACATTTATCTTGAAATTATCATTAAGAAAGCATATTCTGGCAGAACTTAAGGAACTTTTGTTAACCTTGTCACAGGTATATAATAGTTCAACGTTTAATTTAGAGTGACATATGGGATACAATTTGCTACACGCTAAGACAGTATTTAGTGTATAATTATTTGGTTGAAAAATTAACACTTTTTGCATATGCTCAATCCAGATTCAATCAGTTGCAACACGACATGAATTTTCAATCTCATGTACATGACTTTATCTAGTGAGTGATATGCTAGACCATATTATATCATTTGCTTTGCCCTTTTTCTTCCAGAAACCCTCCATATATATTCTGAAATAAATAGAAATATAAATGAATACATATATATATATGTGTGTGTGCACACATGTCTGCACACATATACATATATATACACTCTAATTCCAAGACAATAGTGTTTCATAACACAGATATACTACAGACAGTGATAAAACAAAATAGAACACTCATAACCACAGTGAAAATAATTTCCCAAAGAGGTTGAGAAAAAACAGCATTTGATTAAATAAGAAAATCACTCGCTGTGCCATTAATATTGATATACTAAAATAAATGATTTCAGTATACTAAAGTATGCCCTTTGCACTAATTTAGAGTATATTTGCTATTGTTTAGCCTACTGCCTTAAACTTTTATTTCATAATGTAGTAAATAAAATCTCAAAATAATAGCTTGATAAAGTGACAGCAAACTATATTGAATATGTTTAACTACTACCTAGTAGGTGAATCATATTGTTAATTGATTATACTGCCTTGGCTTGAATTGAACTAAAAGTCATGTAAAAGTATATAACTCTAACATTGCTGCTTAACAATATGATTTCAACCACAGTCAACTGTTGATGCTCAGAAACATTGAAAACACAATTTTCCTACATTATATAGGGCTGGGAACTATGTATTCAGCTTGGCTTTTCATATGGATGCTCCTTTGAAACAAAATATAAATGAAATGATACATCTAAATATGGAGTTCTGTGGTTACAGTGACAACTCATTAAAAATAAAAAATTACCTGGTAAAATGGGTATAATTTTAAAAATGGAAAAAATAGAAACTTCATAAGGATGAGCAATTTGAAGTTCTGGTTTTAATTTTGTGTAATATATTACATGAGTTTAATTATTGCCCCAGGTTTTTTTTTTTTTTTAAATAGGTATTTTAAAAAGTGGGCTTTGGTGGCAATTCTTTCCAAAATATTGTGATTGACTATATTATATGAATCAATCATTCATGAGAAGTTTTAATTTTGTTTTTTGTTTGTTTGTTTGTTTCTTGGTGGTGGTTGAATTTCAGCTGGTAGATTTTCATCTTTCTGCATTTCAGACAAATCTACAAAACTAATTATAACCTCTTTCATTTTTTCCCCAAGAAATTAATTTAAAACTACTGATTTCTTTTGTAGATTTTTAACAAGTTAGAAAATATATTTCAAATTTTAATAGATACTCATATTTTCAATGAATATATTATAAATAGGAAAATGTTTCCATATAATCATTATGAAGATCTCTAACTATACCATGATTTGTATAGGTAAGGAGTGACTTTCGCACATCGTATTAAAACAGTGCAATTAAGGGAAGACTAAATTGTTGATGTATTTCTTTTCTTCTAACTTCTTGTGAAGTAGGTAGCATCTACGGACAATGATTTAACAGTATAGTAAATGTCAACAAATCATAAATATTTATCTTTGTAAAATAATCATTCATAACCCACTTGGTGAATATTTTTAGAGTATTTTGAAATAAGTTAACCTATGATTGGTTTTATAAATTATTCCCTTGCTTACTTTTTGGGGCATCTAGACTCTTGTTTTCCAGAAAATTTGCCTATTGTGTCATACTTTGTGCATTTGGCTCAAAATTTCCATGCTATATTAGTTTGTTTATAAATAAGGCAGGGAAGATATTTTACATGTTTGGAATATTTGTGCCCATTTTACAGATTCCTGTTTTGTCCATTTGTTTCTTTGCTTCCCCAAATCAAAACTGCACTGCCATCAGCAGTTTTTTTCACTCATAAAATATTTATACTAATAAGTAATACAATATTGAAATTACAAATCCTTCAGTGTATTTCTCCTTTACTACTTACAAAAACATAAATATCCTTGTTGGCCATTAGTTATAAAAAAAGGTAGAAACTACCATAAACTGAGCCATAATAAGAAAATCTCCATTTTCATCTAACTGTAGAAGAATTCACCACTTGTATAATATGTTTTAAAATAATTTAAAAAAACTTGAACACTATTTTCTTAGTCTTTTAATATTATAATATGAGACCACAATATATTTCTGTTTAAAATGGTATTTAATTGTATGGATCGTTAATTATCACTAACCCAAAAGGCCAGGATGTGTTTTGCCAGTATTACAGAACTTTCTGAATTGTGCTATTTAGTAGAAAATATTAAAGGTGTTTCTAAACACTCAGCAAGTAGTTTAGTCATATTTATAAAACATAAACTGAATATTATTAATGCCGGATATATTTGAAAAGTGTAGATATTTGGTTTCATATTCAGAAGTTTTACATTTGATGCTTTTAGTGTGAGTTTTCTGGGAATGGTTTCACATAACTATTATTTAAAATCTCATGACAATGTGCAAACGTGATCCATATTTCATTATTAAGGAGAGGTTCAAATTCTCTGTTTCTAATACTCTTCCTAATAGTGTTGAACGTTTTAGGCCCAAGTCCAGAAACACGTTGTTAGAAATAATGTACTTAACCTCTTCTTGGAGAGTATCCATACTATAATGAAAGTATGATGACCATTTTCTTGCTATTTGCATGTGCTGTTAGTATTATCTTCCATCTCTGTGTAACTTTATTCAAGGGTTTTTAAGTGATACACCATATAGTGAGAGTAGTTTTGTTAAAACTATGTTTTATTTCTTAATGCAACCTGGAAAATTAACTATGTCACACTGTATTGTAAATTAGTGAAAATGTGAGAGTATCGCTATCCATATGATCCTTATTCTCAGGAATCCCACATGCAGTTGTGCTGGCTGAAACTGTGCCACATTCAAGGGACCACCATTCACAGCATAGGCACCCTTACCATATTAAAAAGCATACTATTGGGGCGCCTGGGTGGCACAGCGGTTAATCGTCTGCCTTTGGCTCAGGGCGTGATCCCGGCGTTATGGGATCGAGTCCCACATCAGGCTCCTCCGCTATGAGCCTGCTTCTTCCTCTCCCACTCCCCCTGCTTGTGTTCCCTCTCTCGCTGGCTGTCTCTCTCTGTCGAATAAATAAATAAAATCTTAAAAAAAAATAAAATAAAATAAAATAAAAAGCATACTATTATTTTAGCTTTTTTCTCATTCAAGGTTAGAATATTTTTCATATGAATAAAACAGCCTATTTAATAGGGTCACATATACAGTGTACATTACTTCCATTTAGAAACATGAAAACACTAAAGCTTTGTTCATTGAGAATTATATAACTAGCTTTCTTTTTTAAAAAGTTTATTTATTTATTTTTAGAGAGAGAGAGTGCACATGCGTGCGTTTTATGTTATCTAACATTTTTATGATATCAGAGGTCATAGCTGAGTTTCAAAGTTATGACTAAAATATTTTAATATGGAAAAATGTTCTATGTAGTAATGATTATTCAGCTATCAATAACACATCATAAAAGATTACATAAACCTAAATGATTGGTTATGTAATATTCCCTAGTTATATTTTAGCAATCATTTCTTTCTTGTATGTACAAGTAATTTAATCACCATAAAAAGGGACTTTCAGAAAAACAAATAGAATTTTTTTTTTCCAAAAAAGACATACATACGGCCAATAGGTACATGAAAAGGTGCACAATGTCACTAGTCACCAGGGAAATGCAAATCCAACCACATTAAGATATTACCTCACACCTGTAATAATGGCTATCTTCAAGAAGACAGGAGATAGCAACTGTTGGTAAAGATGTGGAAAGAAGGGAACCCTCGTGCTCTGTTCGTAGAATCGCAAATTTGTTCAACCACTATGGAAAGCAGTATGGATGTTCCGCAAAAAAAATTAAAAATAGAACTACATGATGATCCAGCAATTCTACTTCTGAGTATTTATCTGAAGAAAACAAATACCCTAATTCATAAAGATATCTGTACCTGCATGTTCATTGCAACATTATTCATTATACCCAAGATATAGAAACAACCTAACTGTTCACCAGTGGATGAATGGATAAGAAGCTGTGAGATATGTACATGAATACTAGGTAGCCATGGGAGGAAAGGAAATCCTGGTATTTATTTGGATGGACCTTGAGGACATCATACTATGTGCGATAAGTCAGACAGAGACAGAAAAATACTGTATGATATTTCTTATATGTGGAGTAAAAAATTAAAAAAAAAATGCCCAAGCTCAAAAAAACCCACCAAAAAAACAAAAACAAAAACAAACCCAGAATGAAATCATAGTTACCTGGGACTGGGTAGTATGGGAATGGGAGAAATGTTATTTAAGGGTACATATTTGCAACAAGTATATAAATAGTCATGGGATCTAATAAATAGTACAGTGATTATAGACAACAAAACTGTATTATAAGCATTAAACTTGCCGAGAGACTAGATTGTAATTGTTCCCACCACTAGAAGAAATAATAATTATGTGACAGGATAGAGGTATTAGTGTTACATTGGTAATCCTGTTATAATATAAATACATCAAATCAAAATGTTGTACTTTAAACTTATACAATGTGATACGTCAATTATAGCCCAATAAAAAAGGAATTGTTAATGACTATTTTACACTTATAATGTAAAATATATTAACTCATATTAAATAATGCCTATTATATTTTCTCTCCAGATATGAAAAAAAGCTGTTAAACAAAATACAAAGTTGTTGGAAAGGTAAATAATATTTACCAAATAATCCAATGTAATATTTCTAATAATGACATCCATCTATTCACCTTTCTGAATAATATATAGTTCATAGTAATATTTAATCTTTTTCTATACCAGTTGCCAGTGGACTAAGTAGTTTCTTAAAAATACTGTTATAATTTTAACGTCAAATGTCATAGAATAAATACAATTTGTAAACATTTTAACAAAAACTATATTTGAGCAAGTAAGCATTCAAAATGTCATAATATTTATTTCAATGAACCAAATTTGCCTGTTTTATGTAATTATATATCAATTGCTTAAATTCCAAATTATCTTAATTAAAATTTAAATTATAAAATTTAAAATTCCATTAGTTTTGATGAATAATATGGTTAGCATAATGTATACATGACATTATTTATTAATCAAAACAAAATAATATTCTAATGCTAGCACTTCATTTGGGAAAATGCTACCCTTTTTTTTAATATTCTCAGTGTCACCTTGTGGCCAACATTGCTCATTCTTTCCCCAAGATATATTGCACAATGTTTGTCTATGATCTAGTGGAAGAACCAGTATGATTCCTTACAACGAAATTGATAAAGCTAATTTCTTCTTATTTTTAGATGTTACTGTAAATATAAATTTAGTTTCTAAAAGGAAGGAGTAGCTGGCAGCAGAGCAGTGGTCATTTACATACAAGAACCACCTACCCAAAAAGAGCTGAACATTGATGAGGCAATGAGAATTGTAGTAGTCAAGATTAAAAAGAGGAAAGATTTCTGCCACTGATTTTTCCATGGAGTTTTTGGCCATTCTGGACTGACAGAGACTGAAGTTTTTATGGAAAGCTTGGTGTAAAGTCTAGCTGATGATAACATGTGGAAAACCATGAGAGCTAATGGTGGAGATAGGGGATTTCAAGACCTATCAGTTTTTCCCTTCAGGACTTTTGCTGAAAATAGGACTCTGTGCAGTGGAAAACTAAAAGCCTAAATGTGAAACTGCTGAAAAGCTGAGTGAAGATTTCTTCAGTCTCCTTCAGGATATACTTAACAGCCTCCTGGGGAGCAGTTTTCTCCAAAAGAAATTTCACTTTTAGTTAGAAAGTCTCGAAATCAGGGGTCAAATATTAGGTAGACTGGGTTCTGCTAGAACTGTGCATGTCTCGAATCATTACAACCTCTAGTTGGATTAAAGTGATGAGCCATACTCTAACTGACCACGGAAAAGAAGAACAAACCCTGGCTAGGGGAAGAGTCTGTCCTAAGCCTGTGCAATTTTTTTTTTCATATATAATGTTTAGGATTCAAAAAAATTTACTATGCATGTTAAGATATGAGCAAAACCAAGAAAAAGCACAGAAAATGAAAACCATTCCATATGTGACCCAGATATGAAATTAGCTATCAGGGATATCAAAAGACTTCTCATTATACTAGTCAAGTAAATACAGAAAAATAGCAAGACTAGCAAGATTTGGGGCATGGGATGGGGAAATTTCTTTGAATATTATATATTTGTTTATGTAACACTGAAGGCACCTGCTCTAGGAGGATTAGTTGAGGTTTACTAAAGGCAGGGTTGTTAAGAATATTCACCATGGTTGGAGAGAGAGTCCATGAATTTTGAAAATCTTTGATAGTGTGTGACGTCTTTGGAATCGTAGGGTCCAAATGCCAATGGAAGGGTTAGTTCTAGGTTAAGATATATTACCATATCCTGCTTAAACACTTCTAGTGGTAAGAACTTTTTATCACATAGCATTTTTTTTTCAGACAACTGAAATTGTTGGATCTTTTTTAAAAAAATCATTTTATTCATTTTTTGATGATAGCCTGCATATTTTTTATCACATAATAAAATCTATGTTTTTTTAAATTGTTGCTTTGGCTGTTGGAAGCCAAAATAAATGATATGGCATGAAAATGAGAGGGTCTCATGTCATTACTTACATGTGCCAGGGATTCGGCTTCTTCCTCTCCCATCAAATATATTTGCCAGACTTCCTTGCCACTGCGTGTTCCTTCGAGGTCTGAAAAGAGGAGACATTCACATGAGATTAGGGAAAATGAGATTGGGTAGAAGACATGTGTTTGTGGCAGTGACTCTGTAGGGCTGGCCCAGGGGCCCCTTCAAGGTGATGTCTGCAATCTGAGCTCTGGATTTCTGCTTAACACATTCTCCACTCTTTTGTTCTACCAGTCCTTCGATTTCTTTTAATAACAATTCCCTGGATTAAATACCTTTCTACTTAGAAGATTGAGAGTAATATCTGGTCTCTCGAGTTGATTTTCAAAGTATCTGGATGAAGGATGAAATAAAGACCTTTCCTCACCACATTGAAAGTGGCATTTTAATGTTGGGTATGAACACAAATGATTGCTCTTATGGTGATTCTCAAGACTGAGTTTATATTTCTCAGAAGTACACTTTATATAAATAATAGCTGAAAACATCATGCCTATAGAAGTTGAGGCTATCAGTATTACTTAAGTGAGAACTGCGAAGCAACGTTTATAATGAGATTTTTGACATTTTTCAAATTTTTTTTACTCTCTAATGAGATAAAATAATAGCAAATTATTGGGCATATTTAAAAATCACATCCATAATGAAGAGTACTTTCTAGAACTAAATGCAACCTAAGGTTGACTCAGGAATACATTTGTTACCATGGAAATATTCAACCTATCTGTACATGTAAAATAATTAAAACTTTAGAAAGGCAATTTATTTCATGGAGTATGCTTGTCTGATAAGATTCTAAGCATGTGAAATAGAACAGAATTCAGTTAGACACTTGGGCTGAATTTCTAGGATTGTGTTTGTAACATGCACCCATAAGTGGCAATGGTAACCCCTAGTCTACTTTTTACCACCCAGTTTTTCCCTTCATGATCTCATAATGTAACATATTATCTCTATGTTGATTCCTAAAATTATCGTTCCAGGCAAGACACTCCTTTGAATTTCAGATTCTAAAACGCAGTTTTCAATTTTCCCCTTCTTCAGTTTTCACATGGGTGCAGTGGAACAATTCTAATTTAAAAGTCTGAAATAGTGGTAAGATTTCTGGAATTGCAGAGTGAGGACCTCCATATGCATCCTTCCATAGGAGGGGAAATGGGGGCAAAATTTATTAAAATCAACTTCTTCAGAAATCTGGAAATCTGCCAAATACTGGCAAGAATAGGACAAGTGTTTACTCAGGAAAATCTGAAATTTGGAAAGGGTTTCTGGGTTTGTGGCACACTTTCATTCTCCTCGACTCAGGTCTACGACAGCCTTGAAAACCAGAAGCCTCACAATTATGGTAGCCACGAAGGATCAAAGCCTTGAGGGCACAGGAGGAGGAAGACTGGATGTGGACTTCCTCAAAAAGTCCTAATTCTGTAGAATTGTCACTGACTTGCCTGTCTCCCAATAGCCTGGAAAAATCCCATTCACAGAAACACTCTGTAGCTGAGAAATGTACAGGTTTTTGCTGTTGAAAACAATGTGTCCGGCATATTTACAACTGCTTGTGTGCAATAGCAAAACAGGAACTGTGGTACAAAATAAAGGGAAAAATGGTTATTAAAATGTGATTCATAGTCAAGGCTGCAAAGAAATAGTTAATGACTAGAATTAGGAAATAAAATATATGATTGAATTATAAAAGCCATTTGCAAAAAAAAAAAGCACAAGTCACTGAGAATCCCATATTTAGAAAATAACTAAAACTTTAGGAAGGCATTTTATTTCATAAGGAGATTAAAATTAAATGGAGAAAATCAAATGAATACTTTCTTAAGAAAATAAAATTAACACAGATATCAAAAATTTTGTTTGAGGGTAAAGCCACAGCAACTCTCTGATTAAGATTTAATAATCAGCCCAATACAAAATTACTAATTATGCACAAATAAAAGGTTGTTATAATGCTAATTATAGCAGTTATAAATTTCATTGCTCTAATTCGATTTGCTCTCATTATACTTCACTGAGTTCTACTCAGCCTTTGTCTAGCTAGGTGCAAAGAATTTTCTACCCACATAAAGTCATTTTATTTTTCAAGAATGAATGTAATTATCACCTAGCTAGAAGCTAAGGGGCTTTTTTTTTTTAACCTAGCTGGAGTGAAGTGACCCAATTAACACCTTGTAAGAATACTCTGAATATTATACATTTTACAAGGTGTTTTAAGCTTCGAATAGTTTTGATTGATGGGTTTCTCTTCTTGAGAAGTTTTTATCTCTTTCTCACTGTCTGAAATTTGATTTTAGAATCTCAGCTCGAAAATTACAATCTTTTTAAAGTTTATAATCATCCCAGGTGCTGCTTTACCAACTTGAAGCAATTTGGCTTTCTTATATATTTCTGTCATAGAAACACATCGAGAAGACATAAAGCAGATTAGAACTACCCACTTAATGTTTGTCTGCTATAGGAATACAAGACTAACATATTTATCCATCCTTGGATATATGGCTATATTTGGTCTCTCTCCCAACTTGGGGCTCCATCCTCATGACCTGAACCAAAAACAAGAGCCAGGTGCTCAACCAACTGAGCCACCTAGGCGCCCTATAACTGACTTATTACCAGAAATTAAATAACTATATGGACAAAAATTATATAGAAATAATATAGAATAATATTTATATAGAGCATAGAATAATATATATTATATATTATATGTAAGTAAGTGATATTTATATAAAATAATGTTTATATAGAAATAATAGAGATAAAAAATCAGAAGATATCTGTTGAATGTGTATCAGTACTTACTCTGCTTTAATTTCACATTTCATGGAGACTCTTGACTGAAAGACCTTGTTTTCCTCCGCCTGGGATTTCATGACTTAGATACCTGTATATTTATTTCCTCATTTCTTTTAGTTCTTTCCTCAAATATCACCTTTTCTAGTTGGCTTTTTAGTAAGTGTGAAGAGAAATAAACTTTTAAATAAAAATTTCAAGATGAGATTATGTTACGTTACCTTTGGTGTTTGTCATGTTGACACAAGGAAATTTAAATATATATCAATGTAGGTCTAATTAATATCTAGGTAATGAACTCATAAAAACTTATAAGGAGTCACCCAGAGCTACACAATAACCATAGATTGAAGGATTTCATTCCAAATATGTTTCTAACTTTTATCACTCCATAACCACGTCTAGAACACCAACCCTTGCAAGAAAGTGAACTACTAGTGTGAAGCAGGAAACACACAAGCAAGTTTTGCTGCATTTAAAGAATTCATCATAGTGTTAAACACACATACTATGCACAAATAGCTGTGTAAACTGATAAATACAAGGGGAATTATAATAGATATTTGAAAAAAATGTTTTATGAAATTGGAATGGAAAGAGAGTCCTCATTTTAAGATAGGGATCTGCAGGATTTTTTCTTTAAAGGAGTAGAAAGTACATATTTTATACTTTGCAGGATTTATGGTTTCTGGAACAACGACTCAACTCTGCCTCTGTAATGCACAAGCAGCCATAGAAAGATATAAATGACTGGGCGTATTAGTTTCCTATTTTTGCTGTAATAAATTAAACGTAATAGCTTAAAGCAACACAACTTTATGTGTTTATATTTCTGGACATCTGAAGCCAAGAATCAAAGTGTCAGCAGAGTTGCATTCCTATTCCTTATATTTTCAGCTTCTAGAGTCTACTTGCATTCCTGGGCTCAGGTCCTCTTCCTCACATCACTCTGCCCTTTTATTTTCATGGAAACCTTTCCTGTTATATAATCTAATTCTCCTGCCTCACTCTTCTACTCTTGTGATTACATTGGATTTGGGATAATCTCTCAATCTTAAAATCCTTAATCTCAACTGCAAAGTCCCTTTGACTCTGCAAAGAAAATTATTCATAGGCTTTAGAGAGTAGGATGTGGATATTTTGGCAGGGGAGGCTAGAAGGTGGGGAGCTGTTATTTAGCCTACTACAGCATAGCTCTGTCCCAATAAAACTTCATTTATAAAAACTAGCAGCAGGCTAGATCTGGTCCATGGGCCAACGTCTCTTAAAAATGGTCTCTTTTGGGGGTGCTTGGGTGGCTCAGTCAGTTGATTTCAGCTTTGGTCATGATCTCAGGGTCCTGGGTTAAAGCCCTGCCTTACGCTCTGAGCTCAGCATGGAGTCTGCTTAGAGATTTTCTCTCTTCTTCTCCCGCTGTCCCTCCCCCTGCTCATTCTCTCTCTCTGTCTCTCTCCAGTAAATATTTTTTTTAAAGGGTCCCTTTTGTCCCTTAAAAGAGGGATTGGTGAACTGATTTTTTTCTGTTTTACATACTCCTAGTATTTACCCAAGAGAAATAAAAACATATGTCCATGTAAGGACTTACACAAGAATACATACATAGGCTTGATTCCTAATAACCCCAAACTAGAAATTATCCAAATGTTCATCAATTGCGAATGAAGAAACATTGTAGGACATCCACAGTACTGACTATCACTCAGTTATGAGGAATAAAACTACTAATACATTAAAAAAAAACATGGAAAAACATTCTATTAAGTAAAGAAAACTATACATGTGAGCTGTATGCTGCATGATTTTATTTTTATTTATTCCCTCTAGAAAAGGCAAAGATATGAAGGGCAGAAATCAGATCAGTGTTTGCCAAACAACTTTCTTTGATGGAGGGAGGAAATTGAATAAATGGGGTTTATGGGAACTTTGTATGGGATTTGCAAGCTGACTATGGTGGCGTTACATGACCATATACATAAAGGGCAGATCTCACTATCTGTAAGATACATCAATAAACCTGACCTAAAAAATAAAACTTTAAGTAGAGAAAGAATAAATGTGAAATTCTATACTATACGACCTCGACTAGCTCGCTAAGTTGTAGGCAGGTTAATTTGAAAGATTTGGAGTTAATCAAAGAAGCAAGTACATGAGGTATGGGTTATGAAGCATATTTTAATTTATAGGTTTTCTTTTTCCTGGAATTAATTCACTATCCATTTTAAGGAGAAATATCCATTTTATATTTTTTAAGTTATGCTCACTCATCTTTATGGAAGCTTACTGATTATTCACATGCACTGTTTGTATTTGTTTAATGCAACGGCACTTTGTTCTTCTGATTATATATTCTTTTAACAAGATTTTCTACCTTTCTTTTTAAAGACTTTTTATAGCAGTTTTAGGATTATGACAAATTTGAGAGGAAGCGACAGAGATTCCCCATATACTCTCTGGCCGTACGGTGCGTACTCTCCCCCTTTATCTGCATCACTCAGCTTCTTCCTCTCCCACTCCCCCTGCTTGTGTTCCCTCTCTCCCTGGCTGTCTCTTTCTCTGTCCCCTCTCTCCCTGGCTGTCTCTTTCTCTGTCAAATAAATAAATAAAATCTTTAAAAAAAAAAAGTAGGATTTTTAAAAAATATTCCCCAAAAATGAATAAACTGAATGAGATCTATTGGACAGAAGGAGTTTTGTTTGGGAATACGAAGTAGCAGCACTGTATTTTCATTTACAAAGGTTTATTAACAACTAAAGTGTGATCTCTTGGCAAGGTTTTAATCAGGAAAGAATTCCCATAACTTGGTTTATTTGGCTCTTGGAATTAGATCACATTGACTGGGATCTTGGCTCTGGCTCTTATTAGCTGTATAACTAGGTTGTAGAACTTGAGTTTTTCCTGACATTTGAAAAATCAGTTGTGATTGTGCTCACTGTAGATTCATAATTCCCTTTTTTTCTATTTTAAGAGATTCCTAATTCTGTTGTGGTCAGAAAAAAACTCCATCTTCCAGCCTCCTTTACAGACATGGGTGGTCATGTGTCCCAGTTCTTTTTAACAATGTGGTTTGAAGCAGAAGTCATTGTGTGGGAATATTCTTACAATGCTCTAAAAGGACAGACAGCTGACATGCACCTGTCATTGGTTACCTAATCCCATTTTCAAATTCAGCATACTTTTGTGATACGTGGGGGACTGAGCATCTATGGACCATAAAATCAAATGTATGTCAAGCTTTAAGATTGATGGATCGAAAAAATGGAAATTATTTGGAGCATTAATGACAGCATGGAACCCTGTGCACTCACCTTGGAATGCCTACGTCTGGACTAATTTATTTTATTTTATTTTATTTTATTTTATTTTATTTGAGGAAAATATAACTCTCTTTGTTTAAGTTACTCTGCTTGGATTATCTGTTATGTGCCACTCAACCAATTCTTTGATGTCACAATATGCAAAATACTTGAAAGATTCTTGACACTTATAAATACTTTATGAATATTAACTATTAATAAATTTCAGAAGAGACCAAGAGATGAATAGAGAGCAATCCATGAATGATTTTCCTTCTTCACCAGACTGGATAAAATGGTAGAAATCATGTGTAGGACATTGTAGAAAATTAAATGTTTAATCCTGAAAGAGAGAAATACAGGTACATGAGGAAAAAATTTCAAGTGGAATCCATATTTCTCAGTGACCAATAATAATGCTGAATGACAGCAACATCCAACTACAAGCAAATGAAATTCTAATGATCTGTTAGATATATTAGAGTTTTATTTATTTGCACAGGCACGTACTGTATCAAATTGTACTGTGTGTCATATACGGATACCCAACCAGTTCTCGCATGTGTATGTATGATATTCACACACACAGATATATATATAAGATACATGTGTACACACACACACACACATATAAGATACGTATATATACATACACACACATATATAAGATACATATACATACATACACGCACATATATATGATATGTATATATATGCACACACATACATATATATCTGTATATATATTTACACATACATAGATATGTGTATATATACATACATATATATAGTATATACACACACACACACACTTAAACACAATATATACACATATACGCATATGAGCATAGTGGGTTAATTTCAATTCCTCCAACTCAAAATACTTGTGATAAATTTCTTGATACAACTTCCCTGCTAGGCCTTCTTGGTATGGAGCAGTCTGTGCCTCTGGCGAAATTGACTTATGCATCTCAACCTTCTTCATGATGGATAGAAATTACCCTAGCTAAAATAAGTTTGAGGTGATCTGAATTTATCATCAAGACAGCAAGATACTTATGTTTTGCCCATATTCCATATATCCTGTAACACAGTTTTACCCCCTTGATTCAGTTTAGTACGATCTAACTAATTTATAAAAGAAAAAGCTTTGCCTTTGGTAGCTGTTATTTAGGAATTATTGGCAAATGTATTAAGTGGCATTGATAATTTATTTTATTTCAGAAATAAGTATAGCAATAAGATAATTGTTTATAGAAATAATAGTGAGGAAGCTAAAACAGTGTTACATATAATGAATTCTTTTGAAACTGATTTTATTGTCCCGGTGAGGAAAATCCATAAAGCCATCATACACTTATTTATTGCATTAATCATTAAAATAAGAGAAGACTGAATTTCTAAATGGCTTCATGAAGTACAGTGCAGAAATGGGGTTATCTTTGTAATGCAGGCAGTCAGAAGTGCAGACTGAGCAAGTAGATACAGAAGCACACGCTTTGGCCTAATTTTACCACTAATCCTTTTCCAATAATCTGAATAATGTCCTTTATGTCTCTGCTTTGAGTGCTCAGGGACCAAATGCTTCTTACAGCATATAAATTATAAACAGTCACATGTGCTGCACTTTAGAAAGTGGAGTTTCAGATTAGCTTTTATGTTTCCTAAAACTCGTTTTCTTTACAATAATTGTACTTAAGTAATGCAGGTTAAAAATAAGCAAAGTGTTTGCATAACAAATTGCAAGTGATCTAAAAGTGCGATGTTATTAGAAAGACTCAGAAAACAGGGAAGAAAATAAGAATTAGCTCTCGTTGCCGAGGTAAATGTGATCTTGATTATACATTTATACAGACAAGTCCAGGATTTCAGATTTAAAAATGGAATTTGTGCAGATCATTTTATGTGTCATATAATATTTGTTTAAAAAAATCAAATTAAAGTATCAAGGTTCAAAAACCGTAAGTTTAGAGGCTTTCTATGTACATAAATGCACAGTACAGCTATGGAATAATTTTATTTTATAAAGAGACTTCAGAGTTGAATCTCAGAAGCTAAATTGACCAGCAAAACAGATGTTACTTTGCTGACTAGTGATAATGAGATGAAATTGTTCTATTCTGTTTTAAAGTTCTATAACAGAGCATTTAACTTAAAAACTTAGCTTAATACAGTCATTTTAGATGTACAGAAATGAATTCTTATGCAGAAAAAATGTCTTTTTTTTTTTTTTAAGATTTTATTTATTCATTTGACAGAGACAGACAGCCAGCGAGAGAGAACACAAGCAGGGGGAGTGGGAGAGGAAGAAGCAGGCTCATAGCAGAGGAGCCTGATGTGGGGCTCGATCCCGGAATGCCAGGATCACGCCCTGAGCCGAAGGCAGGCGCTTAACGACTGTGCCACCCAGGCGCCCCAGAAAAAATGTCTTTTTAAAAAACAAAAAATTTTTTTTTCTAAAAATGTTATTATACTTGATTCTTCCATTTTCATTTCATTTTTTGGTATTTTAATTGCCCTTGTTATTCACCTAGTAATGCAAATTTTAACTGAATACAAATAGATTGGATAAAATAATGAGAATGATTTGTATGGAATTAAAGGTGATCGCGATTCTCTATTTCACAGATCACAGTCAAGATTGTTTTATCATGAACCACGCATTGACCATTCATACATATGGGTAGATTTGACTACTCTCCAAAAGTGTGTGTATTTTATTTTTCTGTTCCACTTCCATCAATTTGTGGGCTGTCTTGTCTCCAAGGGACAAAAAGGCAGAATCATGATGTTGGCAGTGTGCTGGTACAGTTCCCATGATAAAAGTGATGAGCTTAGTCATGACAGCTACCACACCTGCTTCTGAAAATATCCTTCCTAGCTAGTATGTGCCTGCTCCAAAGGAAAAAAAAAAATAGAAGTACATGATTATGAGAAAAGATTTGCAGTGATTTATCTGCCTCCAGGAAGGCCTTAGCTGCATGTAGATTGTCTGAGAACAGGCAAAGAAGCAATGGTGTAAATGTTTAAAATAAATGAGCGTTTTTATTTTCTCAACAATTTAGTAATTCTTTAGTACTTATTATATATTCTATTAGTGTTTTAAATACTACATGTATTTGGTGAATAAGTCAGTCTTTGTATCTCCTCTTATACATTTTATTGTAACTCAAATACAGATTTCCAAAGTCGTGTAATACAATTTTGCTTTCATTGTTTATCTGTATGTCTATCTACATAATACAAATTAAACACACACACACACACACACAAAGCATGTGTGGAAAGTACTGTGGCCTACCACTAATTCATGAATTGTATTGGGTGTAGTTCACAAGCTTACTCCTGGGTCATCATGCCTTGCTGTGGACCTTCATGCACTGAGGTTCTAAATTTCCTTCATTATTTGAACACTTTTATTTCTAAATATTAAGTTTTCTACTTTGAAAACCTACCATTGGAAAAAATATACTATATTCATGTAGGGAAATTAATATTGATGGTTAAAGATTGTACATGTTTAAAACGAGCTCAAAATTTTTGCCACATTCATACCACGTATATTAAAATGTGGGGCTAGATACTCTAACAAACCCTCCTAAATCTCAATGACATAATAAGACAAAATGTCTATTTCTTGTTCACATCTCAGCTCACACTTGAGTGACACCTACCAATACAAAATTCTATTATATTTAAGAATATTATCTTTTTATTAAATTGAAATATAATTTATTAATGAAATAAGCATTATATGCAATTTTTATATCTATATGCTTACACTTAAAATTAAAGCTTCTCTATACTGAAATTTTCTTCAATATTTAATCCATGAAATTCTTTTCTATTATGTGAAGATATGGTAATGGAGACAATGTTTCACTGTTGAAAGTACAGTGTAACATTTTTTCACCATATGATTTTCCTTCAATAACAAAACATGATAAAATATGTATTTTCACACTATTATGAAAAAGTTGGTGGTAATATGGAAAAACAAAAGTTTCTGAAGAACAATTTTAATATTGGTCTTCATGGCACTACAGTAGAATGGGATGACTTTTTTTAGAAATGGGGTTCTTTTTTAGAGAGAATTATAGTTATTGGAAGTGTAAGAACCCTGTTGGAAATGTAATTTTTAAATTTTGTTAGAAAAGTTTATTCTGTCAATAGGACTACCTATCAATAATACGGAAATGTATTCTACAGGGGAATACAAAATGCTTAATTAATATGCAGAATATATATGATGTAAGATTTTCAAAATGAATAAACTGATATGCAATGAATAGGGCATTAAATTTATAAAGTTAAAGATTTTATTATATAAAGTACTTCTTGCTAAGTAGACTGACTAAAAGTTCACATTTTAATGACTTACTGCTTTATAAAATTTCAGAAATATTATCCTCAAAGTAAACATTCATAATCATCTACACATATAAAAAAAAAATTGAACCCAAAATACACAGAAAAAGCTAACATGACATTTTATGCATAACATTTCAAAAAAGTTTATCTTTAGGCAGAATTATTGTTTCATGTAGTCATTTGCAAAAAAATCTTTTGTATTTTCTACTATAATTTCACATATCTTCAGGTCAGGATTAATAATTATAAATTTATAAATATATAAATTTATTAATATTTTTCATAATGATGTTGATTTTTCACATAGGATTTAGAGAGGAGTAGGAAAATATATCCATTTTCAAAAATAAAGTTCAGTCTAACACCATAATGCTTATGCATCACTATTCCTTCTAAGAAGTAAGCCCTGCTTACTTATCTAAACTTCTATATGCATAGTGAGTAGTTACTCTCAACCGTGAATTGATGATTTGTGATAATATGATCACCCTTTGAGTTTTTTATACAAATGGTCATTTTTATTTAGGTAACTGAAATATATTTCCTGTAACCTAGATTAAGAGTAATTAATATAATTTGGTGTATTTTGGCAATGTATCCTTAAAATGTCTCAAGTATATTATTCTTTCCTTTCTCAGGTTTTAATACATTGCAATTAGGTTTCAAATATGGAAAAATGCAAATACACAAAACTTGAAAGGCTAATAAAAAGACAATATACACTCATTCTGATATTTAAAAATTTTTTGAATCTTAGCCCATAATTTCAATTTATATCCCTATACACTGTCTTTTGCCTTCTACTGAATTCATTTAATATAACACTAAATACTCTATTATTACATCTGCAAATGTTTTAGTAGGCATGTCTAGACGACAAAGACATATTTAACAACTACAAAATCATTATCACACCAAAAATTAAAAATAATTTCTAGTCAGTGTTTAAATTTTCCCAGTTGACATTGTTTACTCAATCCAGGCCTAACATAAACATCACTGTAATTGCCTTCAGGTCTCTTACATTTCTTTAATTTGTAAATTAACTAATCCTGATTTTTTTTCTTGCATTTCTTCTTCTTCTTCTTCTTCTTCTTCTTCTTCTTCTTCTTCTTCTTCTTCTTCTTCTTCTTCTTCTTCTTCTTTTAATGAAACTTGATTGCTCTGAAGAGTTTCCCAAATTGCCACATCCTTGGCTAATGGAAAACTCTTGATATTGATTTCTCTATCCTTTTGAACACTTCCTGATAGGCTGAGGTGATTTTGTTTTCTAGTAAAACAAGCGATCTCAGATTTTATACTTGGACTCATCCCTCTGTGATTTTAACAGAAATTGTAGGGGCCCCTGGGTGGCTCAGTCGTTAAACATCTGCCTTCAGCTCAGGGCGTGATCCTGGGCGTTCTGGGATCGAGCCCCGTATCGAGCCCTGAATCGAGCCCCGCATCGGGCTCCCTACTCTGCTGGGAGCCTGCTTCTTCCTCTTCCACTCCCCCTGCTTGTGTTCCCTCTCTCGCTGGCTCTCTCTCTCTGTAAAATAAATAAATAAAATCTTAAAAAAAAAAAAAAAGAAATTGTATACAGGAAGACTGATTGTCATTCTCCCTTTTATATTTAGAAATTTTTTTAAATTTAATTTTATATTTATGTAAAACCTTACTGGGTTTACCCTATAACACAAGTTGTATTCAGAGAACCTGGCATTTATCCCTGTCTCTTGCATTCAGTTCCTTCAGAGCTCTTTGTACATTTCTTGCAATAAGCCTGGAATCAGCCATTCCAGTAATAACTTACAGAACAATTACCCAGAAATTACAGTCACCTAGTGATACTCATCAAAACTATGTTGGTCTCTTTTTTCTTTTTTTTAAGGACATTTAAGGCAATAGGCATATTGACCTTTTATTAAATCATAAGATCAAGTATTTAATCCACTATAATTTTGAACTAAGATTTGTAGATAGCCCCTAAATTATACTCACATTTTTCTCTAACAGCAAAAAATATTGGTTCCTAATAACATTAGCATAACATCATTAAAATCTAATTTCTCAGAATAGCAATATCAGTACGGTTACTAAAAACATTATTTTACTTCTTAAAAAATTCTTTATTTCAAAAAGGAGCAAAGTCAAAATTACTTTGTTTAAATGTCATTTGAGATCATCCCTCTGTGATTTTAACAGAAATTGTATACAGGTAGACTGATTTATGTTACTCTGCTTTTTATATGTAGAAGTTTTTTAAATTTAATTTTGTGTTTATGTAAAATATTACTGTTGTTTAGCCTATAACCTAAATAGTATTTAGAGAACCTAGCTCTTATCCCTGTCTCTTACATTCAGTTCCTTCACTGCATCTACCGGCAAACTCAGCATATTAGTTTGAGGATTTTCCATCCATTTTCCTGTATCAGTGTATATGGCCATATGGTTTTTCTCACTTATTTAGCCTGTCAAAGTTGTGCATTACAAAGACTGACTTTTCAAATATTGAACTACTTTATTCAGCTTCTTGAAATAAATTCCATCTGGTCATGGTGCCTATTACTGAATTCTATTTGCTAATATTTTGGTTAAAGATTTTGAGTTGAGAGTCATAAGAGACATTAATTTGTAGTTTCTTTTTTTTTTTTTTTTAAGCTGATTTTGTTTCCATCATTGCAGTAAGAGAACAAACTTTGATCTCAATTCTTTCACATTTAAGATTTGTTTATCTTGGTGTATGTTCTTTGGTTGATTGAAAAGAACAAATATCCTGTTGTTGTTAGGTGGACAGGTCTATAAATGCAATTGGATCGTGTTGGTTAATGGTGTCATTCAGTTCTTTATAGCCACACTGATCGTCTCTGTAGTTGTTCTACCAATTTCTGAGAGAGGAATGTTGAAGTCTCTAGCTATAATTATGGATTTGTTTATTTCTACTTACAGTTCTATCAGTTTTAGTTTCAATATATAGCAGCTCTGTTATTTACCACATACTCATTTAGAATTGCTGTTTTCTTGGTTGGGTGAATTGACTCCTTTAGCACTATTTACTCTCTCTCATATTGTTCTTTCCTCTGAAGCCTAATTTATCTCACATTACTATAGCTTTTTCTGCTTTCTTTTGATTAATATTTGTATGATTTATCTTTTTTCCATCCAACCTGCCTAAATGGTTATATTTAAAATGAATTTCCTGTAGATAGAATATAGCTGGGCCATGTTTTTTTGTTGTTTTTGTTTTGTTTCTGTTTTTTATCTACACTGCCTTCTCTTTCAATTGATATATTTAGACCATTTACATTTAAGTAATTATCGATATGGTAGGCCTTCTGCCTATTTTTTCCCATTTATTCTCACTGATTTTCTGTCTTTTTTTTCCTACTACCCTATGGTTGTTCAAACATATTTTCTAATTCCAGTCTGATTTATCTATAATGCTTTGGAGTGTATTTCTTTGTACACTTTTTTTAGTGGCTTCTCTTGGTGTTATATTATGTATACATAACTTATCACACTCTCATGACTTAGTCATTCCATCACTTTAAGTATAGAACATTACATTTTTTTATATTCCTTTAATGCCCCCCATTTATTATAAGTGTCTTAAATATTTATATTATGTGCATTTAGAAACATATCACCCAATGTTATAATTTTTGCTTCATCATTCAAACGTTGCTTAGAAAACTCAAAAAGACAATGAAAGTGTGTTATATTAACCCATATATTTGCTCACTATTATCTTTCTTCCTTTCTGATATTCTAAATTTCCTTTTATAAAAATCATTTTTCTTTCTATTTAGAGAACTTCCTCTAACCATTTTCTAGTATAGATCTGCTGGTGACAAATTTTCTAAGTTGTCCTTTACCTTCACCTTCATTCCTCAAGAATAACTTCACTTAAAATAGGATTCTGGGTTGAGAGTTCTTTACCTTCAACATTTGTAAAATGTTCTGTCACTTCCTTCTGGCCTCCATGGTTTTCGATGAAAACTACCCTGTCAGTCAAATTGTTTTCCTCTTATGCATAAGATGTCATTACTTTCACAGTGCTTTGAAGAGTTTTTCTTTGTTTTTAGTTTCAGATGTTTGACTTATATGTTTTTGTGCAAGTTTTTTTTCTTCTTTTTTGATTTATCCTGCGGCGAGTTAGTTCAACTTCTTGAGTATACAAGTTTATATCTTTAGCTAACTTTGATTCCTCATTTCTGCACCTCAGGTGCTGGAGACTGTGAAGGCAGTTTGTTAGAATAATCACCAATTTGTTCGTTTGCTTTTCCCTTTTATTTCCCTTTGTTCAGTAATCATCCCCATCATTGCCTAATGCCCAGTGTCAGGAAAACCATCAATTTATATATTTTCCACTTTTATTTTTATGGGGAATGTAAATTTGATCCCTGCTAGTCCATCCTAGTTAAAATGTGTCTCATATAATTTTGATTAATTATAGTGGTTCCACCAAGTCATTTGTGTATCAGATATGAAGGTTTGGTATGTCTTAGATTAATTTTATGTATACATAAAATGCTTAAAGTTGAGTTAAAGATGAGTCTCTTTAACTCCTAAGAACATGGGATGATGTTGTTTTTGGTTAATAACATTGCATCACATTTCCAATGCTCATATCACAAACTACTTTAAATGTTATTTTCAGTTATAAATAGTCATTAGATCATGCTCCATGTGTTTATGTTGAACATGTATAGTAAGTGAGAGATTTTTCTTTCTCTTTTTTCCTCTTTTTTTTTTTTTTTTTTTTTTGCCACAGTAGAGAAGAAGTTGAAGCTCTGCTTCTCAAAACTATTCCATTTTTCATGTGACAGAAAGTTTGGTTTCTAAATAACTTATGTTTGTTCTTGCATTTATCCCTCTGACTGGAATTATAATCATGACACAACCATTACATAATATCTTTCTATCACACTAAGGCAAATGTGTGTGTGTATATATATGTATATATATATTTATATAACAAAATTATATATATATGTATGTGTGTATATATATAATATTAAAAATATATATACATAAAACCAAGGCCAGGCAACACTACAATCCTTCCCTCAGAATAGTATCCCTAAAAAGATGAAAAATAAATATGAAAAGTGGACAGGAACATCAAGAGGAGAATATGATAAACTTATTGAGTATAGCAAAATAAAATTCTTGTACTTATAAGAATGTAGCTTGAATACTAGAGAAGCATAAGGGATCAAAAAATATATTTTTTAAGGCTACATTTGTGGTAAAATTTACCAAATTTATTTTGTCATAAAATAAATATAAAATGTCTAATTGGTAAGGAATTTCACTTTTAATTAAATTTTAACTTTCAATTTTGTTTTTCTACACAAAATAACATTTATTCTATTTTTAAAAGTTGATTATGCAACAGTTAATATATAGATTCATTTCACTAAGAAATTTCCATTTAAAAAATGCTATGAATACATATTACAGCATTAGGAAGCTGTACTGAGTCTAACAGTTATCTCACAGTCTGTTACTGAGTAGGGGTATTAAATTAGACTTTCATGTTAGGGCAATGAAATCCAGCTTCAAAAGTTTAACTTATTCTGACTGCCATTTAGGTCAATTTGAGTTTGTTAAGTGGTTGCAAAATGTTGGACAGTTCACCAAATTAGGTAAGACAAGGTACTTCATGCTAAGAAGAAATATAACTTGTCCTGGCCAATCCTTTACTTATTAAGTCCATGTTATCTAAAGCAGCAGCCAATGATGTTATATACAAGTTTATATACTATTGAGCTCAGTACCTCTCATTTGAAAATTGCTTTAATATGTTGTATGCCCAGAATTATATGTGAAACCACCACAGATTTATTTCTAAAAAGGAAAAAAATGGGTAATTTTAACAGAAAATATTCAGGTATGCTATAAAAAACAACAACAAAAACCCTACATGAATATATATTTTTGTTCTCTCTATCATGACAAATATTTGTGTTTCCTTATGATAATTGCAATTATAGAGAGCATGCATGTATTATTGAGTATAATAATGGTACTATATGTATAGGTCTTTTGCAATGTACATTCCACATAAATATATTTTATAGCAAAGATGTTATAAAACATGCTATTATTTCTAATAAATATATTTGTACAGTACATACATCTTCCAATGTGTATTTTCATAAATAGACTTGTATATTTAACGAAAAGTTAATTTGGGTTATTTTATAATAGTTTTCCAAAATAGAGGTCCGTTCTCAAAAATCCAGTACATCAATAGAGGATAATAACATTTAAGAAATAAAACTATTTTTATTGTTAAGTTTTCTGGAAACTATCACCAGGGTTATTAAAGCTGATAAGGTTTTAAATATTTCTTTCAATTATGCCTGTCTTTAATAGGAGATGGTCAAAATTGTTGATAGGCTTCTAAAGCTAAGCAGTGTGTGTGTGTGTATGTGTGTGTGTGTGTGTGTGTGTGGTTATAGTAGTATTCCTAGGCTTAAATATAAGGTCAGAAAAAATTTCAAATTCCACACAAAAAAGAAAAAATATATATGTATTCACAGTGAGAAGAAATAACTTTATTGGGGCATAGAAGAAAAATGTTTTCATAAAAGAAGCAATCTAAAAGAAACAGCAATCTCTAAGAATCCTGTGACTTAGTCTATAAATCTTTACAGTTCGTTTCTTCTATCTTAAAAAAGGAAACCTTCACTAAGAATAAAAAAGCAAGTGTGATGTGAAAAACTCAAAAGAAGGGCCAGAATTTTAAAGAGTTTAAATCCTTGTAAGTTACTTTCAGAATTTTTAATCTATAAATTCATTTCAAAAAACATGTATAACTTATAGAAAAAATGTAGAAAATTATTTTTACTTGCTGCCTACTTGTTTCAAGACATTATATATTACATATATTACCCTCAGACTCCTGACCCATTTTCTGATATCACAGATAGTAACACATAATAGCATTTTATTAGATAGTTTTCTGTATTTCATATTTTCAATAACTAGATTCCCATAGAACAAGCAATAGTCCATGTGAGTGTGTGATTAGGGGTTAGCTGTAGACTCTCTGGGGAATGGGAAAGGGAGCATGGCACAGGGAAAGGGGACTTTCACATTTCTTTTTATACTGTAATAGTTTGCATATTACTGTTATTAGTTAATTTTATACTTATAATGGCTAGATACAATCTGCTTTTTAAAATCAACTCAATATTTTAAAATATAGGATTGATATTTAGAAATTATTCGAGAAAATAATTGAAACTTTGTTTTCTATATTTTTTTATAGTTTACATTTACTCTGGTTTTAGTATTTCATTTGATTCTCACACCCAACTTGAGAATGAGAAATGGTGTGCTCTATTAAAATACACTGTGTCTTGGGTGCCTGGGTGGTTCAGTGGGTTAAGCATCTTGATCTCGACTCAGATCATGATCTCAGGGTCGTGAGTTTGAGCCCTATGTCAGGCTCTGTGCTGGGCATGGAGCCTACTTGGGATTCTCTCTCACCCTCTCCCTCTTCCCCTCACCCCCCACCCCCATACTTGCTCGCTCTCTCTAAAAAAAAAGAAAAAAAAGTATTCATTGAAAAAACAAAAACAAAAACAAAACACTGTGTCCGACTCCAAAATTCTGAAATTATTTCTGGGTTCACCTTTTCGTCACATATGAAACCTTGTTAAAGTATTTAAGTTCTTTCTGTAAGCTTAGGTTCCAAACTTAATGATACAGATAATCTACAGATATTAATGACCTCTAATTCACGGTATGGCAATCGAACAAGTTCATATATGTTAAAGCAATTTGTAAGCTGTTAACAAACACTAGCCACATGTGCCTTATTTGCCACCTAAATTCACATAGTTAAGTAATGCAACTAGGGGCAGGATTCAAGTGGTCTGACTATTCATCTAGTATCCATTTCATTAACGAACACTGTCTTTTCCACCCACCTGTAGTTCTGAAACAAAGTATGCCATTTTTCAAATGTGAGGTCAAATAGAAATTAATTTAACCTTGAGATAAATAAAGTATATAACATGCTCCATGTAGTAATATAAGTAGTGGTAGTATTGATAAACCCATCTAAAGAGTTTGAAAGGTATGATCTTCTATTTTAACAGTTGCTAATGGACCTCCACCAAAATTTTTTCAACAAACATTTTTTTTTTAACACTCCTATTCTAAGATGCACTTGATATTATCATTTTGGGGCATAACTTCAGGGGTTTGTGTGTGTATTAGGAGTATTTATCAAGGGTGAATAAGATTTAAGAAATGTTTAAAAGATATAAGGCTCGGGGCGCCTGGGTGGCACAGCGGTTAAGCGTCTGCCTTCGGCTCAGGGCGTGATCCCGGCGTTCTGGGATCGAGCCCCACATCAGGCTCCTCTGCTATGAGCCTGCTTCTTCCTCTCCTGCTCCCCCTGCTTGTGTTCCCTCTCTCGCTGGCTGTCTCTATCTCTGTCAAATAAATAAATAAAATCTTTAAAAAAAAAAAGATATAAGGCAAATATCTTGAACTTTTTAGACAGATTAGTATCTTGCAGAACTTATTATCTATGGGCTAGTTTCTATTTTTCATACTGATTTGTAGAAAATAATATATTCCGAGAATAATATTTTGATAAAACCATATAAACATTTTCTCTATAACTGCTTCTTGTCTTTGAAAAATATGACATTCTTTACCAATAACATATTTTTGAGAGATTTAATAGCATGTGGTTAATTTTATCTGTTACTGAAGATCAAATGCCTGGTTTCAAATAGCATCTCCAGTGCTTCTCACCTTTCGATGGTGGATAATGTAATTAATTGACCTAACTGTTACCCTTTACTTGTAGTCAAACTGTCTGTAATCATTATACATATAACCAAGGACAATTACTTAAATGTCTATGTCTTATTTTCTCATATCCAACATTTGAAAAAAAAAAACAGCACTTGCGTCCTATGGTTGTTAGGAGCATTAAATATATTAAAAGCAATAATCGTGCATTTAGAATAAGCCGTGGAATAAGTGTTCAGTCAATAGTAGTAGTTGCAGATACCGTATTATTATTATATTGTTTTTGCCACCAATTTACTACTTCTAAGTTTTCTTGTTATTTCTACCATCTAATGGGTCATTATTTCCTTTGTTTTATTCCTCACCGCTTTGGCCTGGGAACCATTGCTGCAGTGATGAAGAGCATTTGTCTATTTCTCTGTTTGAATGGCTTCTTTCTGCCTTTCTGGGTTCTCAAACACTTTCTATCTCATTTCGGTGCTCACATCCACACTGCAAGGGTTTCCCACTTTCCTAAGAGTGTGAGCCTTAGGGGGTCTCTTTTCTCACTGAGATCTCAAGTTTGTAACCACCTTGATTATAACAGCTTTTTGTTTGTTTGTTTGTTTGTTTGTCCTATGTGTTGACTTGGGGGAGGCATTTCTCTGAATCGGCGGTTATCTTCTCTTTGGCCTTTTCCTGCAGTCTATTGATTGCCCTGTGGTTGCTTCCACTTTGTCATAATGATTTCTGTCTGCTTTCTATCTACCAGGCATAAATTCTCCATAATTGCTGGTCTCTACATGTCATGCATTCTTTTCCCCACTAGATTCATTTATTTTTTAACTTTAAGGGATTTGGGTAGACTTTGTATTTAGATAGTTCCAATCTCTTGCTTTGTTTTGCCTCATTCTTTACTCTGCAGTATACCTATTTTGCTTTTTTTTTTTTTTTTTTTTTTTTTTTAATGCTTAGAAACAGTTCAGTAAAATATTAAGATAAGCTTCCCGGCTACCAAATCATGCTATTTAACGATGTCTTATAAAATTAATTAGCTAATATACCTTGAGCGCATAACACTGTCTTCATAACTTGTGAGGGCAATGAGAAAAGAACTCCCTGATGCAAACATTGAAAAGTGAAATCTCCTTTTAAATAATTTATTTATAAAGATAATACTATTATCTAATAAAATTTTAGGAGAAAATACAAGATTACATTATGGTTTTGAAGAAAATTGTTTAGGAGGTCCTGGCCTTTGTCCTTACTTGATTTTATTGTCATTCCTCAATATCTATTTTATTGCATTTCTCCATTTCAGTGTCAAAAACGAAATGGCACGTATCTATCAGCTTCACCTTCAACTGGTTTCAGTGCTGTTTCATTTCATAACATCTATAGCAGTTAAAAAATTGTTTTGATAGACACAATTTCTTGTCTTTTAAGTGTGTTGGTGACTGTGGGGTACTGTAATTTTCATCCTTTAGTCCTTAAGAAAGGTTGAAAAAATTAAAGTAAAATGTCTCATTAAAAAAGCTTTCACAATATTTGTCCCGCTGCCTTTGTATTGCCTTGGACTTTTATTATTCCATATGAAATAGAGAAGCTGAAGGGACTCCGTTTTAGAAGGGCTCCATCTCTGCTGTTTTTCTGCGAAGCCCCATTTACTCATGTTCCATATTTTGCCTCCAAATAAGCCTAAGACGCTATGTTCCCCTTCAAGGGAGAAGCAAGAAAGTTAATCACTCTCTGAGTTTTGTCCTCGCCTCAAACACCTGTTAACGCCTAAGGAGAGGCAGATAACCAAATATGTTCCAGGACTTTGACTTCAATTGATGCTGGCATCAGTACCCCTACCTTCTGTAATTTATAGAATAACACCTATTGTTCACCTGACACTCGCCTTTGACTGGACCCTACCTTGGATTCCTGGAGGCACACGTACCCTAGACCCTTTTCTAATTAAAGCCCTAGCTCCAAGCAACAATGAGACTTACTCGTCTCTCCTTTCGGAGTCTCCTAGACACTCTGTCTGCTATTTTCTGTCTGCAACTCACACTATCCAATAAACTCTTTTCACTTTCTCCAGCTCACGTTTGATTTCTATCCCGTGTGAAGCCGAGAACCTTCGTGGCTGCACCTGTGAGACCTTCCCTTGGGTTCTCAGACTCAGCCTGCCTGCATCACACCTGCCTCCTCCAAACAGCTGGGCTTTACATACACAGACTACAAAGAACACCATAAATTAAAATGCTTTGCTAAGTTTTAGAAAGGAGCACTGTTGTTTCTTTTAATTGATTATTCTTTTATTGGAGGCATCCATACACTTTCTAAGTATATTCCTCATTTGTAAAATCACTATGAGATTCTGAAGGCCAAGCAAGTGACGTTTCTATGAATAAATCTTGCATGTAGCAAGTTGGTTATTATTGCAACAACCTGTCTGTGAAATTTCTCTAATTTCTACCGGTATTTTCACGCAATATAGGAAAGAAAAACACACTGCCGCAGTTTAATTTGAGGTCATGTGAAATTAAAATGTAAATACTTATCACTAAAACAATTTAAACTTGCCGAACTTGGTAATGTTCTCATTCTTATAATGATGTATTAACTTTTTGTTACCATTTCTTCTGACATTATGTCTTAAGCCTAAATAACCTATATTTATTTAGAAATAAAAATTTCTGAAAGTGTGTACTCTGCAACATATATTGTATATTTAATATATATAAACATGTCATATATTTAAAATATATACATATATAGAATTATTTATGTTCTGATATATAAATATATAGTATATATGATTAAATATATATCACCTAAGTAATATATAATATCTAATAGATATTTAATATACAATCTGTGAGGAACTATACCATGCCATTGCAATGTATATTTTAGCTTTGAACAAAATAAATAAATATTTAATAGTATTGCTGATTAGATTCTCATTGAGTTTATTTATTGGCATCTGTTACACTTTTTCCATAACAAATGAGCTCCTTGAATGCAAAGAATGATAATTTGCTTGTTAATTTATCCCTAAAAGCTAGAATCATGTCTGACACATATTTGGCACTCAATAAATATTTATTGAATGCAAATTTAATCCTTGAAAAGCCCATTCAAATATTGCAATTCAATTGAACATGCAATAGAGAAATTTAAAAACCTTCAGAGTAGTTATAGTGCATATTGGAGAGAACAAAGGAAATGATAACTATTTTCCAACACTACCATCCAACATTCTATTTCTTTAGTTCCAGGATAGATTAATTGATGGGCCAGATATATATTTCTCTAGATAAATAAAACTTGTATGGCTAATGAATCCTTGAAGACAACCAGCTATGTAGATTATCTAGTCTGACTAGTGGAAACAGACAAGAAGAATTCTGGCTCAGACACGATCTGAATAGGATGGATGCAACAATCAGAGCTGGGGTACACTCCTGACTCTTCTTTTATTTATAATTATTTTCCCTCATCACTATCTGTTATCTTATTATGTCCACTTGGAGCAAGACTGCTAATGATTTAATGATCCTTCAACTCCTAGGCAATTATAGCAGAAGGCAGGTCACTCGTTCATTCATTCAGTAAATATTTGTTGGGCATCCAAACTGTATTAAACACCTCCTATATTTTAGGTTTAGTAACATCAGGGCAAGCGTAATTACCAAATCCTTTCCTTCAAGTAGTTTCAAATTTATTAGTGAGATAAAACAATCATAAAGAAGTAAAATAAAAAAACAATTATCATATTAAGTCCTAAGGGGAAAAAAAAGAGATAAAACACTGAAGGGACGTATGCACGTGGGATGTGTCTCTAATTTGGGAGGTTAATTCTCATTGATTTATTTTTTAAGACTTATTTGGAGAAAGAGTGTGTAATTATCATCATATTGATTTAACAACTTTAGAGACACAGAAATAAGGATATTTCAATATCCAAATCATGCTCATTAACAAAATGTCATCTCTGAATCACGGTATACTATAAAAGTGAAACATTAATATTTGAACCACAAACAAGGTTATGTATTCTCCAGAAGAAATAAATTACAACTACATTCTAAAGGATATTCCCCAATATATAGGCTTACATATGCATTACCTTTTTGCAACTTTCTTATGGATATATTCCGTAAAAAATAAACCTGCTCTAACAGTATTTCTCAACACCTTATTTAAGTTAAAATAATTGAAAACGGCATGAAACGAGCTGAAGTCTTTCTACTGACTGACTTACCTTAAACTAGAGAAAGGTTCATAATGACATATATACTGTAATATTACATACATAATATTATGTACGTGTAATATTTCTTGAGTTTCAGAGGGTATGTTTGACAAAAATAATAGGAGAACTTGTCATTGTACAGCTTGAGATAGTTAAAATCACATTGAATTATCTATTTTCAAAATAAAGATATAGAAAATGTTTCTCATAGATATTTATTTTAAACAAGGGTACTGATAAAACGTTAAAAAAAGATGATAGTCAAAATTGGCAAGAAAATATGTAATCAAAGATAAATGTATGATAGAAACTGAGGATAAGACTAAAGGAAAGAGTTTAAAGATGCTGAATTTTTAAAAATGATACAATATTAAGTTGCAGTTTTTTCTATTCGAAAAATTTTATTCTGTAGTATTATAGAGTGGATTTTTTTTGCCTCAGTATTAAATCCTTCCAAGTCATAGCTACTTATTTTGGGCATTATTTTGGGACAATTTGGTTCCAAGATACTAAATAAGCCCTCCTCTTTGCCTCCTCTCTCTCTCTTTCTCGCTGGATTTTTGAAAATAGTACACCAATCATTGTTTTAGTAAAGGAGCTATTTAGTGAATTCAACATTTAAGAGCCTAAGACAGATAAAAATATTTCAAAAAGTATGATGCTGAAATTCTCCTGCCAAACAATATTGCATCATTATTAGTTTATTGTACAGAAAAGAAAGGAGGGGGTAAGGGTGGTGGTCAAAGGAATCAATAAATCAAATATAACTATATTTTTGCCAGGAACTGCATATACATTGGTGAATAATGCAATAATTCTCCCATTCTCATAGTCTTACATTCTCAAAGAGACTCAAACATATCTATTAAGATTTCAATGATACGAAAATGTCCCAACGTGAATTGTACAATACAAGCATATTGTTTAGTTTTCAGTGTAAGTCATTATTGAACAATAATGGAAAGCCAAACAAGTCTGGGCCCTATATTACTGGATGACAAGATTGCATTTATCATTTTTCTATCTGTGCAGGACTATTTAGCATTTTAAGTCTATTAAATTCAGAGAATCAGCCTTCTACCTGTCCAATGAGTTTGCATCTGTTTAATGTAAGTATAAATACCATTTTAAACAGTAAATTTCAAAGCATTAAAGGAATCAGTAAACAAAATCCTTTATATTCTTCAAGGGAAACATGCAACATATATGTGAACCAATCCTAGGCCATTCAGTAAGACTGGGAAGAGTGCATACAAGTCACACTTACTGGAGAGCCTGATTTCCCTCCCGACTTCTCAACAGCCATGCTGGAAGTCTTGCAAGCATTCGTATTTGCATAAGAGAATTTCCCTAAGTTGATCAATGCAGTGGAAAATCCATACTGAATTTAGTTACCATATGTTATTATAAGTTCATTTTCTTAAATGATCCTCTTTAAAATAGATTCAAACAGATGGACAGAATTCCTCCTGACGGATGTCAGCTGAGGAATTAAGCCATGGCAGTTACTTAGCAAATGCATGGAAAAATACTAATTAACGCAAATATCATAGATACCATTTTGTATTTTCTTTAATAGTTTCTTAATGTTGAAAATTGGAAAATGAATATTTCAATGACTACCATGAAAGTTATGGCCACTTGACTCTTTATAATTAGCGATTTGAGAATTCAGTCATCTCAAACCATCTGTTTTCTTTTGTTTAGAATAGATTGTGCAAATAAGGTTTCTCTCTCTTCAAGGACGGTGGTAAAAAGAAGAAAAAATTGTAAGAGTAAAGTTAGAGTTGATTTCTGTAGTGGAGAAATTTAAAAGTGATGAATTGTAAAAATACACAGTGCTGCAAATCCACACATTCTTATAATTCATTAAAATAAGGAGAAAAGACATAATGAAATATTCAGTTACAACGTGAAATGCCTCATGTTTTTTTGCTCGTTTGTTTTGTTTTTTTCACCATGGCAGCAAACTGGTGACGTGAAAGGAGCACAGGTCTGTGACCCAAGGAACATTAGTTTTCATCTGGCATTGCCTTTTCCTGGACCACAGTCATCCTCTCTGAAAGACCAGGTACTTTCGCCTTCAATGAATTCAGTGCTGGCCCAGGAATTTCAGAATACAGTTTTGTTGTTGTTGTTTTAGATAAAATATTAAGACAGTTAACATCTTTTTTTAATCTAAAGAGGTTAGAAATTTCTTATATTATAAGCAATTATTTTGATAGATTTGTGAAACAGGCTCCCAGAAGTAGAAAAATATTGAAACACACATTTAAAGACATATATTAATCCTGTGTATTGGCTCTGTTGAAATGGCATTAAGCTGCATATATACTTCCTAAAACATGACAGTGTAATTTTTATTTATTTTTGGATTACCAGACCAAACTGTGACCAAAGTTAAATTCATGAATTTCACATAGTTAGAAGACCACAAAGCAGAGTTTAGAACTAGAAGTATGACTACATCAATTCTCTCATGCAGTAACTTTAGATGATAAAAAATTATCACTGCAAACACTAGATGGCTTCCCTGCATTTCAGACAAGGGGAAAAAAAAATGAGTATCATTCAGTGTTTTCTCAGTGTTATATGAAGTTGAAAATGCAGAATCAATTAAATGTAACTTCATGTATTTTAACAACGTTATAAAAGAATCAGATTACAAAACATAGATCACAAAAGAGAGAATCATCTATAATTCTGAAAAAAGGAAACACATATTTACAAAGAGATAATTCTTTAAGCAGTTAGTCTGTACTTAGAATAAAGTAAATGCCAATAATAGTTATTATTTATTAATAATGTTACTTAGAGCTACCCTAAAAGAAATACGTATTTAGGTATACAATGATACATCTTACAAAGTCTAGCTTAGTCTTATTTAAGTAATCATATTTTTAATACCCTAAAAGACGATTGAAATCACATACCCTTATATATATGATAATACAGACTTCATGGAGTATTTTAAACAAGTAGAGCCTCATTCGAAAGCTAAATTTGTTAAAAATGAACTTATATTGACGTTATTGTCGTTGATAACTTGTATTCATTTAAGGGCACCTGGGTGGCTCAGTCAGTTAAACATCCGACTCTTGATTTCGGCTCAGGTCATGATCTCAGGGTTCTAAGATCGAGCCCCAGGTTGGGCTCTGAGCAGGCATGGAGCCTGCTTAAAATTCTCTCTCTCCCTCTCTCCCTCTCTCTCTCAAAAAAATTAGTAATTTGTATTCATTTAGAAAATATTAAATTTTATTCCCAGTATCTACTTGGTGACCATAGCAAATCACTTTCTTATAAATATCAAATGCAGATCTTTATCTAGATTTATAACTAAAATTTACAATGCAGTACCATACGTGCTCAAAAAGAATTTTACTTGCCCTTCAGAAGTAATAGAAAACTTGAATATTATCTACCTTAAGTAATATATATTAACAAGAAAATTAATTGGTACTATTGGCATGAAAAGTATGATTTATAAAACCCTGTGACTTTTTAGGTTTTAGTTGATAGTCATTTAAGGATAAGACAAAAATGTTTTTTTTCTTCCTTCTGCCTTTCAAATAATTGTGAACAAATTAGATGATGTTTACTATTACTGAGTGACTTTCTAGTATATAATCCATTCCCTCACTTTGTTGATAGTATTATACTTATTATACTTATTCATTATGTGGTAGTATTTTATGTATACAATGTCTGAAAATTGCTATGAATATGCTTCTTAAAATTTCATATATAATCAACAGAATCTAAGTTTTTTGGTATAGTTTTTCCCATTTACTTTTGTTTTAATCAATCTTTTCATTTTATCTTCTATAAAAAAAAACAAATTTTCTCACATACCATTACACATTGGTTTCTACAGTGTTGAATAATCTTATTTTTTAAGATTTATTTCTTAATTTTTTAAAAGATTTTATTTATTTATTTGTCAGAGAGGGAGAGAGACAGAGCACAAGCAGGGGGAGCAGCAGGCAGAGGGAGAAGCAGGCTCCTCGCTGAGCAAGGAGTCCAATGCAGACTCAATCACAGGGCCCCGGGATCATGACTTGAACTGAAAGCAGGCACTTAACCAACTGAGCCACCCAGGAGTCCCAAGATTTATTTCCTTATTTGAGACTCGTGCACAGATGGACCATGAAGTGATCTCTAGAATGACCAACAAAGACTTTTACCTCATTCTAATACTAACGTCCCCACCCAAGGAGAAGCACAGCCTCACAGAACATACAATAGATGTATAGGCATGTGTCCTTAAGGTGCACTGTGGCCTTATACCTGCCTCTATACACAGGGACAAGGCTTCCCTATCTAAATATTCATGCTAACCCTAAATAAAAGGAATCCATTCCGCCTTGCTCGGGAAGTCACAGCTTTGGAAGCCATTCCCGGTGATTTCCTTATTTGCTGCAAATAAAGTTTTGGTTTTTTTGTTTTTTGTTTTTTTTTGTTTTGTTTTTTGTGCCACGACTCTACCTGATGCAGTTTTCTGACTCACCAAGGAGCAAATTCATGTTGGTTTGGTTACAATGCTGTTTTGAAAGATTATCCAAAGTCGAGTTCCTTTAGGCAAATAGATTGTAGGGTATCCACAAGAGAGAAAACCTCTGCTATTCTACATCTGTAAGTACAGATTACATAAACCAATCTAATTATTCTTAGACATTCTTTCGATTCTATGAAACCCTGGTCTCCAATATTTGGAAGCTGATTATCTCTTGTCTCATTCTTTATGTTTATTTCAGCATTTGAGTCTAGCTTGAGATTTCTTTTTTTCATCATGTTTGGATACTGAACACATAGGAACTTTTTAATTGACTCATACGTGTATGAGTCAACGTCAATATTTAGTTAGAAACTTCACTTGTCCTTTCCTTGTAGTATGAATGTTGTTGAGCTTTCTTTAATGTTTACATACAGAAATATATTGTTTGGATTACTAAGCCTCTTACTCATATATTTATCTCAATTCTTATATGTTCTCTGATGTCTCCTCTTATCTTTACATCTATTTCTTCACTTCATCACACATAGCTTAGAACTTTTCTCACACACTATTAGCTCTTCTGACTTTCTCTCGGCCTAAAATGAGATATAATTTAACAAGCTAATTTACAACAAGAAAAAAAAAAAAGCCTTGACTTAATTTAAGACCCTTCAGTTTCAGGCCGTGTTTGGCTATTTAAATGTTGCTGTTTGCTTACATAGAATGATAAGATCTCTACAAATGTTAAAAGTAAGTAGGCCTGAGGCCCTGGGTGGTCTGTAGGTTAAGCACCTGCCTTGGGCTTGGCTTATGATCTCGGGGTCTTGGGATACAACCCTGCGTCCTGCTACCTGCTCAGCTGAGCGAGGAGCCTGCTTCTCCCTCTCCCTCTGCCGCCCCCCCTGCTTTTGCTCTCTCAGTCTCCCTCTCTGTCAAATAAATAAGCAAAATCTTTTTTAAAAAAAGTAAGTAGGCCTTCAAACAATTTGAATATCGGAATAGTTACATAAGATTTATAAATGATGGAAAAATGAAATAAACTGTAATGCTTTATGTACATGAAATACATTGTAATGCTTAATGAAACTCATTAGGATGCTAAAAAGACATTTGTATTTTGATTGTTGATTTTGATGAATGATATATTCTTTTAAAAGTTGAAAGCTGAGTGTGTGGATTTTTGTTCCTATTGATGATAGCCAAAAGCTAGGTCTTCATTATTAGCCCTAATGTGAATTGTCACTTTCTTAGCGGGTGAATTTGCAGATCAATAAGAACATTTGTAGATCCATTACTTTCTATGGATGTGGCAAAATACCTTACCAAGTGTAAATTGGCTAATGTCATTTTTTGCAAGATAATCTTTGGATATATTATCTTTAGTCTTGTAATAACATTAAAAGCAGTCTAACCACACAGGGAGAGTTTACCTTCCAGGACAAAAGTTCATTCATCTATTCAATCTGTTTATGCTTAATATGTAATAACAGTGGACTCTCTTTGTGCTGATTTTATTATTACATCTATGTATCTATCACATTAAACACTACAGACAAAAAGAAAAATGTAAGAACTAAATTTCTGATAATCTGCTTCCCATGCTTAGGTCATCCTTATCCTGGATGCTGAATTTAATATAAGCAAAGGCAACTACAAGCAAAGGCAAAAGAATGTAGGACAGAGAAAATGCAAAACTGCTAAGTTAATGAAAAATACATTCTCTATTAAATTTATTTGTAATCTAATAGTATAAATGTATTTTCTTGTGGTCCTTGACAAATTTAGACATTATTTATATTGAATAAGCATTCAATGAAATACAATAATCTTATTTAATTCAGTTAGAATTGATCAAAGCTATCGTCATTTAAAGATTGCAGGTTATTTTTAGACCTTTGTTTGGTGTACTCGATTATTATATTTGGCGTACTTCCTGATGTGGTTATATTTAGCACACCGACATTTGAAAACTCCATTGTGAGCATACTAAAATTTCAGAGACTGGTACTGGGTGTTGTTTGAAATACATGCATCAATTTTTTGAAAGCAATGAAAAATAATATGAAAACCATTCACTATGCTACAATCTTAGAGGCACGTATTTGCTTTTGAGCTGATAACACTACGTAAGTGTATGCCATTCAAGGAACTTCTTTTACCTAAAATGCACTCCTTGTCTCCACAAAAGGCTTTTGTAAGCATCACTTTGGAATGACAACCAGGAACTGAGAGAAATTAAAAATGGAAAAAAAAAAGAAAAAGAAAGAAAGAAACTGAAAGCTTATCTTTTGAAAAATAATAGAGGACTATACCAAGGTGACCAAAAATTTTTGTTCCACTATGATTTCAAGACTTAGCAAGACTTTCCTGAGGTAACAACCAATAACTTAAAAAGAGAGCTCTAAAAGAGGTGGGATGAACATAATGATTAAAAAAAGAGAAACAATGAAAGGGGGGCTTGAGCAGGACATATCAGACAAATGTAAACAACAGGAAAGCAGGGACTGGGTTTCTATGAACAAAAAAGACACTGTATGTTAAAGTCCACAATACATAATGAAAATATAATAGTTATGACCACCTATGTACTAAATAGGTAATTACTTAAATAAAGCAGAAAATTAAGGAGGTAAAGGAGTCCTATAAAACACATCGATGATTAGAGAATGTAACACCCTACTCTCACTTCAAGAGAGGTCAAGCGGATAAGCAGGCATAGCTAGTTTGCTAGAAATACTGTTTTCAGGTGCAAGTGGGCAATACAGCATGGTTATTCCTGTGAGCTGTGGAAATAGACATGAGGTTCTAAATTCTAATTCTGCCATTTCTTAGCAAGATAGTTTGGGGACTAACTTAAATCTTTGAGCCTTTCTTTCTTCTTACATAAAAGGGAACAATAAGGGGCGCCTGGGTGGCGCAGTTGTTAAGCGTCTGCCTTCAGCTCAGGGCGTGATCCCGGCGTTCTGGGATTGAGCCCCACATCAAGTTTCTCTGCTGGGAGCCTGCTTCTTCCTCTCCCACTCGCCTGCTTGTGTTCCCTCTCTCGCTGGCTGCCTCTCTCTGTCAAATAAATAAATAAAATCTTAAAAAAAAAAAAAAGGAACAATAAAAGAATCTATTTTATGACTGCACTTAGAAGGAATATATGTGATAATTCAAGTAAAAGACTTAGTGTTAAAGCTGGCACATAGGAATTTTTCAGATGTATTAGCTGTTATTTTTCAAATGGGAATAGTCATTTTTAGTTTTTGTTACACAAATTTTCAAACATATTCAGAAGAAGAAAATACTTCCTATGCTTCAAAATTCCAGACAGTTAGGAGTTTTAAAATTAATTTTAAAAAAGCATGGCTAAAAACCAACCAAAGACAAAACTATAGGTAATATATAAAGACAAATGTCAAACTTTGAGAAATATCTGCAATGCATATAATTTATGCACTTAAAATTTATTTAAGAGAAATATCCCTTTAGGTGGCTAATTTTAATTAGTTTTTCTTATAAAGCTTACTTAAGCCTAAGCTTTTCAAAACCTTGTCCTCTAGCTCTTAGTATTTACCACGTCCCTCAAATATGCCAGTTCTCATTTTTATCTTTTTTAACAAATGGCAACTAATTATGAGGTTTAACTAGTAACACGATTTCTCTTACGTTCTCAAATATTCTGCAAAGTTAGAATTTGTTCCCATCAAGGAAAAAACAATCAGTAAGTCAGTTTTTGCTGAGAAACAGAATAAAAAGATCAAGTTGAAAGAGGGACAGGTAGTGGACAGATAGTGGAGAAATGTGTGAAATAATCATACAGTCTAGTACCAATGCAGTTATTTGTTTTTACCAACTCCATTCAGACAATATTTGGAGTTGCCTAATTTCCTCATTTTTACTATTAATCAATATTAACTCATCAATTACAAGAAATGTTGATGCCATCGCTAGATTCCTGTGATTCATTTGGGAATTTCACAGCCGGCATGCCATGCTGCTGTCTATTCATCAATTTTTAATATTTTTCTATTATCTATTCATTACAGTAGAGTTGATTAATGTGAACAAATTTTGTTCTGATTTAACAAAATGGCACTTAAAATTCTGAAAACACACTGACTAAATATTAAAATCAAAATAAGACTTTTTTATGCTGTGCTTTTCCTTTTGATAGCAGTTAATAAAATCTATTCTTGACATACAATTGCAAGCTGGATGTATTGATATGAAGTTTTAGATTTTTAAAACATCAAACCCTCCAAGGTGGAAACTAAAAGCAGTGTTTACTAATAAAACTATTGAAAAATGGACTTTAAATATGATGACAGAATTTAGAAAAAATTAAAATATCGTTAAAACAGTTATTTATCAGTAGAAAAGTAGTTAGAAAAAAATGTCCTGCTTCCTCATAGATGGAAAGTTTATATTTCTTATTATCTTTCCACATATCTAAATGGAAAACACTCAAGTAATCAGTTCTTCTTTTCAATTAAACTCACATTTAAGAGCAAGGGGGTTGAAATGAATATACTGACATTATCAGCTAAAAGGCAAAATTGAAGATTCTCAATTTTACTCAGAAAAGCTACTAAATGAAATTATTACATGAATTAATTCCCATAAAGATTTTTCTTTATTTTGCTGTTTTAAGTTCATTTGTATATTTCATTTGATTATTTGAGCACGTTTGTGTATGTTTTCCAAAGTCACAAGCTTTTTTTCACTGTAGAATTCATGCCTTTTTAAATGTGATAAATCTATGATTGCAACAGGAGATCAATAAGTATTTGGTGAGTTAAATATGGCTGTATCTTGTTAAAATGTAAGGAAACAGGAATAATTAGGGTGTCTTTTGTTACCTATCTTAAATTCCTAAACTTTATATTTATTAGCCCTTGGGATGTCTCACCATGAGTCTCAGATGATCTTCATCAAATAAGAACACACTGAACACTTGCGCTCAGTTCAGAAACCACTAAAGATACTGTCTTTTGTGCCAGAAGTGTCTATTTAGCTAAATGCCCTTACCACTGGCAAGAATGTGAGAATTTTACACCACAAATGTTCACATGTTCACCAGATACCAGTATCAGATGCAGGAATTCCTAAGGTGGGATGTGAAACCTAGAAGACAAAAGGATCAACATCAAAAAGTGATGGGGATATCATTAAACCAAAAAAAGGCATCATCAACTACAATCAGTTGTGAGTTTTAAGTGTCCTGTTAATTAAGACTACTTTCGCTCCAAACTCTGCCTCTGTGGTCACGTGGCCATCTTCTCCATGTGTCTTCACATGGAGTTCTCTGTGTCTGTGTGTCTGTGTCTTTTCTCTTCTGATAAGGATAGCAGGCATATTGGATTAAGGGCCCACTCTACTCCAGGTACTTTGTTTATGGCAGTCTTAGTAAACAAATATACCTATAATCCTAATTTAAAATATTCTAATTTGTGGGAAGAATCTTTTGATGGAGATTTTTCATTGAATACATTCATATTTTGGACTGCAATGGCATATAATTGAGAAAACCTATAATTTTACTGCATCTAAACATGGAAAAATTAAAAATAAATAAATAAGTAAATATGATAAAAAAACAAAAACAAAAAAGACTACTTCCAATAAGAGGAAGAAATAATCAAGATAATCATGTTTGTTCTCACCCCTTATTCAATTGCAATACTTCAAATCTACAAATTTAAACCAACTTTTAAATAATGTCCATATGTGTCCACAAGTTCTTTATATATTTATGTTATATTAACAAACAAAACATGAAATAAAATAGTGTATATTTTAAAATTTTGTATTATGTTATGTTAGTCACCATCAGTAGTTTTTCATATAGTGTTCCATGATTCATTGTTTGCCTATAACACTCAGTGCTCCATGCAATATGTACCCTCCTTAATACTCATCACCGGCCTATCCCAATCCCACACCCTCCTCCCCTCTGAAGACCTCAGTTTATTTCCCGGAGTCCATAGTCTGTTGTGGTTCATTCCCCCTTCTGTTTACCCCCCTTCATTCTTCCCTTCCTTCTCCTACCGATCTCCCTGCTATTCCTTATGTTCCACAAATGAGTAAAAACATATGATAGTAGTCTTTCTCTGCTTGACTTATTTCATTTAGCATAATCTCCTCCAGTCCCATCCATGTTGCTGCAAATGTTGGGTAATCGTTCTTTCTGATGGCTGAGTAATATTCCATTGTATATATGGACTGGCACAAAAAACAGACACACAGACCAATGGAACAGAGCAGAGAACCCAGAAATGGACCCTCGACTTTATGGTCAATTAATCTTTGACAAAGCAGGAAAAAACATCCAGTGGAAAAAAAAAAACAGTCTCTTCAATAAATGGTGCTGGGAAAATTGGACAGCTATATACAAAAGAATGAAACTTGACCACTGTCTCACACCATACACAAAGATAAACTTCAAATGGATGAAAGACCTCGATGTGAGACAGGAATCCATCAAAATCATAGAGGAGAACATAGGCTGTAACCTCTTCGGCATTGGCCATAGAAACTTCTTTCATGACACGGCTCCAAAATAGTGTATTTTTTAAAGTATTTCATTGAGATGAAAGTATCAATACATATTACTTATATTTAGCTTCATATTCATTGAGGAATAATAGCAAATGATGTAAATGTCCGTAGAATATTACCTACGTACATATAACTTGCTATCATATTACTTAGTAGTTACATCCATAAAATAAGAAATATTGGTTAACATTTATAATACTATTAAGTTGTTTTATTTCATAAATTCTACGCTATGTTTTAAGGGTATGGAGAGTTGAATAAAAATTATAATGGTCAAATTGTACTAATAAAACAATTATTTATGAATAACTTATTTTCAACCATTTTAGGCAACTTAAAAGTCAATATAATAAATCAACAGAAAAGGCAAAACTTATCGTAACTTAAAATAGCTCAAAATTCAATGGATTCTGTGTACTTTAACAGATTGTTAAATTAGTCACATACTAATTAGCAGTTTCCTTAACATTGAATTATCTAGATTAATCTGTCTATGTGGTTTTCTCACTATGTCATCAGGAGCATTAATTAAGTCTGGTCAGTATCCATAATGATATAATAATTTTCTTTTAGACTGGGATAAATAAATCTGTTTAATATAATAATAGCAATAACAATCATACAACTAAGGACAGGAATCATATATGAAATCTTACCATAGATAGTTGATTAAACTACCAAACTGATAGAATTCTGGAATGTCTTGCACATTCCTTAGATTTCTTTTTTATTCAGAGAAACATCTTTATTTCTGGAAATAACATCCTGTAAGGTCTATCCTGTTCAGAAAAATTGCGTTGATTTATATTGCCTCTAAATTCAATGCACCAAGTAAGGTGTTAGGTGGAGCTGTCAGTGAACATTAACATTAATCACCTAATTGAACCCATCTAATTTATTTATGCATTTTTTTGATATAGAATCACAAAAGCGTATCAAGATAAAATACATTGACTTCAATTTTGGTGCCAATCCTATCCTGACAATTGTGTAAATTTTATACAGTTTCTATCTTAAGATGTATTATTGCAGAGCAGTTTATATAGGGATGATCAATCCCTGTTTTACATAATGGAAATGTAAAGGACAGCATTCGAGCCTCTATGCCTTCTATTAGTCCCTTTTCTTATTTGTGCACCCCGATCCAGCCAACTGGCCACATAGTGAGTCTTACTCAGAATCACATTAACTAAAGCAAATGCCCATATATTTTTCTCTGGACATTTACAGATTTTATTTAGTGTATCCCTATCAGAGTTAGTCAGAGAGACAATAATCTGCAGTAAATCAGAAGTTGTCAAACACAAATATAAGTGTTGGACAGAGGTTTATTTTTTTACCACTCCAATTAGCATGTAATTTCAATATAGAGAATCATATGATAATTTAGGAGGCATAGAGTTCTGTAGGGCCATTTTTTGGCCAGGATCCCAAAGCAGACTTTTTTTCTATGAAAATCATATATATTTTTTTAAAGCCAACTTTCTGATGTATGAAAAAGGAAAATTGTATCCAACCTGGGTAATTGCCCCCCCCCCCAAAAAAGCAAATGAAATATTACTTATGTGTAGGAAAATTAATAAAAACAAACATCACTAAAATGAAATAGAGGCTAGAATGGGGAGCTATACCACTCAATGTCAATTACAAGAACAGTCAATTACAGACCCCAACATAAGAATCATCAATTACAGGCCGGAACAGGGAGAGACGCACATTGCATCTCCCACAAGAAATAGACCACCCCTCCGACAGAGCCAATGAGAAAGGATCAACACTGTGCACTCATGCTTTTTCCCAATGAATTTTTGTTCAAAACAGCCCCTCCCAAATTCCTCCATCTTCTCCATAAAATAGCACTCCTCTCCTTTGTTGGACTTACCTATGGTTTTGCCATAGTTTGCATGCCCTGAGTTGCAACTCTCTGTTATTCCCAGATAAATCCATTTTTGCTGGTAAAATCATTGACTTACCTTTAAGGTTAAGATATGCATTTATCTACTGACATAATTTAAACGTGCTGTGCCCAGTGATTGAGAATCCCTCTTAGGCATACGGAACACAAATTGTTCATTATATTCTTAAGGTAGTCCATTTATTTAAAAATCACTATTACTTTTGAAGATTGAATGCATGACTTATTGAAAACAAATGAAAATTGCGAGCAAGATGTTTTTAATTTAAAGAAAATATATGCAAAAATGAATACGTATGGGTTTAACTTCCAACAGTCATCCATAGATGTCATAAACAATGAAAAAAGTTTGGTAGTGATAATAAGAAAGTTTTCACGCTGTTTTATCCATATTTATGCCTATTTGTTCCTAGGTTTCTTTTCATAAGGACAATAGACCTAAATACACTGAAAATTTGTCTGCTAATAATTTTGCCTTGTTGTTGGATGTGTTTATTAAAAGTGATTTGGGGCACCTGGATCTCAGTTGCTTAAACATCTGACTCGATATTTTTTCAGGTCCTGATCTCAGGGTCCTGAGATCCTTGCTCAGCATGGAGCCTGCCTGAGATTCTTTGCCCCTCCTTTTCCCTCTCTCCCTGCTTACAATTGTGCACTCACTCTATTAAATAAATAAATAAATAAATGTGATTTGAAGCTCTTATCTGCGTTTGCATGTTTTTGGAGAACATTTTTAGTATTTTAAGGCAAAGTCCTGTCCTGACATAGCACCAGTAAAATTAAAACATAGTCAATTATTTTTGATAATAATAACGATGAGACCACATATTTACCATTTTTTGATCCCTTCATTTATGTGTATATGAATGGATAACCAGTATTATTTTACTTCAGTATTGGAAGATACAATTCCATCCTTTTCTGGATTACACAATTTCTGATGAGAAATCTAATGTAATATGTCTGCTTCTCTGTATATAATGTGGTTTTTTTAATTTGTGCTTAAAATTTCTTTTTATCTTAAGTTTCTGTAGTGGTAAGTCTGTTACATTTAGTTTTAATAAATCCACCCCCATTTATATAAGAGAACTATTTTGAATTGAAAGAGTAGTACATTTATAATCATAATTAAATAAATAGGAAACAATATTTACACATTTTAGACAAAATAACTTAAGTCGTGTTTTTCAAATATTTATAAATACTTAAAATAGAATTCTTTATGTGATTAGAAAGCATTTGATGTAAGTTTATAGAGTTGAAAATATTTTATTTTCTGTCTCCTGACCATAAAAATAAGTAAAAATATTCATGTAAAATTATAATTTCTGCTTTGTGAAATAAAAAAAATAATTAATTCTTTTTGAAATTTTAATTGCACATCTGGAAATATAATACTTGTCCTGGCTTCTATTGTTACATTTAATCAGTGAAACAGTCATTGTCACAAATATCTTATTCATAGAAATTTTCCTCTGTGTAAAGTTTTAATAATCCAAATTCTTTTAATAGATGGAGGTCCTCTTTTCCTTTCTTGAAAAAAAAAAAAAATCCTTCAAGGAAAGCTTCAGTTTCAGTACCCCACAAAGAACTGGCGAAATTCCAAGATTCCTAGAGAGAACATTTATATTTTCTTTTTTAAGTTTACATGTAGGGTATTATATTAAAATCTCATTAGTTTCAGATTCATTAAATTTTGCTCCAAAGAAATAAATCCCAATTTACATATTAAATGTAAAAAATATAATAAAATAAGATAAGACTCTTGATGGAGAAGATGACTGCCCAACAAGAGACCATTAGCAATTCCATCTTTATGCTCTACAGTAAAACACGCTGTGCAGAAGTGATTGCATTTGAAGTTATTGGTACATTTGAATGCAAACTACCCAACCATGAAAAATGAGGTTTCCATTTGCTATAAAAATAAATTAGGAGGCAATGCTTTGCTGGGAAAGCCATTTGAACACCTCAGTTCATAACTATTCATAGTAACATAAACACATGTCTTTGCTCATAATGTGTGCTGCTGTATGATATTGTTTTATTCAACATTACTTTATATCTAAAGTGAATGCAGGCGACTTATTTTAGGATTTAATAAAACAAATCCTGATGTAGAGATCCTGTGGGAAATTATACAATAACGTTACCTGCATAACTAATTTTCTTCTTATGAAATCATGATCCCACTACAATTTTACAGCTATAAGATGTATTGTTTAACATCACCATTTCCATGTTAATATCTCAGTATATCACAAAATTATTCTTTTTTTATAAAAAGATACTTTATAGAAAGGCAGTCCTTTGGGAAAATGGGTTTTCATTTCTAAATTAAAAGTAGCATGAAGTAAATAGCGAACATGTCACCTACTGCTTATTGACACTAAAATTACTTTTTTATTTAGAAAACTACTTACTTCTGAGAAAATATCACGGTGTTAGTGCCCAGTAAGAGAGCTTATTCAAGAAAAAAATCAAAGATGAATTCTGCTAATTATGCACTTGTTTGAAATTTCTGGGAAACATTTAAGAATGCAAAGGTATCTAAAATGTAGCAGTCTTGTCTGATCGAACACATGCTCCCACATTCATGAATTAATTTGTCCGTTGGAAACAGTATTACATAATGGTTAGATTAAAAATTTGGAGTTAAAAATAAACTTATTTCCAACTGTGCTCCGGTGGCTATTTGAGCGTTTCATTTAGCTCTCAATGAGGAAATGCTGTTTCCTCATCTATAAAATGAAGGGAATAATAGCCATCTCCTACTCTTGTGAGGCTTGCATTTAAAAAAATTGATTTAGGGAAGGATTATGACATTCTTAACTCAGTGCTATACACATTGCATTGTTAAATTTGCACTTTAAAATGTTTCTTGGTATTTAATAGCACTTGAATCAATCCTGTGTCTTTATTTTGGTCCCCAAGAGAATAAGACTTCAGTGAAAAAATCTTGAAAACATCTCCCAAAATACAGACTTATGAAAATAAAACTATAAAATGGTGTTATGAATGTCCCATCTTCTTTACTTTTGCCTTAATGATATATTAACAGCTGAAGTTAATGACAACAGTTTGGTAGCATCGCTCTATTTTGTACCGCTTAATGTAAGTGCTTCTAAGAGCTTTTTTTTTTTTCCCAGAAGAAAAGATAATTTGAGAGAAAAACATTAAACTAATTTTGGGCATGGGGAATAAACTGACTTCTTCTCATCATATTGTATAAAATATTAAGCACTTTGTGTGAATTTAGTTCACTTGTACTAAATACTATCAATAATTTATGACTATTTATTTGACAATCTTTTTTTTTAAAGATTTTATTTATTTATTGCAGAGAGAGAGAAAGCCAGCGAGAGAGGGAACACAAGCAGGGGGAGTGGGAGAGGAAGAAGCAGGCTCCCAGTGGAGGAGCCTGATGTGGGGCTCGATCCCAGGACCCTGGGATCATGCCCTGAGCCAAAGGCAGATGCTTAACTACTGCGCCACCCAGGCAACCCTATTTGACAATCTTATACAGCTGAAATTTTTATCTCTTTTAAAGAAGCCATTTAATATTGTTGCTTAAGTTAACTTTCTTTGGAATTTCATGTTAATGTTTTAAGTGATACTTCCAGTATATTTATTTTCTGTATCTATTAAATTTCTGTCTCTCTACCTACACAGAGGCATAGAAATATTTCAATGTCCTTAAGGATCATATAATCTAACTATTGAAATAGGAAAGATTCACATAGGGGCATCTGGGTGGCTCAGTCATTAAGTGTCTGCCTTTGGCTCAGGTCATAATCCCAGGGTGCTGGGATCTAGACCCTCATCAATCTTCCTGCTCTGCAGGGGGCCTGCTGCGCCCTCTCCCTCTGCCCTACCCGCCCTCCTCAGGCTCCTGCTCCTGTTTGCACTCTCTCGTGCACACTCTCTGTCTCTCTCTCAAACAATTACATAAAATCTTAAGAAGAAAAATTAAAGATACACATAAAGTAATTACCTAATAGTATGAGTATATACTACCTGCGTGATGGGAGTCATGAGTGGTAAAATGTGTAAATTTGCATTGTGTCCCTGAATGAATAAAAGATAAAGTTAATTGAAAAAAATAAAAATAATATCAAACAACTTTCCTGAAATACTGAAGAAATTTGAGGAAGCTGAACATAGTTTGCTATCATGACAATTAAAAATAAGAGAATATTTATGTTTATTTATTTTTGCTGTATTGTCTTAAATCTATATTGTATATTTCATAATACACCTAAGGAGTAACCCTGTAGTATTTCTAAATAGAATGCATTTATTCATTAAAAATATTGATTGATATGTTAACACTTTTCATGGCTTAGAATATAAACCAAAACTGTGTGGTGACTAATATAACAAAATAAAAATTATTTAAAAAAAAAAGAATATAAACCAAAACTAATGAAGATCCTTGCCACTGACATTCTGATGGAACAAATAAATATAATAAATAACAAATTATATAATATATTAGAAGACAACAAATATGCAGAAGAAATAATCAGAATAAGATGAATAATTGTTCCTGTGAGATTAAAGGCAGGGAGGCCTGCTGCTGTTTTGTGTTCTTGTTGTTTTAATCGCTATATTGAGGTAAACTTTATACTAAAATTCTATCAGTTTTAAAAGTGCAAGCTAACAACTTTTAGTAAATTTACAATTTTACCCAAACTTCACAACAATCCAATTTTAGAACATGTTGTAACTTCCAAGAAGAATCTTTGGGCCTATCGGCCGCCATTTGTTTTTCCTCTCACCCTGCCCGGGGCAACCACAAATTTCCTTTTTGTCTCTATCTGATCTCTTTTTCTAGAAATTTCATGTAAAGGAATCATACAACCTGTAGTCCATTTTATCTGACCTCTTTCATTAGGATAAGTTCTTAGGATTCATCAATGTTATTGCATGTATAATTATTTCATTCTTTTTTCATGCAAAATAGTGTTTTGTAGTATGGGTATACCACATTTTGTTTATTCATTCACCACTTGATAAATGTTTTCTTTTTTCTTTTTTTTTATTATATAAATAATTCAGATATAAATGTTCATGCATGAGTCTTTGTATGGAGTTGTCTTTTTTTTTTTTTTTTCCCTTGAGTAGATACCTAGGAGTGAAATTGCTTAGTCATGGGGCAAATCTGTGTTTTACTTTTTAAGCAACTACCCAGCTGCTTTCCAAAGGGTCTGTTTCTATTTTAAATTCCCACCACTTGGGTGAGAAGCATTGGGCAGATCCTTCCCTAGAGACTTCAGCAGCATCATAGACCTATCCACACCAGGGTTTTGGACTTCTGATCTCCAAACCTATGAGAAATAAATTTCTATTGTTGTAAGCCACTTAGTCTTGTAAGTTATTAAGTAAGCCCTAGGAAACTAACACAGAAAGGGAGAACAAAATGGGTCAGGAGAAAGTTTTATTAAATGGCAGAATCAAGAGCATATTTGTATTCTAATAGAAATGACTCAGGAGAAAGGAAAAAATGATGATACATAAAAGGGAGACTTTGGGTTTAGCTCTGACACATAGAGAGCCTCGAGGTCCTCGCCCTTGTTCTTACACACAAAAAGGCTGAACAAAGGGAAAATCAACAACTTTTCTTGGAATTGTCAGAGAATTGAGGTCACAGAGCAAAAGACCAACCTGATATTTGAAAAGATGGGCAAATCAACTTATGACAAGATCAGCTTACTGGAGCAGAAACCCCTGGAACCATAATCTGGTGGGACCACATAGTTTTTATGAAGCATGGAAGGCTGAATGTGGACTAACATGTGAGTCAGAAACTCATGGGTGATATAATCCTGGGGGAATGACCCTATAATTTCATGAGTTTTGCCTCTAGGATCCCCCACTGTGTTCCCACAGGGAAGAGCCAAAAAAGATCTTCTCCTGTCTCTGGCTGTGGGGAGAAAAGAGTAATCATTTTGAAATGTACTCATTCCTATTTTTTTTTCTCAATTAGGAAAATCTGACTCTTCAAGAGAAAAGTCTTTATCCTAGCAGTATGCTGCCATTTTCTGGATTCCATTTCCCTCTAGGCTCCTAGTCTTACCTAAGACTGGAGAGAGTGGAGAGAAAAACAACTTGGAAAGTCACAACTGAGAGACACAGGCCCACTAAAAGATTGAGATGTAATCATAAATTAGAGAACTCTTTCCTCCCTCATACCTTAACAAAATGTCAACAGAGTTCCAGTAAAAATGATTATAGCTGAAAGAGCTGTAAGCCACAAACTATTTAAGGAGATGTTCTTAGGGAAGCCCCCAAACAACAGGACAGACAAGGATACTCTAGGAAACTGCAGCCTTTGGCATCTACAGCTATAGCAAACATCAAATATAGCCTAACTTTACCAACCTCAAACCTCACACAAGAGGCCTATTTATCTCAATTCTAATTCGCCAATAGGTCATGAACAGCTTTGAAAAAAAATTACAAATGCATGGTGAGCATTTATTTTTAGAGTAATGGCCTTAAGTAGAAGAGAAGGGATAGGATTTAGTGCATAAGTGGAAGAATTTGTTCATCATAGGAACACAGAAAGTTGACATATGGCAAGAGGTTAACAGGCAGAGAACAGAGGTATAGATGCAGGTAGTGCATAAAGGACAGGAGGGAATTCATGTAAGTGTTTTCTAATTGCCTGAATTTCCTCAAGTAGGAAGCAACATCAGTCACTTTGAGTGTGCACAGGGAATTGGAGTTACAAGGACTTAAAATTTTGAAGACACAAAATATTATTAAGAAGAGTAAAAAGCATAGGCAAATGTAGTAAAATAGTCTTTGGTACTAAAGACTCACAAAAAGTTGATGGTCATCAATTTAAAATAAGACTTTTCTACATAATGGTTTGTCTATAGAATGGTGCGTTCAAATTAAGTGCCGAGGGCATACCACGGAAGAACCAGTGAATTAGAGTTCCTGTTGCTTCCTTTGAATTCTTTAGTCAAAGTTCTATTTTTACTGAGCATTCTATAAGTGCACATATGTAAATACACACACACAAACACACAGATACATATATGTGTTTATTTCTACAAGTACACATACTGAAATACAATAGTTTGCTTATTAATTTCATCTTGAATACATGTAGCAAGCTTTATTCATAACTATAAATAAAGTAGCATAAAACTTAATAAAATTCATATATATATATTATCATTACAACTCAGTAGTTGGAAGACCGACTACCAAAAACAAAAACAAAAACATCCAGAAGATTTGAACTGAAACTTTACCAAATAAGTTATATGGGTGGAAAATAAGCACATTAAGAAAATGTTCAATATTATTCATAATTAAGAAATTGCAAATTAAAAACAGAATATAGACACTAGAATGGCAAAAATAAAAAAAATAGTGAAGGTACCAAGTGTTGTCAAGGATTTGAAGAAATTGGAACCCTCATGCGTTGCTATAAAATGGTACAACCACTTTGGAAAATAATTTGGTGTTTTCTTATGAAGTTTAATCTTCACTTACGTACCACCAAGTAACTCTTATGCATTTGCCTTCAGAAAGAAAAATGAAACCATATGTCCACAATAAAACTAGTACACATATGTTCATATTAGCTTCTTCTGTAAAAGCCAAAATCTGAAAACAATCCAAGTGTCCATTATTAGGTAAATAAACAATATGGGGTTTATCTGCACAATTAATATTATTTAGCAATAAAAGGAATGGAGTATTGTTACATTCAAGAACATGGATGACTCAGAGAAAGGGGGTGAGAGAGGAGGGAGAGAGAGAGAGAGAGAGAGAGAATTCTGAGTGAAAAATTCAAGCAGAAAAGAGTATGCACTATATGACTCCATATAATATTTGAGCAGATGAAAATTAATCTTTGTGAGGAAGAAAAGCAAATACATCACTGCCTGGGGGTAAAGGTAGAAGAATGAATGGATCACAAAGGAGCACAAGGAGACTTTTGTAGGTGATGGAAAGTTTTGTTATATGAGTTGGTGATGGTTTCATGAGTATATACATATATCAAGACATCAAATTATAAACTTTAAACATTGCTATTTTATTGTGTAGAAGAGGTTTTTCATTTTCAACCTTTTTTTCAGTTTTAATCTCTTTTTAAAGCAAAATAAACAATGTAGTATGAAGTTTATAATGTATGTAAAAATACAATATAATGTATACAGAATAAAATGTAAGACAAGAACAAAAGGACAGGAGAGGAAAACAGAAATTTATTGTTAGCCACATTACACTATTGACTCCACCAGAATTTATAGCCATCACACTTTCTCATACAAAATGTTATGGAGTTGTTGGGGCGCCTGGGTGGAGCAGTCGTTAAGCATCTGCCCTTGGCTCAGGGCGTGATCCCGGGGTCCTGGGATCGAGCCCCACATCAGGCTCCTCCTCTGCTATGAGCCTGCCTCTTCCTCTCCCACCCCCCTGCTTGTGTTCCCTCTCTCGCTGGCTGTCTCTCTCTGTCAAATAAATAAATAAAAATCTACAAAAAAAAATGTTATGGAGTTGATATTTATGAGTATTTACAATTGCAATTATTCTCCATATTGTTTCTTTAACAAGAAAAATTACATGAACATATAGAGAGACCGTATGTAGAGTAAGACAAACAGTTGTGCTGTATGATATTTAAATAGGTGTCCATAAAATCGACTGAGGAGAGTAGGATGAGAGAAAGAGAGAGGTTACCAAAAATTAATATGTGTAACATGTCTATCTCTGTGTGTGGTGAGTGTGTGTGTGTAATCGTAATTTAGTATGTTAAGCATTCATTCTCAGTCTTGAAACTCTTGGGAAAGATAGCTAATTTTGACTATAATAATAATTACCTTCGAGTTTATACTAATTCCCAGGAAGTGTTTTTATTTGCATTTCCATGACTCAAAGCAAGCAATCATTTTAACCTCAATTTTATTTTTATTTAATTCTCATTAAAAATATAACTACACATTGTAGAGATTTACACTTTGACATATTTAATGTCAACATAATTAAAATTATTGACTGATGGCATCTGTATCAGTTACGTACAATGAAATATTGTAGAATTATTTGTAGTTCCTCAGGGATTCTGATCATTCTCACTTGGTGAAATGTCCCATGACTGTGTCCACTTGCAGAAAAGTTACCTTTCAGTATCTTTAGAAAAGCACCTCTATCCCTACTGTTTCATAACTTCTAAGCATTTACGATTGACTTGTAATCCATGGATTTTACAAAATATGTAGTCAGATTTAACATTGCTAAGCACTAAGAATGCTGCATTCATTATTATTTCATTAGTCATTAAAATAACTTACTGAGGAAGATAGCAGGCTCATTTTGCCAGAGAGAACACAGATCCAGGGTGTGAATAAGTTATTTTACCCGAATCCCTTCTTTAATAGTTGTATGGATGACTCAAAAGCTTGTGTTTTTACTCATTGAGGTATACTACTGCCCTACGTTGCCACATTCTTTTATTTTTCTAGTATTTAGTTTTGCTACTCCTAGAACTTAGTAAATATCTCACTTTCTCTCTCTTTTTTTAATTTGGAACTACAGTTGAGAAAAACAGTTTATTAAATACTATTGCTGGAATAGTAAATTTTAAAAAGAGAAAAGAACATGCAATTTCTGTTTTGATACTAATCACAACTTACTCTAGGTTGAAACAAACTGGTTCACATGTAATCAACTGTAAATTAAATATTTTATTTCATTTTCACCAGAACTAGCCTGTTGTTGTGAAGATTAAATTCAATTACGTCTCTTCTTGGAAAATTGCAAGATATATATACGAGAGTTGTATAGATTGTACTTTTAAAACAGTTTTTATTTGCAGTATAATTAATGCTGTATCAATAAGCAGCAAAATGATAAACACACTAGTTGATTGATATTTGAAACATTTGCACCAAATAGTCATAGATTGATTTTCATTTCCTCTCCTTTTAAAAATGTAATTTAATGTCCATGTCAACTTACTGCTGGGTTTCCTAAAATTCCATAGCCTTCTGAAACATAATTTCATTCTTCTTCAGGAATCCTTCGCATTCCATTTTATATTTTCAGCAATAATTTTCAGCAGCTCATCTACCATATCAAGACTTTGCATTTAAGTTCAGGAAATAGAACTGAAAAGGAAAGATGGTACTTAAATAGAGCTATTACAGATTTGTAGATTGTCATTTCAATAACTGATAGTGTTAATTATATTGATATTGTTTTATTTTCAGGAAACATAAGAGTGCTCAGACACTCTGTACCTTAACATCATCTGGTGTAGTTTTTAATCACTTCTTCCATTTAAGACCTAAATCTTGCTTATTTTTGGAAAACTTGATAAAGATGCATTAGTATGAATACAGCGCATTATGCAGATGTGACCATCTTGACATTCATTATTCAATGTTTCAGAGGGTTATGGAGCTAGGAGGAGCCAAGAAATACAAAGTTTTAGTTGAAAAACTATTAACCTTAACGTAGATTTTAGAGTTTTGCCTTGTAATGATTTTTCCCAACTGACAATCTACTTATCCCCAGGAGGCTTGATTAGATCTTTAATTAACTCAATCTGGAAGTGCAATGACCTCTAATTAAATTAAATTTTGTTTCTTCTGGCAGCAAAATAATGAACTTATTCAAATGAGTTTCACAGCTATGCAAAATCAAAACCAATTAGAAGCTAATAATGAAGTATGTCAATAGATATACAACAAGCTCTAGAAAAAAGAGGGAAGTTCTGTTTATTTATTAAAATTGTAAGGGTTAAACATTTGATTATTATAAATGAAGCCAAGTATAAGCATGTTATGTAGTGAATATGAATAAGTGAAATATATCTTTGCAGAAGTACATCAGGAAATCATACAAAATCCTAATGATTTTTCTGAGTGGTTTCCCTCAATATTAATTTAGTTTGCTGTTGAATGACACACTTTAATAAGTGCTATTTTTGAATTGCCTACAAAATCAGTATGAGTCACATTTGACACTCAACTATGTATAATTACGCTATGTCCCATTACTATAGAATTTAAAACCACTGTATAAGATAGGAATTTTGAAATGCTATGTTCTCTGATAGATCTATTACTCAGAATTGTTAGTCATATTAGGTCCACTAATAAACCTGTATGTAAAATAATATCAGTGGAAATATGAAGATCTTCCAGACTCCAATCATTAAATAAAATGATTTCTCTTATGTTTATAAACTTAAAATATTAATTAACACTTAATTATAAATATATTTTATTTATACTAATGTATTAAATAAGAACTTTCTGGGATAGCTTATCAGCCCTTCAAGATTTTTAATATTTTAATCTGTTTTGTTTGGTCTTCTGATTGTAAAAATTGCATGTGAACATTTTAGAGAAATAAAAAAAACAAAGAAATATATAAAAGGAGTCCCTTAATACCACAACCAGATACACACTGCCTTTTTATTTAATACTTTTCTATACTTAGTTTTACTTACAGAACTTTTTCTTTTGGTTAAATTTATGAGGGGAAGTGCAAGTATTTTACATGTATACTTTAGTGAGGTTTTTTTATTTTTCTTAAGATTTTATTTATTTATTTGTGAGAGAGAGTGAGAGATCACAAGCAGGGAGAGCAGCAGAGGGAGAAGGAGAAGCAGGCTCCCCACTGAGCCGAGCCCAATGCAGGATTCCATCTTCCATATCTCTTCTCTCTTGAGATTATTTCCATCATCCAGAAATTTCTCTTGCTCTTTTTTTCCATCCAATCCCACAATGCCATCTACTGACAGCCAGTTTATCATTTTTTTTCTTAAACCATGGATTGTTTTGCTGATTCTAGAACTTCATGGAAATGGAAACATACTGTTCTGTGTGTGCAATTCATCCATGTTACTGTGTGCATCAGTGTTTTCAAAAATTTTTGAATAATGTCTCATTCTATATATATTGAAAAAATTGTTTATATACTGTCAAGTTGATAAACCTTTTAATTTTTTCCTGTCTTTAGTTATGCTGAATAAAGCTGCAATAGACTTTCTTGTATACATCTACTAGTGAATATATATTTTATATCTCTTAAATATCTTGGCATATAATATCGAAATTATTATGTAGAGAAAAATATTTTTCTGAAGTGGATGCACCAGTTTACACTCTAACCGACAATTTAACTATCCCCATTTCTCCTGATCCTGGTCAATATTCGCAGTTAATGGTCTTTAAATTTTATCCTTTCTCATTAAGCATTAGTCATTTTTTATTTAATGTGTATTTCTCTGATAAATAGTAATCTGGTAAAAACTTTTTCATAAGCTTATGTCCTATATATATGTATACATATAGGACATATGTCATCTATATTTATATATAAAAGTTTAACTTTTGGAGATAATACTGAATTCCCCACTTCTCTTAACATAAGTGTAGTTTGCTATAGCTTTACATTTTATATATTATTGATCAGGCATTTGGTATATTAAATAACAAGTTACTATCTTCAGATGTTTAGCATATTAATAAGTACATGACTTATTCTTAAGAAGAAAGATAAAAATAAGTAAGTCAAACAAATTATGGTATAGGAATTCCTGTACAAGCACACAAGCTATGTTTATTATTAACTATCAGATTTTTAAAAGGAAGAAGATAAACGTCATTTTGATTCTTTTCTTTTTAAAGATTTTATTTATTTGAGAGCGAGAGCACCAGTTTGGGGAGAAAGAGAGGGGAGGGAGGAAGGGAAGAGGAGGGAGAGGGGAGGGGAGGTGGAAAAGGAGAGGGAGAAGCAGATTCCTGACTGAGCAGGGAGCCCCATGCAGGGCTGGATCGCAGAACCCTGAGATCGTGACCTGAGCCATCCAGGTGCCCCTCACTTTGATTCTGAGGAACAGTTTATTACATCTGCATCAATCCCTGCAAAGTGGACTGAGAAAGTGTTACTTCCCTTCTTAGACATAATGATACTTAGTAAATGCTGAACTGTAAAGATAACTATCCATTATGCTAACATACTGACCAACAGCCTTATACTTGTGTGAAGTGGTAACTGTCTTAAGCAGAAGTAAGCTTAATAAAAACATTCCATTGTTTACCTGAATTTCAAAGCAAAATATGTGCAGTGTATGAAGACCTTATACAATTTAGGAGGCATTAAAAATCCATTTTATCTAAAACCTCCCCCTTGCCAAGAATGCTCATGGTGTTTGAACACACCATCACTAGCAACTTCCCTACACAGCGCTCTGAACACATTTCCCATTTTAACGAGTTACAATTTCCCCAAGAACACTTGCACTGATTAACAGCATTAGTATTTCCCTAGTAAATATCACGTACATCTGATTCTTATGTTGCTCAGACTAGATCTAAAGACATGATTAGTATTTGAGAAAACAAAGAGAAAAAACAAAGCTTCAGAAATGAAAATCTTCTGGGGAAGTTAAATTAGGTGAAAAATATAATGTGGCCCCAAGAGCGTTAGTCCTGAATGTTAACGCAAAAAACCATTAGGTAGGCTTGAAGGATTTTTGCCAGAAACATTTCTGAGTATGTTTCTGTATGTAATGGTGTAATTGAGTGAAAGTAATTGATCTGGACACCCTACAGAGACATAATAATACCTACTGAGATAAAACTTCACAAGTAATTCCTGAAAAGTTATGATAAAAACCAGATAAATATTTAAAATTTTGTTCTTCCTTCAGTTTTTCTGTACTGAACAAACTGACATAACCAGAGTTTTAAACTTAAAAGAAAAATAAATATATAAAAAAATTAATTATTCTATGATACTTGCTTCATCGTGTGCACTTAAAGCATTACAGCTATTTTAAAAACAGTAAGAAAATCACCTTAATCTTCTCTCCATTAGTATTTTACTCTCTTGAGTATATAGGGTGTCTAACTGAAGTCAAAGGAAGGATTTGCCAATATGTCCTGGAAATCTCTTTACCTACTTTTCTTCAGAGCTCTGACTTCCTGGTGCCAGTAGAAAATCCTGAATATCGCTGGAGATACAGGTTTGAGCCCGAAGACAATCCTAAAGATCACTAAGAATTTGAATTTTATTGTGAAGGGTGAGTCCAGGAGATGCCCTTAATTTTTCTGATTCCTTCATTACTCAAATTTTCAATCAAGAACTGCCAAATCTAGTTCTAAACATATCCCTATCTTTTCACTTCCGCCCAGCTACATTATTCTAAGCCAGTATTCTAAGCACACAGACATGAAAAATTAACAATTAGTAAAGTCACTATGTTTTAGTTTTAAAAAAATTATTGCATCACATTTATTATTTTTTTAACAAATATTGATCAAGTAGATAATATTGTAACAGCACTCTAGCTGGTGTTAAGGGTTAACTTGCTTCAAATTAACATACTCCTGCCTGATGACTTAAGGCCCTTGAACTTAAAGTCGGCAACAGAACCGACTCACTTACTCCGAGATTTGCAGACCACTGGCTTTGGGGAATAAGCGACCAGAGCTTTCCCAGGCCGCAGAGGCCAACCAGTCTGCTCGAAGCCACCTCAGCTTTCTGATTAACTCTGCAAACTTAGCAAAATGTTTTTTATTTTTCTTCTTATGGTCACACAAATGACGTTACTGACTTCCCTCCGTGCAGCTGTAGACTTTGCTCTCCTTTGCAGAAAGAACAGAGTGCTTGTGCACAACCCCTGGGTACCAAGAAACCAGACCTTCTTGCAGAACCACCCTGGGCACCAAGGAGCTAAAACTTCTTGCACAACACTGAGCACCTAGATAACTGTAGCTGACCTCACTGAGTCTGCACATAATCAAGAAATGTCACAGACCACTACACTCCCTTAACTGATGAAACGCCTTTAAAAATCTCTGGGCCAGGCAGAAACTGGGAGTTGGCCTTTGGACAAGAGGCTGCCTTTTTGCCAGGTGGCTGACCTCCTGACTAAAGCTCATATTTCTTTGCAGTCAAAACTCGTCTCTTGAGTATTGGCCTTTCGAGAGATGGAAGCCGAACTTCGGTTTTGGTAACAAGATGTGCCAGTTATTGACTAGTTCCTGATAATAGGATATTAAAAGTCAAAGATCCAACATTCATGTAACTCATAGATAGGAACTGAATGAATAATTCAGACAATTATAAACACTCTGGTAAAATTTATATCAATAGGTTGTTTCCCAAACTTCCTGGGGACAAAGGGGAGCTGGAAAAAAGACAGGTTTGGCATATCCACAGAATGGTGAATTTGCATTTATTCCAGAAAACTGCATGGCTCAAAGAAAACCAGGTAATTTTTCTACGTGCCTACTATGTGTCAAACGCTGTGCTGTGATCAGGAAATTCAAGTAACAAATATGATGGAAGTAACCGAAATCGAATCTTGTGAGTGAATAAACATCATAAATCAGTACACAGGAAGGAAAATGTATTTAACAATTAAAAAATCACGAAAAATTACTTAAGCAGGGTAATTACCACAAAATATATATATTTTTTAATATTTTATTTATTTATGTGACAGAGAGACAGCCAGCAAGAGAGGGAACACAAGCAGGGAGAGTGGGAGAGGAAGAAGCAGGCTCCTAGAAGAGGAGCCTGATGTGGGGCTCGATCCCGTAACGCCGGGATCACGCCCTGAGCCGAAGGCAGACGCTTAACCGCTGTGCCACCCAGGTGCCCCTCCACAAAATATCTTAAAAGCAGTTTCTAAGAGTATGTAAGTTGATATCTAAATGATGCAAAAGAGCCAGAAATGAATAGCACCTGGGGAAGAGAAATTCTGGCTGAGGGAAGACCTTGAGATGAGAAGGCGTTTGGTGCTTTCACTGAAAACAAAAACAAAACAAGCAAACAAAAAGAGCTCACCTGGAACACTAGCACAATGAAGCTATAAAATGGGTTCAAAGAGGGGGGCGAAGCCAAACGATGAAGCACCTCATAAAGTAAGGCTTGACTTTTGGAATGACTGGAGGGTAAGAAGTGAGACAATCTAAATTTTCCATTATAAAAATCGATATATTATTATTATATAAACGCTAAATTAGAAGTGGACTATGAATTGGGTGAGAAGTTATTTTTGAGGCAGACATATAAGGAGTTTCTTTTGGTTTAAACTTGGACAGTAAGTATAAATTAGGAAACAAAGATAGGGGCGCCTGGGTGGCACAGTGGTTAAGCGTCTGCCTTCGGCTGAGGGCGTGATCCCGGCGTTGTGGGATCGAGCCCCACATCAGGCTCCTCCGCTATGAGCCTGCTTCTTCCTCTCCCACTCCTCCTGCTTGTGTTCCCTCTCTCTCTGGCTGTCTCTATCTCTGTTGAATAAATAAATAAAATCTTTAAAAAAAAAAAGGAAACAAAGATAATTAGAGCACAGGCTTGAGAAACTGGAGGATAAGTAGTGCCATTTACTGGTTTTCGGGTGGTGGATAAACAATAATTGGACATACTGAATGTAATACCTATTTGCTAACTAAGTTGTGAGGCAAATTAGGCTGTCAGGTTAGAGCTGTGGATGAATGCTTGAATATTATCAAAACGTAAAATTCTATGGCATATGGCACTTCTATACCTTGTTTCATTTTAACTTCAGGATAATTTCTTGAAGGATATATAATATATACATATTTATTTATATGTATTTATTTGTGTAGATAGATACTGTAAGAACTTGAAGTATGAAGAAGAACTTGAAATTAAGTCTCTCTGTCCATAAAGAATATATATATATATAGAGAGAGAGATGATTCTTTCAGTTATTTTAAAAATATATGAATTAATTTAATTTTACTTTATGAATGATACTGGGCTTTTATATCTAGTTAATTAAAAATATATGATGAGTCCAAACACTATGCTTATCATCCTCTTTTAAAATTTTGATGATGCAAGAACTTCTACCTTAATAAATTTTAAAAGTTGATATTGATTTAATAGCTTCTTTATTAAAAACGATTTTTATATAATTAAGTCCAGAAAATTGTACTAATTATTCTTTTTAAAAACACAATGTCTTAGGAAAAAAATGTAATTATTTCATAATAGAATGATATCCATAATGGATAGAAATTAGGAATATTTTAAGGTTAAGAGAACATACAATATTCTATATTACAATCCGAAGAACAAGTGAGAGAAATCTGGATTTCTATCTCATGTAAATTATATAATTATTTTTTTATTACAGAGAAAGAGCCAATACTATCAGAGATACTATATTAAATTTAAATCCTATTTTCAATGTTGTTATTTTTAAAAAAGCATTTCAAGATATTCAAACAAGAGAAAGCGTCTTCTGTTACAATAGCTTTTTAAACTGCCGATTTAGGATAAAAAGTTGATTAGTAAATGACAGTATATTGAACTGTTTTCAAAATAATCTTTTCAAATCTTTAAACTTGATGATTTTTTGGTGCAGTAACCTTGGTTAGAGGTTCTTTGAAACCTAGCACTTTAATTTTTTTATCTGTAAAATGTGGGCAGTGGGGGTGCCTGGGTGGCTCAGTTGGTTAAGCGACTGCCTTCAGCTCAGGTCATAATCCTGGAGTCCCAGGATCCAGTGCCACGTCCGGCTCCCTGCTCAGTGGGGAGCCTGCTTCTCCCTCTGACCCTCCCCCCCTCATGCTCTCTCTCACTCGCTCTGTCTTTCACATAAATAAATAAAATCTTTTTTTTAAAAGTGTGGGCAATTGTTGTCTTATCTATTTCCTATGTTTATGAAATACAACATGATGAAAAATGAGAGAGACATAAAAATTGTAAGATGTTACAGAATTTAAAATGGTATTAAGGGATTAATAGAAGTTAGAGTAAGTAGTTAGAGATTGTGAGAGAAAGGTATCCAAATGTTATAAGAAGGAGAAAAGAAAAAGGCCATATAATTTATAGGATTGCTCTTTCAAAAACTTTCAAAATCCAGATGAATGATTTCTGATCTTTGAGTTTCTAATGTCATTTTCCACCATACCATTTACAAGACAGGCACAAACATTTCTCATGGGTAGATTCCTAGGCGTGAAATAGCTGGATTTTATGGTAAATTTATGTTTAACTTTTTAAGAAACTACCAAAATATTTTCCAAAGATCCTTACCATTTTATATTTCCTCCAGCATTGTATGAAGGTTCCATTTTTTCCACACACTGGCCAATACTGGTTATTTTCTTTCTTTTCTTCTTTCTCTTTCTTTCTTTCTTTCTTTCTTTCTTTCTTTCTTTCTTTCTTTCTTTCTTTCTTTCTTTCTCTGTCCCTCTCTCTCCCTTCCTTCCTTCCTTCCTTCCTTCCTTCCTTCCTTCCTTCCCTTTTTAAAGATTTACTTATTTATTATAGAGAGAGCACACAAGCAGGGGAAGGGACAGAGAGAGAGAGGGAGAGAATCTCAAGCAGACTCCTCACTGAGTGCAAAGCCCCAGGTGGGGCTCTACTCACACCCCTGAGATCATGACTTGAGCCAAAACCAAGAGTTGGCCACTTAACTGGCTGAGCCACCCAGGCATCCCATTATCTTTCTTTGTAAGATGGCCATTCTAGTGCAAGTGAAGTAGTTTCTCATTGTGATTTTAATCTGTATTTATTTAATTACTGAGAATAGTGAGCATCTTTCCATGTATTTAATTAGCCATTCAACTTTCTTTGGTGAAATGTCAATTCAAATATTTTGCCAGTTTTTATTTGGTCTGTTCTTTTTTGATTTGAGTTGGATATCTTCTTTACATTCTTTAAATACAGTCCTTTTGCAGATGTATGATTTTTGGGTCAGTGACTTGTCTTCTTGTTTTCCTAATTGTGTCTATTGAGGTACCTTTTTGAAAAATTTCGATAAACAGTAACTGATCAAAATTCCTTTTATGGGTTAAGAACTCTTTGTTTAACCCACATTATAAAGATTTCTTCCTATTATATATTTTGATTTTCTAAAGTTATAGCTTTACGTTTAGGTGTATGATCCATTTTTTTAGTTAATATTTGTATTTGGTGTAAGGTAAATCCGTACGTTTTTTATTTTTGTGTTTGACATATGGATGTTCAGTTGTTACGCAAACCGTTACCATTTGTGCAATAACTACCCTTTCCCACACTGCATTGCCCCGACAACTTCATTGAAAATGAACTGATTATCAATATAAGGTTTACCTTTGGGCTTGTGTTCCAGTGATCTATATGTCTATCCTTACACCACATCACGTCACATTTTCTTGATAACAGTAGTTTTATATTAACTTCTGAAATCAGGCAGTATAAATTCTTTGTTTTATTTCTAAATTATTCAGGCTGTTTGGGGTCCTTTGCATTTTTATTTCAATTTTAGCATCAGATTGTAGATTTCTGCAAAACAATAATTCTGCTGGGATTTTGTAGGGATGTGTAGATTATGGCAATCAATTTTGGGAAAAGTTTTATTTTAACAATATTAAGTATCTTAACGGCAGGCTGTAAGCAGTTAAGCTTTGGGGGAGTGAAAAGTTATATTTGGAGTTTTTACTGTTCGGGGTGGGGGTCTGTGCTCCTAACTCCAGCATTGCTCAAGGGCCAACTATATATAGTAATGCAATTGGTCTCGTATATGGATATTGTATCCTACAGCTTTGGTGAAGTTGTTTATTAGTTTTAGGAGGCTTATTTTTTTGGTATGGGGGAAGGTGTGTCCTTACTGTATTGTGCATACAGAATGAAGTTGTCTGCAAATAAGTTTCTTTCTTTCTAACATGAATGTCTTTCAATTCTTTTTTTTCTTTTTTGTTTGTTTTTGTTTGTTTTGTTTTGTTTTGTTTTTTTTGCTTTATTGAACTGAATAGAATTTTAAGTACAATGTTGAGCTGAGGTGGAGAGAGAAAATATCTTTGCCTTGTTCCCTATTATAAGAGAAAGCATTTAATCTTTCACTAATTAGTACGTCGTTATCTGCGGACTTTTTGTAGATGCTCATTATCGGGTGTCTTGAACATGTTTATGGTTACTTCTTAGAAGTCCTTGCTTATTCTAATATCTGGGCTTCTTTGAAACAGTTTCTATTGACTGCTTCTTGGCTGCATATAGATCACATTTTTTATTTTTTTCCTGCATTCTCATATTTTGTTTAAAATTGAACATTTTAGATAATATAGCAACTATGGATTTACATTCCCTCTGCTGCTTTTTGTGTGTTTGTGTTTCTTAGTGACTGTCCTTGTTTAATTCTCTATCTCCACCACAGTGTGCTCTGCTTTCTCTGCTTACGTTGTCTGTCTTCCTTCTTTCTTCCTCCCTCCCTCCTTCCTCATCCCATCATCTCTCTCTCCCTCCCTTCCTCCTTTTCTACTTTCCTTTCTTTCATCTTTATTTTTATGCCAGTTGTATCACGCTTGTGGCAGCACAGCTTGTAGTCAGCCAATGTCTGATCAGAGATTGCTTGAACACTGTGAACCAGTAAGGTTTTCACCCATTTTTGATAGATCTCTGCACAGATTGGGGAATGCATTCAAGGTTCAGGCCTTTTGCAAATCTGCACAAGCCTTAACTCTCTGCCAAGATCCTTCTTGTGTTAAAATTCCGAGGCTTCACATTCAGTCGGGGATATTTAGATAGCCAGGGCCCTGTGGTAGGTCAAATAATCCACCCAAAGATGTCCATAACCTATTCCCTCAGAACCTATGAATATGTTTTTACATGGTAAAAAGAACTTCGCAGATGTGATCAAATTAAGGATATTGAGATGGAGAGATTAGCTTGGATTGTCTAGTGGGTCTAATGTCCTCACATAGGTCCTTATAAGAGAGAAGCAGGAGGATCAGAGTAAAATGGAAAAAAAGTCAGCGTGATGAGAGGAACAGAATTAGAGCGATACCACCGCAAGCCAAGGAATGCCACGGTCATTTAAAAGCTCAAAGACCCAAGACATAGATTTTCCCTGGAACTTCCAGAAGGAACCAACCTGCCAACACCCTGACTGTAGCCTAGTGAGGCCAATTTTGGACTTTGGACCCCTAGAACTATAAATTAAAAATTTGTATTGTTTTAAGACCTATATTTGTGGTAATTTGTTACAGCAGAAACAGAAAACTGACATAGGCCCTTTGTGTTCTCTCCTCATGAGAGATTAATTTTGGTACCTTCAGATCATTGGACCAGTATGGCTGTCTCATTTCCTAGATATCCCAGTATAATTCAGTCTAACTTGTCAGTCTTTGCTTGTACCAACCAGATCATAACCTCAGGATAGCTGTAACTTTGGCCTTCCCTGTTTGTCACCAAGGTCTAATTTTTCTGATAATTCCTGAAGCATGGGGATTTTCTAGACTTCACTTCAGATCAAGTCAGCCCCTTATGGCAGCAAAACTGCTAGGCTTTAGGACTTTTCCTCCCCGTAAATAAATCTCCTAATGGCGCTGAGGAGAATTAGGAACAACGACAGACTGACATGTCATAGACTTCCATTCTCCTAAATTGTGGTTCAAGTTTTTCTTGAATAGATGTTTCTCAACTTGGTATATGACTTTGGTTGATTTCCACAGTCTAAAAATTATTGATTTTGAAGAAATATGTCCAGTTTTATCCTTAACTGGAGAAAGGCTTGCCCAATTCCTGACTCCTTCAACCCAGAGATCTTTGTTCCAATACCATTTTAGAGATTTGACAGCATGTTTTAATTTTTAATAATGTATATTCAACTTATTTTTCATATTTGTCACTATGTATTGGTTTTGGCAGACACGTATTTACCTACATGATCTTAAGATAGTTAAATTGTATCCTGACTATTGTGACGTAGATATGGGCATATTTTGGCTGGAGTAATTGCTTAGTCTATTTGGGTTTCTATAACACAATATCATAGACTCTTGGCTTATAAAAAACACATTTATTTCTCACAGTTTCGTAGGCTGGGAAGTCCAAAGGCACCAACATATTTGGTGTCTGGTGAGTACCTGTTGCATACTCACATGGTGAAAGGGCCAAGAATTTCTCTGGAGCCTCTTTTAAAGGCACTAATCCCATTTATGAGAGCTCCACCCTCACAAGTTAATCACCTCCCCAAACCCACTTCCAGATACCATCACACTGGGGAGTAGGTTTCAACATATGAATGTTAGGGAGACACAAATGTTCAGTTTATAACAGTAATTTATCAAATGGTCCTATATACCAGTTAGCTGAAACCTGATGCAGTTCCAATATATTTAAATAAAATAAAATCATCTCTCTTTTAAGGTACCAAATTGTTAAGCAAAATTTTTTACTGCTTTTTTTAAGTCAGTATACTCCAACTGCTTTTTCTGTGTATAGATTTATTAATAATATGGTCCATAGATATGCCATGTACAGAATTAAAAATTATGAAGAGTGATATAGTTAAATATTATGGAAATATAAATATGTATTTTTTATTGTAGGAGAAATTGTACTTTTAACTCTTCAAATGTGTTAGGTTTAGAATAGACATAGAAAAAGCCCTATCTTAGTAAAAACAAATCAGATTTTTTTAAAAAGATTTTATTTATTTATTTGTCAGAGGGAGAGCACAAGCAGGGAGGGCAGCAGGAAGAGGGAGAAGCAGGTCGAGCCAGATGTGGGACTCAATCACAGGACCCTGGGATCACAACCTGAGCCAAATGCAGACACTTAACTGACTGAGCCACTCAGGCATCCTTGGATTTTTGTAATTAAGACCCTGAGAGCTTTAGAAAAAGAGTTTGAGACTTACTTGACATATAAGAAGAGAAACCATCTAATTGTCAAACTGTGAGATTAAGGAAGAGAGAGCAGAGTGAAAAATATTTAACATCAAGAAGCTTATATTTTTTGTCATCAAATTTTCCTATGAAAATGTAAAAGTGTACCCTCTTTTTTTTTTGTATTTATACCCTTTACCTGGGTTAAATTATTTAACTACATGATTTTTACATCATGTAATATTGGCTCCTAAATTCATTTCCATGCCACCTTTTTTGATGCTTTAAACAAACTGTCAAGGTCATTCATATATGTAGATGCCCATGGTAATAATCTTGGAGGAAACCAGCTACAATCAAACTACGAATCCAGTCTGCACCACCCAGGAAAAGCATTGGATGCATTAGCATAATGTGTCCTTCAAGCATTGCTGCTTGGGCCAGTCATCACACTGGGCATAGCATAACATACAGCATCCTATCCCGGACGCAAAGTAACACACTTTACGTTTGGGATGCAAATGCTACTACTGCATGCCAGGCATGGGACTCCTGACAAAATTTAACCTGCTTGTCTCATGATGAGTGAATATTCATTGCATATACCATTGCCCCAAATTAAATTTAGAAGATGCACTATTGGACTTTTGCTCTTTCTTGGGACTATAAATTATATCTCTGTTAATTGTTTCTTTTGCTTTGTTTATTTATTTATTTTTTTTTTCGGTACAGTGTTGCTGTTCCAACTGGTCTATTTCTGTCATAAATATGATCACAAAACTAATCTCTTATTATCTGTTTGGTTTTTCAACCATTTGCAGTCTGACATGGTACGCCTAATGTCACAAAACCACTCAACAACAGGCTAATACTCAAGATATGACTCGCTGTCTCTCTCTCAAATAATTTTTTTTAAAAAAATGGTAAAGAAATAATTCTTCCTGTTGAAAATAGGACATCCTCCTCGCTTTTCTTAGAGCATCTACTAAGAAAATGTGTAATTACAAGTTCTTTTTCTATCTCTTTGAAATGTTCATAAATCTTTTCAAAAGCTAAATAGGACTTTTGCCCACTTTTAAGACTCCAGTCTCTCCTTCTCCAGGATCTGGATTCCATCTCTTTGAAATGCAATCAGCAGAAGATAGAGTCCCTATTTCCCAGTTTCTGTGGGAGGGCAGAAGCCAATCTCCAGTTGCCTTGTTCCAAGTTGCAAAACGACTTCCTGCCATCAAGATAGAAGTTCATTTTTTTTTCCTTTGGATAAAGTCATCTCGTTAATACAAATGGTCATCCTAATTACAAAGTGGATTTAGAATGAGCAATGTGTGATAAATGGTGCTGTCAAGTCCTCTTATATATCCATTCTCAAGATCAACAACTGGTCCTCAAGTAAGTGGACTTGTAGCCTCTATAAAAGGGTGAGATGTATTTGTCTTTGCAATTTCTGGATGTGATATACATCCCACTCGGTTTAATACTTACTCAACAATAAAACTATTTTCTTTCTGTTCTACCTATGAGGAGAGGTTTTCTAGCTTGGAAGGAGATTATACTTTTTATTATATTTACCCTATGATAGAGATCGAAATCCTGGCACCCAGGGAGGAGGGAACATGTTCTTTATGTCCTAGGTGCTAAGGGGGAAGGATTAACATTAATTATCTCTTTATTTCATAACAGCTCCTGGAACCTTCCTCACAAAGGAAGATATTCAGGTGTGACTCTCTGCCACCGCCTGCCCACAGCGCCGCAGCCGCGGCCCCGTTGATTGGGGAGAAGGATGAGGCACAGACAGGTTGGCTTGTGAAAGAGAGCATGGGTGCAGGGGACGACTGCCACGAGTGATCGCCCCGAACAGCTGCAACCTCGGGTATTTATTGGCAACAATCAAAAACAATCACAATCAAAATCAAGGGAGTGATCCGTATTACATTCTAGTGAATAGTAGCGCATCACGGGGAAGGTCAGGGGACCAGATGATGTAATGTTCAGCAAGTGGGGCCTATTCTTAAACATGTCTTTATGGACCCTGCGGGCTATTGTCAAGAGCAATCCGGTTTCATCAGTGTTCTGCCCGAAACGAGCCGGGCGTTCCCAACTGTTGGACGTGCCAGGTGTTCCGGGCCACTTGGCTCTGACATTTACACTGAAACCCGCAAGGTCACAAACATGTTTTCCTATTATATCCTTAACATAAGTTTTCGGCCGGGGCTGTTGCAGCTCTCTCAAACCACTACAAGCATCTTAAATTTAATGGAGGGCTGGTCTCTTGTTCTTTCCATTTGGCTTTGACAATGATTTGCTCACTAATCCTCTGAACTTTATCAAGAATTCTTTTGGAAACAGCAGCAAACTCTGCACCTCTCAAGCAAGGCACTTGTCAGCACCACCAGGTGTCTTCCCTACCCCTGTTTCTTTGCCAGTCTGTCTCTCAGTCACTTTGTGGGATAGGTAGAATGGCCTTTAACTGGCGGCATGGACATATAAGATAAATTTGACTGACTGAAATTAGGCAGTCCTAAATATAAGAAATAGACTCAATAGTTTGAAGTAAATTGTGACTCCTAAGACTCACCAGCAGTGAAGAAGCCATGCTGTGTATATTGGCATACTATGCCCCCAACAGATAAAGATCTCATTGTGGGTACGCATGAGTTATACTTAACTACATGTTTCCAGTGGTACAATAAATGTACATGGAATTCTAACCTGTGTTGGAGCCAGGGACTAGCTAGTCTCCTCAAAACACTGGCACTCACACTTTAGAGATGGATCATGCAACCCTTAGATGATAATGATACCATCTCTACAAATTGGCCACCCTTAATATTTGCGGAGATTTATGAGGAGATAATCATTGTGCTATATCTCTACCCTGACAGCAGTTTTACCTAAAATGAGAATCATCCATTTAGAAAACAGTTAAAATTCAATCTCTGAATTTAGCTAAAGTCATTAATGACAGCCGTTCAGCACCAGGTGGCATTCAGGTCAACCTGAACTCACTGGTTAGGATTGTTAGGAATAAAATAATTAATCTAGATTTTCTCCACTGGGCCAAAGTTTTATCTGTTCAATTGCCAATACATCCTTCTGTACCTGAATTAACATTTGAAGCCCGGGAAAAGAGTCAACCAAGAAACTTAAGGTTAAAGCTACGTGGATTTCTAAGGTAAATCCATGTGGTTTATGGATTTGCTCTGTGATACTAGAATGCACTATTGTGGTCAAAACTCTTCTTAAGTTGGCTTCATCCTTAGCCACTTGGCATACTGTTGAGAGAAGCTTTAATGAAATTTTGTGGGTCAAGTTAATCAAAGTGGCCAAGAGAGGGGCATACTCGTGGGAAAGTTTGTCAGAACCAAAAGGGTACAGAAATGAAGGTAAATATTATTGGAAGAAAATCCCATGGATCTCCTGCATATCTATATATCTTGCAAATGAGACACTCCCATCCTTTTGTTCTGGATTCTCTTTAAAATATAGCTATAGGGGCCCCTGGGTGGCTCAGTCGTTAAGCGTCTGCCTTCAGCTCAGGGCGTGATCCCAGCGTTCTGGGATCCAGCCCCATGTCGGGCTCCTCCTCTGGGAGCCTGCTTCTTCCTCTCCCACTCCCCCTGCTTGTGTTCCCTCTCTCGCTGGCTATCTCTTTCTCTCTGTGTCGAATGAATAAATAAAATCTTTAAAAAAATAAAATAAAATAAAATAAAATACAGCTATAGAAGGCAGGTTTGTTGACTATCTAGTGTAATAAAGATAATGCCCCTTTCAAGGAAAATGTTCAGACAAATTTGCTTGCAGCACATTATAAAATATTCGCATTTATTAAGCTCAGGTGTCCTCAACTGTGATGCAAGACCATTACATGTGTGGTATCTGCCTGGGCTCCTCCACATCACCACCTGTAGGATTTCGGGGCAAGGGGACCCTGAATGAACAGGAAGCTCATACTCCTTGCTATGCCATAAGTGATAAAGTTCTTGGTCTAAAACCAAAGAGTCTTCTGTATTCTTCCAGCATTCACCTAATGGTTGCAAGTTTACTTTTTACGTTGAAGTAGGGCAAAAGCTCAGATGCTTCACAATTTCCACCAACTATCTCATGGTAAGCTTAGAAATAAGTGTTTTATTGAGGAGAATTTTAAATGCCATATTGAAATATTATACTCTATTACGTAGGCAGCAAAATATCACTGCCCGTTTCTGAATGAGAACCAATCAATCTGGAGTTCTACCTTCAGACAATTTTTGTAGTAATGGTAACTAGAAGGATGTGGAAGTAAATAAGCCTTCCATCATGGATAACTCCTAGAAGATATTTGCTATAATCCAAGGTAGAATGAAAAGTGGTCAGTATAAACCTTTGTCTTAGGATGGGCTCCTCCTGCTTTTACTTCACCTCTTGTTATATTACATACAACATGAGTTAATAAGCTAATAATTAATATTGAAATGATGTCTTAGTTGGCTTATTCATACTAATTCAAATTCCTAATAAAATATGATGGCTCTTTATATACATTAGAATGATTGATATAGTTTATTTAATTAAATTAAAACATTTCGTCACAAAATAAAAATATATCATTTGGTGGAGTGAGATTTATATATGTTGTTTTGAATATTTTATGTCCCTTGGGATAAATTTATATGATCAGATAAACAGTGATTTTGTTTGTTTGTTTCAGTTGACCATTAATTTTATTAAGTCCAAACTATGTCTGAGTATTCAAAGATATGACAACCATGCCCAAACTAACAAATCATTGCAATTAGTCACAGAAAACAAAACAAAATAATACAAAACATATATTCTAATGTCTGTGAGTAGTGACCTAGTTTCCACTTATTGGTAAGAGGAATAAAATAAAACGTGTTTTGTGTAAGAAAAGCGAGCACATCAAAAGTAGATAAAATACAGCTTTGAGTAAGGAATGATAAACTTTAGTAGCAATAATAACATCTATAGAATGAGTAATTTAATTATATCTCATGTATTTTCACTGCATGAAAAACATATCATACATCCGTAAAAATATACCAAAATTCATAATGTGTTTATATTATTTTTTTAAAATGATTTTATTAGGCTTTTGGAAAAGTAGTTGGATTGAGTCCTGGTAAGGATATTTTTGCTCCTTAAATTCTCTGTATTTTTTAATTATAAAAAATAATGCTTCTTTACTCCCTAACATATAGTGTTAAATGGCATGCTTCTTATTTGTAAAAACAAAATAAGTAAAGTAAGAATAGAGGGGTACTTTCTCAACTTGATAAAGACTACACAAAAACCCTCCATTTAACACCCAACTTAATGTGAGAAACTAAAAGCTTTTTCACTAAATCAAGTACAGGACAAGGATTCCACTCTCACCCACTCTTTTTCAACAACAAACTGAAAGTCCTTCCAAATGCAGTAAGGTAACAAAAGGAAATAAAAGTTTACAGATTGGGAATAAAGAACTAAAACTGTTCACAGATGACACAATGTCTATGCAGAAAATTAGTAAAAACAAAACAAAAAAAACCCTCCATGAACAAATAAGTGATTATACTAAGTTTTCAGGATATACAAGGTTAATATTTAAAATTCAATCATCTACCCTTACCAGCAATGAACAAGTGGAATTTGAAATTAAAACACAATACTATTTAAAAGAAAATGAACACAATACTATTTATATTAGCACACCCAAAATAGGTATAAATTTAACAAAATATGTACAAAATCCATGTAATGAAAATTACAAAACTCTGATGAACAAAATCAAAGAAGAACTACAGGAAGGTGAGATATCCCAGTTCAAGAATAGGAAAACTCAATATTGTCAAGATGTAAGTTCTTTCCAACATTATCTGTAGATTCACTGCAGTCCAAATCAAAATCCCCGCATGTTATTTTATGAATATCAACAAACTGATTCTAAAGTTTATATGGGGAAGCACATGACCCTGAATAGCCAAGACAACATTGAAGGGTTAAGAATAAAGAGTCATTTAACCCAGATTCAGGAGTTACTATAAAGTTACAATAATCAAGACATTATGATATTGGTGAAAGAGTAAGCAAAGAGATCAATGTAACAGAATAGAGGACCCCATAATAGACTCCTATAAATATAATCAACTGATCTCTGACAAAGGAGGAAAGTCAATATAATCAAGCAAAGGTATTCTCTTGAACAAATGGTTCTGGAACAACCATAGGAGAAAACCTAGGTGCTCTTGAGTATGACAATGACTTTTTATATAGACCACCAAAGACATGATCCATAAAGGTAATAATTGCTAAACCAAGCTCCATTAAAATTAAAAACTTCTCTGCAAAAAATAATAATAATAAAGTCAAAAAAATTAGACAAGCCACAGACTGGAAGAAAATATTTGCAAAAGACATATTTAATAAAGGACTGTTAACCAACACATATTTTTAAAAAAGCTGTTAGAACTCAACAATGAAAAAGCAAGCAACCCAATTAAAAAATGGGAGAGACTTTAATAATAGACACCTCTCCAAAGAAGATATACAAATGACAAATAAGCGTATGAAAAGATGCCCAACATCATATGCCATCCAGGAAATGCAGATTAAAACCACAATGAGATACCCCTACATGACTATTAGAACGGCCAAAATTTGAAAAACCTACAAAAACAAATACTAGTAAGAATGTGGAGCAATGGGAACATTGCTGGTGGGAATGAAAAATAGTACAGCCACCTTGAAAGACAGTTTGGCAGTTTCTTACAAAACTAAACATACTCCTTATCCTGTGATCCAGTAATTGTGCTCCTTGATATTTACCTAAAACAGTAGAAAACTTAGGTTTCTATTAAAAAAAACACAACTGCACACTTATATGTATAGCAGATTTAACCATAATTGTTAAAACTTGAGAGCAACCAAAGCTGTCCTCCTGTAGTTGGATGGATAAATTGTGGTCCATATAGACAAAATAACATTATTCAGTGAGGAAGAAGAAATGAACAACCAAGTCACAAAAGACATGAAGCAACTTTAGATACATATGATAAATGGAAAGGAGCCAATCTGAAAAGATTCTGTACTATATGATTCCAACTATATGACATTTTAAAAAGGCAAAGCTATGGAGAAAGTAAAAACATCAATGGTTGCCCACCTTACTGCATGCTACAAACTTCGGGTGATTATGACGTGCCAGCGTAGCTTCATCAATTGCAGCAAATGCAGTACTCCAGTGTGAAATGTTAATAATGGGGAAGATTCTACTAAAGACCAGGAAGGGAGTATGTGGAAAATCTCTCTGTACCTTCCCCTCAGATTTGTTGTAAACCTCATGTTCTAAAAAAAGTCTTGGAGTGCCTGGGTGGCTCTGTTGGTTAAGCGACTAACTTCAGCTCAGATCATGATCTCAGCATCTGGGATCCAGCACCACACTGGGTTTCCTGCTCAGTGGGGAGTCGGCTTGCCCTCTCCCTTCCCCCCAACCCTTTGCTCATGCGTGCACACGTGCAGCACATCTGTTCTCTCTCTCTCCCTCTCTCTCTCAAACAAATAAATCTCCAAAAATTGAGATATATTGAGGGATATGGTCCAGAAACTTAGCTGTGTCTAAGCACCGAAATAAAACATGAGATTCCCTCTGATAGGCTCTGTAATAGTCATATGTATTTAAATACATAAATAATAAATAAACGAAGTCTTAGGGGGAAATCATTTCTCACTAAAAGAGTTAAGATCAAACATAACCTGTTTAATCACAGATGATAGATATTTGCAAGGCTTGGTACCTCACATTAAGTCTCTACTTACTATCTCCTCGGAGAGGGCTATAGTAATTTTCATATCTCAGGTGTTTACCCAATCTCCAATAGCAGAATATAAACTCAGTGTATGTATGTGTTTGTGTGTATAGGAATCATGCATATGACTGTCTTTTTGTATCAGAAATAGTATTTAATAGCCCCCAACAATGATTCATGTTTGAATCATTAAATTGAAAACTTTCTGCAAACCAGGAAGAAGAAAACAAATTGCCTAATTGATAGGGCATCTACAAAAAACGAAATGCGCAAACATTGTGAAACACGGCATTCAACTGATAATATTAAAATAATCACTTCTAACTTTAGGAACAAGAACAAAATACTAAACTGTAGTGCTTCCATTAATAATACTAGAGATCTCTGCTACAACTTTAAAGGCAGAAAATAATTATAATTTTTAAGATTAAAAAATAAAACTATCGTTTTAACGGATATGCTTAAAGGTAGCATACGAAGCCATAGAAATATAATAATAATAACGTTTAATAATATTATTAAAATGAGTAAGATATATTAGCAATATAAATGATTAAAATAATATAAAAATTTTAATTGCATTTCTACACATAAGAGAGTTTAAAATGAAATGAAAAAGAATCTAACAATAGCAATACAAAATACAGATAATTGAGAAAGAGTTCATTAAGCTTTCATTTTTAACTTTCATTAAAAGTATACAATATAGGGGCATCTGGGTGGCTCAGTTGGTTAACCTGGTATGGAGTCCCATGTTAGGCTCCCTGATCAGCAGGAAGCCTGCTTCTCCCTCTGCCTCTGCCCTTCCCTCTGCCTCTGCCTGCAGCTCCCCCTGCTTGTGCTCTCTAGCTCTGTCAAATGAGTAAAATCTTTTTTAAAAAAAGTATACAATATAAATGTGCAAAAATATTAACTATTCAAAGAAGTTAAAAATAAGAGGGAAACAATTTCTTATTCATGGATAAGAAAACTCTATATTATAAAAATACAAATTGTTCCCAAATTAAATAATGAATTCAACACAAATTTAATCATACTTCTGATATTTTTTGTAGAATTCAGCAATAGTTTAAAATTTAAATAAAAGTAATGGTTCAACATAGATAAAGTCTATAGGATTAAAGTTGGTTTCGTGTTTGCTTCAAAAAGGCAAGAGTAAAATTTGGCTTTTGTCCAGACTCTAGGAAAGTAACCTCTAAAACCTTGACATTTCCCTAGTGATTCACGTCTTTGTGATTGACAGTGAACCCTTCAGGCTACACCTGATAGTTGATGCTAATGAGATGACTCTTACTGCTAATGAAAGCAGGTTGCATCATTTAAGAAGTGGCATGAATTAAATAATATTACGCGATCTGCTGAAACTTTGAGACATGTAAGGATGCACCCACACTCTCAGATCCGTTAAAGCAGCTGGTTGTGATGATAATTAAATATTTAATGCTGATGAAATGTCTTTTTGGAAGGCAACCTCATCAAGAACTTCTGTGATGAAAGACGTGGGATCGTGAAGTGGCCTACGAGAGTTGAAGATACATTAACTCTTATTAGGAGGCACTGCAGAAGGTGACTTAAAAACCTGCACTTACCTTTCAACCTTTCTGAGAATCCCAGAGCACTAACAAATAACGACAATGCATCCCACCAGTCATTTGGCTTGTCATAAACTAAATAACATGGTTTCAGCACTGGTTTCAATTGCTATTTTTTTGTCCAGAGGTAGAGAGATACCTAGATAAATACTTGAAATTTTTAGATAAACATAAAACAATTATTTTATTGTATTTATTCATAGTTTTTGAATATGTACTTTTTTCTAGAGATTCTTTTTAGGACATCGAAGAATTTTGCTCATCTTGAGCTTTCTCTGATTTCTGAGGCAATGCTGGAAAGTGTTTATGTAAAAGAGCTGATTTTCCACTAATGACTTGATCCTCATTGATTTCCTCCTTCAAAGGCTCCTTTTGTAACTTTTATCTGAACCATAAAAGTTGCAACTGATTACACGTTTCCTATTCAAAGATAGCTCAAAGCAAAATTGTGGGTTTAAAAAGATTGAGACCTTCCTCACCTCTTTTCTAAGCACTTTTCCTCATTTTTAGGAAACATCTGACTCAGAAATGCCAAAATCCCCTTTTAAAAAAATGGTTCATCATAAGTGGGAATATAAAGTAATGGTCTTCCTCTTTCATATTTTCAGTTTTAACTTTTCTCTGCTTTTTTGGATAAAAAGTTTTGCTGTGTATGGGGCGCCTGGGTGGCGCAGTCGTTAAGCGTCTGCCTTCGGCTCAGGGCATGATCCCGGTGTTATGGGATCGAGCCCCACATCAGGCTCCTCTGCTATGAGCCTGCTTCTTCCTCTCCCACTCCCCCTGCTTGTGTTCCCTCTCTCGCTGGCTGCCTCTATCTCTGTCAAATAAATAAAATAAAATCTTAAAAAAAAAAAAGTTTTGTTGTGTGTTACTCCTTCTCCATAAACCTAGACATGTGGGTAAGTATATTCATATCAAGTTAATTCATGTCAAAGTTTAGGTGTTGATTGTACAAATCACCTCCATAAATTTACTTATGAATACCTTTTGTTAGAATACTATTTATAGTGTGTTCTGAGGATCAACACAGATAAAAATATTATGGTAAGTCTTGCAATAGACTGAGCTGACCTGGCTGAAATTTTGGGCTAAGGATGGTACTGATAACCCAAAATGGGATTTGTTAAAACTGGTAAACTACAATAAGGACTCATTTCTCTGTGACCTCTGTGACCTTGGAAGGGAAGCAGGAGATCTATCGGAAGATTCCTGAAACGATTCCACATATTAATACTATCGCAGCCCAAGCCTCTGTCTGAACTTATTGCACTGGAGTGTATTCTGAACCAGAATGTAACTGAGAGGCATTTACTTTACTGACTGTGATTGAAGATTCTCCTCTAATTTCCTGTATCCTGACACACAAGGGCTATGTTGGTGTGGCAAGTTCTGAAGGTCGGAAGTACAGGTCAGTGTGACTCACCTAGGTATCTTCCCCAGATCTCAAATATTAAAATCGAGGTGTCTGCAGGGCTGTGTTCCTTTCTACTGTTTAGGAAAGAATCTACTTCCAAGATTCTAACTTGTGGTTAAACTCCGTTCTCTCAGACTATAAAAATGATATTCCTGTTCCCTCATGGATGGATAGCCTAGGATCACCGTCAGCTTCTAGAGGCAGACCTCATTTTCAAGGCTGGGACTGCTTCCATATTCAGACCCAGCAGGGAAGGATTGAGTTCTCTAATTTCTTCCTTCACAGGTCTTTATCATTCCAACCATTTACATTTTAAAGACTGCTACTGTGAGGTAATGTTTCAGGTCACCCTGATTCCCTCAGGGCCTTGAATGAAAATATGAGAATGTATTTTTTTCACCAACTACAACTTCATTAACCCTGCCAATGGATCAAAGAATTATTTCAACTTTTGGAACCTTTTGGCTTAGACAAACTTTTTCATAGGTTATTGATATTACAACTGAAGACCATGCAATTTCTTGGAAAACAGGATATAAAGCACTCAGCTGGAAACATGTAAGCATCATGCAATAAGAGGGAGTTTATCCATGAAGTATGGCAGAAACTTTTACTGCACCTGTTCAAACAATTTTACAGGATTCAAACTGAACACAAGTGAAATGAGAAGAAGTACATGGCTGTGAGAATGTTGACGCTATCCTCATTTGAGAGACTCTAGATGTGCAACTGACGCGGGGCTCGATCCCAGGACGCTGGGATCATGACCTGAGCTGAAGGCAGACGCTTAACCGACTGAGCCACCCAGGTGCCCCCTGTTTGGTTTTTTACTAAGAGGTAAAACACAAATTTCTCAAGGTTTCTAATGTTTAAAGTGTAATAAATAATATCTTTCTTCATTCCCCCACATGTGAAACCAACAGTAAAAGAGTTTTTAATGTTCTAACAGAAATTTGTAGAGGTCATGGAACAATCATAATTCCTCCAGTTGCTTATTAAGATCGTTTGCATGGCTACTTTTAGGGTCCCGCACTGGTACAAAGTGCTTCCTGTTTCTGCTTCCCCGATTCCTTTCTGCCATCACTTCTGCCATGCTTGGCGTGATTTTCAGTTTTGTATAGGCTACATGCACACAATACATTGTTTCTATTTTTGTTTTAAACTAGCAGTTGTGTTTTGGAGCAGTTAGAAATAAGAAAAACGTGAAATGTACTTCCCTATTCCACTTTGGACACTTCATTTATTTGTCTAGATCCAAAGATCCCAGTTTCTAATCTGTATCATATTTCTTCTGTATGAACAACTACCTTTACAATTTCTTATAAAATAGGCCTACTAGTGATGAATTTTCTTAATTTTCGTTTTTCTGAGGAAGTCTATTTTCACCTTCATTTTAAAGAATATATTTATTGGGAATAGATTTCTGGCTTGACATTTTCTTTCTTCTTTCAACAATGTAAAGATATCTTCTTACTTGGGTGGTTTCTGATAAGAGTCTGCTATAATTTTTATCCTTTTTCCTTTTACAGGGAATTTGTCTTTTTTTTTTTTCATCAAGGTTTTTTGTTTTTTTTTTTTTTTTTTGTCTTCGTTTTCAAGAGTTTGTATATGATGTGCATAGGTCTATGTTTTGGTCTTTTTGGTGTTTAGTTCGTTTCAGTATTTTTCATGCTTGCTGTTCTCTGAACTTCTTGGTGTCTGTCATTAACTAGAAATGTTCAGTTATTATCCCTTTAAATAACTCTTTTGCTGTGTTCTGTCCTTTTTCTTCCTTTAATTCCAATTTATGTGTATGTTATGTTATTTAATTTTGTCCCACAACTCTTAGATATATTGTTTGGTCTTTTTTACAATTTTTTCTATTTGCATTTTTTAAGTAAGTATTTATTTATTACCCTACTACAAATTGACTGATTCTTTCTTGGATGCATTGCTTAAATTGATTAGCATATTGATGACATTCTTCATCCGCTAACTTTGTTTTTAGTTGATAGTATTCCATTCATTTATTGATTTCACCTTTCTGCTGAAATTACCTATATGATCTTGCATGTCACCTATCTTTTCAATTAGAGATTTTTACATATCGTACATTATTATAGTATCATATTAACAAACATGGTCAGAGTTGTTTTAAATTCCTTGTATCATAATTACAACATATTTATCATATCTGACCTTCTGGTGTTGGGTTGGCCTTATCAGACTGTGTTTTTTCCTTGCCTTTTTGTACCCTTTAAGTTTTTGTGAAAATGTCCTTGTCTTTCTGTATGCCTTTAAGCCTTTTTGTAAAAATGAGATATTTTATGCAGGATGGTAGATAATAAGGGTTTTTTTTTGTTTTTGTTTTTGTTTTTGTTTTTTTTTGTAATGATTAGAGATGAGCATATCTTTTCTTCTCCCAGGCTTTTGGTGTTAAATTAGAATTTGAGCTTGGTTAAATTCTGTTCTATTTGTTCCCCCTAGTGTACCACAGTCTTCACATCCTTCTGAAAATAACCTGTGCTGGAGAGTGAGATACTTTGCAGAAGTGTTTCTCAGCGTCTGCTTCTTTCTGGGCTTTAGATCCTACCGCTCTGTAGCTCTCAGAGAGACTCCTCTTGTAGTTCTCCCTGGCACCTGCAGCATGGGTATGGTGGTATGGATTGGCATTCTCGGGTGCTCTGATTAAGTCACAGTCTTAGGCAGGCACGGTGATACTGGGTTTGGGGAGTGTGAAGTTCACAAACTTTCTGTCCTTCCTAGAGCAGCGAAAGGAGCCTAACATTCTTGCTGCCATTCCCCAGGAGTACAGGGGTTTTTCCTCTGTTCTACTAACTCTGGTAGTAGGTCCGTCCCCCCTCCCCCAAACTCAGATTACTCTTTGTTACTCTTCCTCTTCAGGTTAAGGCTCTTGATTCTGATGGAGATAGGGGAAAGGGTAAGAGTGCTGTCCTTCAGGGGCTGGTGTTTCCCTCTTCCATAAGTACTGGGTGGGGCAAGTTGCATTCTCAGGGTGCTACCTACCTTTCCTGGGAGAACCTGATAGGGATTCTGGAGGAAAACCCTGCAAATAGATGTGAAAGCCCCTGTAACTGTGATCTCTGGGAGCTTCAGACTATCATTCTTGCTCATAGCTGGCTTTTAGCAATTTATTTTAAAAATTTCAGGCTGAATCTTCTTTTTAAGGTTATATGGTGTCCTTCGAATCTTCCCGAGGTAATCAAATCCAGAGGTTCTGTTTCTCCCTGAACTGGACTGTTACTCTCATAATTTCAGTTAGTCATTTGTCTTATGCCCCTAAGGGCGAAGAGTAGTCATTAATTGGCAGTTTGTCCAAGTTTTCCTCTTGAAAATATGCTAGGATGCTCTTTTTTTTTTTTTTTTTTGCTTTTGACATTGCCAAGCTTGCATAGCTTTTTAAATGAAAACTAACATTCTTTTCAATTCCAAAATTGATGACTTTCCTGTTTCTCAATCTAGTTTTGAACCATCAAAAAGAAAAAAATGAAAAGGTAATTTAAACTTATTATATTACCATGTAAAAAGGTGAAAAAGTAACAATCATCCAGTGTTAAAGCATTCAAACTTGAAACCAAGTGTAGTCCAGTAGGAAGAATCATTTATTTTTTTTTGTTTTTATTTGTTTAATTTATTAATTTTTTTGGGGGGTGGGCACAGGGAAAGGGAGAGAGTGGCTGAAGAGATTACAAAATAAACAAACAATAACTATGACAAAAACAAGACCCATCCATATGCAGCCTATAAGAGACTCACTTTAGATATAAGCACGCACACAGACTGAAGGTAATGATATGGAAAAAAGATGTTCCTTGCAAATGGAAACCAAAAGAAAGCTGGGGTAGCTATCAGACAAAATATAATTTAAAACAAAGGCTGTGGTAAGAGATAAAGAATGGCATTACATAATGATACAGTATGGAGGTTTCTCAAAAAATTAAAAGTACTGTATGATCTGGCAATACCACTTCTGGGTATGTATCTGAAAAAAACAAAAACACTAATTTGAAAACGTATCTGCACCCCAGTTTATTAGATCAGTGTTTACAATAGCTGAGCTTGGAAACAACCTAAATGCCTATCAATGAATGAATGGAAAAAGAAATCCTGATATCTATCTATCTCTATCTATCTATCTATCTATCTATATCTGCAATGGCATACTATTCAGCAAAAAAAAAAAGAATGAAATCTTGCCATTTGTCACGACATGCATGGATTTCGAGGCCATTATGCTAAGTGAAACAAGTGAGACAGAGAAAGACAAATATTAACAAAGTAAACAAACAAAGCTCACAGATACAGAGAAAACAGCCTGCTAGTTGCCAGAGGCAGAAGGTGGAAGGTGAGTGAAATGCAGAAGGGCATCAAAAAGCATAAACTGCCAGTTGTAAAATAAATAAGTAATGGGGATAAAATGTATACATAGTAAGTATAGCTAATAACATTTTATTAAAAAAGAAAATGCACACTGTTATTAAGAGCTACACATAAACTTTCTTGCAGCTTAGTTCCACAGAGTAAAACATTTTGAATTAAGTAATATATATTTCTTTGTTGTTTTAGCAATGCAAATAGCATGACTCCTGTGTTCCTTTTAATTCCTAATAGTGATGAATGACTCTTATTCATCATTTCTCATCTAAACTAACATCAGAGAACCCTGAAAATGTCTTACAGTTCAATGAACTTAGAGGTAAATACAGATAAGCTCAGAAGAACAGCAACTCAAAGAATGGCCATTGCAAAAGATCGAGAACACTTCGTGATAAATTTGCATCTCTGAAATTAAAATAATTCTAACTTGTCAGTATTTTCACTTAGTGTGAAATGCCAGTGCAAACATTAAACAATGTGAAAGAAGGAATGAATACTTTTTAATCCCTTTTATTATTTTCTTCATGCTGTGTGTTATTTTTTCCCAACTTTCCATTATGCATACTTAAAATATATTAAACTATAAATCTGCTTCTCTTTCTCTAGGATAGGATTCATTGTGCATACATACAGCCTCAAAAAAAAGCTTTTCTTCTGGGACACCTGGGTGGTTCTCAGTCAGTTAAGCATCGGACTCTGGATTTCCACTCAGGTCATGATCTTCAGGTCATGGGATCAAGCCCCGGGTGGGGCTACATGCTTAGCGCGGAGGCTGCTTGGGATTCTCTTTCCCTTTCCCTTTCCTTTGCCCCTCCTGCCCACTCACATGCATGCACACTCTCGAAATAAATAAATAAATAAATAAAATCTTAAAAACACCTTTTCTTCTGCTTGAACTTACAAATTTAAATTGGCAGAAATTAGAGGAAAAAAAAACTATTTTGCCTACTATGAAGATCATCTATAATTCTGCTCTTTTGGTCCCCTACAACTTCCTTTTTTTGTTTGTTTTATAGATCACAGGAGTTATACCTAGAAGAAATCCTAAAATTTTTTATCACTCCCCTTATTTGACAAGTGAGAAGACTCTAGAGACTTTAAGTGATATTGTTTGAGAATTATGCAGCTAATGGAGTCTCATGGCTGCCAAAATTATATTATGTTCTCTCCTCTTTGACACCCAAAGTGTAATAGCAGTAACATTAGTGATCCCAGGAACTGAAGCTGGATGCATATTTTACTTAGAGCTTGATACTGATAGTATTAAACCATGATTTATATCTTTGAATATACAATAAAGATTCCTACATGTATGATAAATAATGGACATAAGCAGATATTTTAAGAGATTCTACTTTTTAGAATGGTTCTAAAAGGACACTTTGATAGTGTGAGCAAAATTTAACTGTACTGGTTCCCATCACTCCATTAGTCCATAATATCACAAAAACAAGTGTTATTAGAGTATACATTAAAGACAGTAGATTGAAGATGTAGAGAGATCCAATGATTTTTTAAAAACGAAGCTTTTTAATGTATAAAAATTCTTATCTTCCAAGTGTATTTATCAAATAAAACAACATTCATTCTATATTTTATTCTCAAATATGCAATATATACTTTGAAATGGAAATAATCCCTTAGGGTAAGTGATAATGAACTCCTTTCAATTACATTTTATGGTTATGACCTTTGTTTCAAAAATAATTTAACATTTTAATTAAATCAATCCTCAATCATTCTTTTTTCTACAAATTTGTCCTTCAACCCTTGTGTTATAATTTAATGAAGTAATTTTCCATCCCAACCTGCAATATCTGTTTATGAATTTAATACCATTTTTTTCAATGAAATACCTCTATGTTACTTATCTTTTTCTTTTTTTTTAAGATTTTATTTATTTATTTGACAGACAGAGAGAGAGAGAGAGAGAGCACAAGCAAGGTGAGTGTCAGGCAGAGGGAGAGGGAGAAGCAGGCTCCCCGCAGAGCAGAAAGCCTGATGCGGGGCTCCATCCCAGGACTCTGGGATCATGACCTGAGCCGAAGGCAACCAGTTTAAGCGACTGAGCCACCCAGGTGTCCCCCTCTGTTATTTATCTTAAGACAATCTTTGGATGACTGGAAAATTAAATATTTTGACTTATCATCAAATAATTTAGTAATATAAAGTTGAGGTAAATGTATATAATTAGCACTGAAGTGTAAATGTATTTAATTTTTTAAGTGTAAAAATGTTTCAAACTGTCCTGACCTGCAAATAAATATGTTTAAGTAAAATTTTTCTTTAAAATTTTATGACTCTAGAACTTCACATCATCTTATTTTTTTTGAAATTTCTTTTTTTTTCAAGATTTTATTTATTTATTTGAAAGAGAGTGAGTGAGAGAGAGAGCAGAAGTTTGGGAAGTGTCAGAGGGAGAAGCAGACTCCCTGCTGAGCAGGGAACCCAATGCAGAACTAGAACTTCGCATCATCTTGGAGAAAAGAAAATGGTGAGAGAGAGAAAAAGTGAGAAACCAAGAATCGGACTCTTTAGAGAACAAACTGATGATGACTGGTAGGGTGGCATTTGGGGGATGGGTGAAATAGATGATGGGGATTAAAGAGTACGCTTATCATGATGAGAGCAGAGTAATATACAGAATTGCTGTATCATATTTACACCTGAAAATAATATAACACCACATGTTAACTATACTGGAATTTAAAATAAAAAACTTAATGGAAAAACAGTATTTAAGGTAAAAAAAAATTGGATTATTTGAAGTCAGTAGCCTAAAAATGGAAATGTATTTATTCATGTATTTACTTGAATTAATTATCTACTAGGTACAAAATATTTTGAGTACATTTCTACATAAAACATTAATTAAGGGGTGCCTGAGTGGCTCAGTCAGTTAAGTCTCTGCCTCTGGTCAGGTCATGATCCTGTAGTCCTGGGTTAGAGCCCTGAATTGGACCACCTCTGTCCCTTCCCTGCTTGTGTTCTCTCTCTTGCTTCCTCACTCACTCTCTTTCTCTCAAATAAGTAAATAAATAAAATCTTTAAAAAAACACTAATTGAAAAAATCTGTGACTCTACATATTGAATACTATAGTGGTAGTTTGAATTATAGTTTTCATGCTGTGATGCAAAGATGTGCTTAAAAGCATAACACTGAACAGAGACAGTAAAAAAGAGAAAAAAATCTCTACCTTGTCATATAATAGGGAAACTACAGAAAAACTCATGTCTTGTTTTCCATTCTTTTATTTTCTGCTTTATGTCTTATATCCTCTGTAAATAGCATAAGATTATCGATAATGTATGGTAATGGATAAATTCATAGACTTTGAAGCTAAATGCCAGAGTTCAAATTTTAGTTTTGCTGTCTTACAGAATTTAACTTTATCCTACTAGTTTTTTCTAACTTTAGACATCATTAATATAACTCACTACATTAAAATATTAAGTTTATGATTGTCATGATAAATGTAAATTTGTCATAATTCAAAATCTCTTCAAGATTAAAATAAAAAATATAAAAATATCATACATTACGGTGAAATATAAGAACCATAGCATTTAAGATCAGGAATGAGATCAGAATACCTGCGCTCTCCAGTTTTGTTAAATAATGTACTGGAGGAACTTGCCGAAGACATTGGACAAAAAGGAATTTGAATATATTTAAAGATACAGGGTACATATTCCAAACAATCATCATCTTGCAGATATTATTCAAATATTAGATTTCAGCCTATTTTTTCTATTTATAAGCAATTTTAAAAAGTAGAATCCTTTGTAATAGAAATAGTTTAATTATATAAATCATTTGACAATATCAGTAGTATTTTTTATGTAGTGGTCTCGGTGAAACTTTTGGAGTAGATTCCACAAATCATGGAGGCTATAGGGCAGGTTTGCTGAAGAAGACCACCAGCCTTGTGGGATTGGCTTTATGTGAGAGTCTACAGGAGAGGCCAGGAGTATTGTACACAGAGATTCTTGGTGTTCTTGAGCAAATTCCTAACAATTCAGCATGTAGAAAGTATACAGAACAGATTACAGATGAGAAGCTGAGTATGACTAAGTCAGAGAGTAAAAGACAAATACCCTATGACTGCACTTACATGTGGAATCTAAAAAACAAAACAAGTGAACAAACATAACAAAACAGAAACAGATTCATAGATATAGGAATCAGACTGGTGTTTAAGAGAGTGGGGAGGGGTTGGTGGTCAGGCAAAATAGGTAAAGGAGATTAACAGCTACAGTCTTCTAGTTATGAAATAAGTCATGGGGATGTAGCGTACAGCATAGGGAATATAGTCAATAATATTGTAATAACTTTGTATGGTAAATAAAGATAATGAGACTTATTGTGGGGATCATTTTATAATTTATAAATATTAAATCACTATGATGTACACCTGAAACTAATAGGATATTATGTGTCAAATTATACTTCAGAAAAAACAAAACAAAACAAAACAAAAACTGATTCAGTATCTCTCAGTTAAGTGATTGCATGTCCACTGCATTTAAATAAATCAACATCTCTCCTAAAACGGTAGGAAGAAAAGCAGAGGAGACTAATAGGAGGATGAGGACGAACAATTTTCTGAACTCTAACTTCTTCCTCTCCAACTTCAATATAGCACGCCACCTTACCTAGGGTTAACTCCAAGTAACTCAGGAAATGGAAAAATCTCATATTACTTGCTCCAAATCAAACTACAACCATTAAGATTAAATTTGAGCAGCATATTTATTAAGTAAACATTACAAATTTATGATAAATGAAAAGATACATAAGAAAAAGTGTTATCACATAATATTCGGGGCCTGTCTTCAAAATGCAACTAACTAATGTTGAAGTTTTATAGTTATTTTAGATATGACTTTATACTAACTCTAATATACTTATTAAAATTACCATATTTCTATAAATATAAGAGCAATTAAATATGTACAAGCCATCATTTCAGAATATTTTTCTGACAGATTTGGGGTTTAAAATAGCAAGTTCTATAACAAAGTAATGGTATGAAAAATCAGTAACAAATCTTAATTCAGAGTAATAATAATACCAGAGGAACAAGACTTTTATTCACATTCTCATTCTGATTCCAATTCAACTTGATTTTTGTTTTCATTTTTCTATTTTAACTCTAGAATCTCTACAAGTAACCTGTAAACAGGTTGAGAATGCCAGGGGAAATCTAAGGATGAGAAATCAATTGGCAGAGCATAAATTAAATATTGAAAATAGATGCCTTTGAAACTCCCATTTGAGACTTTAGAATTTAGAGATAAAGCCAGTATGCTAATTAGGAGCCATTGATTATACCACTACATGATTCAGATGGATTCAGAAAGAAGCCTAATACATATTTTATAGATATGCTGTTACAAAGTTTTTGAAATTATTATATTAAAAAGGAAGTTTAACTTTGAAAAGTCGCATCATAAATCAAAATGAAAAGGAGACTTTAGGAACATTAGAGTCATGCTTGTCTTTTGTAATGACTTGTGATATTTAAAACAGCCAAGGTTTTGTTTTTTTATGCTCCTTAAGAAGTTAATATTTTAATTTAATATTTTTCAAGAATTATTACTATGTAATAAGTTACATGCTAATTAAAACTTGGTAGAAATAATTGTCAAATCTTCTTTCCCCAACAGTAAAACGTTAGCATATTAAAAATAACATCATAATAATGTCTACCCACTACATTTATTGTATGTTTTTGAAGGCGTGGAAACTAATTCATTTTAGGCATGAAAAGAGAATTTCAAGAAAGTCCTAGCAATTTTTTTTCTTCTATTTGTATTTGTTATAGATAAGGTTGATCTATTACTTAAAGCTACTGTCAATACTAAATAGTTGATGAATTACATTAAGCTAACCCTTTCTGAATTTAATCATTTTTCCTTTAAATAATGTAGAAGTGGCTTGACAGAGTATTCTGAGAAAAGGAACTAAAAACAACATGCAATCTGAGCTCATTATTAAGGAAAAAATTCCATTTTGGGATGAATACGCGTACCTGTATTTTGCCCTCAAGATTTTATTGGCTATTGCTTTGCTTGATTTTAAAAGCATAAATAGACACAAATGTTGAAAGGGCATAAATAAATGGAGTTGCCTCTGAGTAGCACTGTTTAATTACCTGTATTGAGTGTCTCTTTGTATATGTTTTATCAAAAGCATTTTATTCTCTAAATACAAAGCATTTTTCTTCTGATTTCTTAATTATGCACATCATATGTAATTTGGAAAGAAAAAAATCCCAAGAACTACGTTTTTAAATGATGCAAATTTAGAAGAGACTAAAACTATCTACTTAAATCTTTTTGATGCTTACACATACAATTATATTGTGTATATATAATATATATTTGATTTTACATACAGGTATACATATACATATATATATTTGGTGTTCATCTATGATCACCTAGTTCATACTCTTTATAATCTTTTCTTCATAAAATAGGTGAAATAGACCATGTCAGAAAGAAATATAATGTAAAAATAAACTCACTGTGGAAAATATTTAAAACATATATTGGAAAAGAGCATATATTAGGAGCATGTATTTTTGAAAACAGAAGCAAAACAAAGATTATCACAAAAACAAACCAAAAAAGAAGGAAAGAAAGAAAGAAAAAGAAAGAAAAGAAAAGGAAAGAAAAGAGAAAAAAGAAAAGAAAAGAAAAAAGAAACCAACTAGATTGTTAGCATTTTCCCTGTTAGGAAGTGTTCATCTGATTAGGCAGAACTGTATCAAAATTTGGCCCCAAGACTTAATAACATCATGATTTTACTAAATTATATAACTTTAAGCTTTAGCTTTCATGTGTAAATGTGGTGATAATGATACTGTCACCAATGACCGTTGTAAACATTATATAAGAAAATTGTTAAGAGCTTTAATTTTAAGAGCAATGCATATTAGCCATTTTTATTCTTTAGAATGAGCTTAAGTGCTGGGTTGGAGCTGTACCTAAAATCTAAATAATTTCTATATCAAATTCCAAAAAAATTCCATAGAGAATTGAAATTATTTATCAAATTGTATGAGTAATTGAAAGCATTTTAATATATATTGCTAATTGATTTTAAAAAATACTGTATCCACACACACACTCTCTCTCTCAAATAAGTAAATAAAATACTTAAAAAAAAAAGAAAGAAAAAGGTGGGGGTGCCTGGGTGGCTCAGTTGGTTAAGCGACAGACCCTTCATTTTGGCTCAGGTCATGATCTCAGGGTCTTTGGATCAAGCCCTGCTTTGGGCTCCTTGCTGAGCATGGAGTCTGCTGAGCATGGAGTCCCTCTCTCTCTCTCTCTAAAACAAATAAATAAAATCTTAAAAAAAAAATAAAAAATAAACCATTGTAGCGATGATATTGCCATGATGATATTCTTTCAATGTTTTGAACACTATGCATAACTATTGAAATAATTACTGCTAGTTTGGTTTATGAAGTTTTTTAGATTTGTTGATGTTTGTTGTCTTTTTAACTTTATTTTATTACTTAAATTCAATTAATTAACATACAGTGTATTATTAGCTTCAGAGGTAGAGTCCAGTCATCAGTCTTATATGATACCCAGTGCTATCTTTTTTAAAGGTTTATCTGCCATTTGTATCTATCCTTTGATGTCTTCCTTTCAAATTTTAACCTATTCCTTGACTGTAGTGTTTTCTATTGATTTATTAAGTGCATGTTATTTTGTGTTAGTATTAAGTATAGTTCTTGTATTTGAGTCCATTTTCCCTTTGTTACTTACAGATCAGCTATTTGTGGACTCTGAAAGTAAGTAGCAGCCAGATAATTAGTGAAGAATATCAAAACTGCAGTGACTCGAAACCTGCAGAACTTGAAGTGTCATAGAAACTTCAATGAATTTACCATTTCCCCTGCTCCTGTATTCTTCAGCCTGAACTTAATGTACCCACAAACTTGAGAGTGAAAGCTGTGGTACAGAGACCAGGGAATCTCCTTATCTTTCTCTTTTTCTTCTCTTTCTCTTTCTATATGCTTAATTTATAATCGTGTAATAAGCACTTTGCAATGGGAATGAGGAAATAATTTATTTAAAACAGTACAAAATGCATACTAATAAGAATATAAAGATATTTAATAAGAATGGAAGAGGGCATTAAAAAATTCATAAAATGATACTGACGATTGTAAAATATTTTTTGAATAAGTGGGAAGAACGTTGTGTTCTTAAGTGGAATATTTCATATCATTAAAAATTTCAAAAATTATCCCCACAGATTTTTTTAATTTGATAAAATAATTTTAAAGTTTCTATGAAAGAGTAAAACCCTCATTGAAACAAAACAAAACAAAACAAACCACCATGAAAAACTATCACAAGAAAGGAAAATTCCCTCAGAAAAATACCACGTTACCATAATCAGTTTAATATCATAGCAGGGTAAGAGTAGTAACTCGATACATGCAACAAAATAAAGATTCCAGAAATAGTTTTACAGTATATCATTCTGAATTTCACTTTTCCCAATATTACATCAAGAGATCACCTCCGAGTTAGTGTACACAGACCTAACTCTTTTAAATAACACAAAATGCAGGAATGTACATGTATTTTGATTGCTATAAATATTTCCGGATTATTTTGAAAAATTTTGTACTAATTTACAGTTATAACAATAGTAATATTTTTTTAAAGAAATTAGACTCTGGAACCAGAATACTTGAGTTTGGTTTCTAACTCTGCCCTATACTTGCTGTCTGAATTTGTACAGATTAGTTTTACCTAATTGCACTTCAATTTTATCATCTGTAAAGTTAGTAGTAACTAGCTTGTGGGGATATTTTGAGGGTTAAATGACTCAATATTCATAAATACATTTATGGAAGTGCCCGACATCTAAAAGCACAATATAAAGGAATACTAAATTAAGAAATAATGATGTGATGAGATGCACATGATTTAAGGCTATATGAATTAAACAAAATATAAAATAATTTGCATATTAAAATTATACATGTTCAAATCAATATGTTGTACACCTTATGCCTACACAATGTTATATGTCAATTATATCTCAATAGGGAGGGAGCTGGGGAATTGAGATAGGCCGGTGATGGGTATTAAGGAGGGCACAAATTACATGGTACACTGGGTGTTATATGCAAATAATGAATCATGGAACATTGCATCAACAACTGGGGATGTACTGTATGGTGATTAATATAACAAAATAAATGTTTTTTAAAAATTATATCTCAATAAAGCTGTAAAAAGTTAAATTGCACATTTGGTAACATAACACAAACCAAAATGGTAATACCTCCATAATTGGTGTGTTTTGCCCAAAGGTGTGGAAGGATATGCCTCAACCTTAGAAATTCGCTTTTTTTGTTGTTATTTTTTGTTTTGTTTTTTGCTTTGTTTTATCATTATTTAATTTATCACAGTAATTAGAATGACATTAAAATGAAAGGAACATATTAAAATTTTTCTTCATCAACCATTGGGGAATGATTTTGTAGTAAGCATATTAGTGGTACAATATGTGAAGTGCTTTCATACTAAATTATAGATTATTAATATTGCTATTTTGTGCTTTATGCTTTTATTTTAATGAGTATTTATTATTTACATATTAAAATGATACAATATTTTTTAAGTTACCCATACTGATTATATAACTCCAGGTATATACTAGGCTATTTCCTTGTTTCATTGAAGCTTTGGAAACATTTGTCTGTATCCATTACTAAAAGCTTATTATTCATCCACCTCAAAATGCCTTCTGATAATTAGGAGTACATTCAGGGACTTCAGCGGTATAACTTGATACTCCCACACTCTAGATGCTTAATTTCACCAGCACATGAGATATAATGCCTCAGCCCCAACTTGGGTATGAGAGGGCCAAGGTTCTTTATTTACAATACAATTTTATTTATTTAATATAAATCATTTTAAAGTTTATAGCAGAGTCTCCATTACTGGTCTTTAATGTTTGCTTAATACAAAAATAAAGCCTTATTTTTAAACTCTGTTAATTTCTTCATAGAGCAATAACACATCGGGAAATAGCTTATAGGTTAGCTTATACGAGCTTATGTACTTTCAGCAAATTATTCCCTGGCTTGTCTTTCTAGTTATACTTTGGTGGTAATTTATAAACTTAGCAACTTTGTTAAAACTAACAGAATATTAATATCCTTTAGCATCTTATGACATTGCCTATACCACCAGATTTTTTTTTTCATTCTGTTCTAATCTAATACTTACTCTACATAAACTGTTAAAAATTCCTTAGCAATCTTTTCTTTCATTGACTATTTGATTTATATTTAATTCAACTAGATTCATTTAACCAATACATGCTATACAAATATTATGTGGCAAAATTATAACTGGCATAAGGGACGCATAGATGAGCAAAATATAAAACCTGTCTATACAAAATGTGATTCACAAAATAATGAAACAATTCTGTAGCATTTGGCACCCACTGAGTTCTTAATGCATATTTATGTAATATGTATATATGTGGCTTCATATAAGCCACACATTTTATAACATTTAAAAATAAGTTGAAGAATAAAACTTATTTAAAATTAGTAACAGTTTTCAATCAGTGAGAGAAGTAATGTTTGCAGTCCCTTAGGAGAGCTTAGTAGTAGACTGAATCAAGGAAAGAAGGCAAGAGTCACCAGTAGGACTTCCAATTGCTGTCTTTCATTTTTTATCATTTACTTCTCTTAAGTTAGTATACAATTATAAATCATTGAAAATGGCAGCAAATGTTTGAACACTGTCATAATTTTGTATGATTGTTTGAATACTGACTGAGAAACTGTAAATAGATTTCTAAATGCAGACTACTTCCAGAATTATTTTTAGAAGCTCAATCAATAAACATATATGAGGGGGGTGCCTGGGTGGCTTAGTCGGTTAAGCGACCAACTCTTGATTTCTTCTCAGGGTCCTGAGATCTAGCTCCACATTGGGCTCCATGCTTAAAACTCACCCTTTCCTTCTGCCCCTTCCTGTACTCTCTCTCTAAAAAAAAACATAAATCAATCAATGTCGGAATGTTAAATGTCATAATTCTTTTGAGTAAGCTCTACACCCAACATAGGGCTTGAACTCAAGACCCCAAGATCAAGAGTCACTTGCTCTCCCAACTGAGCCAACCAGGCACCCTAAAGAGAGGCAGTGACAAAGAGCTTCCTACTTCAGGCTTTGTCTGTTTATTGTTACTTCATTAATAAGCTGTGGCAGTATTTAGATATATTTGCTCCAATAAGCTCCCAAACCATCAAGTTATCTTTCTTTTTTTAAAAATATTTTATTTATTTATTTATTTATCAGAGAAAGAGCACAAGCAGGGGGAAGTGGCAGGCAGAGGGGGAAGCAGGCTCCCTGCTGATCAAGGAGTCTGATGAGGGACCACATCCAAAGACGCTGGGATCATGACCTGAGCCAAAGGCTTAACTGACTGAGACACCCAGGCAACCCTCAAGTTATCCTTCTTAAGATAAAAATAAAATCATTTAATGCTGAAAACAAGTTGAACTTCACTACTTGAACCATTTACACATAATTATGTCTTAAGAAATTATATATTTTATTCCCAACCACAATATAATTTTGACATGAAAGTGATCCATTTCCTTCAATGAGTAATCATTTCTTTATTATACACCCATATATACCATTTGAACGAACAATTACAAGGATAGGCCTTTACTGGCAATATCCTTGGCATAAAGAAATACTTGTCTTATTTAATGAGGGTATTCTCTGTCACTTTAGTCTCTGTGAATAAAGTTTCCAAAACATAATTAATGCATACCAAATCCCAAAAAATCCTGAAAATATTCTATCATGCAAATCAAATAATCATTAACAAATGCAGGTATAATTAGAATCTATCATCTAGCATGTTTCCTTCACCTGTGTCAAAATCTATTTCTTACAATGCAGGTAATTTGTTTAATTTGTTACAGAACTATGCAGCTTTTAGACTATCCACTTGATGCCCATTCACAGTATATACCCTTGACAATATGTGATATCCAATAATGTCAGTGATTAGGAAAACTTTGCTAATAAATCAGTTTTCTAAGCTATCGTATTGATAATTTATTTTATAGCTGAATTTATATGTCAAATAACAGAATACCAAAATATAAGAAGCAAAAACATTAAATCAAACAGGAAATACCTGAAAGAACAATTGAAATTAGAAACTTTATACATCACTATCATTTTAGAAAAGATTAATTATACTTTAGACTGTTTCCTCTTTTACATTAGACATATCATTCACCTGTGTCTGACTTTCCATAATTCAAATAATTTTATACAATTGAGGGAACTGAATTCTCTTATGCTTAAAATTTCATGACCTGAAGTTTAGTCTCACTTGAATTTAAATAGGGTCATTGAATTCCTGTTTGCTAGGAAACCATGGAGACATCCCCCACTTCCAAACCCTGGGTACTACTCTATATTTTTACTACATATGTATTTTTCTTACTTAAAAAAAAAAAAAAACCAAAACTTTCTGATTTCAGTTTTAAGCCATCCAGTCTACCCTGCATTATTTCTAATAGAGGTCTACTGTCACTGAGAAAGACTGAGATAGTCAGTAAAATGAAGTTTCTTTTAAAATCACATTCAGTAGTACTAATAGAAATTACTAACTTCAATAAAGTAATCACTTCATATAGTTTTAGTAGAAAATTGAAAACTAACAACATTTTAAATTTAAGCATTTTCTACTTGTTAGTTCAATTATTTCAAAAGGCACATGAAAAATAAAGGTCAGCATTTTCACCAATTAACAGCTTTCATAAGTCAGAGAATAAATTTCTTTTTAAAAGTGTATTCTTGGGATGTTCTATTCTGAAAGCAAATTTGCGATGAAATAAAAATAAGGTGACATACTCAAAAATATACTTTGTCTAATATTTTCCTTGGTTTGGTGAAAGTCATATTGTGGTGTTTGAAGAAATCACAGGGCAAAAAATATATATATTTTTTGGAATGTGGTACAGGATAATTATTCATAATATTCTTTTACGATGGTAGATTTTCTCTAAATTCAGTTTAATATATCTTTTTAATTGAAACTCATATTGTTATTTGGGGATTTTCTTTCCTCATTGAATAAGAAATGTTATATTAAAAATAATTATTTAATACAGAGAACAGCTTTGTGTTGCCTGAGGGGAAGGAGGTTGGAGTAGGACAAAATGAGTAAAGGGAATTAAAAAGTAGAAACTTATAATTATAAAATAAATAAGTAATGGGGATGCAATGTATAACATGGGGAATGTAGTCAATAATATTGTATTAACTTTGTAAGGGGACAGATGGTAAGTAGACTTAATGTGGTTACTATTTTAAATGTATACAATGTGATTAACTATGGTGTGCACCTGAAAACTAATTTAATAATATATGTCAATAACACCTCGATAAACAAAGAAAAATTATTTAAAAGTTAGCAAACCTTAATGCTTTAATCTTAGAATTCTTTGAATTTCCATTTTGAGCTCAAAAACACGTCTATAGAGTTCATGATTTTTGAGCCTTAAAGAAATATTGTATACCAATAAGTAAAAAAAAAACGAAATAACTTAAGTTACAACCCCATTATCCTACTTGACACAATAATATCAGCATCATGATTAACCAATTAAAATATAGCACATTTTTTGGGGCGCCTGGGTGGCACAGCGGTTAAGCGTCTGCCTTCAGCTCAGGGCGTGATCCCGGCGTTGTGGGATCGAGCCCCACATCAGGCTCCTCTGCTATGAGCCTGCTTCTTCCTCTCTCACTCCCCCTGCTTGTGCTCCCTCTCTCACTGGCTGACTCTGTCAGACTCTGTCTCTGTCAAATAAATAAATAAAAAATCTTAAAAATATATATATATAGCACATTTTCATTCACCTTAATTTCTGGGTCAGGACATACATTAAATAGTGCTTGTTGGTATGAAAATATACATAATTATCTTTTAGTGATAAGGAAACCTAGGGCCTAGAATTTAAAGTATTTATCCACATTCTCTGAATGATAAATGACAGTGCTGGAATGAGAATATAAGCAATGGACTACTGAGTCTGCTGACTTTTTTTTTTAATGTTTTATTTATTTATTTGACAGAGAAAGAGCACAAGCGGGGGAATGGCAGAGGGAGAGGGAGAAGCAGGCTCCCCACTGAGCAGAGAGCCCAATGTGGGGCTTGATCCCAGGAAGCTGGGATCATGACCTGAGCTAAAGGCAGAGGCTTAACTGACTGAGCCACCCTGGTGACTGTGGGTCTGCTGTCTTAACTACTGTAATACACGTAGTCCCTATTCTAAATCTTAGAATGGGGAATGAAAGTGCCCACATGAGAGTTTTGTGGAGGTTAAATGGAAAGTAAAGCATTTGGAACAGTGTTTCATAAATATCAACTTCTATGAATACTGTTTGTAAAAATATGCTACATTCTCACTGATAACGAAGAGATTAGCATTAAGACAAACATGCAATGGTCAGCAAAACACATTAGGCAAGGGTGGGATATTTCTATGAAGATCTATGTTATCAAACATGTCAGAGAATTTTTTATGAATAAGCATAAAAATTTTGCTTTCTTACACATATGATTTAATTGAAGAGTTACTACTCACAGGTTAAAAAAATAGCAAATTTCCAGCACATTGCTTATTAGCATATAAAGGTTTTCAGAAATGCTTCCATGGGGGCGCCTGGGTGGCACAGCGGTTAAGCGTCTGCCTTCGGCTCAGGGCGTGATCCTGGCGTTTTGGAATCGAGTCCCGCATCAGGCTCCTCCGTTGAAAGCCTGCTTCTCCCTCTCCCATTCCCCCTGCTTGTGTTCCCTCTCTCGCTGGCTGTCTCTATCTCTGTCGAATAAATAAATAAATAAAATCTTTTAAAAAAAAAATTAAAAAAAAAAAAAAGAAATGCTTCCATGATATCTAGAAAATAATTAAGATTGGGAGAAAAACATTTTATTTTATATGTTTTTAGTAAAGTTAAACTATGCACTCTTATTTATTTTAATATTTGATTTCCATGACAATCTTATGTAGTAGTCCATATAATACATAATAACTTGGAAAGTTAGTTTTGAGGTGATCGGTTTTGAATACACTGCAACAAATTTATAAGAAAGAAAATTAAAAGCCTACCTTGCAACAGGTTTTTAATTACACTTCCAAAAATCAAAATAAATAAGGACATGATTATCATGTGCATATATAGATAGAAAATGATAGAGATAGAGATAGACATATAGATATAAATAGCATATTCTTTTATAAGAAAGGATTACCTTGCAATTAACATTCATGCAATTTTGGGGCACCTAGGTGGCTCAGTCGTTAAGGGTCTGTCTTCAGCCCAGGGCGTGATCCCAGGGTGGTGAGATCAAGCCCTGCATCCGGCTCTCTGCGCCACTGGGAGCCTGCTTCTTCCTCTCCCACTCCCCCTGCTTGTGTTCCCTCTTTCGCTGCCTGTCTCTCTCTCTGTCAAATAAATAAATAAAGTCTTTAAAAAAAATTCATGCAATTTTAACCTACTTTTGCAAACAAATTAATCTTAATATTTGGTATATTGTCTTCCATCTCTAACAACTTTTTGGAAATTACAAATTTTGTACTTGCAAAATGTAATCATTCTTCTTTGTAAAAGTGCAAAATTATCATCACCCTTGCTTATAGTAAAACTGGGTAATTCACAACTATAGATGCATATATAAAAGTTTATTACATATTATATTATATATTATATATAAAATATAAATAAATATATATTTATAACATGTAGTCCCAAAATTTGAAAAGATTCAGATTCAATAATTTATGTTTAATAGAAAGATAAAAAGCAGTTTTTCAAGTTCTTAGTGCTTAATATTTGCCCAATTGTGTAGAGCATTTTAGGCAGTTGCCAATTGCTAATACCAGTCACATAAATGTGTATTTAGACTCACGAGGAACCTTTTTCTCCACAGCAACATTAAGAAATCCCTATTTTCTTATCATAGTCCAACACTTTTGCAGAAAATGATTATAATGCAAATTAACACTGCTGAATCACTAATTTCTCATCATATCATAGTCACTAATTTGTTTTATTTACCCTGGGCTCCAAGATCTGCATTCCAAATGCTAACAATTACAATTGTGTATTACAAATTAATGCTACGTTTGAATATATGTGCAATTGTAAGAGTTGGTATTTCACAACTGTTTTACTTCTCAAATGTCTTAAAAATTTGAATACCCAGTGTTAGCAGGTTTTTTGCTAGACTCACACTTGCACCTCTTTATAGATAAAAATATATAGGAAGAATATATGTATATATGTATATATATACGTATATATATATAAATTTTTTTTTAGGTTTATTTTATTTTTTTTTAGAGAAAGAGCGTGAGTACGCACATGCTGGTGTGAGTGGGGGGAGAGGCAGAGGGAGAGACTTGTCAAGCAGACTTCCTGCTGAGCAGGAAGGCTGAGGTTTAACCTCACTGATCCATGAGATCATGACCTGAGCTGAAACCAAGAGCTGGGCATTCAACTGACTGAGCCACCCAGGTGCTCCAATCAATATATTTTTATAAAATATGTTCCCATAAGGAAACTATTTAAAAATAAAAGAAAATTTGAATTTTTAAATGCATATGACTGTTACAGAACCTATCAAAAGGAATGTCATGTTTTATTTAGGTGCTTAGAGATGGCTAAGTTTCTGGACCATATTCCTCAGTGTTTACTTATCTTGTGCTTCACTTAAATAAGACAGAAGGAAGGACTCAAGATGGCTTTTGGTAAGATATCACTGTACAACTATGAAGGCTGAAGTTTTATAGTTTAGGGTTTCATGAAGGGAAAAAGAAATAGTAGACTTTGGAGTGTGAATTACAGTCACTCAGAGTGATGAGGCAAGTTCAGCATCTCTATATTTTCTAATAATGGTTATGTATTATTCAAACTAAATTTGAATTTTTTATTGAGATATGTGAGACATATACTAGAAGAATATATGTGTGTGCTGACTTCATATTCATATTGGACACTATTACATGAACAATTATTTTTAAAACAAAAAGCTAAATGGAAACTCAGGAATATGCATACAATTCATTCTCTATCTCATGCAAACACTTGATCTTTATTCATAAAACATACAGTCAAAGTGTATTATGCAAAAGCTTAACAGGTCTATATTATCATTTCTAAAGTGAAAATTACAAAAACAATATTATATAATTAAATTATTATTACTTAATTATTTACAGTAAAATTGATTCATACAGGCAATACTCAATTATCTTTGTATGTATTATTTTATAAAATTAATTCGTTTCTATAACTTGTTAATTCTTAGCCTTGATTGTGTACCTGAAAGAATTGCTTATATCCTAACGCAATATTCCTAGTAATACTGAGAATCAGTCTGGGCGCTAATCAGGTTAAGAGACGGTAATAATTAAGGTCAAGTGGGGAACTGATTAGACTAGATCATCCCCAAGGCACACAGATCTTTCTTAACTTAGGATGGGCTTCCATCCCAATAAACCAACATAAGTTGAAAATATAGTAAGCCAAAACTGAATTTAATCCAGCCATATGTCAGAGATATTGTGTCTTTGGTTCCACACCACTGCAACAAAGTGAGTGCCGACAATGCAGGTCACATGACTTTTTTCATTTCCAGTGCATACAAAGTTATGTTTATACTATATTGTAGTGTATTAAGTATACACTAACATTAGGTATAAAAAATGTACATACGTGAGTTAAAAATACTTTATTGATAAAAAATACTAACCATCATTGGAGCTTTCAGCAAATCATTATCTTTTTGCTGGTGAAGGTTCTTGGCATGATGTTGATGGTTGCTGACTGATCAGGGTGGTGTTTGCTGAAGATTGAGGTGGCTGTAGCAATTTCTTACAATAAGACAATGAAGTTTGTCACACTGATTGGCTCTTTCTTTCATGAATGATTTTTATGTATCATGTGATGCTATTTGATAGCATTTAACCACAGAACTTCTTTAAAAATTGGAATCAATCCTCTTAAATCTTGCCTCTGCTTTCTCAACTAAGTTAATGTAATCTTCTAAACCCTTTGTCATCATTTCAAATTTTCACAGTATCTTTACCAGGAGTAGATTCCATCTCAGGAAACCATTTTCATTACTCATGCCTAAGAAGCATCCCTTTATCCATTGAAATTTTACTAGAGATTGCAGAAATTCAGTCACATCATCAGGCCCCACTTCTAATTCTAGTTCTTTTGCTATTCCTACCACATCTGCAGTTACTTCTTCCACTCAAAGTCAACCATGAGAGGAGCTCCTGGCTGGCTCAGTGGGTTAAGCATCTGACTCTTGATTTCGGCTTAGGTCATGATCTCAGGGTCCTGGGATGGAGCCCCATCTCTGGCTCTATGCTCAGCAGGGAGTCTGCTTGAGGATTCTCTCCCTCTCCCTGTGCACCCCCCCCCCCCGCTCTCTCTCTACATATAAAAATAAAAAAAATTAAAAGTCACCCATGAGAGTTGGAATCAACTTCTACCCCCTGTTAATGTTGCTATTTTGACCTTTTCACATGAATCATGACTATCCTTAATAGCATCTAGAATGGTAAATCCTTTCCAGAAGATTTTTAATACTTTGCCCACATCCATTAGAAGAATCACTGTCTATGGTAGCTATAGCCTTATAAAATATAGTTCTTAAATTATAATCTTGAAAGTCAAAATTACTCCTTGATCCATGGGCTGCAGAATGGATGTCGTGTTAGCAGGCATGAAAACAACATGAATAATCTTGTACATCTCCATCAGAGCATTTGGGTGACCAGACACATTGTTTATGAGCAGTAATGTGTATATATACATACATATATATATATATATATATATATATATATATATATATATATATGTATATGTATATGTATATATACACACACACCCATATATACACATATATGTGTATATGTTATATATATATATATATATATATATTTTTTTTTTTTTTCCTGAGAAGTAGGTCTCAACAGTGGGCTTAAAATATTTATTAAACCATGTTGTAAACAGATGTGTTGTCATCCGGGCTTTTTTGTTCCATTTATGAAGCATAAGCAGAGTAGATTTAGCATAATTCTTAAGATCCTTAAGATTTTTGGAAGAGTCTCTGAGCATTGGTTTCAACTTAAAGTCACCAGGGACATTAACCCCTAAGAAAAGAGTCAGTCTGTCTTTGAAGCTTTGAAGCCAAGCATTGACTACTCCTCTCTAGCTATGAAAGTCCTGGACGGCATCTTTTTCCAGTAGAAGACTGTTTCATCTACCTGGAAAATCTGTTGTTCACTGTAGCTGCCTTGATTAATGATCTTCTGGAGAACTTGCTGCAGCTTCTGCGTCAGCGCGGGCTGCTTCCCTCGCACTTTTACATTAAGCAGATGGCTTCTTTTCTTAAACATCATGAACCGACGTCTGCTACATTCGGCCTCTCTTCTCCAACTTCCTCACCTCCATCAGCCTTCAAGAACTGAAGAGAATTTGGGCCTTCCCCTTGATTAGGCCCTGGCTTAAGGGAATGTCCATCTATCGAGACCACTAAAACATTCTTTATATCAGCAATAGGCTGTTACTCTTTCTTGTCATTTGTGTGTTCATTGGAGTAGCACTTTTCATTTTCTTCAAGAATTTTTCCTTTGCTTCCACCACTTGGCTGTTTGGTACAAGATACCTGTATTTTAGCCTATCTTGACTTTCAATATGCCTTCCTCGTTAAGCTTAATTATTTCTAGCTTTTGATTTAAAGTGAGAGATGTGCAACCCTTCCTTTCACTTGAACACTTAGAGGCCATTATAGGTTATAAATTGGCCTAATTTCAATATCATTATGTCTCAGGGAATAGGGAGGCCTGAGGGGAAGGGGAGAGTTGGTGGAATAGCTAGTGGGTGGAGCAGTCAGAACACACACAGTTGATTTATATGGATGTGGTTGTGCTACCCTAAAACAATTACAACAGTAACGTCAAAGATAATGATCACAGATCATCATAACAAATATAATAATAATAAAACAGTTTGAAATGTTGCTAAAATTACCAAACTGTGACCCAGAGACACAAAGTGAGCAAATAATATTGGAAAAATGGTGCACATAGAGTTGTTCAACACAGGATGCCACAAACCTTCAATTTGTTAAAAACACAGAATCTGTGAAGTTCAATAAAGCAAAGCTCAATAAAATGAGGTCTGCCTGTTTACCTAACCTAGGGAACAACATAGTTAAGCCTAGTCTATCTTAAAAGTGCTGAGAACAATGACATTAGCCTATAGTTGGGCAGAATCATCCAACACAAAGCCTATTTATAATAAAGTGTTGAATATTTCATGTAATTTACTGAACACCGTTCTGAGAGTGAAAAACAGAATGATTGCATGGGGACAGTGGTTGTAAGTGTATCAGTGGTTTATCCTCGTGATCACGTGGCTGACTGGTGGCTGTGGTTCGCTGTCCCTTCCCAGCATCATGAGAGAGTATCATACCACATACTGCAACCCAGGAAAATATCAAAATTTAAAATCTGAGGTATGGTTTAAACTGAATGTGTATCACTTTTGCACCATTATTGTTGAAAAATCGTTAAATCAAATCCCTGTAAGTTAGTACTTGAAGATTTGTTATAAGGATGCAGTAATCCAACTTCACGGATATCATCCTAGTGATTGAAATAGTAAAATCAACCCCAAATTCCTGAAGTTTGCAGAGAAAGAATATGTAACATATGTAATATGTAATATACACATGTTTATATGTAATGTATGTAATCTATGGAGGGAACTTGGGAGAGCTTTTTGTTGTTACGAATGCAAGATTAAAGGAGTATTAGAATCGAACAAACAGAAACCAGACTTGCAAATTCCCTGAGCAGACAAAACCAGTTTAGTCATATAAGCAAAGCCTTATTTAGCTTATTTTGTAAGGCAAGCCAGACAACTGGACTGGGTCACTTCTTACCTTGTGTCTCTGAAAATCACAAGGAAACTTAAACTACTCCTTTAAATTGATATAAACTAACTAATTTCTTATCATTTAAGACAATTCTAATATTGTAACCAATCACTATGAAGAATAGTCACTGTTTCTTCACTATTTAAACTGCCTTATAACAGTGTGCCTCTGAGTCTCATTCCCTGTTTGGTTCCAGTGCTCCTGGTTGGCAAACTGTCTGTTTAGTGTGTGCACAATAAGCCTTTACTAATTACTGCTTTGATGATTCATTGCTTTTACTTCTGTTTCTGGGATTTTGACAGAATAAAGGAGTGTGGGAAGCAGGACACATTTAAGTATGACTCTATTTTAGTTCCCATTTATACTCATCAGGAAAAAGTAAGTTGGAGAAAGAGAAAGAAGGAAAGAAGAAAGAAAAAGAAAGAAAGAAAGAAAGAAAGAAAGAAAGAAAGAAAGAAAGAAAGAAAGAAAGAAAGAAAGAAAGAAAAAGAATTCCAATGAGAGAAATGAAATTTAAATATAATAAATGCTTAAAGTTTAATAAAAGTTAAACATTTTTTAAAGTTTAATTTTAGAATGAAGTGAACCCCAAATAGGCAAGGAATATTAATGAATTGTTAAACTTTAATTATTTACTAAGAATGAAAAATTTGCTCCTAATGGCCCCAAGCTCTCTCTCATTGTCCTCACTAATGATGTGTAAGATTGCTGGACTGGGACTGCGCTCTGCTTATCTCCAGGGACACATGAAAGAGTCTGATACTGACTCTTGGCTAAGATAAAGCTAAATATAATGTAGTAAAACTTCGAAAAATTCAAGTCAAAACTTCACTGCTGCACAGCTGGTTTTAGGATGTGTACATCGATGATGTAAACCTCAAAGAAATACTCTGAATACTTATGTTTGGAAGAAGACAGGAAGATTTCACTTCTTCTTTCAAGCTATAGAAATTGATCACAAACTAACCAACAGTCTAGTGATGAAAGGGAAAAAATGAGGTTTCTATAACAGAAGCAGATGTAAGTTTGTATGTAGTTTGTATGAAAGTTTGTAAGTAGGAGTAATATAATTATATTAGACTAGTGAACTTCACATCTTAATCTTCTTAGCAAATCTCAACTTTTAATAATTATGGATTTATTTTCTAATACTCTTGCTATCAAAATTTGCAAGATCAATGCACACAGGTAATTATATTCAGAAAACAGAATAATGCTAGAGATGAGATGGTTTCCAACATTTAAATTCTCTAAGATTGATTTGTATACTTGGGATTTCTGTCTAGACCCCTCTGGTAGACAATAAACATTTAATCCCATATGAAATGGAAAATTTCAGTATTTATTTCTAAAATAATGTTTGCTAACTCAAAAATGCTATTAGGAAAATAGCAATCCTATTCTTTCTTACATATACCAAATATGTGAAAATCATTGATGGATAACGTATTATTATGTTTAGCAATACAAATGTCATTATTATTACTAATTTAAGTATTATATCATATACCATTAGCTTGCACAACGATAATATTTAATTGCAATTAAATATTTGATTAAAATTAAGTGGAAAGCACAATTTTGATTCATTGTTAAGTTAAAAATAGTCATTGAAGTTGAATAGATCCTGTTAACTTAATGTCCAAACAAAATTCTCTCAAAATCATTGCACCATGTTTCTGATTTAACTACAGAGAAATATAATTTATCTTGAAGAACCAATCGGCATTTAATTAACTAACACTAACTGCTTACATGCAAATTACTTGTCTGAGCACCCTAACTGGAAGTGCTTCTTTGGTGCTTTTATTGATTTGACTAACAACTTTAATTTAGTATTTCATCAGTTTTAGCTGTCCAGGGTAATAGCAACAAGCTGTATTGTAACCATATCACACAGTAAATGCCTCGAGTGATATTTTCTCCATAAGCAAATACTAGTCTTACCTAAATTCACAAATACTTTCATGTTGTACTGGTACTATTCATCTAGTTGAACTCATTCAAAAACATTGAATAAGACTAGAAAAAAAAGCTATTTTTTAAAAAACATAAATAACTAACAGTATTTAATTTTGGTCATGAGGTAGAGTTAATAACTGTATTTTATATCTCATATCCACTAAGAAGCCAGTATATCTTTGCTTAATACTCAAATATTCAAACTATTTAAACTGTAAATACTCAGCTCAAGTATTGCAAAGAATGGCAACATAGAGAAGTATATTTTAGCATAGAAACAGCTATTGGGACTAACAGTTTTAGCACCCGTTGTCATGTGACATTTCATAAAGAGCAGAGTCTAAGGTCAACTTTTCTCTCATATATCAACAGGACTTAAAATTAAATACTTCAATTATAGTAATAAAGATAAGAGAAAAGAGAAAGAAAACATAAATGTTTTTGGACATCTGAAGCTCCTTATTTACTATTATTTTATTTTCCATTTTTTTACTGCTAAGTTAAAAAAATGATCTCAAACCAGTTGTAATTATTCAATTTCTTCCAAGTTTATTACATACATATTGTTAGAATATGTCATTTCTCTGGTTAGATTCTTGCTTTCCTGCCTATGAAAATGTGATTTAAACTACTTAAACACATTAAACAGATGCAATGATGACTTGAATGAATTTAATATGTACATATGCACCATTACTTCAGGTAACCTATTATAACTTCAATAGAGTCTGCTATGGAATGAATGTTTTTGCCCCCCACCCCCACCCTCACCCCCAATTTATATATTGAAATCCTAACCCTTAATGTGATGGTATTCATGAGGCAAGGTCTTTGAAAGGTCCTTGTGTCATGAGGAGGAGCCTTCCTGAATGGGAGTATTACCATTATAAAAGAGACCTCAGAGTGACCAGCCCTCTTTCTGCCAAGTGAGGCTGGAAGGAGGAGATGGCAGTGTTCCACCTGGAAGAGGGATATCATCAGGGCCCAACCATTCAAGTGTCTTGATCATCGATTTCACATGTTCTGAAACCATGAAAAATACTTTTTTTATGAGAAACCCAATCTTTGGTACTTTGTTATAAGTAGCCCAAACTAAGATTTTATTTATTTATTCTACAGAGACAGAGACAGCCAGTGAGAGAGGGAACACAAGCAGGGGGAGTGGGAGGGGAAGAAGCAGGCTCATAGCGGAGGAGCCTGATGTGGGGCTCGATCCCAGAACGCTGGGATCATGCCCTGAGCCGAAGGCAGACGCTTAACCGCTGTGCCACCCAGGTGCCCCATTTTTTTTTTTAAGATTTTATTTATTTATTCGACAGAGACAGAGACAGCCAGCGAGAGAGGGAACACAAGCAGGGGGAGTGGGAGAGGAAGAAGCAGGCTCATAGCGGAGGAGCCTGATGATAAGTAGCCCAAACTAACATATGGATGAAGCATTTGTTAAAAAAATAAATAACTATTTTTCATTTCATAAATGGGAATCAAATCCAAAAAAGTTATTCCACTTGATCTATTTTAAATATTAATTGATCCCATGTAATACATATATTTTTTCCTACCAAACAAATAAAAAGTTGCTAATTTTCCATTCATTGAACTCTCATGTAAAATTATATGTACTGATAATCCTGGAAATACGGAAATCCTCACAAATTTAGTCAAGTAAGGAAATATCAGTCTGCTTGTTCAATGTTGTTAATTATAGTATTCATAAAGAAATGCCAGGAGTCTAACAAACAAACAAAAAGCAGAATCAGACCTATGAATACAGAGAACAAACTGATGGTTGCCAGAGGGAAGGGATGAGGGGAATGGACAAAAAATAAAAATGCCAGGAGTCTGGATATGATAATGGTACAAATACATATTGAATTCACTCTCATCCTTTCAAACCTATCTAAAATAAAATAATTTTCACATGAAATAGGATATAAAAATTAATATGATGGCTAATTCTATGTGTCAACTTGGCTAGGCTAATGTGCCCAGATGTTTGATGTTCCTACGAAGCTACTATTTTTAGATGTGAGTCAATATTTCAATCAGTAGACTTTGAATAAAGCAAACGAACCTCCATAATGCAGACAGGCCTCGTCCTCATCCTTAAGTTTTAATCCCTTAAGAGAAAAAGACTGTAGTTCCCTAAAGAAGAAGAAATTCTGCATCAAGACTGTCTTTGGACTTGAGACCACCCATCAACTCTTTCCTTGGTCTCCAGCCTGTGAGATTCTTTCTCCCTCAATAGATAAATAGACAGATAAATAAATAGAAAGACAGACAGACATATACACACACACACACACACACACACACACACACACGCACATATCCTATGGGTTCTGTTTCTCTGGAGAATCCTTACTAATACAGATTTCTTCAACTATGTCATACCATTAAAGAATTAAATAGACATGCTTTTCTTGTGGCTAAAGTTAAAAAAAAACAAACTGTGATTTTACCACTTCTTGTCCAATCTCTTCTTATAATTAACCTGCAGATTGGATGAGAATCAAAACAATCTATATTAATAAGGAAATGATTGCTAAATTTTAGTGGACCCCTGGGGTTCAAATCTATATTACAATGATAATGATAAGTACAATGAAAAGTAAGTGGGAAAATATTGAATGTAGACAAACCTCTTATTATATCTGACTGAGATGGAGAAAAGAGAGAGAGTAGGGGCTAAGAGCAATTACTTCTCTAGTTTTTATTTTTAAATAATATGAAATGTGTACAGGAACATTAAAAATGGTCAGAATATCTGTATAACCTTCATCTAGATTTACCAATCATTAGCATCTCTTCACCCATAAATGCATCAATGTATTTTGCTTAAGGAAAATGGCATTCTCCTAAATAACTACCATGCAATTAACAAATTCCTATGGCCCATATCCCTAAATATATGATCTTGAGCAAATCAATTAAGTTTAGGTCCCTCGACTTTGAACTTACACTAAAAAATTAGATTCTTTGGCTTTCAAATTACAGTAAAAGTGTATACAAATGTAAAGAATTTTCATAAGACTAAGCTAATATAAACCCTGGGGTACCTCCAAAATTAGTAATACCTTATTAAACATAGATGAAGATAGTAATGACATAAGACAAAAATAAGAAGAAAGGAAGAAAAGAAAGAAAGAAAGAAAGAAAGAAAGAAAGAAAGAAAGAAAGAAAGAAAGAAAGAGGAAGGGAAGGAGGGGGGGAAGAAGGAAGGGAGGGAGGGAGGGAGGGAAAAGAATAGATCTGATATGTAGAGGAAGAAATAAGGAATGAAAGTTTGTTTACCAAGGGAGAGAGGGTGCAAAGTGTGCACTGAAATGAATGAGCAAAGCGGAGATTGTGGGGAGCTGGGTTAGCAAAAGAAAAAAAAAAAATACATAACCATGGTCAGGAAAGCATGAGTACAGGAACAATGGTAATGGTAACTGGCAGTATGATTTTCCAAAGCATTAGCTAAGACAGGTAAATTAGCATAAACCTAGAGTTTTTAGAAGAGTCCTCAGTGCTCTTGAGGGCTGCAGTCCTGGTGGTGCTTTATTCTCTACTTAGTAACAGGGCACCAGCATAATCTGAAAGAAGCTGTGGTTTGGATCCACTATATCTTTTCTTTTCTTTTTTTTTTAATTGAAGTATAATTAACATTTATTTTCAAGTGTACAATATGATTCAACAATTCTGTATATTACTCAGGGCTCCTCAAGGTAAGTGTACTCTTAATCCTCTTCATTCAGTTCACCCATTCCCCCACCCACCTCCCCTCTGGCAGCCACCAGTTTGTTCTCTGTATTTTTTTTTAAAGATTTATTTATTTATTTTACAGAGAGAGGGTGTGAGAGTGGGGGGGAAGGGGAGAGGGAGAGAATCTTCAAGCGGTCTTCTCCCGGAGCATGGACCCCAATCTCACTACCCCGAGATCATAACCTGAGCCAAAACCAAGAGTCGGTTGCTCAACCAACTGAGCCCCCAGACACCCCTGTTCTCTGTATTTAAGAGTCTGTTTGTTGTCCTTTTTCTTTGTTTGTGAATTTGTTTCTTGAATTCCGCATATGAGTGAAATAACATGGTACTTGTCTTTGAATCCACTACATGTTTTTTCTTTATGTCCTGAGGCTCTAGGTCCAGGCCCAGAATTTACTGTTACTTGCATTTATACTTAGAGTTCCAGAAAATTGAAACATTTTTACTTTCAGAAAAATTAGAAGTTATGTAAAAAGAAAATGGAGGCATCTGTGTCTGCCCAGCGTGAGATGTTGGAGCCTCAGTAGGGGGGTGAGGGGCATAGTGAGGGTATTCACAAAGAGTGGGGATGGATGTAATAGGGGCAGCCCAGCATAGGTTTTCAGAACCTGAACACAGATATTCAGAACCCCAAAGTAGAAGGAGGGCAAGAGAAGTTATAGGATATTGTTTACATACAGTGGGATTGACCAAATAACTAAAGTTACAATAACCAACTAATAATATTAAATAGATTTTTCATTGTCTGAGAATAGAGTTACAGATAAGGTTCCTGTAGATGTGGTAATATTCTCTTTATTGATCTAGGTGTGGGTTTCACTGATGTGCAAGTTTCTGTGTGAATTTAAGTTTTCATTTCTCTGAGATAAACATCCAAGAGTAGAATTGCTTGGTCTTACGATAAATGCATGTTTAGTTTAATAAGAAACTATCAAACATTTTACAGAATGGCTATAGTGTTATACATTCCCACTATCAATGTATGAGTTATCCAGTTTCTCCAGATCGTTGTCAGCATTTGGTATTATAATAATTATTTTTCTTTAATTTCAGTTGTTTCAATAGATTTTCAGTGATACCTTACCATGGTTTTAAATTACATTTTCCTAATAGTTAATGATGTAAAAGATCTTTTATGTTTATTTTCCATCTGATCTCCTATTGGATAAAAACCTGTTGATTGCCTTTTGCCTATTTTCGAACTGGGCTGCTTGCTTGCTTTTACTACTGAATTTTAGGAGTACTTCATATATTCTAGTAACAATACTTTTCTCTGATATTTGGTTTGCCAATCTAGTGGGGGTATATTTACATTTTACATTTAAATCCATGATCCGTTTTCAATTAACTTTTGCACACAGTGTGAAGTGCAGGGTAGGGTTTTGTTTTGTTTTATTTTGTTTTGTTTTCTGCCTAAGTATGCTCAGTTGCTATAGTACTAATGATGAGGGAACGGAAGGCAAGCCGAGGACAAAGCAGAAGCTGACACCTTGCAACCCCACCCCCCCATGGGATGTAGGCAACATTCCTCAGGCACTCCTAGCTGCCCTAAACGACAAAGAAACAGTCCTTACTACCCACAGCCCATTGACAAGTCCTTGAAACAGGCGTGGTGACATTCCTCTAGGAACTCAGCTGCCTTGATGTTAATACTTTGCTAAGGGCAAAGGCAGTCCTAGCCTGACCCCCTCCCCTCCACCAAGATCCTGTAAGTCTACTTTAACGTATAGAAATTCCTTTGGAAACTTCCTTTATCGCTTAGTCCCCAAGATATGTATTGGCAATCATCCCCCAAGCATACAGCCCACCGATATACATCTGAAGGGTCTCATGACTAAGGTTTTATTAGACGGTAATAAATGACCCTTTCCCAACAGTAGCTAGCCCCCTCAAGGTCCTGGAGACCTTGCTTCCAAAATTCCTTAGAGAGTTACGCTATCCCTAGCCCCCTCCCCACTTGAGGGTATAAAATAGGCCATTCCTCACAACCCCGGGGCAGCAGCTCTTTCTGTCCGCAGGTCCTGTCCCCGTGCTTTAATAAACCACCATTTTGCACCAAAGACGCCTCAAGAATTCTTTCTCGGTCGTTGGCTCTGGACCCCACCCTACTGAACCTCACGTATATTCCCCAACTTCATCACTTATCCATATTGAACTCTTAGCAAACAAATTAATACTCGTGAATCATTTATGTGATCAATATTCACCAAAACTCATTGGCAAAAAGTAAACATTTTCCAAATGAAACACTTGATCTTGGAATTTAAAATTATATTATTTTTTTCTCTGATCTGCATGCCATCAGTTTATTTTTTCATTTATTCACCCTAACAGTATCTGTCGTTTTATACCACTTACCTTGAAAGTTTTAAGGATATAGAAATTTTAAAAAAAGAAATTAAAAAAAAATTTGATGTACTAAAAAATGTCACTATCAAAGTAATTCGAGAAAAAGTAAACAATATTTTCAATATCATTTAAAAATCAGTATAGATAATTATGAGGGATTTACAAGCATGAAATCTTTCACAGCTGAAGAACACCAAGAAATGGCTTCTAGAGAGTTTGGGCTTTTTATTTTTTAGCCTTTCATTCGAAATAGGTGTATGTACTTTTTTGTTAATTAAGGCTCTCACACTAAACCAGATTTCACATCATTATTGTCACATGCAGCCTTTATTTTCAAAGAGGCAATTTTTCCCCTATTGTAATTATTACAATTCACTCACAAAGTTCAATTTTGTTCCATTATATAGTCTGCAGTTCTGCCCCCCTTCTCCAGCCTTGAAAGCTGCCATGTGATGGAATATACTAAAAGGAGGCTGAAGCTTGCTCGCCATTGTAACTCTGAAGCATACACCCTCATTCTCCATGTAGATAATTTAGGTAATACACACACACACTCACACACACACACACACACACACATACACATAAACACAAAAACTAACGCCTCCCTCAATCTGGGGAACTGATTCATACTGACTCAGATAATGTAGATCTATACGAGCTGAATAGATCAAAAGCTATGTGTCTTGTTAAAGCAATAATCTTTTCTTCCACTAGAGATCTAAAATAGATCTTGCCCACATTTTATTGGTACACTGCATTAGTAACTTCCGGTTTTACAGAATGTCATGCTGATACAGCTCAAAAGATACGATTAAATACAACTCTGCGTTGTCTTTATAAGGAATTCTGTGGCTAACTGGTATAAATTGGGCATGAAATGAATGTATTACTGCGAAAGTGTGAAAATAAAACCCATTATAAACTAGAAATCAATCGTTGCAATGGCAAACCATTTTGTAAGCTGCAGGGTTTTCTTTGCTTTATCCTTTTAAAAGCTTTGCTGAAAAAAAAATCACCTTCTCTCTTTACTTTTATTACTTGTAACTTCCATATTCATCTTTACCTCATGTATTTGGCATACATTTGAAAAACTAATTGGTTTTTAAAGGTCCCTTGATTTTGTTTCCATGCTCTGTATTCACCTTTTATGTATCTTTTTAAAAACGCTATCCTACAACATGAAATTGTCATAAATAAAATATCTAATAAAACTTAAATCTTGTAAAATTAAATTTTACCTCCTTAATGTGTAAAGTAGATGGATAAATGCTCTGTAACTATTAAAACAAATTCCCTGTTAGTTTTACCCTGTTATTCTAAAATTTCCTGTGTCATGGCCGTATGGTTAGGGTATAAAACAGTAGCAGGCCATGTGTTTGTGGCCTAGTAAGTGAGCTTATGTACATTCAGTAAATTTGGGGGGCCATAATTTGTTATTCTGAAAAAAAATTATCAAGTTAGAGATTAATGTGTATATGTAAAATTTGAAGCTATTTTATATGTTTTTGTAAAACTTGCTTTGTGAAATGTGTCCCACAGCTTTCAAGTCAAACATATTAAAAGTATCTAATGACAGAGTTTCTGCTTGAACACTATGCATGTATTTGAGGAAAATAATGTCCAGTAAAAATATATCTGTGAATGAAAATAAGGATGGGCTAATCATACTTTGTAACCAAAATACACGTACATGAAAATAACTACACAAATAAAATCTAACACTTTAAAGCATCTACACATTAAGAAATATTATAGCTAATATCTGGCTTTTTCAAAAGAAATAGATGACAACTATTTGATGTAACATCAGAAAGGCAAGAGACATCTGAGTTTTATAAACAAAGGCAGAAGGAAAATATATCCAGAAGTTACGGTGAAGATAGAGTTAACAGCTCTGTGTGGATTGGTGTGGCAGCAGAGACAGAGGGCTCTGCTCTTTTTCTTGTATTTGATTCCTCCCCAATATTATCACAGAAAACTGAGAATAAGCTTTTCCAAGCCAGAGCATGAGGTCAAGCTAATCCGAAAGGAACATCATGGGGTGACTGAGAATACTGCTCTGTATCGTTTCCCCTTGCTTATGCTAGCAAACTTGGCATTCAGCTGCTAGGTTTCTTGGTGATGCAACAAAGTAATGTGCACATTTCAACAAGACTTCCAAATTATATTAAATAATTAGCCTCTTTACAAATTACATATGAATGATCAATGTAGGAAGTACTGTAATAGATCATATAGTATCATATTGTAGGAATGTACTGTAACAGATCGTGCTGTATCTTTTTTTTTTTAAGATTTTATTTATTTATTTGACAGAGAGAGATAGCCAGTGAGAGAGGGAACACAAGCAGGGGGAGTGGGAGAGGAAGAAGCAGGCTCATAGCGGAGGAGCCTGATGTGGGGCTCGATCCCATAACGCGGGTATCACGCCCTGAGCCGAAGGCAGACGTCCAACGACTGAGCCATGCAGGCGCCCCCGTGCTGTATCTTTTATACACAATTAAATGCAATTTTTTTCCTTTTATGTGATGTATGATTTCCAAAGAACTCTTATTGGAAGATATCTATATCCATTTATGTAACCACAGTAGAACCCAATGATAACACCACATTTCTTTTGTTGTATGTGTGTATGTCGGGGTCCTCAACAAGTAGACTCTTAAAAGGTATTTCCATATACTATAAGGCCTTAGAAAATATAGACGGAACCCTCATAATATTTTAGAGTCATGAGATTTCTTTTCCCCAGAGATGTGAGGAGACGTTCTTATCAGAAGCCAGATTGATTTTCCCAAAATTGGTCCACAGACTTTCTTAAAGTTCTCATGTTTATTCTTCATCAAAGGATTCTAGGTTAACATCCAACACTGAATAAAGATTGTCATCAGATCAACAAATGTGGGAAAAACTATCAGAGCTGCTCTTAGTAAATAGTTGTTGAAAGCCTTCTAAAGACAAATAAAAGTGAATGCTAAAGGTTGGAATTGAAGATAGGCACAACCTATGTCTCAAAGAATCTTATAATCTAATAAGAAATTTTAGTCATGGAATTCAACAAAATCAAAGCAGTGGATTAATGCTTATCTAAAATAGGAACAATGTCCAGAAGCATAGCAGAGAGCAATTTAGAATAAATTACAGGTTAAGGGGAGGCTTTCACGGAGATATAATACTTAAAATGGGTTTGAAAAAATAAATATACATTAAATAATTTTGAAAGGATTATATATCCTTTCTGAAAACACTAAAAGTGACATTGAAGGAGGGCATTATATTCCACCCAAACCATGCTACTCTGATATAAGGATTATTTTGACCTGAAGGCACTTGAAAAACAGCAGATACAAGAAGGGTATTTTAACTCCCTTTTTCTTTTTGAAGACAGGAGATAAAAACTCCCATGTAAGAGATGCCTTTGCTATACCAGAAAAAAAGAAACATTCTTCAATGAGTAGTCACAGCTGAGAGAAGTCTGTGCAAACAGATCTTGTTAAAATCATTCTTATCTATCTTCCTTTGGCCTCTGCACATAGTTGAGTTACTTTGCCACAATTACTTCTTCATTGTTCAATCTAGTATAAAAACATTCAGCTTCTGCCACTTCGTATTCATTCCTTACGAAGTCTCCAGTGTCACATAAAGCTGTATACTTTTCTCTTGTTAATCTGTCTTATGTCAGTTTCATCTTCAGGCCCAGCTGAAGAACTCTTAGAGTGTAGAACTACAATTAAAAACAATTATATTAGCCTGTAAGACCATTTACAAAAGATATATATCTCTGAAGTAGTTAAAAATCTGTGAATGTTAACTAGGATGCTTTCATTGTTGTAATTAGAAAGAGATAAAGGGGATTAAGAATCTACCTTGATGAGAAATGTATAGAATTGCTGAATCATTATATTGTACACCTGAAACTAATAGAGCAGTGTATGTTAATTATACTTGAATTTTTAAAAAAGGGTTAAAATAAAATAAAATAAATAAATAGAATGTCACATTTTTTATTCCAATAAAGTCATCTTATAAAAGTCACTTAAGAAGAGTGGCACAGAACAAAATGGCAAATATAACAGCCAAACACACTCAGAAAATTAAATGACATTTAAAATGAATAGCAGTAAAATTAGAAGTTAGAGTGCATAAGGTAAGGTATACAGTGAAACTGAAGAATTTTCTGGGCTTAAAATGATGACATAAGAACAATATACCAAGTTCATTTATTTTAAATCACCCAAAAACAAGAATAATGTGAGGAATCAGTTATTTGCTCTAGTTTATTTATTCATCTTCTGGAAGTATGTATGCTTCTCTTGGTTTATTATTTTTTTTATTTATTTTTTTAAAGATTGTATTTATTTATTTGACAGAGACAGCCAGCGAGAGAGGGAACACAAGCAGGGGGAGTGGGAGAGGAAGAAGCAGGCTCCTAGCGGAGGAGCCTGATGCGGGGCTTGATCCCAGAACACTGGGATCACACCCTGAGCCGAAGGCTGATGCTTAATGACTCCGCCACCCAGATGCCCACCCCTTCTCTTGGTTTATTTAAGAATTTGGGGGGGGGGTGCCTGCGTGGCTCAGCTTGTTAAGCATCTACCTTCAGTTCAGGTCATGATCCCAGAGTCCTGGGAGTGAGTCCCCCATCAGGCTCCCTGCTCAGCAGGGAGTCTGTTTCTCCTTCTCCCTCTGCCCACCCCACTCGTGCTCTCTCTCTCATGCTCTCTCTCACTCTCTCAAAATAAATAAATAAAATCTTTAAAAAATAGAATAAAATGAAGAAAAGAAAGAAAATTTTTTGAGTACTTGAAAATTTGAAAAATTGCAGTTGCTTGTATATCTTAATGAAAATTTAGACTATTCAACTTCAATGTATTTAGAATTTATTCTGAAGTATAGAAAAAGAAAAGCTCTCCCATCTTTTCCCTATAAACCTAGCAGAAGACAACATTTTTTAAAAAATACCTAAAATTATACATTAGTTAAAAATATTTTTATATAATAAACTATTAATTATGTGCTATCATTGAAAGAGTAGTTACTTTGCTGTGAATTTTAATAAAAGATACTCTGGAGTACAATCACAGAGAGAGTGCTACATATCAATGCATGCTCTGAATTGTCTACAACCTCGCCATGTAGGAAGTTTTCGCAAAAAGCTACGGGAGATGATCATAGTTCATTCAGAGTTGACAAGCTTAGATGCTGGTTACAAATTTAATAGAAAGATATATTCTAAAATCAGTTCAAATTTGCTAGAATAAAGAGATGTCAGAACTATGCCACCAAACAGGTGCACTTAACCTTGTCCAAATAACTGCTTCCAAAATAAAATTTTCAAACATAAATTTGGAAGCAGTTATTTGGGAATGTTTCTGGCATCTAGAAGAGACTCAAACATTCCTAAAGCCTCAACCTCCTAAAAACTGAAATGAAATCACCTTTGATTCATACTTCACACTGGCCAGGATGTGTGTAGATGGTGTGTAGGAATTTCTAGGAGGTTGCTCTGTAGAGGAGGTGGGAGGAGCCTGAGGAAACACCAAAGGGTCTTCTCCTCCATCAGGGGCACCATGAGCACTGAAATGCCAGCAAAATGTGTAAGTCGGATTGGGGCTGCTCATGTCCGGCATTCTTCTTAGGGCAGGTGTGATTTTACGTTCTTTATCTAAAGTGAACTTACCTGTAACCTTTACCTTCGTTCTTTAGTATCTCTGTTAATCACCCACTGTAATTTTGCTACCAAAATAGCATAAATATCTCACCTCCAAAACTCTTATGACACTTTAGAAAACTTCAAGAAGAATTATTTTAACCTTCTAAATCATTTCCCATATGAAGAGTTGCAGTGGAATTTGAAAATGTAATCAAAATTATTAAAATATAATATGCACTGATTAGGCTTTAAAGACAACTGATTGATATCAGAGAAGATAAAAATTTATGAGCTGAGGTTTTAAAAAATGAACATTGTGATTGAAAATGAAATATAATTTAGTTCATACAGCTCAAGATATACTTTTTCCTTTTGATCAACATCTCTTGGTAAGGTATCATTTTCTTCCATGGAACCATTAAAATCAAGCATTGGAAATCTGCATGTAGGCACATTTACTTAAGTCACTGTATTACAAAGTATTACTCCAGAAATCTAAAAAAGAATACTAGACTTGTTAAATTATATTTTTGCCACTGAACAAAATATAATAAAAGGTTTAAAATATTCTTTTACTTGGACACTTTAACTTCTATCATTCCTATTTTGTGTTTTACCTGTATAGAAACCACAAAGAGAGATTCATTTATGGAGGTTTACACTTAAATATATTGGTAGGTGCATGTTCATAAAAGGCTTGAGAACACTGCTATAGGTGTTAGACTTGATGTTGAATTTGACTAATAGCATTTAGGTTAATTAAGGCACGTTTACCTTCTTCACACAAACGTAATGGATACTTGAACAGAGTATTTAAGATTAAGGTGAAAGGCCAATTTTAGAAACAATTCTGAGATTGAACTAACACGAGGTGGTACTTCAAATGTAACTGTAAAGGCTTTGGCTTTGTGATGGTGTTAACTGTAATATGAAATATAAGAAATAAGTCAAATTATAGGCGATTGAATACAGGAAAATATGTATGTCAGTATAAGGCCTGATAGTAGACAAGGTCACCCAAAAATTGGACTAAGAGCATAAAAGTCAGCTCAGAAACTATACAAGAGTTGATTTTTACATATATTCACAGAATTATTTATTTACTAAGTTAATGGTCATAAGTTAAATGGCTATAGTGAAACCTCCAAGATGTTGGTAAACATTCTGAAGAAGTAAGCGGGCATACACCCCACCTCCTCTGAACGGACATCACTTAATGGTATGTTGGAGTCTGTTTTTCTCTCCCTCTAGCGTATACACACACATATATGGTAATTAACACCAGGGAGAGTTTGCAATCTGTGAATAATATTTTATTTAAAGATTTTATTTATTTATTTGACAGAGAGAGAGAGAGACAGCAATTGAGAGAGGGAACACAGGCAGGGGGAGGGGGAGAGGAAGAAGCAGGCTCCCAGCAGGGAGCCTGATGTGGGGCTCAATCCCAGGGTCCTGGGATCACTCCCTGAGTGGAAGGCAGATGTTTAATGACTGAGCCACCCAAGTGCCCCTATGAATAATATTTTTGTCTGGCTTCTTTCTATTAATCTTGAGCTCCGACAAGACTGTTTGCAAAAGTGACTGGGTGTTCTTCTCTGTTTCTGGCTATTACATAGAAAGCTCTACTTTCATGGAAACAGTATTCTATCTCACAGGCAAAATGGGCCATCCTGCAACTCTAGATATGTTCTATTTACAGGAGAAGGAATGAGAAGTTTCCTTGAGATTTAGAATAACACCCAAATCTGTAAATTATCACTTTGGATAGAAAAAAAATATATTTTAAATTTCATATGAGATAGAAAGTCTTCTTGTTTGGAGAATCTTTGCTAGTTCAAGAAATAGGCAGAGATTTTAATGTGTATATCAATGTTGTCTCTTTTTTATACTAAAGGAGGTAGAGAGCATGAAAGTCAATACTAATATGATTAATATTTAGAAATGTGGCTTTTCCTGTGGCTATAAAAAGAAAAAAAATCAAAAAAAAAGATTGATGCAGATAGAAGAATCTAAAATAAATATCAAGGTTAAGCTTGAAATTGCAAGGAAGAATAAAACAACTTATCTATTGTCTTCATGAGAATTTTATCTTTGTCCCAGAAGGGGGAATGATTCCTAAGCATTCCAAGATTTCAGAATTTGTGACAAGGTAGTGTCTTGCACTAAATTTCACATGACTTTCTTATTACCATTCAGTTGACAATTTAAGGAACACATAAATTCCAGATCATTAGAAAGGAAGGGGAAAGTAATATTTTGTGTCTATCTGCCATGTGCCAGGGACTGTGATGGTAATTTTATACAACCATTTAGTGCTTCAGTGCTATAGTCTATCTTTCCACGAGCTCCTCTTACCATGCTAGTCCTTCCTGCCGTCTTAAATGTTTACTAGTCTGACTAATATACATTCCTAGTATCTGAACATTATCCAGCAGGCTGCTTATAACCCATATTTTCTATCTGAAGCAATGTTGTTTTTAATTTTCAGTCCTAGTGAATAAATGTCCAATTGTTACTAACATAAAGCCATTAAGTATTTTTTCTTAAATAAACAACAAACTGTTAAACAAGCAAAGAAATAAGAAGAAAACAATACTCAAAAGTTAAATGTAAGTATCATGCTTATATTTGATACTTGAAAAAAAGAAATAAATAACACCTGATATTTTTTTCTAATTCCACCAGCATAATGTTGGCATTAATTTTTAACTCAGTAACATGGAAGACAGTACATTGGGGAGCAAAAAACAGAGGTTGAAATATTTTCAAAGATTCATTTGTCGGTACTTATAATTCTGGTTTCAGTACCTTTAATAGTAAGGAGAATTATATATATGTGTGTATATATATTTATGTATATTTATATATGTATTTATAAATATTTATGTGTATAAATATAAAATATAAAGTTACAGTCCTCTTTTTTTAAAGATTTATTTATTTGAGAGAGAAAGAGAGAGAACAGGGGGAGGGGCAGAGGGAGACGGAGAGAGAGAATCTTAAGCAGACTCTGTGCTCAGTGTGAAGATTGATGCAGGGCTCCATCTCACAAGCTGAAATTATGACCTAAGCTGAAATCAAGAGTCCAACGCTTAACTGACGGAGACAAGCAGGTGCCCCTATAGTTCCCTTTTTCTAATGTCTATTTTTTCCTTGGAAAGAAACAATTGGTATCTCTTTCATTTCCTTCAGGGAAGCTAATTTTGATGCACACGCATTTGCTTACCATGTTCTTATGTTTAGCAATTTCAATAAAAGAGTACTAATTGCTTCTATACGTTTGTATATCCTGTGTTCCGCCTGTATTTAAATATTTATGCTAAAATTCACATAATTATAAATATATTAGATCTTCCAAGTTATGTTATCTCCTCTGAGTTAGGATTTCTTATTTCTTTAGTCTCTGAACTCTAAATCATTATTTATATTCACTTGATCTTGAATTATTTTAAAATGTCTATCAATGAAATCTGAATATTTTCTAAGTGTTGAAGTAAAGATTACTTGAGTTTTAATATTTTGAATTACATTATTTTGGGGGGATATAAATATATACTGATAATTTATTTGAGGAATCTATTATTCTGTAGAAATATATTCTTAAAATCTACTTGATAATTTTGGTCATTTTGAAAATATTTAAGAATATAGGTCCACTGAAATATAATTTTTCTTAAAGTATATATATTCAACAGCAACAATGTATTAACTGATTAAATTGACTTATGTCTTTTCATATGATTTTAAAGATGTGTGTGTGTGTGTGTTTTAATTAGATGTTCACAGAACTACAGATCTTTTTAAGAAAAATTTGTTATACTTTACTATCACCCACAGAAGTCAGATCCAACTTCACAGAATCTTAATTATAGATTTATTGTCAAATTCCATTAATGATTTGCAAATCCTAATATAAATGCATTTACTAACCAAGTGGAATAATTATGGCTGTTTCTAGAAACATCTCCAGTTTTTTTCTAAAGTGTTTACTTTTACATTCAGTTAAAAATACATGTTATATTATGTTCTTGATAATTGAGAAATGGAGGAATTTCGCACAGCCTTTATGTCACACCACACCTTTTGCAAGAATATACACCATATTTTGTGCTTGATTCCTGGCTACTCCCCGTGCAACTCTGAGTGAAGGTGTTAATTCTCACCTAAGTGTGCTTTTTTTTGGCATGTGTTTAAAAAAAACCAACAATTTTTTTATGTTTACAGGGGCTAAGGTTAATTTTCCTAGATCCATGACATGAACCAGAAGAGAATTATATGTGCTAAGGTCTAGTGTTACAAATCATAACTGAGAGGGGCGCCTCGGTGGCTGAGTCGTTAAGCATCTGCCTTCGGCTCAGGGCGTGATCCCAGAGTTCTGAGATCAAACCCCCGCATCAGGCTCCTCTGCTGGGAGCCTGCTTCTTCCTCTCCCACTCCCCCAGCTTGTGTTCCCTCTCTCACTGGCTGTCTCTCTGTCAAATAAATAAATAAAATCTTTAAAAAGAAAAACCAAATAAACAAATCATAACTGAGAAATCCATACTGAGAAATGTTAACCCTGCCACATGGTGCATTAATTTTTATTGTTACTAAATCCAAGAGGTAGACATCGCAGGAAATGTTAAATTCCACAGAATCAGGAGTTCAGTTTTCTCTTTAGAAGACCTTTTGAAATTCATGATGCCTTAGAAAGATTTATCTTTAACTCTCTTTTCAGGTCCTAAAACTTTAATTGCCAACCAAACTAAAGAATCATCTCCTTGCTGTCATTCCATTCTGTCTTTAAATTTCATCTCTCTGATAACTTTCCCTCTATTCAATATTCCCATCAGTCTAGTACCCTGCTCTCGAATGTTTTGTGAATGGAAAATGTCTTTAAGAGATTTGATACATCATTTTGCAAGACATACTTTAGAAATATATTAATTTTCTATTGCCATGTAACAGATTACCACAACCCTGCACATTTCCCATAGGTCAGAAACCTGGTGTAGCATGGCTGGATTCTCTGCTCCAAGCCTCACTGGAATGACAGAATTAACTTCTTTGTGGTTGTGACTTGGGTACTAGTTTTCTTGCAAGTTGTTGACCTCCTAAAGTTTACCCACATTCTTTTTCATATGCTCCCCCTCCATTTTCGAGCCAGCAACAGCAAGTCAAATCCTCTTGTGTTCAAATCTATGAACTCTTTTTCTGCTGCCAACCAGAGGGTCCTGCTTCCAAAGGGCTCATGTAATAAGGTCCACAGTATAATTTCCCATTTGCCATATAATTTACCATAATCTAGGAATTGATGCCTCATCATATTCACAAGTTACACACACAACACACACACACAAAGGGAGGGATTTTTATACAAGGGGAAGGTTATTAGGGGGTCATCTGAGAATTCTGTCTTCCACAAGTGGTGAATTAAAGAACACAGAAGTCTGGATGTTACGATACTCATACAGTGTATATTTGAGAGTTCTATAATTTCTTAATTTCTCACCATACTCTAGATATTTTCCAGATACAATGCTTGTTTTTCACATTTTATTTTTTTAAGTTTATTTCTTCATTATTGAATCCAATTTCGGAATCTCTATAAAGAATTTATCTTGTTTGGTAAATCAGAAAACTTTGAAAAGTTTTATTCTTTCCTCTGTCACCATCCATTCAAACTACCTAATTATGTTTTGCCCAATGAAAACCTTAATTCCATTATTCTACACCCCCAGAGAGCATTGTCTTTGATAGTTTTTTTTTTTTTTACTTTATTTTAAATTCTGCTATGGCACTTTCTATTATGTTGTATTATTTTCAATTTTGTCACTGTCCTGCTCTGTTTTAAACTCAATTTATTTTTACCCATTTTTCACTGCTCTTCTTAGAGGACATAGACACCCATGGAAAATATTTACTAATATTTTTCTATTTGGGCAAAAAAAGGAATTTTCCCAGAGATGAGCTTTATTATGCATTTTGAATGCAATGCCTCACCTCCCACATGATACAATTCACCTTTGAGGTGCAGCATTTATTTTTACTTCATTTACTCATGTTTGAGTATATATTTATTCAAGCATGCATTGGGGGGAAAAAAGCCAACAACACAGGGTGAGTAGAATATCTTTACTACTGTTACTGTTCCACCCACTTGTGCACTCTCTCACACTCTCTCTCTCCCTCAAATAAATAAATAAAATTTTAAAATATAAAATAAAAACTAAAATGTGAGGGTAGTATCTGCATTCGAAATGTAGCGGTGGTTTTGGAAGCGCTATGCGAGACAGTACTGCCAGGTATTATGTTAAATGGGAAATCTTACTCATAAGAGATTTTAAATTGGAATTGAGTCTTATTTCCTATGATGTTATATCAGTTTCTCTGGGTATCTATTTTATCTCCACTCAAAAGTTTTACGAATACGGATATGTCAGAATTAGCTCCTTGAGAGTCTGATAGTTTTCTTGGCTTATGCAAGTAATCTAAGTGAAGATACATTATCAATTTTCTGTAGATTTTCAGACCATATATTGTTGACAGTCTTCCCAGCATAGCAGAGCATATCACATTCTCTAGAATCAGGCTTTCTGGGCTTGAATCACCTGGTCTATTACTTACAGTGCTTTCTGCTGTGTCATCTAGTGACAACAACAGTACTTATCTCGTAGATATTTTATAATGTTTAAGAGTCAGTATACAGAACACATATGGTAGTGCTTGACAATAAAAATCTACATGAAAATTTTAAAAATAAACGTTGAACCAGTGAAGTTTTTCCTCTGTGATCTGCAAAGATATTAGGCTGTGTGCATATTCAAAAATATTTCTACAATCGCAGACAGCATTATCCTCTCCCTTGTGTATTAATATGTATTTCCTAATTTTCCTGCTTTGTTCATTCGCAGTCCTCCTAGGTCTCTAGGCATCAGTTGAATTTGGGATTCTGATTAGTTTTATCTCCAGTGCGTAAATTGTGTAACTCCTATTGTCTCTTGGTTTCTGACTTTATCTCACTGAAGCTCCATCTAAATTCGGTTGTTGTCTACATCGGAGCCAGATGAAAACATTTAGAGACATGAACTGAAGATTTTATGGTGCTTTTCATATATAATTCAAAATTAATGCATAACTAATCATAAAAAAAGAATGTCAACAAAATTCTATTTTAGTAATATTATGAAATCAAATAAAAGTTTTATCACAAATTATGCCCTGGATTTTCTGATTCTTTAATGCTTAGGAAGCTTATTTGTTAATTTAGTCATGACTGATCTCTTTTATGGGTCTCTTTCTTTCCCATCTCTCCACATATCCACATTCTTCGTTTCCATAAAGTTGGAATTTCCATGAACACGGAGTTATTTTCTCTCCTCACTTACCTTTTCCATGGATAGATGGAGTGGTTTATCAGATGAGCAAACATTGTTAGAATAAAGTCGAAATGCATAGCTCAGCTGCACGTGTTTTCTTTACACTTTCTCTGGGGATTAAGTTCTCTTTAGCATTTAATAATAAACTTAATATATATCTCTACTTCCCTCGTGGAAAGGGAAGTAGATGTAGATTCTAGTGCTGTCTGCAACTAGGTGGCTAGCCAGGGATCCATAAGAACCTGCAAGCAAGTTACATCATCTAATGTATTCCTGCCAGGATTATAGGTGATGTTTTGATTTTGATTTTTCTTCTGGATTTCATCAACCAACTTTTAAAAGATGTAAGCTTGAATCATTAGGGGTCCTGTTGATGATCCTAATGAGTGTTTTTTTAATTTTGTTTTCCTTTTCATTTTCCAATTGCTATTAAAATTTTGTGCCCATTTTAACATCAGTTTTGGCATATTTTTTATACATCAGGAGCTGTACTCATTTCCAGGATATAATAGTAAATAACATAAGATCCTTTACCTAAAATAAATTTAGTTTAAGAGATACAAATATTTTTAAGAAACAATTGCTATTCAGCTCCTATATAAGGGATATTTACAAAGTACAAAAAAATAGGACAGATAGTAACCATAGTCAACTGGTAGATGAACAGAGTGTTGTGGCAATGTAGAGGGACATTGTTATTCCAAATGTGTCTTAATGTGCAATAATGGTTTAAAATTGTGTCCAGAGAAGTGCGGCTTGAGCCATGGTGGGTAATGCAGCATCCATGCTATGTAAAAAGGTCAAGAATGCAAGTTTAATGTAGAACAGTGGAAATTGGCAGGAATAATTTAAATGATTGCAGGACTTGAACTGCATTGGTTGTAAGATAGTACATCTAATATATACAAAAATTAATGTCTTTTTTCTGTAGTTTTGGGTATATCAATTGTTTTTAAATAAAATGGCTTCTTTTTAAGACAGAAAATCATCTTCCCTGGTTATTCCATAGTAATAAATCAACAAAATTTTGTGTTCCCATTCAGATGCCCTCTTTCTGAAGAAATCTAGGTGATGTTGCCATTCTTTCAAGGTAGAAGCAAAGAATCCAGTTCTTGGGATGCTTAGGATATGACGTGGGCTTGATTTTTCTACCGTAGTGTCCTTTGCATTTGTTGTGTAGACAATTGGAGGGTAAAAATGTGTCTACATAATATACACCCACCACATCACATGTTCAGAATACGAGTTGTTAGTTGCTATCACCAAAGTGACTGTTTTTACTAAGAGTATCATATCCAGTTACTTTCATCTAAGTGTCCGAATGTCCCAATTTAATACAGCTGAGACATGTATTTCAAGTCTTTTGGGAAGAATCCTGAAGGAAAGTACTTCTAAAGCCATGAATGATTTTAGCAACAATTAACCATATAAAATAAATGAAATTTTATATTTTACGCCATTCACAAAAATCAATTCAAGACAGATAACTAATTTCTTTGTGAATGCCATATTTTTAAAAACCTATAAAAATACCATGATATTGTTATGATCTTGCAGAATGAAAATTAGGGCAAAGAGCCAAAATTTAAACTAAAGCTACATAAAAATTAAAAGTTTCTTTTCAAAATATAACAATGTTACTGGGAAGACAAGCCACAACTAGAAGACATCTGCAATATTTATAAAAGGCAAATGATTGCTACGCAATATATAAAACTCCCACAAATCAATAAAAGACAACAACACATTAGGAAAATGAGCAAAAAGGCATTAGCAGGCATTACACAGAAGAGGAAACACAAATGATCAATAAAGTATGGAAAATTGTTCAACCTTATTTGTAACTAGACACTGCAATTTAAAAGAAAAAAACATAATGAGGTCATATTTCACTTCCAACAAATTGACAAAAAAATATAAAGTCTGTGATAGAAAGGTTCATCAGTATGCTCTGGACATGAAAATTGTTACAAGCACTTTAGAAAATACTTTTGCATTAACTATTGAATTTGAAGATATATGTACTATTTGACCTGTTCCCTAGAACATATCTGTGACAAACTCTTTTCCACGTGCCTCAGGATGAATATTCAAGAGTACTCAAAGCATCATTTCCTGTAGTAAGAAATGAAAGATCACAACCAATTTGTCTTTTGGCAGTATAATGTATAAATGCATTGTGGTATACTCACATATATCATAAAATGTAGTATTTTATAGATGTAAATGCAGTGAATTAAATCTTAAATTTTGGTATTGATTTTATATTGACAATAATGTTGATTTTATAATCAGAGTGTTAAATAAAAATACCTCATATTTATATTCCCTAGGATGCTACTTACACAGAATTCAAAAATAGACACAAATAAATAGTGAAACTATAAAAATTGGCAACATATAACAGGAATTTCAAGTAATTTCAGGTTATTGATTTCCTGAGGGTGTAGGAAACGTTATATGAAATTGAAAAGCACACGGTAACAATCAAGGTGCTGGTAACATTCAGAAATTCCGTGGTGGGTATCCAGATGTTGTTTGATTATTATTTCTAAAACTGTGTGTGCAATGTAAAATATATTTTGTATGTAAGATATATATGCAGTAGACTTTAGTTAGTATATGTATAAAGAAATATATAATATATAGTTCCATACATAAACTTACTGAAATAATGTGAAATTTTATAACATTTTCACCATTGTATATAACATTAGATGTTATATGAATCATATATGGTTATTCTTAAGAGATTTCTGTTAATATTAATACTTTTAAACTATACTAGATGGGTTATTCTGAGAACCAAATCTATGTGTGATATATGTGTTTTAAAATTCATTATACATTTTATTTTTTTCTAGCTTCTAGAAAAATTTCTAGTAGCTTTCAGAGATGGAAAAATGTTGAGATTATTTGGTTTATATTTATATTTGAAAGAAAACAGTTACTGATATGGAATCTTAACTATTGCTTACTAAAAATGAAATTGTTTCCTATACAGCCTTGACATCAAGTTGTAAGATCAACTTTTTAGTTTTTGAAAGGTAATGATACAATGATGTATAATTAAGACAACAAGAAATATTCCTGATCAAAATATGTCATAAACATTTATGACTGAATTTTTCGACTTTATTTTTACCAAGATATATTAGGTCATAAAACCTATTCTGTTTAGGGGTTTTTTGTTTTAAAGTTTTTTGTTTGATATTTGTCATATCATTTGACATAACAGTACTAATATTTTCCAATGTTGTTATTACCTGGGGCATCATAGACATAAGATAGTCTCTGAAAAAACTTAGATGCAGCTATGTGTACAAATGTAAAAAGTTAAACAAATATTCACACAAATGTAAATCGAGGCAAAAGAGTAGAGTTACAATTTATTTGGAGTTCCGGAGAATATCATATCCATTTTCTATGTTAATTTTAATTGAATAAATTTGCATTGAATAAACTCAGAAAAAAACTGACAGATAAAGTTTAGAGAGGGTTAACGAAGTTTAGAGAGTCACATAGAGGCTTGGATTGGAATCCAGACCAGGCTCACTACAAACCTGAGTGACATGGCTCTAAGAAAAATGGTCATAGCCTAAAAAATCTACAGGCCTCACAGAAGCAAGTGATCATACAGCTATTTTCTTGATGTTTCACAGTCACTAGATAAATTTAGTTAGAAGTTACTATAGTTTTGAAAAATAAATGTGGAAGAGAAGAAAGAGAATAAAACTATAGTAATAAAGGAACATATTGGGTAAATAAAAAAGTGAAAATGAATGACAAGAAGAGACATCAAAACAACACAAGAGAAGGGGGAATAAGAAGAAAGGATGTTGTTTTGGGACTTAAATGTATTTTAAATCAACACATTTATACCCGAATATATCTTAGCTTGTGGCTACATAGTTTCCTCGAAAGTTATCCTTAGAAGTCTGATATTCTAATGATTTTTTTTTTATGACTTGGGCTGACACAAATATTTTTAAGCTCAAATAATCAACTGTAAGTTTAGGAGTTAGAAAACTTGAATACTATTGAAAATATGAGAAATTTTAATGAGTTGGTGAGAAAAACCCAACAGCAAGGGCATGTAGTAGAATGAGATATCAGATAAATTCTAGTCAGCACTTACTAATATTGTATCTGGGACAAGTCATTTAACTTATTCCATTTTAGGTAATTTATCTTAAAAGTGCCTTCTAAAATTATTTGGAGGATTAAAACTTATAAACAAAGATAATTCATAAGCTTCATAGCATGCTGCATTGCACATAGTAGGTTTCCCTTAAAGGTCTGTTTCTCATTTATTTTTCCCTCTGTATCCTCAAAATAGAAATATGAAACAAGTTTCATTCAATGAGTATATATACTGAAATAAAGAACCCAAAAATCAGGAAAGATTATTTAAACACTGTTATATGAAAAAGAAAGTAATCTCTAATTCAATTAACAGTGTATGCAAAGTTTAAGATAAATAGATATTGAAGATAATACAATGGAAACTTAGAGGTCTCACAGACTTTTCTATAAATTTTCTCACTCTATAACCAAAGCATTTTTTACAAGTAGATTTATAGAATTTATAAATTCAGAAATATATTTCCCTTCAAAGTAAATGTGATAAGTTTCATATAATTATCATAAATTATAAGAATTATTTTATGAAATATTCATTTAAACTAAAGAAAGTCTTTAAAACTCTAAGTATGAAGTAATAACAACAAGAAAACTATGTTTTATTCTACATTCAAGAGTGGAGGAAGAAGAGAGAACCACCAACTTTCTTCATTTTAACAAGGATATTTTAAAGTGTTTATACTTTTCAGAAGTCAAGAGTTGTCAATTTAAAATTTATGAACAGTTTAATCAGACAAGGCACATAGTTTATAATTGCAGAACACCAAAATGAAATGCTCCTATTTATCGAAAATATAACTCTCTGAATTTTAAGTCTTTAAAAATATGTTGATAAAATATTTCTAAGGGCAATTTTGCAATAATAAAAAATTTAATAGTATTGTATATTTTTAGCATGCTTTTTACTTAACAAGATATAAGGTTGGAGATTGCATAATATTCTCAATTTAATACTCTTATCAAATTTATCTTTTTGTAGTTTATATAGCTTCAAGTTATAGCCCTCTACAGCTTCTAGCAAGGGAAGATTTTACTCTCTTTAACTTTCAAAAATTATGTCCCCTAGAGACATTCTCAAGGCTAAACCATGAAACTCATTATTTAGCACTAAATAAAGAAAGCAAGCAAAAACATGCTCAAATCCTAAATTATGGAAAACAAGATGGTCAAAAAGGGACTTTTTGGAAAATGAATATAAAATATTCGATGTTTGCCTCTTCATCTGGAATCATTATTAAGAGAAACAGATGTGTGTCCAAAGTGGGTGTAGTCTAGGGATATTTATTGAAAGGAAAGTGACACGTTTTTTTGAAACTCTAACACCATAGCAAGGTCTAACAACCAAAGAAAATTAAAACTACCAGAAAAATCATGTTCCATTTTCTCCTTGCTAGTCTCAATTCCCTCTGGAATATTTGCTTTTATTTATCTTTCCCGTTTTTGCAATCCAGATTTTTCTATTTACCTTCTTCTTGATCAATAGGGCCCCAAAGCATGCCTTCAACATGGAAGCGTTAGATCCAACTTTCTTCCTGCTCCAACTCCTCATTTTTGTGAGACGTCACCTGTTGGTTGTATTAGGTCTCATATGTATCCCTGACTCTTCATTTGTGGCTAGGATGGAGAGTAGTGTTGGAGGGGAGTTGCACATGGCCTGCTTTTACACAAAAAGTGTTGCAAAAGCCAGTGTCTCAGAGGGAGAGATGATCTGAGCTTTGGAAGGTGGAAAGTCCTCAGGAAAGGGGTTATGTCTGGTGAGACACACCAAGGGCTATATATATAAACACTGAAAAAAAACCTTTTGAATATATTAAAGTAACTTGGTATCTTTAAGTCAGAGAACAATTTACTTTATATTGATTATTTCCTAATCATTCTATTATCATTTTCCACTTCTCAGTAGCTTGTTCATTCTGTTGAAAAGGAAATTGTTGTGTAAAATTAACTTGTGCAAAGAGCCATAAAACCTACTATTAGCATGAGAGCAGGGCTATTGGGATAAGACCAAAGGAAGAAAAATCCCGAGGAGACTGGAAACATCACTTCTGTTTATTTTGCTATTTTGCTAAAGTTAACAAAAAAGAAATGGTTAATTGCCTTTCTTTGTATTTATTTATTTTTATTTTTAAATTTAAATTCAATTAATTAACATATAGTGTATTACTAGTTTCAGAGATAGAGTTCAGTGATTCGTCAGTTGTATGTAACACCCAGTGCTCATTACATCACGCTGTTACCCCATCCCCCAACCTTCTCCCCTCCAGCAACCTTCAGTTTGTTTCCTGTGGTTCAGAGTATCTTACGGTTTGGTTCTTTACATTTGACTCTAGGTAATTTGTTGTTGTTGTGTACTAGCATTTCATCGTGATACCTGACACACACACACACACACACACACATACACACACACAAATAAAGTATTATAAATGAAAAACTCAATGCAACATTTGACTAAGAAAGTGTCTGTTGGGTTGCCTGGGTGGCTCAGTCCATCAAGTGGCTGCATTCGGCTCAGGTCATGATCTCATGGGTCCTGGGATTGAGCCCCGCAGCTGGCTCCCTACTCAGCAGAGGTCTGCTTCTCCCTCTGCCGCTCCCACCCGTTCATACTTTCCCTTTCTCTCTCTCTCTCAAATAAATAAATAAAATCTTAAAAAAAAGAAAGTATCTGTTATCAGAAAGCAGATACTGAAATACCAAATGCTTTGCTTGGTCTATGTTTTTTATGTAAGTAAATGTAATAATTTTAATTCATAAACAGCTCTTGAAGTCAAGAGAGAAAACACAGACTTTATGAAGAGTAGCTAAGCTCCCTTTCAGTGTTTTGTGTGTGTGTTTTTCCCAGCACTTTTTGCTGAGAGTAGTTTTCCAATATTATGCTTTAGTATCCTTTTATATTTATTAAGTAAAACATAACTTTTTCTTTAAAGATAGAGAAAATGAAGAATAAACACATTTTACACCAGCATAGATTAAATAACAGATTCATATTCTAAGGAATACTGCTTCTTGCTGGTGCTTCTATTTTATAGATTAAGGGAAAGTAAAGATATACCATGTACAGTAATGCACAAGTTTATTGGGAAGAAAAATTTTTCTGACTATTACAAATATATCCTTGGATATGTATTTTCTTTTAACAATTGATTTGCATGAAACGGAATAATAAAATTTTGCACCTGAACAATTTTTACTTCAGGCTTGATTTATTCCCAGGATTTCTAAATAGTGTGTAGAGGACAAGTAGGCTATTTATGAAATAAGTGGAGTGTGCTATCTCATTAAGGATGTGTTTCATTTTTAAGGTAAATATCTGGCAATATGATATGTTAAAAATAAAAATGGATTGGGAAACTAGATCTATCCTCAAAGTTTGATTTCAGTGCTTTCTTGCCTGGTAACTAAACAAGACCTTTCACCTCCTCGAATCGCACTGGTTCATCTGTAATGTAACAATGATACCTTATTTTCTCAGCTCAAATCTATTTATACCTTTTATGTCTCAGAGATTAGATTGCTTAATTCTCCCACATAACTTCCTCACTGACAGGCAGAGGATGAAATGTGAATTTATTGCCTTTGCTTAGGTGAACTGAGCCAAAGACCAGAAATATCTGCTTGTTTTATTGTTAGTTCAGTTGATGTATTTGCTTCGTTTGCTGTGAAAATTGTCGATGTTTTAGAAGAGGTCAGAGCCAGGAAAGATATGTGAGAATGATTTTGAAAGACTGTTAATTAGGTGCTGAGTCTCTGTCACAAACAGGCCTACAAGTTGACCCTCAAGAGAAAGCATCATCAGCAACATGTAACTAAATTAAGGAGAAATTAAATTAAAAATCGTAAATAGCAGATTATGGCCAAATGGGAAATGGAAACAAGCCATACAGACTCTCCAACACGCTCCAACATCAATTCTAACATTTCCAGGTTAGGATTTACCTCTAACACAAAAAGCTTGTGCTATTGTTAACAGGTCCTCCTGGCTGAGGAAAGTAATCTCACTGAAGAAGGCATAAAATTAAACTTTGATACTGAGTATGGAAATGAATATGTGGCTATTTATCTTATTGATTATTACTTAAATGGTGTTTTAAAATCAGGTTTATTTCAGGCTTAATTTAAACAAAGTAACATTCACCACTTTTGAGTATACAGTTAGAGAAGTGTTAAAAAATGTTACAAGTGTATGAACATCACCACATTCAAATTATATAACATTTCCTTCAACCCCTCAATTTTTCTTCTGTTCCTTTGTAATCACATCTCTACCCAGACCCTGACCATTGATTTGTTTTTCTTGTCTATAGTTTTAATTTTTGTAGAATTTAAAATAAATGAAGTCATACAATGTGAACTATTTTATGCCAGGTTTCTTTTGCTGGGCATCATACCTTTCAAATGTATCTATAATGTTGTGTATATCAACAGAAGTTTCTTTTATTGCTGAACAATAATTCATATTGAATCAAATATATATAAACTAAATTTTTTTTATCAATTTAACAGTTGATAAATAATTTGGTCATTTTCAATTTTTTTTAAGTTTTATTGAGGTATACTTTACATACCACAGACTTAACTCATTTCAATGACTTTTAGTATATTCACAGAATTATGCAACTGTCCTCACAATCAATTTAAAATATTTAATTAGCCCCCAATTAATCCCTCACTTTTTAGCCATCACCTCAAACCCCATTTCGACTTAACCCATCTCTCAGCAACCGCCAATCTACTTTCTATCTTTATAAATTCGCTTAATTATGCAGATTTTATATACATGGAGCCTTATACTATGTAGTCATTTGGTTTTTTTCAATGTTTCAAGTTTTTATTTAAATTCTAGTTAGTTAACATAAAGTGTAATGTTAGTTTCAGGAGTGGAATTTAGTGTTTCATCACTTACATACAACACCCAGTGCTCATCAGAACAAGTGCGCTCCTTATTACCCCTCACCCATTTAGCTCATCCCCCACCAACCTCCCTTCCAGGAACCCTCAGTTTGTTCTCTATAGTTAAGAGTCTCTTTTATGGTTTGCCTCCCTTTCACTCGTTTTTTCCTTTTCCTTCAGGTACGTTCATCTGTTTTGTTTCTTAAATTTCGCATATGAGTAAAATCATATGGTATTTGTCTTTCTCTGCCTGACTTATTTTGCTTAGCATAATACACTCTAACTCCATCCACGTTGTTGAAAATGGCAAGATTTCATTCTTTTTGATGTCTAATATTCCACTGTATAAATAAACCACCTCTTCTTTATCCATTCATCAGTTGATGGACATTTGGGCAATTTCCATAATTTGGCTATTGCTGATAATGCTGCTATAAACACTGGGGTGCGTGTTTCCCTTTGAATCAGTTATTTTGTATCCTTTAGGTAAGTACCTATAGTGCAATTGCTGGGTCATAGGGTAGTTCTATTTTTAACTTTCTAAGGAGCTTCCATACTGTTTTCCAGAGTGGTTGCACCAGTCTGCATTCCTACCAATAATGCAAGAGGGTTCCCCTTTCTCTGCATCCTTGTCAATATCTGTTGTTTCCTGTGTCGTTAATGTTGGCCATTCTGACATGTGTGAGGGGATATCTTATCATAGTTTTGATTTGTATTTCCCTAATGATCAGTGATGTTGAGCATATTTTCATTTGACTGGCTTCTTTCACTTAGTATAAAATTTCTAAGTTTCAACCATGTTGTAGTACATATCAGTACTTTATTTCTTTTCATTGCCGAGTGTATAAATATATCACATATTATTTATCTGTTCATCCATTGATGGGTGTTAGGATTTTATCCACTTTTGGTTTTAATGAATAATGCTCCTATAAACATTCATGTATAATTAATTTTGTATACATGTGTTTTGACTTCTCTTGGGTATATACCTAGGATTGGAATTGCTGGAGCACTTGGTGACTCTGTTTACCTATTTGTTTCTTGCTTGTTTTTCATTTATTTGTTTTGCCTCTATAAATACAGGTACTATGAAATTCATTTAATAGTCTTTTTGCAGAAATAGTTTTTAGGGTTTTTTGTTCATAAATTTCACAAGTGGAATGTCTGTATAGTATAAAGTGTATATTTTCCTTTTTAGGAAACTGCCAAACTGTTGTCCAAAATGATTGCAACATTTTGTACTCCCACCATGAATAGTTCTAGATGATATTTGTTCTTTCTACCATTAGGTAATTTCAGCCTTTTAAAATTTTCACTGATATAGTAAATGTGTAAAGATGTATAATATAGTTTTACTTTGTTTTTCTCAAATGGTTAGTGATATTGAATATCTTCTCATGTACCATTGGCCATTTGATTATCTTCTTTAACAGAATGACTGTCCTAATCTCTTGGCCATTTTTTATTACATTGTTTATCTTCTTCTTTTTGAATTGTTAGAATTCTTTACATGTCATGGATAAAGAGTTACACCAGATATAATTTTTACAGTATTTTCTCTGTAGATTGCTTCTTCATCTTCTTAACAGTGATTTTGAAAAGCAAAGATTTTTTATTCAGTTTTTTAATATTTGAAAAGCAAAGTTTCAAGAATTTTGATAAAATCAAAGTAATCAAAAATTTTATATACTTCTCAGTTTTTGTGTTCTAAGAATTCACTACCTAACTCAAAGACACAAAAAATGTCATCCATGTCTTTTAATCAACACCTATGTTGATTAATGTTGAAGTTAATTTTTATATATATTTTTGAAGTGAGCGTGGACATTTATTTTTTCTCATAGAGATATATAGTGTTTATACAGCATTCATTGAGAAAGCTATTTCATGCACGCATTGAAGTACATTCACACTTCGTACAGACTCAAATATATATATATATATATATATATATATATATAGTTCTATTTCTGAAATCTTCTATTTGTTTCATTGATATAATTGCTTATTTTTACAGAAATAGCACACTTTCACATTTTTTATAGCTTCCAGATAAGATTTGAAATCTGATTATTTTAATCCATTATTTTTTCTTCTCTTTTAAAAGTGTTTATTCTGTGTTAGGTTCTTTGTATTATATATTAATTCTAGAACCACTTTCTCAATAGGTATAAAACAACTTGCTTGAATTTTTTATTTTTATTTTTTTGAGAGGTGGCAGTAGGGGCTGAGGGAGAGAGAGAATCTTAAGCAGACTCCATGCCCACGTGGAGCCCAACACGGGGCTCAATCTCACAACCCTGATATCATGACCTGAGCCAAAACCAAGAGTCAGACATTTAGCCAACTGAGCCACCCAGGTGCTCCATCACATGCTTGAATTTTGAATGGTAATTTATTAAGTCTGTAGATCAAATCGGAGAAAATTTTCTCTTAATATCAAGACTTCATTTCTGAGCATTTCTCTCCATTTACTTAAATCATTTAAACATCTCAACAATGACTTACAGTTTTCAGTGAACTGACACACGAATTATTAAATTTCTAAGTATTTGAAATTTCAATATTATTGTAAGTCATATATTTTTTATTTAAAATTTCAATTTTTCATTGCTGCTAGTGTACAGATGTACAACAGATTGAATACAGTGTCTTTGTAATATACAGAGCCCAACTTTAGCATTTTTTATCAAAACTAAAAATATTTGCTTCTTATTTGGTGTCTTTAGATCACTTCAATTTAATGTGATTATAATCATGGCATATTATATATTTTTCATCTTATTTCTTTTGGTGCTTGTCAAATTTGTTTTTTTTTTTTTTTTTTTTTTTTGCTTGATTCTTTTGTTCCTACTTTATTTTTGATTATTATTATTTTTTTAATGATTCCACTTTAGCTCAACTATTGACTTGTTGACTAAATGTCTTAATTTTATTATTTAGTCACCTCTTTTATTTCAGAATATGTCTTTATGGATTGATTTTGTTCCTAATGTTATCATAATGTTCTGCCTCTGTGAAAGCCTGGTAAGTTTTTAATGCATGTTGGACATTGGAAATTTTACATTTTTGAGTGCTGAGGTAAGTTCTGTAAGGTTTGGATTTTTTTCTGGTTGTCCAGTTTAGTAACCTAGAATTGACTGTATGCTTTGAGTCTTGCTGTTAAGTTTTGTTATGGTGGACAGAGGGGAAACTTTATGTGGGGCTAACTTATTGCCCCTACTCTACTTTAGGAGTCCCATGCTAAAATGGCTTTTTCCTGGTAGGACAAGTAATAAAAACAAATCTAGGAAGACCAATAAATACAACAGGGAGTGGTGAGCTCTATAGAGATCTGGAGCATATATACTCTGTAACGATAAAATATGCTGTTCTTTTTTGTTTATTTTGCCAGAATCTAAGACCATGAGTACTATATTTTCTGAATTTTCAAGGGAAGGCAGAAATCTAGATTTCTATGTTAAATAAGTATTAAATTAAAGATGATTAAATCTTGATTATTAAATTATTAATTATTCAATATTAATTTAAAAATCTTAAAAACCCTGGACAACCAAATAATATACAGATCATGACAAATAAATCTAAGGATATATTTTAAATGGGCTATAATATATACTATATACAAATATATAACATTATAAAACATTCTAGATCTAATAAGCTTATAAGGCCATATTAACTCCAGGTACAAAGAGCCTGTTGACAACGTGTACAAAAGTTGAATATATCTATCTTGCCTAGTGTGTGGATGATAAGTCAAATATATGAATATTGACAAAAATAAAAATTTAAGCTATTAATTTCTCCAATCTGAACATTCACCTCCTAGTGGCTCAATGTCTTGATGATCATATTTCAAAGCTACGCATCTTGCCTGTCTACAACTTGGCTATGGCAGTTGCCAATACAATGTAAGATGTGAGGGTATAACAAACATTTAATGGAGTTTTAGAAGCAAGTGGAATTGATAGAGGAAATATATAAGGCATAATGGGTCTAAAATTGGTGTTTAAAATATGCTTCTTATTAAAGAGAACATTATATATTATTTAAGGTATTCTGGACAAAAAATAATCTATATGTTCAAAGAAACTGCTTTAGATAAATTTTTTATTGTATTTTAAAACTGTACTCAGTTATACACTTAATGTATTTAAATAAAGTTATTTAATTTTTACCTTTACAGCAGGTTAAAAGAAAGAAGAAAGAAAGAAGGAAGGAAGGAAGGAAGGAAGGAAGGAAGGAAGGAAGGAAGGAAGAAAGAAAGAAAGAAAGAAAGAAAGAAAGAAAGAAAGAAGGAAAGAAGGAAAGAAAGAAAAGAGGAAATTCTATTTTGTTTCTTTGATTGTGGAACTCCGACCCTTAAAGGACAGAAATTCTCAATCATTTTTTATCTGGACAGTATAGGAAAATTATATCTAGCAACAACTTTCAGCTGAGCAGTCTTATAGTCATAAGAAAGGTGAACAATATGAAAATAATTTGTTGGAAATTGATACAGTAGAAATATTGTGAGCTTAGTGACTAACCAGTCAAGCTCTATATGAACCCCAGTTGATTCATTTATTCTTCTGTAACTTGGGACACTTATAACCTAAGTTCCTCACCTATACAATACAAATCATAATACCTGTTTTGCTGCTATGTTTTGAAAATAAAAGATTATGTATAAAGTACTTGGCACATAATAGTGCCTCATTATATGGTAACTCATATTAAGCATGATTATTACCAATCCTGTCCTTTGATCTGCATTAAATTTAAATATTTAAAAAGTAGAAATTGATTTTCTTACAGAATATCAAAGTTTAAACAGAAGCTATGTTTTCTCATTGACTTTTGGTCTTATTTCTGTGTGATAATATCCAGGCTGCATTTAAAACCTTTGTAAAACATCATATTTTAGACTGTTAGAATAAACTTCTTTCCATGGAGAATTTGACATTACTGTCTTGTATTTGGAATGGGTACAGTGATCTGTAATACTTCAATTCAGTTTTTCTTTTTTTTGCTAAATTATTAGCAAATTCAATAACTTGCATATCAGAGTACTGTAAAAACATGTAACATTAAACAATATAAGCAGTTATTAAGATTTATTAACACTTCATAAATGTATTCTAATTTAAATAAAAACAAATACACGAAGTTTTATTTTAATGCAACGTACCATGCTGTAATTAATCAAGCAGGCCCTGGATGAGGATATTTCATGATGCTATTCAATTGCTTTTATTTGCCCTTTAATTTTTGACTAGATCGATAGAGTCAGATGCAACTGCTATAGGTATTAAAACTGCAAAGTCTAGGGGAAATGGAGGTTAAATTGTAAACAAAATATTTCACTTGCATTGATCTCACAGTCATGCTGGCAGAGGTTTTTTTTTTTTTAATTTGTCAGCATCAGTGAATAAATTGCATCAAAATGACAAAATAGATGGAGTTGATTATTTTGTTTTGAAAGGTACATTCTGTTAATCCTGAAAGTATTTTCCAAGATATAAAAAATTAAGTGAACTGAAATTAATTTTTAGTTGGTGTTATAGCCATTTGGGGTGATTACCTAGGGTTTCTCAGGTTAGTGAGTGACTGGTTATTTTGCTGCCTATGTCAGGTAACTTGAAATCTATACAATTCATTGCATATTTTGAAGCATTGTAGATGTGAGATTAATAGGAGCTAAAGTGTACTTCATTCAGTAAAACAGACTGTGGAGATTTACTCATTCCTTATAATGGCAGTCTATCTGCTAAACAAAATATCAACAAAATAAGTTTCAATGAAAAAATTTATTAATAAATTTAATAAGGTACTGATAATATTTTATTACATATTTATTTATATAATATAAATAAATACAGTATGGGAAGTATCTAATTTAGACTAAAATGACTTAATTCTAAGCATCCATAATTTAGAAGTATGTCATTTAAGATTTTCACATAAACACTTTATTTGTTTACTTATTTATTTATTTGAAGACTTCATTTGTTTATTTTTTTTTTTATTTTGTTTTTTTTAAAGATTTTTTATTTATTTTTGTGACAGAGAGACAGCCAGCGAGAGAGGGAACACAGCAGGGGTAGTGGGAGAGGAAGAAGCAGGCTCACAGCGGAGGAGCCCGATGTGGGACTCGATCCCGGTAAGCCGGGATCACGCCCTGAGCTGAAGGCAGACGCTTTAACGACTGCGCTACCCAGGCGCCCCTTCATTTGTTTATTTATTTGAAGACTTTATTTATTTGACAGAGAGAAAGAGAACAAGTGGGGGAGTGGCAGGCAGAGGGAGAGGGAGAAGCAGGCTTCCTGCTGAGCAGGGAGCCCAATGCAGGGCTCAATCCCAGCACCCTGGGATCACAACCCCAGCCAAAGGCAGACACTTAATGGACTGAGCCACCCAGGCACCCCTCACATAAATATTTTAAAACTTCAACTTGTTCTTGTGTGAATTTTCCAAAAAGTTCTTTAACAATTGTACTAGTGTGAAAAGTTATGTCAGATTTAAAATGTATACATATTTAAGAAAAGGAAAAATAAGTCATCTTACATTTTATTTTTATTTCTAAAAAAATTTTTGAAGATTTTCTTTTCTTTCTTTGAGAGAGAGAGAGAACGAGTGGGAGGAAGAGCAGAGGGGGGAGGGAGAGGGAGAGAATCTCAAACAGACTCCTCGAAGAGACTCCATGATGACCCCAAAGCCCAAAGAAGAGCTTAATCTCAGGATCCTGAAATAATGACCTGAGCCGAAACCAAGAATCAGATGCTTAACCAACTGAACCACCCAAGCACGCAGTCATCTTACACTTTAATATGTATCTTTCTTTTTAAAGTTGGCAGAAATGTAAGAACACCAAATTGCACCATAGGAACATAGAAATCTGTTTAAAAAATTTTAAATTTAAGTTTAATAACACAAAAAGCCACTGAAAACTCATAATTGACATGGTGGTATAGATTAAGATGGTATTACTTTGTAGTACAAATATAGTTTTAGTTTAAAAAATATGATTGGTATCTTCCGATCTCTTGCCCTCACTTTTTTAGTGACTCCACAATACAGGACATAGCACTTATTACTCTATAGAGTGAAAATGTGAGTTATAACTTTAATGTTGCAAAACAGAGATTTTGCTTTGATATTAAAAATTTCCTTCCATGGAAAAAAATCATATAAATTTATCGTAAAGATATATTTCAAAACCTTGAAACCATTAGAAGTCACACAGTAATATGTATTCAAACATATAGATATGGATTAAAATACCTACATTTTACTAGAAAACAGAAACTTCAGATGGTCTTTTGATTATTTATTTTGTGTTAGGATCATCAGTCCCTATCATTTATTCAAATTCTTGTCATTAGAAAATAAAGCAAATTACTGTGCATGTAACATAATTTGTTTTCTATTCTTGAAACTTAATACCATCACCAGAGGAGTAATTCTTTTTTAAAACATTTAAAAATAAAGATTTTATATTTTTGAAATGGTTTTATTTAAAATCTGATTTAGATTGTACAACACATAAGTTCCTTTATCACCCAATTAAGTGTGTCTTCTGTTAATCGGAATCATCATATGGTACGAGTCAACCCTGATGCAATTTATTGGGATCACTGACTCAGTATATTTTGTGTTTAGATGCTTATTAAAAATGTTTGTTAGAATTAGGATTTTAAAAACAGGAGCGTAACTACTGTCAAGCATATGTCAGTTATAACAGAAGCCATTCTGAGATGGTTTAATAAAAACTCTTTAACACAGGCAGAACACAACAGTAAAAGTACTGTAAACCTGAGTGATTGGCATATGTCACTTGCAGAATAATATGTGAGATATAATTTTTCTGGCAGATATTTTTTCTTTGGGATCATTTTTCTTAGAAAATTGAAATTTATAGTAGGGATGCCTGGGTGGCTCAGTCGGTTAACATCTGCGTTGGGCTCAGGTCATGATCCGAGGGTCCCAGGATCGAGTACCGCATTCGGCTCCTTGCTCAGTGAGGAGCTTGTCTCTCCCTCTGCCTGCTGCTTCCTCTGTTTGTGCTCTTTCTCTGTCTCTTTCTGACAAATTAATAAAATCTTTTTAAAAATTAAAAAAAAGAAAATTGAAATTTAGAGCAATTACTGGATTAAAATTAAGAAAATATATTCCCATTAATTTTTAAGGTTATACACTCTTTTTTATCATTGAAGTAAAACTGTTTAAGTCCTAAGGACGTATTGGCTCTAAAGTATCAAGTGAAATTTTAAGTAAAAAGAAATAAATGTGTAAATGTTTAAAATCATCATCTTGCGCATGTAAATTTTTATTATATTTTCAAAAATAAGGAGTTTAGATTTATGGTCATGTTGTTTTTATATTTAGAGGTTAAAATATTTTCAAAAATTACAACAAACATGTAAACTTTATATGTGATATGGATACATTTAAACATGCCAAGAAGGAAAGTTTTGTTTTGTTTTTTTTAAAGATTTTATTGATTTATTTCAGAGAAGGACTGAAGGAGAGAGAGAACACAAGCAGGGGCAGATGGAGAAGCCGACTCCCAGCTGAGTGGGGGGCCCTATGCACGGCTGGATCCCAGGACCCCGGGATTATGACCTGAGTCAAAGGCAGATGCTTAACCAACAGAGCCACCCAGGTGCCCCAAGAAGGAAGTTTTAAGAATGCCTAGGGCACACATTACTATTAAAACACTTGGCCAGTGCTGTGGAGGGCTGGGGTAGTGTATACTTTGCTTAGAGTTAGAAAATAAGTGTTCCAATTTACTTGGGTCATAATACAGAAAGGAAAATTGATCCTAGAAGCAATCACTTAATTAACCTTTATCAAGTCCATTAAATTGTTATTGCACTACACAAAGAAGCAGTTATCTTGATAAAGAACTTGTTTTGATTAAAAATTAAATCTTTTATTGTATTTGTAAAGTAGTATTTGGAATTTTAGTTCTCTAATTTTTTTCTAAATTTATTTTTATTAGTTTCGAGATACATTTTTTAAATAAGTTCATCAAATGTAAATAATATTGAAACAAAGGGATCTAAACAAAGGGATTTAATATTCTGGGAGTGGAGAGTTACGAAACTTAGACTATCGATGAAAACAACAAGAAAACCTGAAGAGGTGAAGAAAAAGAAAAAGAAAGAAAAAGGAAAAAGAAAAGGAAAAGGAAGGAAAGAAGGAAGGAGGGAAGGAAGGAGGGAAGGAAGGAAGGAAGGAAGGAAGGAAGGAAGGAAGGAAGGAAAGAGGGAAGGAAGGAAGGAAGGAAGGAAGGAAGGAAGGAAGGAAGGAGGGAAGGAAGGAGGGAAGGAAGGAAGGAAGGAAGGAAGGAAGGAAGGAAGGAAGGAGGGAAGGAAGGAGGGAAGGAAGGAGGGAAGGAAGGAAGGAAGGAAGGAAGGAAGGAAGGAAGGAAGGAAGGAGGGAAGGAAGGAGGGAAGGAAGGAAGGAAGGAAGGAAGGAAGGAAGGAAGGAAGGAAGGAAGGAGGGAAGGAAGGAAGGAGGGAAGGAAGGAAGGAGGGAAGGAAGGAAGGAGGGAAGGAAGGAAGGAAGGAAGGAAGGAAGGAAGGAAGGAAGGAAACTAGAGTCATAATAAGGTAGCAAAATCTGAGACAAAGAACAAATAGAGGTGTGAGTCCTGCATTTGGAATCTATTTTCCTGGGGCCACCTGCTAAATCAGAAAGATTAGCTGAGTGACAGAAACCAAGCAACAAGCAGCACTTTTCAAAACTTCCTAAAGTGAAGAAGAAAAAAAAAATCTGGAGTCTAGGGTCGGACTAGAATGGCTTTCCTGGTAGAACTCTTAGCTTTAGTCTAGGACCCTGAACACTTGCTGTGTTAAGCACTAGGCGTTATATGAAAGTGATGAATCACTAAATTTTACTCATGAAACCAATAATGACTATATGTTAACTAATTAGAATCTTAATAAAAATTTGGAAAAAAAACTAAAAAAATAAAAGGACTAGAATTTTATGAGGTATAAATGCAGTACAATAAACTACTCATATTTAAAGTGTACAGCTTGGTCAATTTTGACAAATTAATACATCCTGAAACCATCACCACAATCAAGACAACGAAGATTTCCATTGCCCCCACAAGTTTCCTTGTGCCTCGTTGTAATCAGCCATGGCCCTCCTCCCATTCTCAGGCAGCCACTGATCTGGTCTCTTTCACAACTGATTTTTTTGGTCCCCATTTTCTAGGGTTTCATATAAATTAATTTTATACATTCTTTTTTTTTTGGTCTAGCTTCTTATATTTAGCATAATTATTTCAAAATCTTTACATATTATTGTATCAATAATTCATTCTTTTTATTACCAAGTATGTGCCATGAAATGCATAGAGCAATTCACCCATTCATCCACTGACATTTGATTTCTTTTCAGTTTGGGGTTATTATAAATTTAAAGTTTCTATATATATTTATGTACAAATGCTTGGGCATGTCTTTGTTTGATTTGTGTAAATTCTTAGAAGCACGATGTCTGGGTTGCCTGGTACGTGTATGTGGATTTGTAGTCTCCCCATGTCCTCACCCTCAATAATTTGGTCAGTAAAGTTTTGAGTTTACTCTTTCTAATAAATTTATTAAACATCAAAAATGTGTATTTTGCTAAAGAATACCACTTAAACATGATGCTTTGTCAAAGATAACTTCATGCTTGTAAGACCTGAGGGATCGTTTCTGAAAACAATCTGGAAGTGGGTATTTTGGAAAGAATAGCAGTAAAGCCAGAAGAAAATAAGTAGGTATCAAGGATAAATGAATAAGAAAGAAGCATTGCCTGAAAGAGCAATTACAAAACCAAACAACATAGTAAATGATGTTTACCATGTGCAACAGCCATGTTGATGATAGGCGAAATATCGAGTTCAATCCTATTCCTTCTTTAGAGTGAGGCTGAAACGTAGTCAATCGCGAGAAGCCTTTTCCTGTTCAAATTTAAGGTTTTCCTTCTACTTTGTACTGCAGAGTGTTTCCCTCTATAATTAATCCTATAACACTCTTGTCTTTTGATGTAGCATTTTATGCCTTATAATAAAGGGGAAAAACATGATGATGACCTTGATTTCACGCTTACTTAGGTGGCTAGACAATCACTCAAGTATATTTCTCTTCTATAAAATGCAAATAACTAACCATGTCAAGGATTGTTAAGGGGGTTCGACTCTGAAGCATGGATTTTTCAGCTATAGTTCCTAACTTTTTTTGATCACAAGATTACAATGTCCTCACAACATTGAACAAATTTATGTTGTATTGACTAGATGCAAAAATTGAATATTTGAGTTTTACACACACACACACACACACACACACACACACACACACACACACACTTTTCAGTATGTACTCTCACAAGTGAAAAGTGATTATTCATCCATTAGACCAGTAAAACATTTATATGCTGTTGGGATTAAAACTGTTTTGTGATGCTCTGGTTATATTCTTTCCAGTAAACGTAGTTCACAACAGCAAAATAAGGCACAAACCATATCCTGCAGTGGGTAACCAATAACACCTGCTAAACTATAATGCTGGTATCTCCCTTCATAGAATAGTTTTCAATTACTTGTTTTAAAGTTGACAGAAGCCTTACTATTGGGAACACAAGAGCAGACACTTCATAATGAGATGTGCTGGTACTCGTAAGTGGTTGAATTCAGTCCAGTATCTGTCCCAGCCATTTACCCTTAGAAGACTGAATGTCAGATACAACTCACTATTCCTGTACACCCACAGACCGAAGTAGCAGCCAGTTTCAGCCATCCAGTACCACCCATGGAATGATTTAATGCATGCTCCCCACAGTAGCAACATCTTTCTCTGCTTTTCACGGAAGAAAGAGGGTTAAGTTCAGTTTATATCAATATGTTCATTATAAGAATAGATGTTCACCCAATATGATTCTAAATCCTGCACGGCCACATCTGAAATATAAATTTCACAGCTGAACACATTGGGATGGCATAATCTCCCTATAATGACACATTCCAGCTTTTTGTTTGCTTTTGTTTTTGCGGCAAATAATTTATGTTTTGCTCCACAGAAATGCAAGTTCTTACTTTAATGAAATATAGGAGTTTTTTTATTTAAAATAATCTGTAGCCTTATTTTTCTCTGAAGTTAGTGTACTTTGACATTGTTGTGTATGAAAATAGCTAAAACCATGGACAATGTATTCAGACATCTTTTCTGAAGTCTTATAATAATTTATAGATAACCCAAATCTCTCTTTGTGGTCAAAGATGGCTATTATGAAATATGGCAATATGAAATATTCTTAATCTATTAATGGGCTGGCATTATCTAACCTTTGTGAGCATTTTACTTTGTATCCTAATGGTCCATTGCTGTTCATGCATTTCTCTAGCTTTCTTGTTACATCGTTACATCATGCATTTATCTAGCTTTCTGTTACATCGTTATTTTTCTCAATAGTTGTTGAAAAATGACACTGCTTGGTACAGAAACCGAGGTGTGTAGTTATGCTGTAAAAATATGGCTCTGCTTGTTGCTGGAGAAAGAATTATGACTTTTCCCCACTTGTGCTCCATGTGTGGCTGAAACAGGAACTGAATACCCAATTCTCTGTGGAAGAAATTGAAAACTATTTCTAGACCCATTGTGTTAGTTTCATTATAACAAATTACCACGAGCTCAGTGACCTCAAAGAATAGAAATGCATTATTTTATGTTTTGGAGGTTGGAAGTCTAAAATGGGCTTTCAGGGCTGCATTATTTTTGGTGCCTGTAAGAAAAATAAACAAACAAAAAATTTCCTGTCTTTTCCAGTGTCTAAAATCTGTCTCCACCTAACTTCCAAGCCAGCAGTTTAGATCTTTTCACTCTCCCCACTCCCAGCACTTGACCTCCTGTTCTCTCTTATAAGGATCCTTGTGGTTACATGAGGCCGGATGGGATAACACAGGATAATTTTTCCATCTCAAGAACCTTAACTTGATCACATGCATAAAGTCCCTTTTTGCCATATAAAACAATGTAATCCCAAGTTTTGGGGATTAAGACCTGGACGTATTTGGGAGACATTATGCAGCCTACCCCAACCATAAAGTCCTAATTGTTTCAGGGAGGTTGACCTGGTAAGGCTTTTCTAGCCTTACCAATATGAAGAGGATTATTATAATGACATTACAAGCTGACAGAGATATACAAGTACCTTTGTTTTGTTTTGTTCAATTAATGGTATCTCTTGTTTATGGAGTAGGCACAGGTAGAAGGTTAATTAAATCTATTCCACTTTTGCTAGACTAACTTGACTAGTTTCTTCGGTTAGTTCAGAATTTGGAAGACAAAGTATATGTGAGGCAAATATTCAATCTTTCAGGTTTCTGCCACCCTCCCTGTCCCTTCTAATCTCCAAACTGACTTATCCAACCATGCGGTGCAGAGGGAAGACTGATTCTACAGATCCACACAAGACTTCTATTATCTTCTCTCAACTTCTAAGGAGTTAGCAGAGCAGTATGTTTCAAGCACTGGTCACTGCTGAGGTGTATCTGATGTTGTCTGGCTGTTTGGGTGTCTTATTTGTAACATACAGTTCTGGGCCATGTGCCTCCAAACTCAATATTTGCAACTACAGATGTCTTATTTTCCCAATCCCATGCTTGTTCTCCCAGGTCTCATGAAATCTAAATAACTCCATGCCTTTTATTGGAAAGGATGAGATCCAAGGAACCCCTACATAAATTTATAAAACCATGATGATTCAAGAAAATGCCTTAAATTCACCCATTTAGCTACTTCCCAGTAATGATTCATTATCTCTGCCTTGTACCACTTTTAGAGGGCTCCCTACAAATGTCTTAGGTGGTCCACAGTTTTTCTTATACAAGCCTAAGAAAATGCAACACCATTCTGGATTCCTCACTACCAAGCCAAAGTTGTGGGAAGTTTCTAACCCTACTCCAGCCATGGGCTATACATGTTGGTAAAAACGTGGCAACTGATAGTCTTCTTGTGGATCTAAGATGTTTCATTCTCATTACAAAACACTATGGTGTTGACAAGGGAAAAGTTTTTGCATTCCAGTTTTCTATATCTTGTGTCTATTGTGCATAAGTAAGAAAGCCTCATAATGTAGTTATCAATGGCAGAAGGAATACTAACCTATAATGTGGAAGAATTTCTTGTAATCACTCATTTGAACATCCGAAATATATATTGTAGTCAAAAAAAGTTGGATATAAGTTCCATTTTGCATTTGGTGTTTGTTTTTCTAGCATTAAAACTTATTTTAAATTTAAATTTTAATGTTTTATTTTGTTTCTCTTTTGCTAATAAATCAGAGTATAGAATCTAATAAAACAAAACTTTCTTATTGATAAAATAATTTTGAAGCATTTAAATCATTAAAAGTATTTTCTTAAAGTTTAATTTTAAAATTACATTATGATGTAATGTATTACTTTAATGAAATAACTGGTATTCATGCAATCAGCAAGTATTTAGTAAGTGAAAAGATATTTTGCAAGGCACCAAAAGAGAGAACGACTATATTATAGTCTGAGTTCCCAAGTGGTAATCTAGGAGTAATATTTTAATGAATAAATTAAAATCATAGGGAAGTTATTCATGCCTGAGGAAACTAAATATGATCAGTTATTAAGGCAAGAACTCATCTTTTACATATTTTAAATAGTAATAATTTGTGTTGGGTTGAAACATAGCTTAAGTAAAGAGCAGACCGTTGGTCTTAGAGCTAGACACTTTGATGGCATATTAAGAGCTATAACTTCAACTGCATAAAGAGCCAGTGAAGGTTTTTGAACATGTGGATGACAAAAACCTTTTCTTTAGAAAGATGGTTTGAGGTTCAATATTGAAGATGTACTTTAGGTAGAAGAAGCCTACAGGAAGAACTGAGAAATATAAATTTATGAGGCGACAAATACGTAAAAAATATTTGGGGACATTTGCAAGAGATTATTGCCTAGGCAGAATATATCCATTCGTAGAAAATGACAGGAACTAGTTAAAATGACTCTAAGTTTTCATCCTCTGTGGCTCACAGAACTATGTTATGAAGAAAAGAGAGAAGTAGTCAAAAGTTCACACGGTGTAAGCTCAGCAAAACCCTACTGGTAGTTTTCTGATTGCTTCTTTCCTTCGCTTTTCTAGGAAACTTCATGTAGTCTTTAAAAAAATATATTGATGATCACTCCTGGATTGTGGGAAACTAAAGAGAAAGTGTCTTTCTGCATAGGATAAAGTTGCACATTAGACATCAGTGTTCCTTTCCCTCAAGGCCACTGTGGTTTTTTGGCTGTGGTCATTGGTAAGAACAACTCTGGGATCAAACACAGGCGATATAGCAACTTCTCTGGGTACTTGCATTCCAGAGAGGCAAAGCACCATAGAAATAGAACTCAGAAGATAGACTTTCAACCATTATAGTAACCAATTTTCCTTGTATGAAACTTTCTAGAATAATCTTAAATGGGCTTAATTTCACCTTGAGGGAAAATCCCACACTACCATGTGCTTGCAGAATTTCTGGGGTTGGAGGAGGTTAAATTGTAAGAGATTATAGTATATGCATTGTTATCAGTATATCTTGGGCTGGTAATTCTTAAATAACCCTATGTATAGGGCAACAGTATTGAAGATCATTTCATTTTTTAAAAATGTCCTGCATGAAGTATTTTTCCTTGCTTTTATTACTTTAGTTCCAAGTCTCAAGTTCATGATTTATATAAAAACTACTTCAACAACACACTCAAATGTTCAAGGATGTGCAATCATGTAATTATATGTTACTCAAAGAGCTAATAGCTTCATGCCAGATTTGCACAGATCGGGAGAAACATACTGCTTTACTTCATTTCCCAGGGCAGGAACCTGTGCTTCCGTGGGATCTGAGGTAGGTAATCTTGGAGATAACATTTTACCAGAAGCTAAAGAAATTCTTTTATTAGATATTTGCCGAGTTCCTAAGGAAATGACTTTGATCCATTCAGAGCCTAAAGTACATTTGCTATTGGCAGACATACATCCTCAATGACTTTAGTGTGGCCATGCATAAGTGAAATTCTACAGGGTTTAACAGTGTTATCCTTGGGAATTAGATTTACACATCCCATGAAAGATTGCTTTGGACTCCAAATCAATGAATGTTACAGCAAATAGTAACTACAATACACACATTGACTTCATAATACCAGCATACAGAGGGAAAATATGCTACCATTTGCATAATAGATGAACTACTCCTTTCTCCCAGAATTGGTAGAACAATGGTTTCAAGAATCAGAAATGACTAGTTCCCGATAGGAATGATGCGTAGTCAACATTGATTTATAATCAAGGTTCTTTATTAAGTAGTGATTGACTTAACCACAACTTAACAGTAATTATGGAAGTTATAACATTAATATGAAAAATAGACTATTATGACAGTTCACCAAAGGAAAGATAAATTAATGAAATCCCAGATCTGAGAAAGGGATGGTTCTCACATGATAGAAACTGGAAATCCTATTGACTGGTGGAAACCTTTCTTTGCTTCTTACAGAGATATCTAAAATACAACCTCTTTCTTAGTTTGAATGTTGGAACTATTACTTAATTTCCAGCAGGTCAAAACTGATTATCAATGGCATCACTATAATATTTTGCCTATGTATCCCAGAGTATTGTTCGAAACCTGGGGAACTAGGGAGAATCTCACACTTGTTTTAGTGAGGAATATTTGTGCTCAATTTTCACAGCAAGGGGAAAAGGAAACAACACTGAGACGAAAGGACTGGGCATATTCCTGGAATTACCAGAGACACAGATTGTAACATCATAACCCACATTTTTCCTATCCTCAGTAAGTCCAAATGAGAACTGTATTTCCAGATACTGGGTATCCTAAAAGAAGAATGAGTCTGGAAAATTATTCCACGTCTTCTGGGAAAAATTGCATTCTCCTCAGTATAATTAAGGGAAGCATGTTGGGATAGGGGAGTGTGCAAACTTTTAAAAATATAACAAGGTTAGTACTTGTTCATAGGTAAGAGCCTTCAGCCTTCTTTTCCAGGTTTGCTCCTAACATATTTTATGCTTCAAAAGCAGAAGAATAAGTATCAAAAATAGGAATGGAAAGACAATATTTTTTTCAAGAATTCTCTGTTGTTGGGATCTGGATAACAGGCTAAGTAGAAGAGGAAAACAAAAACTCAGGGATACTAAATTGAGTGGGAAGAGTGTGAAGGTAAAGAAACTAGTTAGAGTGGGGGAAATAGCCTAAGTTTCACAAAGAATTGAAGGCTCTGGTAAGAAGATGTTGTTAATCAGGCTGTCTATATCATTCATTCATAGACAAACAGACAAGCCAACACATGTGGTGATGATGAGAGACTACTGGCCCAAATTAAGTACAGAGACAAGTTCCTCGTGTATTTAAGTATTTCCAGTTAATCACACAAATGTTCTGGATTGCGAAAGTTTCAAAGTGATTTGTCTTAATAACATCAGGGATATAAGTTATAGTCTACTTTTTATGAGCCCATTTTTGTCATATCTATGCTAGAATTCTGTGGTGGTTATACAATAAAGTGTCCAAAATAGTTTCGTTTATTTCTTTTATTTTTTTAAAAAAAATGTTAATCTGTTTGAAAGAGCATGAGCAGGGGGAGGAGCCTGATGCCGGCTCCATCCTAGGACTCTGGGATCATGACCTGAGCTGAAGGCAGATGCTTGACTGACTGAGCCACCCAGGTGCCCCCAAAATAGTTTCTTTTAGATACATTTAGACTTCAAAAATTTATTGTCTTCATTGGAATATAACCAATAACCATTAATTTTAAGGTTATAAAAGCTAGGTGCTTATCATGATTTTCCATATTTTAACTTCATTTCCATGTAAGAGCTTTGAATTCTTCTGTTAATCAGATAGCACTTGGATGGCACCCATTTTTCTTGCAATGGGCCCATAATAATAAGTTGCTGACCATAACAAATTCATTTCTCAAAATAAATACAAATGGAAACTCTTTTCTGTCTCAATTATATATTAAAATTCCTTTCCAATGACTTTTGACAGATGGACTTGCTTTCAAAGTGTCTTTTTGCAAATATTGGTACACATGGTACTCACAATTTGTATAGTTACATAACTGAGTATGTATTAAACATCAGCACCTCAAAGTTGGGAAAGGGCTTAATGATGGTCATACAACTGGTTAAATATGATAAAATTTCAAAAGCATGGGTAATGTGGGAGAAAAGAAAAGTCATGTATAACCACAAATCCCAGCAAACAGAAAAATATTCATAAGAAGATTCAAATTCATTTAATGTAAATATTTTTTATTTAAAATACATCTGAACTTAGGAAATGTATTTACCATTCTACACATGTCCTACAAAAACACAAAGATAAAAGAAATAATAGTTTACTAATATAAAGTCATGTGAATTATACTACTTTCATGCTAACCAGGCAAGTCTATGGCCATTGAATTGATACAGCTAGAGCATGACCAATATTAATGAGAGTCTCTTTGAAGATTAGTAGTGTATATGCAAATTTGGATAAATAAGGTTATTTTTCTAGATAATTTTTGCCTTTTCAACTGATTTGTCAACACTTTCCTATTTTTTCTACAACTGATACTCCATAATATTAAATAATTTAATAATATGTAATTAATGGCTGAGGACAACATATCATTTCTTTTACATAGAGGAAGGAAGAATCAAGATTATAATTTACGGACTGTTAATACAAAAATGATGCAGGGGCTCCTGGGTGGCACAGTCCTTAAGCGTCTGCCTTCGGCTCAGGGCGTGATCCCGGCGTTCTGGGATCGAGCCCCACATCAGGCTCCTCCGCTGTGAGCCTGCTTCTTCCTCTCCCACTCCCCCTGCTTGTGTTCCCTCTCTCGCTGGCTGTCTCTCTCTATCAAATAAATAAAGAAAGAAAGAATCTTTAAAAAAAAATGATGCAAATATAAGTAAATCGGGGGGGCGATCTACATAGAATAACAATAGTGTAATTGAAAATCAAATTCTCTTCTTACTGTGGAAACTACCATTTAGTATCATCATGCATAATAAGAGAAAACACATTTATACATTTTACTATTCTACTTAGTTTATATAGAACAGTAAAATATAGTATATTGGTTCGTAATTTTTCAGCTAAGTATTAAAAATGTATGGTAGTACATTACCAAATGTGCTTCTCTGTCAATAAACAAAAAAACAGTTCTAAGGTTGGTTCTATTTCTACTGTGACTAGTGCTTCCCAGAATTCTTCCATGACTTTGTTTCCTAAAAGTGTTCATATTCCTTTTTTTTTTAAGATTGCATTTATTTATTTGACACAGAGAGAGAGAGAGCACAAGCAGGGGGAGCAGCAGGCAGAGGGAGAGGGAGAAGAAGGCTCTCTCTTGAGCAGGGAGCCCGACTCAGGGCTTGATCCCAGGACCTTGGGATCACGACCTGAGCTGAAGGCAGAAGCTTAACCGACTGAGCCACCCAGGAGCCCCAAATGTTCATATTCTTAAACCACTTCTTTTAGTCTTCTTGGGCTCTTTTATACTGTCCTTGAGTGAAATAATCCATATTATGACTTCATCTAAAATCTACATTGTTAAACTATCCCACTTCCTAGAGCTCCAGATCCATTTTTCCCCCCTTGTAAACTATTAGAATGTTTAATATCTGCCCTCTCAAATCTTAGGTTGTAATCCTCACCTTCAAACTTGTCCCACAACCTGCATTCCATATTGTGGTGAATATTAGCACAGCCTATAAACGGTGTTATGTAAGACCTTAGGAAATGACCACAAACAACCTTTTTAAAAATCTCTGCTTTCTTTTGAATATAAGCTTAATTTTATTAAAGCATCTACCTTCCTACCAGGACCATGTGCTTTGGGGGAGGGTGGCCTTAGCTCCAGTCCCCAGAGGGGTAGGTCCCTCTGATTGACTGATTTAACTCAATCACAGTGGAGCTAATCTATTTACCAGGGAACTGAGTTTGTTATGGGAATAAATGCACCTTAATAAATGAGGCATGAGAAGAACTGTAAGTGTCTCCAAGGAAATGATTTCTCCCCCTTCCCCCAGCCAGACACACAAGACTGATAATCCTTTGTCCTCTTGTCATTTTTAGATGTGATGTCTAAAAATATAGAGTTTTTCTAACATGAGGATAAACTTATCTAACGAAGCTGATAAACAAGTAAAAGTGATAGGCTGGCTATTTAATGACTTCATTAAACCACTGAATGAGCTAACTATAGACTTACCATACATTGGGACTTCTCATATGTATTATACCTTTGAGTCTAATTGTTTATGTAATTATGAGTTATATATATACATGGGTGTATATATATATATATATGGGTGTGTATATATATATATGTGGGTGTGTATGTATATATATATATATATATATACTAAGATTAAGTGAATGCATCCTGATATAAGTGTCTATAACAGAAAAGTGGGGAGTTATTCTCCACAACACCTTAACACTGTCCTCCCATTTTTTCCAAAGCTACAGTCTATGTATCATTTGAATGAGATATTTCCTCATTGTCAAAATCTGTGCTACCTTAGTTTTTTTTTTTTTAAGATTTTATTTATTTATTTGACAGAGATAGAGACAGCCAGCGAGAGAGAGGGAACACAAGCAGGGGGAGTGGGAGAGGAAGAAGCAGGCTCATAGTGGAGGAGCCTGACGTGGGGCTCGATCCCATAACGCTGGGATCACACCCTGAGCCGAAGGCAGACGCTTAACCGCTGTGCCACCCAGGCGCCCCTGTGCTACCTTAGTTTTTAAGAGAAATTTCCTGTTAGTATTGAAGCATCCTCTGAAATCCATAGACCTACCCACTATTACAGCCTATATCCTTTTCCAAAAATATTCATGTTGTTTAATATGATGAACTACCTGAGGGTATTATTTATTTTTGCTATTACTAATGCTTAGTATAATCCTGGAAAATAATAGATATCGAATTTATTCAATGAATGAATTATTATACAACAAATTATTTTAAAGATTGATTTGCATCTCTCGGCTTTAATTGTAATGAGTATTAGATAAAACATACTTCTGTTTTGCAAATACTTTTGTGGTACCCCAAGAAAAATGTTTTAATATTTGTATCTTGTGTATGTGCAAGTGTAAACTAAATTCTTAAAGTAATGAAACCACTACGTAGAAAACAAGATGAAGTAAAAGGTCTTATATTTAATTTATGACTTTTCTGCTAATTGGATATACACTCTTCAACAATGTACTTAAACAGTATAAACATCAGTCTCCATATAGGTATAATAATGATATTTATACTACCTATTGTTTTATATCAGAATAAAATGAGATGAATTATATTGAACTCCGATGAAACTGGATAAAGGCTGTAAAAATGTGTGTTATTAAAAGTTAATATTCTATTATAAAAAAAATCAATGTAAATTTCCAAAAACTGCTGTGCCAGTTGATGATATTATCATTTGAAGTAATCCAGCACATTTTAAGAAAAGTAAAGAAAATGGTAATCTGTATTGACCAAACCCAATCAAAACTTTTAAAAGCCATTTCTACCAAGTTTTTGGACTTCTTCCTCTTCTCCCCAAGCATAAATGAAGTATTTGATTTTATGAAGTGCTAAACTATAAAGAGGTTGTTTGGTGATTTTCAGAGTTGTATTATAATGAGAACAGATCCATTTCCATCATCTTTCTCCTGGGAAGTCATGAATCAATAATAAACTCACGTCTACTGAAAATAACAAATCATTGTTTAAAGGCTAGTTCTTCAGATTGCTCATGAATCATATATGAAATGTCATAATAAAAACAATAAAAGTGGGAGCATTAAAAACATCTCTTGATAAAGTTATTACACAATGCAGTTAAAAACATACATGCGCTTTGTGAAGTATACTTTAGAGATTTAACTAAGGGAATGAAAAACAAGTCGTTTCAGCTTGAGAAACATCGCATGCTACCCATGATGTTCCAGCAAGTTCCTACTGAAGAGAATTTGAAATTTCCTCAGCCAAGTTAGAGGCACCAGGACTACCTCAGAATTTATTATAGCAAGTTGAAAAAGTATTTATATAATATCTGACATATATGCATTTGAAAGTTAAAAAGAAGTATGAAGGTAGAGAGTAACTAAATTGGATAAAACATAGAATAAAGGAAGAAAATACAGTAAGAAACGGGAAAAATGGAAACAGAAAAGTGGAATGTTGAACGAGAAGTTGTATATGATGATAATCAAATCGAAGCATCACAAATCTTTCAAGGAAGGGAGGGGACAATCTGTGCAGTAAAGTGATAGCCCAGGAGGTTGGAGAGGAGGCTGTTCCCATGCATGAGAAAATACATTAAAAAACTAAATGTCCATGGAAATGTCTGTGGAGATAAAACGGAGCCATGTTCATCAAGACCACTGAGTGTTTGGGAAGATTGTATCCTGCAAAGTGCCACTTGGATGAAGGTGGCTTGTCAAGTAAGTGTGGGGCTGCATCAGTCCTGAGGAAGGGCCTTTCTGGGATTAGTTCTGCCCCAGAAAAAGACATTCAGAAGAGGGCCTCCACTTCTCCTTCTCCACTTTATTCTCCTGCTCCTCCTTCTCTTTTTCTTCCTCTTTTTCTTCACTTTCTTCATACAAAGAAACAGAATATGCTTGTTATAGACCCTCCACCTCCTCCCCTGAAAAATAGAAATAAAGTTATAAGAAAGTGTGAAAAAATGTTTAAAAGTCAAAAAGTCAATTCAGAACTGTGAAAAAAACCTATTGTTTTGTAGTGTGGGTCAAGGGTGGGTATAACATGACTTAAGTTTTCCTGTGGACAATTAACAAAGGTAGCAGCCAGAATGGAAATTGACAAAATGCTCAAAGGACAGGTTCATATATAATGTAGCTTAATTTGGTTATCAGTTGTATGTGGTGATTATATAGAAAGGGAGTGTATGTATCATAGGTTATTTTGGGGGGGTCTATGTTATTAGAGTTGACATTACATGAACTTGCACTATTCACTTCTGTAATATAAAGAAACATAAAATACATGGAAGATATAATATCACACATTTTTCTATTTATTTTTCTATTACAATTATTAAGTTACAGAGTTTAATATTTAACTTTATAACTTGTATGTTCTAGGGAAGAATAGGTAGGGTGCGTGTGTGTACACATGCACGCGTGCTTATGCATGTTGTATATATAGATATCCGACAAATACAGAACCATGGAATATAAAATAGCATGTGATTGCTGTCGTTTTTACTTAGAGGATGCTTCTGAAGACAGAAAATTAAAAAAAAAAACTTACTATGCTAAAAAAACTTTAAAGTAATAAAAAGAATATATAAACTAGGCAGAAAGTCATTCGTAATTTTTAGAGATAAGTGAAGATTAAGGAAAAACACATACTTTAAAAATGTGATTTATATGTTTTTAATAAATAGATACATAAGGTTTTTAACCAGAAAGACTAGTCCAGTAACCACAGGAAGGGAGAGAGAGGAACTTTGTAGGTAATGGCACATGAATAAATATTTTATGTTGAAAGAACATATTAAAACACAAGAGTAAAAATAAGCCATCCACATTATTTTGGGGTAAAACACCTAAGATAAGCCTGAAAAAAAACTGATTAAATAATTGACTAACATTTTTTCATTATTTCATTTACCAAAAAAAAAAAACAAAACAAAACCCTAAACAATCAAAAAGCCCCCACCTTTTCTCAGGTCCTATTCTGGCATCTAATAATGCCCTAGAAATATAAAAATAAGTACTTTAAAATGCCATTCAGTAGATGTAAACCAACCCTGTCACTCACAAATCAGTTCATTGAGTCTCTAGCAGAGAATCCACCAAGGATATGCAGCATACAGTAGCATTCTGGGATTCAACTAAAAGTATTTGGGGCTTTAACATATATTCATTAAAATCAATGTGATAACCAATGGGCATTTTTTTGTGTGAAGGTAGATGAATTTCTATTTATTTATTTGTTTATTTATTTTAACTTAAATTCAATTAGCCAAGGTATAGTGCATCATTAGGTTTTGATATAATGTTCAATGACCCCTTAGTTGTCATCACCCAGTGCTCATGATATCATGCATGTGCCCTCTTTAAGGCCCATCACCCAGCTACTCCATCCCCACACCAACCTCCCTTTCCGCAACTCTCAGTTTGTTTCCCAGAGTCAAGAGTCTCATATGGTTTTTCTCCTCCTCTGATTTCTTCCCATTCGGTTTTCCCCCCTACCCCTATTGTCCTCTGAATTATTCCTTATGTTCCACATATGAGTGAAACCATATGATAATTGTGTTTCTCTGATAGACTTATTTCACTTAGCATAATACCCTCCAGTTCAATCCATGTCAATGTCAATGGTAGATATTCATCCTTTCTGATGGCTGAGTAGTATTCCATTATATGTATGAACCACATCTTCTTTATCCATTCATCTGTTGAAGGACATCTTGTCTCCTTCTACAGGTTAGCTATTGTGGACATTGCTGCTATGAACATTGGGGTGCATGTGCTCCTTCTTTTCATTCTTAAATTAAGGTAAATTTTAATGAAAATGGTCTTAAGAGTATAATATATGTCATGTTCATTAAAGGATTAAAAAGCAATATGTTTTTGAGATGGCTTGGCATCTTCTAGCAATTTTAACCTAATTTCTATGAGTAAATGCAGTTTTAAGTTTGAAGTCATTATTTACAAAACCATTGCTCATAAATCATGGATTTTGAACTGAAATTTTCATAAATTAGCATCTGCCTACAATGGCTTTAAAATATCCCAAGACTATGAAACTTTATAAAGAAATATAAGCCTCATCAACTTACAGACATTTAACTTATTTATTTTTTTGCTTTATGATGGTGCAAAATTGATAAGCATTTAGTGGAAACTGTACTTTAAATTTTGAATTTTGATCTTTTCCCAGACTAGTGCTGTGTAGTAGGACATTCTCATGATGCTGGGCAGTGGCAGAGAGCCACAGCTCCCAGTAAGGCCATGATCATGAGGGTAAATAACTGATACACTTAGACTAATTCTTTACCCATAAAGCATTCCATTTTTCATTTCCAGAGCAATATTCAATAAATTACATGAGATGTTCATCACTTTATGATAAACCAGGCTTTGTGTTAGATAAGGTTAATGTAATTGTTCTGAGCATGTTTTTTATTTTATTAAAGATTTTGTTTATTTGTCAGAGAGAGAGCGAGAGCGAGCACAAGCCAAGGGAGCAGCAGTGGGAGGAGGAGAACCAGGCTCCATGCTGAGCAAAGACTCTACCCCAAGAGCCTGGCATCATGACCTGAACTGAAAGCAGACATTTAAGTGACAGCCACTCAGACATCTGTATGTGTTCTGAGCATGTTTGAGGTAGGCTAGGCTAAGCTGTGATGTTTCATACGTCAGGGGTACTAAATGCATTTTTGACTTACAACATTCTCCACTTTAATGATGGGGTTACATCCTGATAAACCTGCATATAACAATTAGTTTAACAATTAATATCTGCATGAAAACCTCCCATATTTCTTCTAAGGTAATTTTGTATTTTGTGCATTGTATTTCTACATTGATTTAAAACAAATATTTAATAAAATATCACCCTGTTCAATTATGGTTTTCAATGATGCTAATAGAGTACAAACAGAGAGAAATGAAAATATAGCCAAGTGTGCAAAAGTATGTCAATGCTACCACAGCATTTACCATCTATGACTACGTCTGTGCCCTTTAGCATGGCCATCATGCCATGCCTTACAAACACAGGTGTCAACAAGCATAAAGAGATTATGTCGGGAAATCATTTCACAACTTGTTAGTATACCTTCTCTCACAGTGGAGAGTGAAAATTGCATTGGTGAGAGCTTTCCAAGTTGATGGACAAGAAAAAGTGTATACCCAGCTTGTAAACATAGTGCAAACTACACTTATCCAGAATTATCTAAGAATTCTTATTAAAGATAATACAGTATTCCTCTGTGTTTTTAAAGTGGAAAGTATGAATGTACAATCATTTGAGCTTATATTTTATAGTGATTAAGGTAAAATTACTCTAGTTCGTCCCTGGAAAAACAAATGAATTCATTAAATATTTGAGGCTCTTTCAGCTTTCTATTTCCTTGATGATAATAATATTCAGATTCTTATGTGATTTCTATACCATGTGTTTAAAATCAAACTATACTGACGCAGTGAAAACAAAAGAGATGCAAGTCTCCGTTTTGAACATTGTGCCAGAATGATATAGAAGTCTATTTGTAGTTTTGCTTATTTGCTTGTTTGCTTTTTTGTTTCAACACATTATTTATTGCAAGATTAGGAATTGGGTCTATTTCAGTTATGATACTGTAATTTGCTTAAGAATGGGTTGGCTTATCTAAATTTCACATCAATCCCACTGGTAATTTATTCATCTCTTGTAGATTTTACCAATAACAAAAAGTCATAAACTTGAGGTAAAAAAAAAAAAATTGTAGTTCTTTAAACCATTTGTAAGCACTGACAAATTTTCCTTTTGCAACATGTTAACCAAATCTTATTTTGAAAAATATACCCTCTAAGCATAATAAGTTTTCTGGGATATTATTGTGTATTGATTTTAAATTGCTAACAACATGGTTTCACATTACAATGTTTGGTTCAATTGCAAGTCACATTCAAAATCAAAGGTGTTCTATTCTGCCCATTTAATGTCTGCCAACTAGAAATTTTTACTTTAATGATGATGAATAGACAAGAACTCAATTACAAATTCTAAATAAATATCTTGTGTTATATCCAGAATAAAAAGCAGTGTTTAGAATAAGGTTGAGAGTACATATTGGTTGATATGATAATTAAATTCTCTTATATAAACTAAAAATGTCAAAATTTAAATAAACTATGTTGAACCTGTGAGAAGAACATCAGTCAGTTGTCAAGTTGAGTAATAGACATATATGTTTTAAGATAAATTTTATTTTTCATTTCTAAAAATATTTCATTAATGATGCTTGAATTCTCATCTGTACTGTTGCTTAAAACAAAAAGATATTTGGATAATCAGCATTCCTATTCAGAAATACATAAACATAAAAATATTCTAGAATTTGATCACTATTTTTAAATTTACACATCACTATTATTTTCAAAACTGTTAAGTCAAGAATATTTCTGAACAAAGTGATGAAATAAAGATAACTTTAATATAGTCTCCTTTCTAAAATGAGTTGAACATTACAAAAATAATGTAATTAAGCCTTAAGGTATGCATGTGTTTGGAGCCAAATAAGGTAAAATCCTGGAAGGACAAGTATTTCTAAAGATCTTGTCTCCCATGCAGAATCCTATAGAAGCTATATAGTACAACTGTTGATATCTTACATGGAATAGTGTGTAAAATTATCCTTCTAAGCCATCTCAAAAGTGTATTGTATATTAAAATATAGGGAAAGAGTCATATTAAAATGGTGAACCAGACAGATCTGCCATAATTACAATGAGCAGAAAAGCAGAATCCACTTCAGATATTCCCCCCAACTTTTGGAAGGTCTGGAGATAAAAGGAGATGAAAAACCAAACCAAACCAAAACAGATCTTTAGTCAATTACAATGAAGAAGTGTTTAAAAGAAAGTAAATTTTAGAATTTACTAAATTATGCAGTTAAAACAATATGAATACATAATGGATTCAGTAATTAAAGATAGCATAGTTGCCTTCAATCACAGTAGCTGGTCTAATCACAAGTACAAATAACTAAATTACTAGTTCAACTTGCAAAGTAGAATATAAGAAGTTTTATGACCCCCAGAGGACCTTGATAGCTAAAATAAAAAAAAACATCCTTTGATCCTTCTGAGTTCAAAATGTTAAGTGAGTTGATGATCTCACCAGATTGCATATGTGAAACTGATTTATTGTATTGATTAGGAAGCATGTAGCTCCAAGAATTTACTATGAGAGAATCTGGGTTATTCAGAATCTTTAAATTCCCCAGCCTCCATCTCCACTGAGATCATTTTGCAAGAAGCGGTAGCAAAGCTTCCCTTGAAAGATGAAGTTCAGTCCTTGCTTTAATAATTCATAATTCCCTCACCTAAGGAAGCTTGTTTGCAGTGGAAAGCTGATTCTCCTCATGCCCCATTCCTAGTCAGGACTCTCATTACAATCTGATCTATGCCTGCCTCTGGGAGGGGCGTAAACACCAGAAGCTAAAAACACAAACTTTAGAAAATTACTGTGTAAATAAACTCTAAGGATGCTAAAAGAGAGAGAGAGAGAGAGAGAGAGAGAGAGAGAATAGTATAATTTTACACTGGAATAAATTTTTAAAAACGTGCGCCTTTTCCCACAAACTGGGTTCAGAGGACTACGTTGAACACTAGACTGTGATTTCAATTGCTCCATTATTTACTTGGTTAGTTAACTGGAACATGGCCTCAAAGACTAAGGCAAGAAAATTAGAGAAAAAAAATAACCAGAGGAAGCAAAGATTTGGGGATATAGTCACCTGTGCCCAAACTATGTTTGAAGAGAGAGCTCAGAGTTCATCAATCTTGAGGAACATATTACTAACGAGAACACTAGCTTCTATATATAGAAGTTTCTGGTGATAAGGTTTATGACGCTGTTGAGAGATAGTGTTATTGAAATTAGCTTCCAGATTTTAGCAGGAAAAGATGACCCGGGGCAACAAAGATCACAAACTGCAATGCCCAGGGCAGTAGACTCCAAAAGAGGTGGGGCTCGTTAATCAGAAAGATTATATTAAAAGGAATCTTTAATGTTGTTTAATTGCGCACAGGGTCCCTACACTAAAATAAACAGGCAGGTCACTTGGTTTTCTTTTAATTGGTATCACTAAAATTATTCCAGCCATGTTAACAGAAGCCTAACCTCTGAATCAAAGACTGGAGTAACAGCCTCTTACACACTTTCTAGAATTAAGTGAGTTCACATATTCAGGATTCACTGAAAGAAGCAAATATTCGGTGTACTTGAAACTGTGTCTTAAAATAATCTCATGAAAAATTCTAAGAAGTTTCATCTTGTAGTTCAGATTTATATGAATACACAGTGAAAGATTATGAAACTAGTTTACCATTTGGGTATTCATTAGAATGAAATCTGCTCTCAAACACAAAATACAGTAATAAACTCCGTTCCAGAGTTTCTCCCTGATTTGTATGAGCTATATAATCTAAGTTTCACCTAGGATCAGGAAAGAGCAACCTATCTACTTTACAGGAGTGTCAGAAAACAGTTAAGTTTGCAACAGTTATTTTGTGATGGAAAGATAGAGTCACCAAAGAGAGTTAAAATATTGTGTTTTTTTATGCAAAGCAAAATAAGAGTGAACTAAAAAGCTCTAGAAAAGAAAAATAGTCATAGCCAAAAAAGCTCTTTTAACAATCTTCCTCTTCACTCTCAGAACAAGAGAGGAGTGGAAGACACAAATATTGAGAGGCATGTTTTATTTACATGTAACATACATACATACATGGGAAATTCTTACATCAACAGAGAACAGCACAGCCAATGGTAATCTTAAACTGTGCTGCTTATGAAAGTGTTTTTCATTCTAAGGGTAGTCAAATATTAGTAATTAATAAAAGTTTATTTGATCCCACCATATATTTTTGCATGGAATTACCAAAGTAGATTAAAATTGAATAAATTCAATAGAATCACTATGGCACATTTGATATTTTAAATCTTCATTGGGATATCAGAAATAAACTCTCTTACTGTGACTATGAAAAAAATGAGTTTTTTCCCCTAAGTTATGAAAGCAATTCCTATTGTATATCAAAAATAATTTAGAATTTTTGTATTTAAAGTATCACCTTGCATATGTTAGTTTCAGAACTAAATAGTGACAACTAATCAATAAAAAATAAATGAATATTGATGTTGTAAGACTTTTTCAATACTTTATTCATAGCACCCTTACAACAAGGTAGACATTTACATGTAAGGAATCAATATGGTGATATGGAAATTGTAAGGCTAATATCTTGTACTTTGAATTCTTACTGTGATGAATAGCTGTGAAATATTTATCCCTTGATGATTTACTTCCCTGATTAGTTTGCAAAACTTATTCCACTTTAAAAATGAGCAAACTGAAATTATTGATTTCCTTTACGTTGGATTATACAGACGTTCACTAATGCTGGGGAAAAAAGAAAAAATCATCAAGGAAAAAAATAGAAGGAAGTTGCATGTTTAATTTACTTTCATAAATTTTGAAATGGTATAGGATAAAAGAATAGGGGAAGAAAATGCTAGCTGTCTTTCTTTAAATGTTCAAATACTTGATATTTAACATCTTTTACCATGTTTTCTGGTTTAATCATACATTTGTAAATGTATAACTTTTATGCCTTGGCCAACTTTCATCTTTTCCCAGTCTTATACATTAAAATATGTAGTATTTTCTGTCTTTAAAGTACTTAAAATTATAGAGATTCAAGGGAAACATTTTGTAGACTATTATATATACAATACTTAGATATATACTTTTTAAAAAAAGATTTCATCTATTCACTTGAGAGAGGAGAGAGCGAGCTAGAGTGTGCCAGAGAGCACAGGAAGCAGGGGGGGGGGGCAAGCAGAGAGGGAGAGGGAGAAGCAGAAGCAGACTCCTTGCTGAGCAGGGAGCCAGATATGGGGCTTCATGCCAGACCCCGGGGTCATGACCTAAACCTAAGGCAGCCATTTAACTGACTGAGCCACCCAAGCACCTGTACTTGGAAATATCCTTAAAGATCATGAAGTCCTCCTGGCTTTCTGTTTCTCTAGGACACAAGCTACAGAAATGACTCCAGTTTCCCTATGACCCTTGATGTTCTTTTGACCACATATAAAAGAGAAAAATAAATCGTATATGCCTAAGACATTTTATTTTCAAATATAAATATAATTTGCATCCATTATATGAAAGAGAATAACAATGAACAGATGAAGCTTTGGGAAGTTCTGAGGAAACCACACAGATACCCTGAGAAGAGAACAAAGGTGTAACCTTAAACATATTTTATTCTTCACTGAATACTTTTTTGCCTCTAGCCCCTGAAGTACAATAGAAACATACTGGGATTTTTTAACAAATAAAGTAAAATCTTAGAGAAAGGCTCAAATTGATTTGGGAAAAGAGGAAAACTATCTGGTACTTCTTATCCAAGTTAACCTACTAGTTGCAACCACAGACAGTGCCAAAAAAAAAAAAAATTACAATGGTAAAAAGATTTGATGCATCTTAAGTTCTGAAAAAACAATCTCAAGCTATTTTTTAAAAACCGGTAATTTTTTGAAAACATAATATTCCAAATGAAGTTTAATAGGTTATTTTCTTGTTTAGCCAGAAACTTATTTCTTATATACATAACATTTAGTTTATAATTCTAATTTTTATTTCTGTGTTACAATATTCTAGCCTTAAACTTAATATATTAAAGCTACAATACTTTAAAGCAGTTCTGATGCTAAACCACCTGGAATTAGGTAGAACCCACTAGTTAAGGGCATGTCCCCTGAAAGACTACCCCCACTTCAGATGTCAGCTGCAGGTTTTAGAGTCCCCAAGCCACCTGCTCTTGTAAACTGGGGGTGTTTCCATCACTTCAGTTTCAATAACTTGATAGACATCAAACTCAAGCACTATATTAATGACAGCAGTTTTATTATAAAGGATACAAATCAGGAGCTGGCAAATGAAGAGACACAAAGAGCATGATCAGGGAAAATTCCAAACAAGGAGCTTCTGTATCTTCTCCCCCATGGAATCAGGGCACATTCTAAATCTGAGAATTTGGAGGCAAGCTGGAATTATGAATAGCCATTCCTTCAAGGGGAGGATAAACCACTTGTTCTGTGGAAAATTGACTTTAAGGTAGCTACTCATGATGGGGTGGGAACTCCATTCCTCCGATGGTAATTTCCAGGTAAGCCAGAGAAGACTCCTTTTGCATTTACTCTACAATCCTATTGGCTGCCACACTTATGTTTATTTTTTCTCAAAGTCAAACAAACACCTTTGAGGTGCCTTACTTTATCAAGCCATTCAGAACCCCAGGTTAATGAAAGCTTTGACCTCTTCAACAGGTGGTTTCCACTGTAATCTGGATATTGACATCCAAATGACAAATAGGTTTAAGGGATACAGTGAAAGATTATAAGCCAGATTTAGAAGTGTTTTAACATTACACATACCAACCTTTCACCGGTCAGAAACAAGGAAACTGGTTTGATAAAGAGGAAGCCAGTCTCTGTGAATCCATTATCTCATGCTACATCACAAACGATCCCTAAAAGTGGCAGCTTAACTTCTTAATCCAGTCATCTGTTGAAGGGCATCTCGGTTCCTTCCACGATTTAGCTATTGTGGACAATGCTGCTATGAACAGTGTGGCGCATATGGCCCTTCTCTTCACTACGTCTGTATCTTTGGGGTAAATACCCAGTAGTGCAATGGCTGGGTCATAGGGTAGCTCAATTTTCAACTTTTTAAGGGACCTCCACACTGTTTTCCAGAGTGGCTGTACCAACTTGCATTCCCACCAAAAAATTAGGATGGATCCCCTTTCTCCACATCCTCTCCAGCAATTGTTGTTTCTTGCCTTGTCAATTTTTGCCATTCTGACTGGCGTAAGGTGGTATCTTAGTGTGGTTTTGATTTGAATTTCCCTGATGGCTAATGATTTTGAACGTTTTTTCATGTGTCTGTTAGCTATTTGTATGTCTTCACTGGAAAAGTGTCTGTTCATCTCTTCTGCCCATTTTATGATTTGTTTATTTGTTTCTTGCATATTGAGTTTGAGAAGTTCTTTGTAGATCTTGGATACCAGTCTTTTATCTGTAGTGTCATTTGCAAATATATTCTCCCATTCCGTGGGCTGCATTGCTATCAGAAAGAACGAGTTCTCAACATTTGCTGCAACATGGACGGCACTGGAGGAGATAATGCTAAGTGAAATAAGTCAAGCAGAGAAAGACAATTATATGATTTCTCTCATCTATGGAACATAAGAACTAGGAAAATCAGTAGGGGAAGAAAGGGATAAAGAAAGGGGGGTAATCAAAAGGGGGAATGAAGCATGAGAGACTATGGACTCTGAGAAACAAACTGAGGGCTTCAGAGGGGAGGGGAGTGGGGGAATGGGATAGGCTGGTGATGGGTAGTAAGAAGGGCACGTATTGCATGGTGCACTGGGTGTTATACGCAACTAATGAATCATCGAATTTTACATCAGAAACCAGGGATGTACTGTATGGTGACTAACATAATATAATACAAAAAACATTAAAAAAAAAGTAGCAGCTCAAAAAAAAAAAAAAAAGACAAGTATCTGTTTCAACAGTTTTTCTGGGTCAGGCATCTGGGACCAGCTTAGCTGGGCCATCTGGCTCAGAAATCTTTCACGAGGTTTCAATTAACCAGTCAGCCAAGACTGTAGTCATCTGAAGACTCCTATGGGAGAAATTCACTTATGGGTCATGGTATCTGCCTGCGAGTATACACATATAGACCTGTCCAAAGGGCTGTTGCAAGACAAGGCACCTGACTTTAAGCAGAAGCAATTTAAGAGACAACTAGAGTGAGTAACACAGAAGGAGGAAGCCACAGTCTTCATATAATTTAATTTCAGAGGGGGGGAAAAATCCCACTTTTGCCATATCATATCCATTAGAAGCATGTTAATATATCCAACCCACATGCAAGAAGAGGGGATTATGTATGTTCTGAAATGTACAACCTTTTGAGAAGTATTTGCAGAGCACCAGTCATATACATATATATAGAACAGAGCGCCAGTTAAGGAACAGGATGTGATTAAGTAAGAGGAGGAGGAGGAATAATTATGAAATAGCATGAATAGTAAAGAGTGAGAATTAAGTTCTCATTAGATTTAAAAAAAAAAAAATGTTTAGATTTTGGTATTTCCAGAAGCCAGTATTAATCTTAGGAGGCTGCCTACCACACTTTGCCACAATAAGAGATACATTACAATATAAGAAATTCATCCATTTCATATTGTTTCAAATGAGCCATATATATAAAGTATGTCACTCAAAATAATCCCCTAAATTTAAAGAGAAGAAATAGGAAAATATGTATGGTAATTAGTTGAGAGAAGTGAGAAATTCTTTACATATATGAAGATATATTGAATAAAAAATGTCCTAAAGGGTGAAGAAAGAAACATTTTATTGTAAAGCTATACAAAATTATCTTAAAATTCATTTTATTGAATGAAAAATTTTAGTCAATAATGTTGGGTGGGTTCATTTCTGGGTTTTCTATTCTGTTCCACTGATCTTCAACAAAGCAGGAAAGAATATCCAACAGGAAAAAGTCTCAACACATAGTGTTGGGAAAACTAGACAGCAACATTCCAAACAATGAAACTGGGCCACTTTGTTGGTGGGAATGCAAACTGGTGGAACCACTCTGGAAAACAGTATGGAGTTCCTCAGAAAGTTAGACTTACCCTATGACCCAGCAAACCACACTAGTTGTTTAGCCAAAGAATACAAAATAGTAATTCAAAGGGATACATTTACCCAGATGTTTATAGCAGCATTATCAACAATTGCCAAACTGTCAACAGCCCAAGTGTCCATCAATTGATGAAAGGATAAAGAGGAGGAAATTATAACACTCACTCAAAAACATTGAAATCTTGATATCTGCAACAACAGGATGTACTACAATGTAAAATGCTGAAGTCAGGGAAAGACAAATACCATATTTCATTCATATGTGAAATTTAACAGTGAGTATGGGGGGGGCAGCAAATCAAGAAACAGGCTCTTCACTATGGAGAACAAACTGATGGTTACCAAAGGGGAGGTGGGTGGGGGAATGGGTGAAATAGGAATGGGAATTAAGAAGTGCACTTGTGCCAGGTGCTGTATGGAAACTGTTGAATCACTATAGTGTTGAGTCACGATAGTGATTCAACTATAGTTGAATTAGAAAAATTTGAAGAAAAACAATTGAAGAAAAAAATTTACTGTTGCATAGAATTCTTAGTTTTAAAATTTCGTTTTTTGTTCATGTTTTGCCATTTCCAGGATCCAACTTTAGTTTTTAATTATAATACGCTGCAGGTGGTTTGGAAAAAAAATGAAGCCACAGGAGTTCTGTAATATTGTTTGGTTTAAAAATAGAAAAAGTGTAACAATAAATCAGTAAGTTTATTTTAAATTCTACTTTATATGTAGTAATAAGTAATAATTTATGAACTGTTTCCATCTTACACAGCTTTGCTTTATTAACTTTTTCAGTTATTAAAAATTTTACCAGAATTATGGTCTTAAGACAATGTTTAAAATTTTAGGTAAATTCAATGACAAGAACCACCTATGTGTCTTTCCTTTTAATAGAAGGTATAAGGTTTGCTGCTGCTGATACAGTACAGTATAAAGAGCTGACTACATGTAAGTGAGAAGTTTGCTTCAGAACTCATTGATAAGCTGACCCACTCTATTTCACCAGGTTTTAAATCCATCTACCCCACTGACAGTAAATGTATTTTACCCTGAACCCCAATAAACAAAGTTCCTATATTCATTTTACTTTACATTTTTAATAATGAGTGTGCATCTAAAAGAAACATTTCTAAAGATATGCTTGCATTTTTTTTATTATTTTGTTCAGTTAGCCAACATATGGTACATTAGCTTCTGATGCAGTGGTCAACTACTTAGTTGCACGTAACACCCAGTGCTCATCACCACACGTGCCCTCCTTAATACACATTAATAGGTTACCTCATCCCCCACCCCCTCCTTTCTGTAACCCTGTTTCTCTGAGTCCAGAGTCTCTCCTGGTTTGTCTCCCTCTGATTTCCTCCCATTCAGTTTTCCCTCCCTTCCCCCGTGGTCTTCCACGCTATCCCTTAACGCTTGCATTTTTTTTTTTAAAGATGGAGCTCAATTAGGTGTTTCACAACTCGAAAGATGTTAACATGTAGACATTAATGGATTTTTCCTCTGACTTGAATACCAAAAAAAAAAGAAGAAAAAAAGGTGAGAAGATCTTTACATTTTGAGTAGACAAAAAGTTTGAATAGTGTGATTTATGAGGTACAGGAATATTTACCCCAAAAGTACTTTATCAAATGATTACAGTGCAGACAGTTTTACTTCAAGTTATGCATTTATTTCTAAATGTCCTTTTAAAATTCAGAGAGGTTATGTAGGCATATCTTCACAACATTAAGTCATTCTACCTATGGTTTAGTGGCATGCCAGTAAATGTTTAACAATTAGTTACCTGAGAAAATAGCAGCTCATAATTCCATTTGTAACACTTGTCGGTTTCTGAAGTGTAAATATCCTCACCATGGTTTATTTCTAGATACTAACAGGAGGTCATTGAAGGCAGAGTTGGGAAGAAATGTGAAGTAGAACACATTATATAGCAGTTCCAATACATGGATCATATGTTAGGCAGATCCTCTTACTAATCTTAAAGCATCTGAGAGGCAGTAAGACTCCTCAGGAACTGAAGGGAACGGCCAGCACTCCCTGTACCGACAGATGAAAGATTACTCCAAACTTTGCTGTGAAACAGAGAAGGGAAGACGGTCAACACTCAGAGGCAGACACCCTTTGCTCTTCTTTGCTCCCGCTTTTATTGGTCCTTAAAGATAATCACAAATCCTTGTCACTGTTCAAGCACATGTTGTTAAGGGGGTCTTACTGAAAACTGGGAGGATCTGTTACGGGAAAGTTACGATATGCTAATCTGGGCGTGTTCTACCAGTTCTGCTGAACGTAGCCTAAGGGACAATGCCGACATCTTAAGATCAAGGGTGACTGTTTGGGCTAGGAAAGTTTTGGGAAGGCAACTCCCTTCAATATTCGATTGTCAGAGTGGTCACCTAGACCTCCCCATTCCAAAGGCCCACGCCCTTCTCGGAAACCTTCCCAGCCCTCAGCGGCCTCCGTGTTACGTTTTAGCAAGCCAGCTATTATGGCTGATTTCATGCTCTACATTAACCCCAACACCTCCCCCTTTTTGTTTAAAGCAAGTAGTTCTTGAGAGAGTCGTGAAGAAGTGCTGTGTAGGTAATGCTTCCCATCTCTGGCAGTGGATGGGGCATTTATTCCAATTTCACAGACTATGAGAAGAAAAACAGTAAATTATTACAATAGCAACTCCTAAGAATCCCAATTTTGTGGAAAAGAACCATGTGGACGAGTTAAGCCACTGCAGATTGTTAGAGATGGCCAAGCTTCTGTATGAAGTTTATGACTTTCTACCGCCATCGTGAGGATCTGATCCTTCGGCTGCTGAGTACCAAAATTTAAATTATCATGGAATGATCCATATATTTGTTTATCTTTTCCCAGTCATGTATAGACTGATTCCAGGGCATGGGGGTAACACAGACGGATCTGTGAGCCCAGTCACGTAAGAGGTCTTGCCGATAGGCTAAGGCTTCTTTTTTTTCCTTAAGATATTCAGTAGCAGCTTCCATTAGTTGAAGACATCCTAATATTTTTCGACCATAGTTTTGTGGAAGTTGAAATTCCCTTGTGGTAGTAATAGCCAGCTGGTCCACAAGGGCAGCAGTCTGAACCGAGTTTGAGAGGCAATTGCCCACACTAGTGGCAGTGGCATTTATAATTGTGATAGCCGCGGTAATGCCGGCCATGAGCAGGAAGCCCTTGGATCATCTGATGTCAGATAATGCCTGACGTAGAATGCTAATGATTTGGATTCCTCCCAACCTCTGGGAAGATTAACAGGGATAGTGGCATTGTTGAAAACAGGAAAAAGGGCATCCACCCAAGTAACAGGTTTCCAGATTGGGGGGAGGTTGATTTCATAGGCCCGATAAAAGGATGCAAAGCACCCAGGCAACAGCAGCAGACAGACAAGCATACAGAACATGGTGGAGCTGGTGTTAAGCAGACACCATTGCCAAGAACATGTTTTTAGGAGTAGAGGATTTATTGGTCTGTTGTACAATCTCCTTGGCTTTCTGGGTGTCTTCTTGAGGTCTCCCCAGGTCATGAATTTGGCCTTGTGGGTACTGGGGAGGTGCATGAAGGGCAGCTGTTTGTCTTCTACATTCAGGTGACTCATCTGAGGGACTAAATTCTGACCGTGTCAGGCCATGATAATGTTTAGCGTTTCTAGTGGGGATCCACACTGGTTAGTCCTTAGTGGAAACCCAAGCATAACCTTGCTGCCATGTTATGAGTTCCACTGGCCCCTGTCAAACGCCCATGTTGAGTTCTTCCAGAGTACTTGGGCCTGTTTTTGGTGGGGAGTGTGGTTTAAAATGTTTTTCTTTGGCAGGAGTTTCAAAATCAGAATTTTAATTAAAAAGATTTATCCGTAACTGTGCTATAGGACCCTATCTCCCCCCTTTTTGTTTCTGTATCATGTGTTTGAGGGTAGAATGTGCTCTCTCAATCATAGCAAACGAGGGTGCAGGGGATGACCGCAAAGTGTGCCACCGCTAAGAGTGCGATCGCCCTGAACAGCTGCAACCTCACGTATTTATTGGCAATAAACAATCAAAGACAATCAAGGGGATGATCCGTATTACATCCTAGTGAATAGTAGCACATCACGGGGAAGGTCACGGGATTAGAGGATGTAACGTTCAACAAGTGAGGCCCATTCTTAAACATGTTTCTATGGACCCTGGGGCTATTGTCAAGAGCAATCAAGTTTTGGTTGGGGCAGCGTTCTGCCCTTTAGCAGACCACGCGTTCCTGGCCGCTCGTTACCCGAGGGCAGCGTTCCACCCTGAGGGAGCCGGGCGTTCCTGGCTGCTGGGCAAGCCGGGCATTCCCAACTCTGTGCTCTGACGTTTACGCTAAAGCCCACAAGGTCACAAACTTGTTTTCCTATTATATCCTTAGCATAAGCTCTCGGCCAAGGGCTGCTGCATTGAGGGTCTTTAAGAAGTTGTTGTCCTCCATCTACGTATAGACTTCTCCCCTGAAGCATATCAGCCACTATAGGAATGCCTGCTAAGTGATTTGAACAGCTTGTTGTTCGTTTAAATTGTCACATTCAGTATGCCAGACCAAATACTGAGGGTCCCCAAGTACTGATTTACATAAAAGCTTTGTTTACAAATGAGTATTTTATTACATTTCTATAAGTCATGGATATCTTAAATTTCTGTAATCTGGAAGAACAGAATCAGCAATGTTTTAAGGGGCACAAAACTAATTATCTTTTAGTTCATTTAGTCCCATGTTACTAATTGTTCAATTTGAATGCAGCCCTAGTTAGATCTGGAAGTTTTTACCCATTTCAGTTTTGTAGGTTTTTAAAGGTATCAAAAAACTGTACTCGTCCCAAATCCTTTATATAAATTTTCTTGAAGACGAACCTCATTTTGTAGGAGAATAACAAACTCAGAAACAGACATTGTTAATGAACTGAGAATTCTTTATGACGCAATTGACAAGGAAACTCATTTGTGACACGTTAAACACTTCAATAGCCAGAATATCGAGTGTCGACGACCTTATACCAAAAGGTAACATATCAAACAAGCCTAATTAGTCAATGAGACTTGGTTAATGATTTAAATCTTGAGGAAGTTTGTTTAAAACCTAAGGTTTAAAGGTGATGCCTAAATAGGATTAGGAATTGTCAAAAACTTGAAGAAGGCAAAACATAGAAACTGGGCATACTAAAGAAAAAAAACTGTTTACATTCTTATCAAGAGCAGACCAATGATTCTAAAGAACTTAGTCTTTTGAACAGAGATAATTTCAACCTTATACCACTATACCTTTAAAATCTCTTTATTTTAATCTTAAGTAGGTCCTGACCACACCCAAAATTCCTTCCAAAGGTTTCTCTACACAAACCTACAACTGTCTTTAGCATTCAGATGTTGTCCCAAGCCATTTTTCTCTAAATAAATCCACCTTATTTGATTACCTTCTTTTACCAAGAATGAAATGCCCATTCCTTTTATCTTTCTTATGTTATCTCTTACTTTTCTACATACAGAGCTGCCGAATTTTGCACTCTTTAAGAAACCTTAGTCTCCAATTAACGACTAAGTAGTAACCAATTGTGAACTGTTAAAATGAATTCTTTAGATGACAAATTTATGAATCATCTTTTTGCTAACAAATTCCAAGAGATAACATATGAGCTTATTTGACCTTTAGTAAATCTTGATAAAAGTTTTATATTTAATGCTGATAACCTTAAAGACCGGTCTATGTTAAATCGGTAAGACTTAATTTAAATACCAAACTGTTCCACCTGGAAGCTCTTTTTAGAAGTCTGTTTGCTCCCCATTGTCAAATTTTTACCTGAGACACTAGTGGGAAAATCTAGAGTGGGTGGTGGTAGGTCCAGGGGGTGCTGCTCTTGCTCCTTGGTGTAAAGGTGGGAGCAACCATGGTGCCTGAGACACTGAAGATGGTCTAGAAGCCAGTTATGCAGGCCGAACCCAAGGTGGTGCAGAAAAAGGAGTGGGAGACAGAAGAGGCAAAGTGCTGCCAGAAGGCAGAAAAAGGGTTCCTGGTTCTAGAACTCACCAGCTCCAGGAAAGAAGCAGACGTCATATTTTCCCACCGACAAGGGGGTGATAGGTAGTCCATGTCGGGCCAGAGAAGACAGGAATTTCCCCAAAGCAAAGGGAGTTCCCGCAGCTGCTTGGGAGTCCCCGCCCCAAGAACAGTGAGAGGAGTCAAGGGTACCGTTTGTGTGGGATGGCCTGTTTCCCCCAGTAACCTGGGTTTACTCAGGAGGCCGCCTATTTAGATAATTATCCAGTATGTCAGGAGAAAGTTTACGAGCCACACTAGCCAAACATGGTCGGGCAAACCAGTTCTGCAAGGCCTTTAGGTTGGGGTCCTGGTGTGCAGGCCTAGGTATGACCAATGGGTACCCTAGGTCCATTTACCTTTTCCTACTGCAAAAGATCTGATAGAGCCCACTGAAGCCATGCAGTTCTACAGAGAATCAATCCTTCCCTAAAGTTTGCAATCCGAATTGTTTCCAGTGGGTTAGAAGGCACCCCAGGGAGAGTCCTTGGGAACTGAAGGAAAGAGAAGTTTCTTTACCTAGAAAATCCCCGACTCCCAGGTGGCATCCTGCACAGGGTATGTCAGAGGTTCCTGGTGTCAAAACAACCCGAGGCAATCCCTGAACAAAATCGCAAAGACCAATGCCACTGATACAGGTCCCTGTAGGAGGGAGGCCAGCCCTCCCCTCTGCTTCCCATGGGTGCCAGTGTGTGGACCGAAATACCTTACCTTGAAGGTCATGCCATGAAGGTCACATCTTATTTTACCTTGTCTTGAAGAACCTGCTGTTTTTAACTCATGGAAACACTAGAAGTTTTACAAGGGGAAATCAACCAATTTTGTAACTTAAGTAGTTAGTAGAGGACTTGACAAAAAAGATAATTTATTTCTATTTTTGTACCTGTGCCCTTCAGTTGTTGGTGGTATTCAGTGTTTTTGTTTGTGAATCTGTATTTATGATATTTTAAACTACTTGAAAAATTAATCCCTATATTGTTTAAATAGTGAGTATTTGAAAAATGAGGTTGACACTCACATACCTACTCCTTCATCGCCTTCTTAACATAGATCACATTATCCTAATGTTCCACATACTTGAGAGCAGCTGGTCCTGCTGCAGTAAATGTTTCTGATATCCACTGTACTTTAATGGGACCTCACAGCGCCCCACCTTACACATCATGCAACTCACCTCCTGGCCTTTCCCAGGAAGTTTCTGTCACCATGTTGCTGGATATACTCAATGCCCTATATCATGGGGGACTCAAGTGACCATGTCTTCAAGGCCGCAGACTGCAGGAAGTCAGGAAAGGAGTGCCATTGGCCCTCAGTTGTCACTAATTCTCCTGCATTCTGTGGCTCACGCCGTAAATGCTTGCCTCAGCTATTGGGTAGCTGGTTTCAGCAGAGGCTTCATGAAGGGACCATTTTATATACTCTTGAAATATGAAGGACTTAGATTCCTATAGGGCAAGTGTTGACTCATGAGAGACAGAATATGGGAAGAAATGAACAGATACTTATATTTTTTCTTTTATTCATTCCCCCTAATGGAATAGTCTACATGCAATTTTTCCAAACGTCTTCTTGCCAGTCCTCCTGCATTATACAACAGGTGGTTATGTGCTCTGTTCTGTGATTAGGTATCTTGCCTTTGCTTTCCCTGCTTCCTTGTCATATTTCCTTTTTCTTTTCTTTATTCATTCTTCCCTGCAATTTTAGCCGCCAGTTTTCTAGGCCAGCCTAGCTAAGACATTCCTGAGTAGAACTGAATTACATGTATCCATATATATTTCAGAAATTAAAAGGGAAAAAAATATGGATAATCCTATCAATTTATGTTAACAAATCCCAAATTTACATCTCAAATCCTTACCCTTATGAGGCGAATGGTACGTGTAGTGCTGTAGCAATTTCGGACTTAAAGACAAACATGTGTCTGTAGTTCGGCAAGTCCAAAACTGAGTTGAGCTTTTCACCAAGCCTGATACTCCATTTTTATTTCATACAGCATTGAGAACTTTGTTAAAATATATTTAGATTTGGCTTTAGTACCCTGTCCCATGTCTGCAAGAAAAATACATCCTTACATTTATACCAATATAAAGTATTATATGTTTTGTGATCTCAGTCATCTTCCCAGAACTGTTCTGATCCTCTGTCTCCTAAATACCCTAATATTTGAAAACAGTTCATTTCTCTAATTTCTTCCAAGTTCCAATTGGATATATATAAGCTTTTTATAAATGTAAAATACATTAGAAAACATCTTAATTGTTGATTTAAAGGACATAGCATAGTTGGTCATATCAACTAATATCAACCTGCCCAGCGTCATGACTGGACTTATTCATCAGCAAAAATGAGGACAATAAATGCTTCCTCACGGAATGTTCGAGATGGCTAAAGAGAATGATACTCATAAAAGCATCCAGTCTCACAGCACAATGGTAGTTGTAGTGTGAAGTCATTCTAAAGAAACACTCTGAGATATAAAGAAAAGTTTGTGTATAATGAAATCGAAGACGGTTTTATTATTAGAGTGAAAATGAGAAACAACTTAAACATAACCTAAGTAAATGGTTATAAATAAGTTATGGTACATCAAAGGAACATTATGCAGCCAGTAATGTTATCTTTAAAAATATTTAGCTCCTTGGAAATGTTTACAACGTATGAAGTGGAAAAAAGAATAAAAATAGTGTGGAAGCAATTATATACCAACACACTAAATAAATGACTTATATATTTAAGGAACTGTTCATTGTTACCACTGATTATTTTTGGCTGGTGGAATTATGAATTTGTTTCCTTTTTCTTTGTAACTTTTGTTATTTTTCAAATTCTCTCCAAGGGATAGCTATCGATTTTATGTCAAAGTAAGCCATATTTATATATACATTAGTTTAAAGTTTGATGTCTACACAATATTAGGAGAAAAGTGAGATCTTATAACCTGATATTGCTTTTTAAATTTTCTATCATTATGTATTAAAATGAAAATACTCATATTTAAAAATTATTAAAACAACATTTTAAAAAATCTATTATTTGCTAATAATGCCATAAGGTCTTTTGAAAAGTATACTCATCAGATAGCCAAATTAGAGCACTGCATGAAAATTGCCTTTAGTAATTTTCATCAAGTAAACCATTCTGCTTTATTTTCGTCCCTAAGCACTGCTTGAATTTTTTTTCTGATGGAAATACTATGAGGCTTAATTAATAATTGTAAAGTATTTAATCTCTAACAAATGCATGCAAGACTTGTAAGAATTGTAATCAACATGTGAATCCAAATAAAGTATTAACATAAGCAAACACATTAAATAATTAAGTCCTTATCTCTATTACATGGCAAAATTGTGAATTCCGGTGGTTAGCATCCCTTCCTCTTTTCAAGCCCGAGAAATAGTTCTCCTGTCCCTTAGTGCGAGCTGTGAGCCCAGGAACCTCAGTCCCTCCGCTTGGCCTCTCATCTACCAGTAGGACTGTGTGTTTCTTCACAAGCTGGTGGGTCAGGATCCCAAAAGAGTGGACATGAGCAAATGCTACAGGCTTAAGCCCTAGCCTCAGAAATCAAACTGTATCATTCTGTCACAATGCGGTTACAAGGCAGCTCAGATTCAAGGAATTGAGAAATTGACTCTATGTCTTGAAGTGAGAAGTAGCGAAGTCATACTGCAAAAGAACACAAGAGCAAGGGAGGAATTATTGTGTCTGTCTTAGAAAACATTCTCTCCTCATATCTATATTTGCACAGCACTCTCCTTGGGCTTACCCAGAGAAAAGGTGAGACGCTACTATTTCAAATGGTACTTTGTGAGATCTCTTTATATTTCGTATTTTTTCTTGGCACCCACTATTCTCAGTGAGAAGGGAACTCTGGAAACAATACATAACCTTCCATGCAGTAAGGGTTCAGCTCCAAGCATCTTTCTATGAAAATAATCAAAAAGTAGCTGAGTTTTTCTATTTTGCAGATGGCAAAGTACACAGGCATTAAAATATGAAAGTATAGCAGTGAATATTTACTGAGAATAGTTTATGTTTAACATTAATAAAACTATTATAAAAGTTTTTTTAAAAACAAACATGTCAGGTTCTTTGCCTTCAGGAAGCTACTATCTATGTAGGTGACAAACATAATTAATATAAATTCAAATTATAAAACAGTTCTTTATATAATAAATACAAAAATGTGTATACAATTTAAAAAATACATGGTTTGGTTAACCTCAGTTACTGAGAGCTAAAGTACCTATTTTTTTTTCTTTTTGTGGACAAAGTAGAACTTGAATGTAAAAGATAATTTAGATTTGAATAGATTGTAAAGAACAGGAAGTAAATTTTATATGAGAATAATCAGAGGTAAGTAAGATAAAGAGGGTTATTTTAAAAATAAAAGTATATTTGAGTAGATATGTAAGACCATATTTAACAATTGTGAATTGACACCACAATAACAACAATTGACAAAATGGTCCCTTTATAAATTTGGTTGTTTCAGCTAGAAAGGTAGTGCCCATCCCTAATTCCTATCTTTCAAACACCACCCTCACACATGTATTGAAGAGCAAAAACCAACACTTAAATGAAAACTTTCTACCCACCTTTTCAAATCAATCAATGTCTTTGTCTAATAATGGAAAAAACAGCATATTTTTGTAAGCAAAATTGGATGATTATAAGTAAGGCCTTTATAAGGTGGCATTTAGTAATATTTAAATAAGTGTTAACTATTGTCATTAATATTTATATTACCATTTTTCTTCTGTGCCAAATTCATCCACTTATCTCCGTCTTTACTGCAACTACTATATTCTAAAATGCTATCTCTTTTGCCCAATCAGTTTATAATGGCCCCTTCTCTCAGCTTACACTTTTGACTTTTAATTTACATTTTTCAAAGAACAGTGAGATAGATTTTTGTTAGTATAATAGACTTTATGTTAATTATTTCTGATAAGAGTCATATTTTATTTGTGTCATTGTCTTGTATATAAAGTGTGTTTTAGCTTTGACTTCTTTTACGATTTGCTCCTTATCTTTAGTTTCCAGAATTTTTTGTCTATGTGTATGGTGGACAGACCCCAAGGTGACCCCCATGGTTCCTGGTCTCCTGATGTTCACGTTGCTGTGTATTCTTATCCTCATGTGTCTCAACAAGATCTCTCACTTGCTTCTAAACAAAAGAATGTGGCAAAGATGAAGAAGTGGCACTCTCTTGATGAAATTTGATTAAGTTACACTATATGGTGAAGATAATGGGATGACATGCCTATGATCCTATTGTGCTAGAAAAGACTCCATATTAGCAGACTAGGGCTGGACAGTCTCCTGGCAGGTTTTGTGCAGTCAGGGTCAGTGGCCGTGTTGAGGGAGTCCACGTGCAAGCAATTGCAGATTGCCTTTAGTAGTGGCCCGCAGCCTGGAGCCTACTGCAGACAACTGGGACTCATTCTTAGAGCCACAGGAAATGAATTCTGCCAGCAACCTGAATGAGCTCAGGGGTGGGTTAGTAACCCAGCCAAGCTTCCAGAAGAAAGTGTAGCCTGGCTCTCGCATCGATTGCAGCTTTATGACACCCGTACCGGAGGATCCAGTTAGGCCAGGCTGGAACTCTTGACCCATAGAAATTGGGAGGTAATTAATGTGTGTCTCCTGAGCTGATAAGGCTGTGGTGGTGTGTGTGTGTGCCCATATCTATATCCAGAACTGCCTTGAATTTAGTACTTTATTTTGATTATGATCTGCCTTGCTGATCCTTTCTGAGGGAGCAAGAACCAATGCTGACTATGTAATCTTTAAGTATACTTGGAACTCAGATATTATCTGTTTAATTTCCTCTTATTTCCATTTATTTTCTTACATGCCACAAACCCTCCTGAAGCTACATGACAGAAATTACACTGAAGCACACATTTTTATGTACTTGTTTTTAACCTTTCACTATGCTGAGGATAATTCGTTATGTCATACCAATTGCTAATGTCATGAGAAAAAAAGCAGTAAGTATTTTTTTTTTTCCTACATCATGTCCAGAAGCAGGTGGACTTTGTCTCTAGGGGCCCCAAACATTTAATTCAAACTTCACCTTAATTAGCAGAACGCATTGTTTATAATTGTGAAACTGAATACAAAACCTAGACTAGGACCCATAGAATGAGGGTACACGCGCATATGTGGCTCCTTGACTTCTGGATTTGTAATGAATTTGCTTTAGAGCTCTATTTAAAATCTTTCAAATTTTTCAAAATGAAACTATCTTATGACCTCATTAAAAAGCTCATGGCTTAAGTTATTCAAATCCCTAAGAATTCCAAGTTTTTAAAATGTTCAACAAGAAGAATAAGCATACACTGTTTTTAAAATAATCAACAGGATTATTGAATAATGAAGAAATGAATAATGAATAAATACAAAAATAAAATTATATTGGTGCCATATCAAAAGTATTTATCCCCATATTAAATTTTGTTGAATACCTCTAAAATTCCTCAGCTTTCAGAAAATGATTGCTCACTCATATTTTTGCTGAAACAATAGTTACCTTAAAATAGAGTACCACCAACATCTAGAAAGACAGCTTCATTACTGCGGTTCTTATCAATGTACCCAGGTCATTCCTTTAGCAAATGATAACTGCATCTGTCCATTTCAGCAATCTCCTGTGGCACTCTTCTGTGAATGCTGTCCAGTACACCGATTCCCACTCCGTCACTTATGACATAATAAAGGATTAAGTATTGGAAACTCCATTTCTATTCATTTTTTTCCTAATTAAAAGGGCCTAAGAAGGTATTAAATATAGCTCAGAGGTGCCTAAACAGCCTATGGCAGTTAGTTTTTTATTTAAATAAAGCTTTTTAAAAAGTAGGTCCAATTTTTAAAATTATTATTTTATTTTCATATTCTGGCCACTGCTATATGTTCTTGTATAAGCACAAAATAATACTTGTATAACTACAGATCCTATGAATGTAATTCATATAAAGATTCACATCTTTAGTAGTAGTCCTTCCCCTTCCGTAAAAAGTCAACTTAAGATTCCAAAGCACATCGGAAAGTTGATGAGCAGCATATAGGATTAATATTAAATTGAGCAAACTTCCCACACTTCACCACATTCCACTCTCAAAATTCTCACAGGCGGAATTGAGCAATGTCTTTCCTTAATGACCATTTCATATAAACCTGAGATGTAAGGCAGTTAATATACTAAATTATTGTAAAGTGACAGCATTCATGTCAGATTGGGGGGACCACCAACCTAATATTTCATGAGGGAGATTTTGGGAAATGGAACATTTGGTCATAAAAATTAGCACTCGTTTGCAAAATATAAAACTTAAGCTTAATGAAAGATCACTCTTTACACTAATTATTTGAATTCATCATTAATAATGTCAGCTGAGGAGAAAAGTTTAAAGTAACACATAATAAAAATTTTATGTTGTGTCAGTCTCTGAATTCAGTTGTCTCAACTCCTAAGATCTCAAATCATGCAATGGTAATTAAGTCCTAAAATACGGGATCTAAAAATAAATACAAATTAAGCAAAGCTTTTATGTAAATGATGCATGGATAAAATGGAGGGTTTCAAACTAGGAGATTTTCAAAGTCTATTATTATGAGAGTAAGTTATGAATGGGTGGAAACAGATTGCGATGAAGTCTACCAAATAGTTGATTTTAAATGTGAATCTGGAATATACATTTTTCCCATAAAACATACAGAGTTAAATTTGGAAGTCAGAATTAGTATAATACAAAACGTTACGCATTATTCTACCCATATACATTTTCCATGATAAGGTAAGGCATATGACATTTAGAATTAAATTATACTTAATGAGATTCAGTATGATTGAAGTATATAAAACAACCATAAGAAGATATTAACCATGAATAGTGCTTGCTTTTTGAATGTTAAACCATGAAGTTAAACAGGGCCTCTTGTTCCAGAGGACACCACTTTTGGGCCTTAATGCTCCATAGTAGTCATCTTGAAATTCTTAATTTTATATTTGAGTTCCTAAATGACGCCATTTTTAAAATGAAGTTCTATGAGACAAAAGATCATGCACCAGGGGCCTGGAAGTTTAGCCCATATACCATACCATATCCTGCCAACTGTCCATTTCCCTGCAATGGGTTCTTAGCTACCTGCTCCCTATCCCGCCGTACCCTAACCCCACCTGACTTCTCTCGTGCAATCTCTTTCCCACAGTAGCTGCTGCCCTGCGCTTGCAGTGGTAATTGGATCACATCATTTGGAAATGGAAAACCTTCATTTTGCCATTGCTTTGCACTCCTGGTGGGGTCCTGGGCTCAGGCTTGGGGAGGATCAGGATTCCCCATATCCCACGGTTTCTCCTGTAGGGCAAGGTGACAGCTGTCTTCTCTACGGTCTGTAAGCCCTATGTTGTGTTCAGCAGGCAAGTCTGCAGGAGCCTCTTGCTCAGTACTGATCCAAGCGCCAACCACATCCTGGCATGAATTCCTTGCCTCTTGCTAAAACGCCACAATTTAATTTTTCACTGACCCTATAAATTATGTAGCCAGATATGATTATGAATGAGTATAAAGGCCGTTAAGCAGTTTCAATATGAAAGTTTTTTTCCCACTACCTTTTTTTTTTTGCTCAGTTTTTCTTTTTTTTTTTTTTAAAGATTTTATTTATTTATTTGACAGAGATAGAGACAGCCAGCGAGAGAGGGAACACAAGCAGGGGGAGTGGGAGAGGAAGAAGCAGGCTCATAGCAGAGGAGCCTGACGTGGGGCTCGATCCCGTAACGCCGGGATCACGTCCTGAGCCGGAGGCAGACGCTTAACCGCTGTGCCACCCAGGCGCCCCTGCTCAGATAGTTTTTCAATAGCTTGATGATTATTTTGAATTTCTAACTGAATTATGTGGTCATCATTGGATTACTAGAAGTTTATCTCATACTCTTTTCTCTAACCACTCCCCCACCACACATATATCTCTCTTTCCCTTAAGCCTTTTCTCAGTAACTTGTATTCAACCTAATATCTACAGTCAAGCTTTCAATCCATATTGACTGTATTCAGTTTTCACAGTGTATCACACACTTATTGCCTATGATTTATTTCACATAGTTATTCTTATGTTAAATTTTTAAAAAAATTTTACTCTAATTTGATTCTGCCACTTCTTACCTGTATAATCGTCATTCATCATTGAGGTCTTGACATAAACGTCCCATTTTTTTTTTCTGGTAATTATTATATGTTCCTTCATAATTGGGTTATATGCCCCCTTCCCACTCTGATGTAGTCATTTGCCAATCTCTCTGATAACCATACACCAAACTGTTAAATTCTCAGGGTCTCCTATCTTTTGTTATATTTACTGTTATATTTTCAATCATTGGAAGAGTGCCTTGCCCCGCTATATATGTTGAACAATATCTAGTGGAAACTTTTGTACTTAATATTCCCATACCAGCTCAAAAATCTCAAGTAAACTGGTAACATTTCAATACATATTTCTTAATACATATTTTGCTAAAGCATTTAAGAGTGCATGTCCTAGAACCAAAACGCCTGAGTTTGAAAATGCCTTTCACCTCTTAAACTGTGTGATGTTGGGCAATTGGTTATTCTCCTCATACTTTTGTCTCATAATCTATAAAACGAAGATTAAACAGATTATGTAACCCATGAGTCTGTTGTGAGTGTTAAATGAGATTATGTGTGTGAAATCCTTAGATCTACATCTTCAGTGTTAGATATTATGGTTATAATATCTGTGAACAATAATCTGGGCGTCCATGAAAATGGTGAAAAAATATGATCCTATACCTACATTTTTGGAACTCACAAAAAATGATGGATATAGACCCAACCGTGAATCTGAAATAAGGAAAATTGCATGCTACACAAGAGGTACAATGACACGGTGTAAAAGAGAGTTTAAATTAAATAAGAGTGGTTTTGACAAACTCTTTGGAAGAAAGAGAGTTTGAATATTTTCCCAAAAGAAATGTGGCATAGAAGAATTCCCCATTTCAAACTACTAGAGAAATTGTCTGGATCAAGAACACTGGCAAGGATGGGGGCTTTACCAAGAACACTAAACCTACAGGCCACATAATATTTCTAGAAAATCAAAAATCATGAGCAACAGCCAAGAGTGTGTTCTTTTCAGTATTAGAGATTCGTGGAGGAATAGGCATCTATCCATTGACCACAGTGTTCTTCAGATACTCTGAAGAATGTTTATGTCCTAATCCCCTTTATGTGTGCATTCGTCAATATTATTCGTTTATTCATTCATGCATTTATTATTACATCAGTGTTTTCATGTCTTCCCAAAACATCTGCTCAGGCCAGTTTCTTCCAGCACTAAGTAGAATTGCTGCATCCTTGTTTCTTCAACAACTCTTGTTTTCTCCCCTATGACTACTTGTTTTTATCTCTGCAAGCCTAAATCATAACAACAACAACAACAAACACCTCAATCAGGAACAAATTCTTTATGTCCTTTTAAATAAAAGCTCCACTGTATACATCCTTCACACTATTAGAACTATATATATATATACATATATGTATACACACACACACCATATGTAATTCTTATATGTAAATACATGTATTAATTTCCAATCTTTTTAATGTGTTATATACTTGATTTGATAAGCTAAATGACCATCTATCCCATAAACTCATTTTTCTACTCGAAGTGTACATATTCATTTGATAATAACCATAAATCAATAATAATGACAAAGTCTGTTTAATGAAATATTTTTTTTAAAAAACTGCCAAAAATAAAATAAAATAGAGTGTCAGTAAATTTTCATCAGAAAAGTTTATAACTAGAAGGCACCTATAGAGATAATATGATCCAAATTACTCGTATGTAATAGGGAAAACATCTAAAGCTGGAAAATTTTTCAAATTTAAAAAATGATAAGAGGGGCACCTGGGTTGCTCAGATGGTTAAGCATCTGCCTTCAGCTCAGGTCATGATCCCAGGGTCCTGGGATTGAGCCCCACATCAGGCTCTCTGCTCCGGAGGAGCCTGCTTCTTCCTCTCCCTTTACTCTTCCCCCTGCTTGTGCTCTCTTGCTCTGTCAAATAAACAAATAAAATCTTTTAAAAAATTTAAATTAAAATTTAAAAAAATTTAAAATGGTAAGAAAATAAAAACTCCACTGCAAAAAAAATGAGACTAAAATGATAAAGGAGGTAATTAACCCAAAAGGAAAACTCAAGTGGTCAATAAATGTATATCAATGCTTAACCATTATGTCATGCAACATTTTCTTCAGTAATTATTCAAACTCCCTACTTGTAGTATATAACAATAAACTCTGTACTAGAAGCTTTCTTTATAACTTTTTAAATTCATTTTGCCCTTAAAAAAAAAAAAACAACTTTTTTTTTTCTTTATTTCTCTCTTTCCCTTTCTTTGCATCAAAATATTGTAAGATCTTGGGAAATTTTCAATGCAGATATTGTTCACACAATCTACCATAAATTTGTAAACATTCAATAATGAATGCACCTTAGAAAAATATTTGAAATGTTGGTTATCATTCCATCAATTTAAAGGCTAAAAAGTGATTCTTCTGTCATTCTATGCAGCAAAGATAGCCTGTGATACTGTAATTATCCAATGCATAAAAATCTTGCATTTAGTTAATTATGTACTCATTTAACCTTAGTAAAATATAAGCCTTTCTACATTAAATTGAAGAATTCTATTAAATATGAAAAGCAAGCTTTTCTGGGAATCAGCAAACATTTTATAAAATATTATTTTCCAAGCTTGAAATTATAATTAGCTGTTAGTATCAATTACACACAATTATCTACAAAAAAATGGTTGCTTCTGTTTATTATTTTCCTGTCTTGGAGCTAATCTTTACATCATGCCTTAAAATCTGACTTTCAAACATTTAAAATACTGAGAGGAAGATTTGGTCTCAACAAACAACATTGTTCTTAATACCCAGACATGGCTCTCTAGTGGACATATTATACTTGCTATAATGAAATATATGCTTTTAAATTGTACTAACTACTGAAAGATTTCAACATGTTAATAGTGCTAAAATGCACCCAGACTCTTCAAATTTAGTTGGTATTAAATTTTTCAGGCAGTGACAAACATGTATATTTAGAGTTGATTCTCTACATACATCTCTTGATTGCATTACTAAAACCTTAACCCCCAAAATGCAGCCACAAAAACACTAGAAAATGGCAAATAAATATGACAGATTAATGAAGTTTTAAAAGGAACATTAAACATGTTTTAATAACATGTGTTCATATTTAACATATTTAAATTCCAAATATTTAAACATTCCTCCATAATTTTCTCTTCTGTAGGTAGATTCCTTCTTTTATAAGCAATCTGCATGTTTCAGTACACATTTATACATACCAAGCTATCCAGTTCCATAAAGGATGAGTCAAAGAGTGTCTAGTGAAAGACTAATCAAAATAAGATGATGGATATTTCATTATTAATGCAAAATCAGCAAAAGTGGTTGACAAAGGCTTGACATTAAAATATTTTACTTTCTGAAGTCCAATCAAAATTACGGAAGAATTTCAAAGCAATCTTTAGCCTGGAGCAATATTGAGAAATGAAAGATTTATTGCCAAAGCACGCTCACTGAAATTCAGTAATGTCAGCTGAAATTATACTGAGAGTAAATTTAGAGGAGAATATGATTTTTCCTTTATGTGTACATCTAGCTAGTAAGTACCTCATTCAAGTCAATCATCATAATCATTTAAACTAAAATCTACCATATAAACTCAGGGAAATGGAAAATAAAATATGTAGAAATGGAAAATAGGTCCAGCTATTGAAAAATAGAAAAGATGATAAAGATGGTAGAAATGATAAAACGAGGCACCTTTGGATTATTTAGTGAGGTTTTTTAAGGTTAGGTTATGGCTCACCTCAGATAAAACCAGGGTAAGTTCCTTTTAAAATTCTCAATACACAGTCACAAAAGTTATAATGTGGGATACAGAAATATCATATGTAACAAATATTTCCCTATTTTAATAAATAAAAATTTCTTCAGATAGGAGAAATAAAAATTGTCCAAATTAATAGGCCAAACTCTTATAAAATAAGATAGGTGCAATGAATACACATTAATTTGGGAAAGATTTTAATTTCACTTTCCTAAATATCTAAATATCCTAATTTCCTAATCTAAATTTCCTAATATCTTAAATAACATGTAAAATTAAAACAAGCAATAGCGCAACCCCATTTCTAATTCACGCAAAAATTCTCATGATTATTAAGAATAAAATAGATTTTCTTTTTTTAAAGATTTTATTTATTTATTTGACAGAGAGAAAGCAAGAGAGAGCACAAGTAAGGGAAGAGACAGAGGAAGAGGGAGAAACAGGCTCCCCACCCAGCAGGAAGCCTGATGCGGACTTGAACCCAGGACTCTGAGATCATGACCTGAGCCAAAGACAGACGCTTAACTGACTGAACCATCCAGGTGCCCGAAGAATAACATATATTTTCAATTGAAGTATATTTGTATATTATTGCCCTGCTCGTAATTTTTTTCCACGGTAGAAATAAGTTAAATCAATCATATCTCTAGCTCTAATAGGCACCTGCACCTGAATCTAACAGACTCATTCTCACATTGCTTAAGGTCTCTCCTCAGCAACGTCTTTCAGTGCAATTTTCACGTCACAAAGTACTTTTGAAAGATTGATAACTAAAACTTCTATATGACTAAAAATTATTTCTCACCTAAACTGAGATCACTTTTACAGTCTGATAAGTAATTATGTTGCCACAACAGTTACAACAAAATACGGTCCCGACTGACATAGCAGCCGAAGACAAGATGGTGGAACAAAGGAAGTCTCTTCAACAAATGATGCTGGAGAAGCTGGACATCTACATGCAAAAATAAATCTAGACACAGACTTTGTTAACAAAAATTAATTCAAAATGGATCCGACCTAAATGTAAAATGCAAAACTATAAATCTCCTAGAAGATACCATAGGAGAAAACCTAGATGGCCTCAGGTATGGCAATGACTTTTTAGATAGAACACCAAAGTCACCATCCATGAAACCAATAATTGATAATCTGAATTTCCCTAAAATTAAGAACTTTTACTCCGCAAAAGACAATGTCAAGTGAATGAGAAGACAAACAACAGACTGGAAGAAAGTAGTTGCAAAATACACATTTGAAAGGAACTATTACTCAAAATATCGAAAGAACTCCTAAAACACAACAATAAGAAAGCAACCTGTTTAAAAAATGGGTCAAAAATATTAACGGACACCCGACCAAATTGATATACAGATAGAAGATAAACATAAGAAAACGTGTTCCACATCATATATCATCACGGCAATGGAAATTAAAATGAGATACCATAATAATAGATGTCTATCAGAATGGCCAAAAGCCAGAACAGTGACAACAAATGTTAGCAAGAATGTGCAGTGACACAAACTTCCATTTGTTGCTGATGGGAATGCAAAATGGTACAGCTACTCTGGAATACATTTTGATAGTTTCTTACAAAACTAAACATACTTTTACCATAAGATCCAATAGCATTACTTGGAATCTACCCAAAGGAGTTGGAAAATTATGTGCGTGCAAAAATCTGCACATGGATGTTTATAAGCAGCTTTACTCCTAAGTGACAAAACTTGGAAGGAATCAAGATGTCCTGAAGTAGCTGAATGGATAGTAAACTGGAGTACATCCAAATGACAAAATATTATTCAATGCCAAAAATAATTGAGTTGTCAAGCCAAGGAAAGACATGGAGGAAACTTAGATGCATATTATTAAGTCTACATACCAATAAGAAGCCAACCTGAAAAAGCTTTATACTATATGATTCCAACTACATGACATTCTGCAAATGGCAAAACTATGGAGACAGTAAAAATATCAGTGGTTGCCAGAGGCTGGATGAATTGGCATAGCACAGAGGATTTTTAGGGCAGTAAGAATACTCAGTATGATTCAATAATGATGGATACGTGTAGTAATACATTTGTCCAACTCATAAAATACACAACACCAAGAGTAAAATGTAAACTATGTGAGAATGCAGATTCATCAATTGTATCAAATGTACCACCCCGGGGCGATGCTGATAATGGGGGAGATCGTGCATGGGTAGAGCTTACCGGGCCATCCCTGTACCTTCCCCTCCATTTGGCTGTCTAAAACTGGTCTAAAAAACTTAAAAACTGGTCTAAAAAACTTAAAAAAAAAAAAAAGGTAAGGCAGAGGAATTTAGAGTGAAAAATAATGAGTAGGTCGACAAGGACAGAGAACGTGAAGAAAGGGGTTAAGGATTGCCTTTGTTCTATTGTTCTATTATACCATTTTAGAACTTTTTTTTCCTCCTCTTCTATTTGTGTGTTTTGGAAAACAGGAAACAAAAGTTACCGTGCCATTTCATGAAATAATTATTTTTCCAAATTTCACTGAATGTTTAAGGCTATAACTAACACACACACACACACACACAATCTCAGTTTACTCGTTCATTCTGATTTGAACACAGAAAAAGCTTTCGCTCTGTGGTAGCACCAAAACATATCTGGATAGCATGTATTATGATCATTTAAGGAAGTGTGCCCAATGACAGGTGTGCACACATTATATGAAAAATAAAAAAGGACGAACGAATGTTCTATAATTAGATAATACCAGTACAGTTGCTGCTGTCTTTAAAACAAAGTCAATATTTTTTGTTAAAATTAATTTCATTATAGAATGTCCCTGTATAGCTTCATAAAGATCAGTTCATTTTTTTCTTTTTCCTTTTTCTTAAATATATTATTTCAGGGGCTCCTGGGTGGCTCAGTGTTGGGGTTAATGTAGAGCACGAAATCAGCCATAATAGCTGGCTTGCTAAAATGTAACACCGAGGCCACTGAGGGCCACGAAGGTCGGAGAAAGGCGGAGGCCTTTGGAATGCCGAAGGCTGCGTGACCACTCTGCCATTGGAATGCCGCGGGGAGTTGCCTTCCTGAAACTTTCCTAGCCCAGACAGCTGCCCTGTGACCTAAGAGATGTAGGCATTGTCCTTAGGCTGTGTTCACTAGAATATGCCCAGATTAGCATATCCTATCTTTCCTTAAACAGATCCTCCCACTTTCAGTAAGACCCCTTTTCAACACCATGTGCTTGAGAACCAGTGATAAGGATTTGTGAGTATCTTGAAGGACCAATAAAAGCGGGAGCAAAGACCAGGAAATCATGTGTCTCTGAGCATTGACCTTTTTACTGTTCTCTTCTCTTTCAGGGGAAAGTTTGGAGTAATCTTTCATCCTTGGGTACAAGGATTGTTGGCCATTCCCGGCAAGTGGTGACCCCAATCATCTTAGAATGGACACCATATGGACCCCTGAAAATGAGAAGTCAGCATGCAGTAAGTTGGTATTTGCTCAAGGCCGAGTAAGGGTAAGTTTCAGCAAGGGTATTTTTACAAAATAAAAGTTCTCAAAGAACTCCAGATAATGGGGCAGAACCTCTCTTTTAAGCAGAGACAATATATTAAGGTTTTAAAGCAACTCTTAAAGGCTAACATTGCTACTATAAATGAGAAAAGGCTCCTTAAGGTGAGCGGGGCCTCTGTAACAGAGGACCAACCTCACGGTGGTTGGTTTATTACTGAACAGAACCCATGGTTCCCTCACTGAAGAACTTCAGATTTAGAAGTATGGGAGAAAATTGGGAAGAACTTGAAATGTTGCCATAAACAAGGTAAAAAGGTATCCTTTGCTGCTTATTTGTGGGGTCTAGTCAGGTCTGCCCAGGTCCCTGAAGACACCCCAGACTTCATTAAAAGGATCCCTTCAGCTCCTGAAATTAGCTCTTCAGCTTCTCAACTTAGACCCAACAATGAGGAAGAGCTCTTTCCTCCCCATGACAAGGATGTTCCACCACCACTTCCCCTCCATGCCCCCGCACTTGTCAGTCCTTAGTGGGGCTACATCTGGGAAGCGATGCCTACAGGGGAACGTTTCCTAGGGAAGTTGGCTATAAAGACTACGTGTGTTAGAATGTTTCTTAAACCACGATGTTTCTATATTACTGTTTTCCGTCAAGTTCTCTATTAAAACCTTAAGCTACAAAACTGTATAAATTCCCTTGCAAAATTTCAGTGTTTTCCATGGGTTAAAAACAGGTTTCTTAAAGGCAAGGTAAAATAAGATGAGACCTTCACTGCACGACCTTCAAGGCATGGTGTTTCAATCCATACACCAGCACCCATCGTAGTCTAGAATGCGATGGGGAAGCAGAGGGGAGGAGGGCTGGCCTCCTACAAGGGCCTGTATCTGTCATAGTGATTTGTTTAGGGGACGCCTCAGGTCACGTTGACACTAGGAACCTCTGACACATCCTGCGTGGGACGCCACCTGGGAGTTGGGGATTTTCTAGGTGATGAATTTTGTCCTCAGTTCCCAAGGACTCCCCCTTGGGGTGCTTTTAACCCACTAGAAACAACTTGGATTGCAAAATCTTTGGAAAGGACTGATCTGTAACACTGGCCTCAGTGGGTTCTGTCGGTCACATCTCTGCAGTTGGAAAAGGTAAATGGACCTAGGGTACCTTGCTCATACCCAGGCCTTCTTTGCTGTACACCAGGACCCCAACCCAAAGGCCTTGCAGAACTGGTTTGCCCAAATGTGTTTGGCTAGTACGGCTAGTAAACTCCCGCCTGACAATTGGATGATTATCTAAATAGGCTGCCCCCAAGTAAATTACTGGAGGAAACACAGGATATCCCAGCCAAAGGGAACTCTTGACTCCTCTCTCACTGTTCTATCTAATAGAAGGTTTCTCCCTCACTCTCTTCCCCGGTTAATGGCTAGAATTGGATAGCTATCTGTGGTCAGTGTACTTTGGGACGGGGCATTTAAGGAATATTCCCAAGCAGCTGCTGAAACTCCTGTGCTTCAGGGAAATTCCCTGTCTTCTGGCCCGACGTGGCTAGGCAGTCCCTTGTTGGTGGGAAAACATGGCATCTCCTCTATTGAAGCTGATGAGTTCTAGAACTGGGAATCCTTTCTCCACCTTGTGGAAGCATTTTGCCTCTTCTGTCTCCCACTCCCCTCTCTTCCTGCACCACCTTGGGTGTGGCCTGCATAACTGGCTTCTAAACCATCTCTAGTGCCCCAGGCATCATGGCTCTTCCTACCCTTAACCATCAAGGGGCAAACAGCACCCACTGGACCTAACACCACTCACTCTAGATTTCTCCACCAATGTCTTAGGTAAAAATAGACAATGGAGAACAAATGGACTTTTAAAAGGATCTAGGTAGAACATAATTTGGTATATTAACTAAGTCTATTAATTTAATTAAGATAGACCTGTCTTTAAGGTTATCAGCATTAAAAAGTGAAAATTCAAGGTCAAATACACTCATGTTATCTCTTGCAGTGTTAACAAAAAGATGACTCATAAATTTTGCCATCTAAAGAATTCCAGTTTTAACAGTTCACAATTGGTTACTACTTAGAACGCTGGAAACGTAAGTGCAAAATTTGGCAATTCTGTAGAAAAATAGATGTGTAAGGTATAAGGAATGGGAATTTTCTTGTTAAAGGTAAAAGAAGGTAATTTTGTCCTAAATCAGAATGGTTATTTGGAGAAAAAAAGGCTTGGAACAAAATCTAAATGCAAAAGAAAATCCTAGGTTTGTGAAGAGAAATCTTCAGAAGGGAATTTTAGGTGTGGTCAGGATAGACTAAGATCAAAATAAAGATTTTAAAGGTATAGTGGTATAGGATTGAGATTCTCTATTCAAAAGACAATTTCCTAGAATCCTTGGACTGCGCTTGATAAGAAAATGTAAACAAAAGTGGTTTTTTTTTCTCTTTAGTCTGGCCAGAAAAAGTTCTGTTCTGTCTTTATCAAGTCTTTGATCTTTAATCCTATTTTAGGCATGTGTCTTATACTTGAGTTTTTAACAAAACGTCCTCAAGATGTAAATATTGACCATGTTTTGTTGACTAATTAGACTTGTTGGTATGTTACCTTTTGGTGTAAGGTCATCAACCCTCCATATTCAGGCTATTGAAGCGTTTCATGTGTCAGTTTCCTTGTCAATTGCATCATAGAGAATTCTCAGATCATTAACAATGTTCATTTCTGAGTTTTGGTCATTTATAATTGTTACTTTTAGAAAATGAGGTTCATCTTCAAGAAAATTCATATGAAGGACTTAGGACAAATACGGGTTTTTGACAAGAAACTGCAATGGGTAAAGACTTCCAGAACTAACTAATGTTGCATTTAAATTAAACAAGAATTAGTAACATGGGACTAAATGAACTGAAAGATTGTTACAGTTTTGTGACTCTCATTTAAAACATTGCTGATTCTCCAGTGTGTTTGCCCTTCCAGGTTAAGGAAACTCAAGATATCAATGACTTACAGAAATGTGAAAAATAAAATTTATGTAAATCAGTACTTGGGGTCCCTCAGTTTTTGGTCTCACATACTGAATGATAATTTATGTGAATAACAAGCTGCTCAAAATCACTTAGGAGTTCCTACAGTGGCTAATAATCTTCAGGGGAAAGGTCCATGTGTAGATGTAGGACAATGACTTCTTACGGACCGAGTCTTGAACAATGTTCCCTTGTGCAAACGGAGCTTGGGAACAGGTCCCTAATCAGGGCACTCCTCAAGGCTCTTGCCTCTATTAAGCAAGGCCCCCAAGAACCCTTTATCAAATGTGTCAATAAGCTATTCAGAGACAAATTAGTCACAATCAGGCTGTTAGAGCACATTCTACCCTTAAAATGCATGATATAAAAGCAAAAGGGGAGATATCGGTCCTATAGCACAATTACAGAAAGCATTGCTTATGCTGAATCTTCACTCAAATCCTGATTTTGAAACTCCGGCAGAAAAAATTTTAAACCTCACTCCCCAATTAAAAACATGTGCCCAGGTATTCTGGAAGGACCCAAACATGGGCATTTGGCAGGCACCAGTAGAACTCATAACATGGCATCAAGGTTATGCTTAGTGTTTTCCACTAAGCACTGACCAGTGTGTGATCCCCATTAGAAATGTTAAGCATGACCATGGCCTGACAATGGTCAGAATCCAGCCCCCAGATGAGTCACCTGAATCTACTAAAGAGCTACCTGTCATTCGCCTCCCCAGTACCACAAAGCCAAATTGATGACTGGGGAGACCTCAAGACAACCCAGAAAGCCAAGGAGATTTTACAACAAACTGGCAAACCCTCTAGCCCTGAAAACACGTTCTTGGTGATGGTATCTGTGCTAAACACCAGCTCTACCATGGTCTGTACGCTTGTCTGTCTGCTGCTGTTGCCTGGGTGCTTTGCATCCTTTTATTGGGCTCGTGTTACAAACCCCCACTCTGCAAACCTGTTACTTGGGCGGATGCCCTTTTTCCTATAATCAGCAATGCCACCATCCCTGTTAACCTTACCAGAGGTTGGGAAGGATCCAAATCCGTTAGCATTCTGAATCAGACATCATCTGACATCAGACGGCCCAAGCGTTTCCTGCTCACGGCCAGCATTACCGCGACTGTCTCGGGCTATCTCTGAGCACCGCCGGTAGTGTGGCAGCTGTGTCCTTTCTCTGCCTTGGTTCAGACCTGCTGCTTTTGTGGACCAGCGGGCTATTAACACCACAAGGGAATTTCAGCTTAATCTAGGACATTAGGATATCTTCAACTAATGGAAGCTGCTATTGAATATCTTGGGGAAAAACAAGAAGCCTTATGTATGAATTGGCAAGGCCTCTTACGTGACTGGGCTCGCAGATCCATCTGTGTTAACCCCATGCTCTGGAATCGATCTATGCATGATTGGGAAAAGAAAACATGCATAGATCTTTCCATGATACTTTAACTTCTGAACAGCAGCTGAAGGATCAGATCCTTCCCTCATAGATGGTGGTAGAAAATCATAAGCTGCATAGAGAAGCTTGGCCATCTCTTAACCGTCTGCAGTGGCTTAACCCGTCCACATGGATCTCTTCCAGAAAATTGGGGATTCATAGGAGTTATCGTAATAATTACTGTTTTTCTTCTCATCATAGTCTGCAAAATTGGAACAATTGCCCTATCCACCGCCAGAGATGTGAAGCATATGGACCCTGTGCAACTGTCTCAAGAACTGCTTGCTACCACTTTAAAGAAAAAGGAGGAGGTGGTGCAGAGCATGAAATCAGCCATAATACCTGGCTTGCTAAAATGTAACACACAGTCCCCTAAGGGCAGGGAAGGTTTCGGGGAAGGGAGGAGGGCTTTGGAATGCTGAGGCCTATGTGATCACTCTGCCTGCCATTGGAATGCCCCGGGGAGTTGCCTTCCTGAAGCTTCCCTAGCCCAGACAGCTGCCCTGTGATCTAAGAGATGCAGGCGTTGTCCCTTAGGCTGTGTAGAACACGCCCAGTTTAGCTTACCGTATCTTTCCTGTAAACCCAAGTTTCAGTAGACACCTGTCAGCATCTGTGCTTGGCAGTGATAAGGATTTGTGATTATCTTGAAGGACCAATAAAAGCAGGAGCAAAGAAGAGCAAGGGGTTTTCTCCTCTGAACTTTGACCCCCTTGCCGCCGTCCTCTTTCATGGCCAAGTTTGGAATAATCTTCATCTGTGGGTACAGGGACTGCCAGCTACTCTGGCAGCTCAGTCCAGTACTAAGAGTCTGCCTGCAGCTCAGATGATCTCGGGGCCCAGAGATGAAGCCTTGTATAGGGCTCCCCACTCAGTGGGGAGTTAGGTTCTCCTTCTGTTTCTGCCCACTGCTCATGCCCATTCTCTCCGTCTCTCAAAATCTTAAAAAAAAACCAAAACAAAACCCTAAAATCGGCAGTAAATGATACTTGACAAACAATGGATTTCAACAGTAAATAATACAATACATAAATTTTGAGTAAATACGAATCCTGTAATACCTAGTTTTACTACATAGTGGGTTTCTTGCGGTGTGGTGTCAGCAAGATACAAGAACTGGAAGATGTAACTTTCTTTTCTTACTATGGTGCAGACATTCGACATGAGGCTGACCTGTGAAGTTTTCAAGCGCACAGTGCTGTATTAACTAGTGCACGCACCATGCTGGGCGGAGGGTTAAACTTGCTGCGTAACCGAACCTTGACTGTACAGCACTCCATTTTCCTCTCCCCCGAGCACCTGGCAACCACTGCTCTGCTTCCAATTTTGGTAATTTATGTAATTGGAATTATGTGGCATTTGTCTTTCAGTGACTGGCTAATTTCATTTAGCATGACATCAAGTTCATACTGTTGCATACATTAGGATTTCTTTCTGCAGTTAACGTGGGAGGTATGTACCTCTCAATACCTTGATTTCAATTAGAGTGGAATTGCTGAAGCATATGGTAATTTCATTTTGTTTAAGGAAACACTACACTTTTTAATAAGGGCTACACTACCTTACATTCCCACCGACAGTATATGAGAGTTAAAATTTCTCTACATCCTTGATGATAACTCTATTTTTGGAATAGACATTCTAGTGTAAGGTGAGGAATGATACTAAGTACCTCAATAGCATCTGTTAGGCATTTGCTTATCTTTTGTAAAAGTGTGTAAATCCTCTGCCTGTTACTTAATCAGAATTTTCTTCACTATTGCGTTGGAGTCCTCTTTTAAAAAGGTGTATATACTTCAGAGTGCAGGGTGGGGGCAGAAGGGGAGAGGGAGAGAAACCCAAGCGACTCCATGCTGAGCACGGAGCATCCCGCGGGGCTCCAGCTCATGACCCTGAGGTCACCGTGTAAGCTGAAACCGAGTCACATGCCTTACAGCACCCAGGCGTCCCGCGGAGTTCTTCAGTATCAATCGTACTTTCCAACAAAGGGAGCCATGTAATGTATTTTCTCACATATATATAAGGTGGGTGTGTGAGTGGGTGTGTATATATATATACACACACACAATTCTACTTTCCAACATAGGGAGCCATGTAATGTATTTTCACCTATATATATATATATATATATATATATATATATATATATATATAGGTGTATATATATATACACACACACACACACTATGAATATATGAACATGTATACATTGTCATTTGTCATGAACTCGGGGCTCTGAAGGGTTGGAGGACCTCATTTCCAAAGGGAGTGAATACTCAACGAGGGGTCAGCCAGAGGCCCGCTAAATTATAAGCTGTGTAAGGTAAGCAACCACTTGGATGTCCCAGACTCCTGAGGACAGTCAGGTTAGAAGATTCATCATACTGGCAGGGGAAATTCTTAGAAGGGAGGTTAGAGCTGTTGATACCATTGGGTGTAAGAATATGTGGGACTCCACTAATTCGTATGGTTGGGTGTCTTGGAAATTCCTTACCCAATTGGGGCTATAAATGAAAAAATGCAGTAACTAAAGCTTATGAAAAAGTTAAAGGGGAGACAGACTCAAGGATGAGGAGTTGGGTTATACTACCAAATATTCCACCTAGACAGAATTGGCTAGCTGCAACAAGGAGTGTTCAGAATGGGCAGAAGTGAGACTTTGGGTACTAATTGTGATCACAAGACCTAACAATGGGGCATCTGAGGGAAACTGAAGGACAACATGAAAATCTTTTTCTATTGCTAGGACCTGAACCCCCACCCCACTTTATGCATGTCGTTTATGCATGCCTTTTAATGCAAACAGCATATGTCGTCCCGGCATGGGACAAGGAGTTAATTTTTCTGTAATAGGTAATATCTAAGGATCAGGTGAAAATGACTGGACAAAGCTATCTCTTGCATATTCCAAACCACCAGAGCTAGACATCTCAAAGCCAAGATTCGCCAGTCTCCAGGAAATAACCGACCTTGGCCCTCATCTTTTTTTCCTGGATACCTGAGAGGACACACGTCAAAAATCAGATTCCAAAGGCAAGGCTCATGCTCTTTTCCTTCTGGAGTCTCCTGGATTTTCATCTTCACTTCGTTGGTCCTAGGGGACCCTGTCTGGGTACCCACGCCCAGCCTGAAGGTAACAACTCTACAGCATCCCAATAACCATCCTTTCCGAAGTTTATCAAGAAAAACATAGCTACAAGAGTGGCTCCCTGTTGTGTATGGAGAAGGGGATTTGTGTCACGTAAGGATCAATCATAGAGGCCATAGAAGAATGTTGCTTGGATTTCCCTTGAAGAGAAAACTGGCCATTCAATTGTAACAGTAGAGTTAGCTTGTGGAATTCAATTATCTCTAGGATTTGCCTCAGGGTTTGAGGCCCACCACCCTCTCTTCCTGTAACATTCAGCCAGGATTTAGCAACAGCAGGAATTCTAGAGGCTGGTTATTTCTGGCCAACTTGGGACTCTCCTAATGGGTAATCTTCACTGTTGTCCCGTGTCCCCCCCCCCCCCCCCCTGCTAGATTGGTGAAGACTTTATCAGATATGCATCACAGTATGAGACTCCAGCTGCAAAAAAAAAAAAAAAAAAAAAAAAAACAAAAAAAAAACAAAACACTTCCAACACTTTCCTTCCGAAGTATTAAATCTGAATGACAGGTTCAGAATTACTGTCCCCATGCTTTGATCTTTGTTAAAAGTTATTTCAAACGAAAGGCTCATTCTCTTAACAATGTCTCAGCTTCTGCTTCTCAAAGGAATGAACAGATTTTTCTTTTAGTAGCAAAATATTTGGATCAGGTAGTATTGCCTTTTAATGCATCACCATGTGGTAAATAGTGCAATAATGAGGTGAGTCATTATTCACTTTTCTTTACGGTTTATAGAAAATGGGCATGCAACGTTACCTGACCTATTTTCTTTTTTTCCTCTTTCAAATATTTTATTTACTACTTTGAGTATTATTACTACCATTTTTCTGAGTAGCAGTATTATACAACCAAATATTTTTTTCAGTTTTAAACATCAACTTTTTTTAGTTAACATGTAGTGCAATATTGTTTTCAGGAGTAGAATTTAGTGATTCAACACCTTATGCTCATCACAAGTGCCCTCCTTAATACCATCACTGATTTAACCCCCCCCCCCCCCAACCTCCCAAGAACCCTCAGTTCTTTCTCTAAAGAATCTCTTATGGTTTGCCTCCCTCTTTTTTCCCCCTCCCCCAGCCCTTATGTTCATCTGTTCTGTTAAATTCCACATATTAGTGAAATCATATGGTATTTGTCTGTCTCTGACTGACTGACTTCACTTAGCATAATACCCTCCAGCTCCATCCATGTCACAATGGCAAGATTTCATTCTTTTTGATGATTAATATTCCGCTAAAATTTTCAAGATATCAAACTTATTCAAAACATCTGGGCTCCATTGATTGAGTCACTGTCCTCAAGTATCTTTACCGAGTTAAATATATATTTTCTGTTTACATTTTAAAAAAATTAAGGATTGCATTGTAAAAAGTCCATGAAAGCCAAGTTCTTATAAAGCATTCATCATAAATACAAATAAAATATATGTCAGATTTTTGAAAGATGAAACCCTAACACATTTCTGTAATGATACTTGGATGAATTAATATTTTTTAAAGTCAAATTTCTAACAGATTTCTGAATCATTGAACTATTTTGTAGAAAGAAAACTGATTATTAAAATAAGTGAAATTTAAAGACTGTACTTGCATAAATACTCTGATTTAAATTATTTGCTTGTTTTTATCTTACACTTGAAGTCAATATTAAGAAAAATGCTTTGATTCAGTTGATTCCTTCAATATTCTTTAGAAATGATTTTTTAAATGTGTTCATGTTCAGTTTTCACAGAATACAAAAAATATTCTCGAATTGTTAGAGAATTGTATAATGTTTATACTGCAAAAATCTTAGAAATAGTTAGTCCTATACCTAATTTTTGAGATCAGTAAAGTGAAATGCAAAACTCAGTTCATTATGTATCAGTAGCATCAGCATCATCTCAGTAAATCATAAAGATAATTATGGGAATTAAATTCCAAAATCAAAGAGCAATAGGAATGTGGAAATGTGTGAACTCCTGATAGAGTTGACACTGTAACTTTATTTTTTTTAAAGATCTATGTATCTATTTATTCGTTTCTTTGTTTGTTTAAGAGAGGGTATGCAGGGGAGAGGGGCAGAGGAGGAGAGAGAATCTCAAGCAGACTCCCCACTGAGCACAGAGCCCCCTGAGAGGCTTGATCTCCTGACTCTGAGATCATGACCTGAGCGGAAACCAAGAGTTGGTGCTTAACCAACTGTATCACCCAGGCACCCCTGACACCTTAACTTAAAAGCACAGGACCAAATGTATGCCAGGCAGTTAATTTTAGTTAATTTAGTAAAGTTAATTTTAAAATTAAAACAATTTTTAATTTTCCCACTCTGCTACCTAGCTGTATTGTCACTTAAAATAATGATGAGAAGGAAGGTGACAAAAGTTGAACAAGTTAACACGCCCAGGACTTTGCAGGCAGTCTACTTGAACGTTTTCCTCTGTCATTGCTAATCAGATAATTTATTATTGAAATGGGACTCTGAAAAGTTTACAAGCAAATATTTCATGTTTTTTTTTTTCTGGGGCTAAAATCTAATTCATTTAATTAGAAGTAAGAGGCATTGATTTTTGTAATGTTTTACATTAAAAGCAAAGCACTTTTCAGTAATCAGTAATTAGGGACACTGAATTAATAGAGTCAATGGTTCATTATTCAAATACCGTAAGGGAACATAGAATGAGGTAATTATGGCTTCAAATAACATTTTTCAAAATTAACATGGAATATAAAGCTTTACATTGAACTAAAACTGTGACGAATCTAATTTCAGATATTAAATGTAAAACAAAATAATTCAATTTTGTTTTATTTTTATTTATTTTTTATTTTTTTAGGTCGGCTCCACACCCAGTGTGGGGCTTGAACTCATATCCCCTAGATTAAGACCTGAGCTGAGATCAAGAGTCAGACACTCAAACAAGTCACCCAGGTGCCCCAAAATATTCTAATTTTAAATAATTTATGGAGTTCATTTAGAAGTCTAAAAAGAAATTGTATGACTTATTATCAGATCATATGCTGTCTTGCAAAAGAGGGTCTAAAGTCACAAATCTAAGTTGTCATATATGTTTTCTATATTTCCCCAGAAATACTTTAAATTGAACACCTCCTTCAATTTAATTAGGCTTCAGAGTCAGAAAAATGTCACAATATCCAAGATAAATCACAAAACAAATATGGCTAAACTAATGATGCAAACTTCATGTGTGGACATTTATTAGAACTAGAATGGAAGATTTTACTGTTGCTTTTTAAAAGTATATTCTTGAAGCGTTAACAAATTTAGCTTCTGGTGAGAGTTGCTATGATGATGAGTCTATTAGCATATATTTAATCTTTTTAAAGTCCCATGTTAACTTTTTTACATACAAAACAATTTTCTTATAGAACACCATATGAGAGAAATAAATGTGATGAAAATATCTTTGATCCTATCTCTTTTGAGAAATGTCTGATTTTTAATACACCACACCATTTCACCAACTACACTGCCTTTCAAGTCCAGAGCCTGTATGTCATTGGAAGGTGGGACAGCATCTGTAGCCACTGATAGGTATCCATATTCTTCCATGTTATTTTATAGATGCTTGATTACTTGCAGTTTCTTCAAGGAAAAACAAACAAACAAACCAAAACTATGTTCTTCATTTGATTGCTTTGCAAAAACCCAATTGGGAATATTTGAGTTTTTCTTAACTGTCATCTCAATATTTCGTTGGTTACTATATTGTACTATCAAATAAGTGTTTTTATGGAGAATAGTTTGGCTAGGAGAAAGAGAGTTTAAAAATGATGAATCTAAACCTCTTGTTGTCTTTTAATGTATTAGGTATTTAATTTGAAAGATTAGACATAATTTCAGGTCAAATCAATATTTAATATTATCCCATGTGAGATGATGTTCTGTGTCATCCAAATCTGTATAACACATGATATATTCTCAAGCAATATGCATTTTTTTCTTTTGAAGTACCTTTGCAAATCATAATTTTATATGTATTTGCATAATATTTTATCATAACCTTTGGTCCCTCAATAGTTTTTTAAAGTTCTATTAATTTTAGAGAGTGTGTGGCAGGGAGGGGCAGATGGAGAGGGGGAGAGAGAATCTCAAGCAGACTCCATGCTAAGCACAGAGCATATCAGGGCGCTTGAACTCACAACACTGATATGATGACCTGAGCCAAAATCAGGAGTCGGACACTTAACTGAATGAGCCACCCAGGTACCCTCTGATCTCTCAATATTTTTTTAAAGATTTTATTTATTTATAGAAAGGAGGGGGGAGAGAGTATGAGCAGAGGGAGAGGGAGAAGCAGAATCCCCGCTGAGCAGGCTCAAGCCCGCCTCCCACCACCACCCCCCACCCCATGTTCATGCTCATTGCGGAGTCTGCTTGTCCCTCTCTCTCCCCCTCAGCCCCTCACCCAGCTCGTTCTTTCTCTCCCTCTCTCTAAAATAAATATTTTTAAAAAAGATACGTGTTGAATAAAAATCAAAATGTAATCATCTTTTTTAAATTGATGCAAAACTATGGTAATACGAGTATTAATGTCAATATATAATGTCACTACCAACCAAAAGACTATTTGCAGGGAAATAAAATTTGAATTTTATTGTAGATGTGAAAGTTCTAACACATTAAAATGCATGAACTTTCATTTATACTAACATTGCTGAAGAATTCTTTCAACACATACCTATATACCTGCTCTGAATAAGAGGTATTCAGATATACACAGTAATCAATATGCTAACTAAACAATACTCCAAGACTGAGTTGAGAGAGCTGTAGATTTTATTCTGCTAACAATTGTTGATAGGCATGTCAGTTTGCAAGACATCGTAACTTCATTTGCATTTTAACTGACTTTTGAGATTGTTTAGATAATGCATTATCTTGCCAGAATTTTAATGGCACATATTCTATGCTTAATTATATATATATATATTAATTTTTGAGACTATAGTATGATATGAATTAAATAATATCATTGATGATATTTTATTTAAAATAATTTCCACATAAGGAAATTACAAAGTTACTAAATGTAGTTACCCTGAAATCAGGCATCCATCTATTTATTCATTCCTTTATTCATTCATTCAAAGTATCTAATAAATATCACCTATGAATCAGACATGATCCCTGGAGTGAAAAAAGAAAAATACAATGCACGCAGCCTCAAAATCTTAGAATAAAACTGTAAATAGATAAGAGGATGAGAGAAACTTGAGATGATACAGACTTATAACAATGTCATTTACATACTATCCTTAACATCTACAATACCATGGGCAGCACTTGTATCAATTATTTAACATAATTTCTTGGCAAAACACATGATTTGCTCATATCCTTTGAGAACTATTAGTCGAAGTTCTAGGAGGGCGAAGGCATTATTCTCTAATACATAGTAAAAACAGTGCACGATTTAATAAGACCCATGTACTCATAGAATTTATACTTTTCCTTCAGGAAAGAGAAAAGAGTAAATATAAAAGAAAGCAAAAAATTGTGGTTAGTTATAGTATTTAATCATAAAAAAAGGTGAGGGGTATTGACTAAGACACTAGTGTAAAATACATAAAATGTCTCTTTAATTTTTTTATGTGAATATGGTTGACACACAATGTTACATTAGATTCAGGTGTGCAACATAGTAATTCACCTTCTCTATACCTCATGCTGTGCTCCCCGTAAGTGTAACTACCATCCGTCACTTTACAACATTATTACATTAATGAAAGAAATTGAAAATGACACATTGGAAAGATATTCCATGATTATAGATTGGAAGAAAAAATATTGCTAAAATGACTATTACCCAAAGCAATCTACAGATTCAGTGCAATCCCTATCACAATACCATTGACATTTTTCACAGAACAAAAACAAGCAATCCTAAAATGTGTGTGGAACCACTGAAGACACCAAATAGCCAAAAGAATCTACATGAAGGAAAACAAAGGTGGAGAGGTATCACAATTCCAGATTTCAGGATATGCTACAAAACTGTAGTAATCAAGACAGTATGGTTCTGGCATAAAAACAGACACAGATCAATGGAATAGAATAGAAAGCTCAGAAATAAACCCATGCTTATAAGGTCAGTTAATCTATGACAAAAGAGGCAACAATATCCAGTGGGGGAAAGACAGGTCTCTTCAATAAGCACTGCTGGGAGAACTGGATGGCTACCTGCAAGAGAACTTTCTTAAACTACTTCTTAGACTATGCACAAAGATAAATGGATTTAACACTTACATGTGAGACTTGAAACCATAAATATCCTACAAGAGAACAAAGGCAGTATAAAATGTTATTAACAAATGTAAAGGGAATAATTCACCTTCAGGAGGTAATGAACAAAGCAATTTTTCTTAAGGAAGCAAAGCCTAGAGGACAATAGTGCTGGTTCTTAAAGTCTATGACTTCTAGGAAAATCATCTTATTTTCATCACGGGCAGATTTTATACAAATACTGTATCTCTCCATCTAGAGCCTCATGGATACTTGACTGCCAGGTGAAAATCACAGATAACAACATAACAAGTGTTCTTAAAGCTTAATACAAAAGTTATTTACAGTTTATTTTCCAAAGGTAAAATTTTCAGTTTTATCGCCTTCCTCACTGCCTGCTACAATGAGGAAATCAACATGTGCTATGAAAGAGATTGAAGGGGTTAGCCTGATTTTTACTTCCCTTTACTCCCTATTGTTTTACTATAGTATTTATTACATATAAAATGTATGCCTTATACATACGTAAACCATAGTAATAACCTATAAAGAGAATACCACTAATCCCCAGACTAGCATTTTAATAAAAATAGAATATAATTACAAACCCTGCCTTCTGCCACTGAAGTATACTTTTTTCACATAAGTGTTACTTTTTAAAGTAAAATTTTGTCACATAAATAGTATCAAAAAACAAATACTGTTTGGTTTTGCTGTGAGCCGTATAAAATGGTACTGTATTTAGTCTTCTGGGATACTCTTTTTATAATTTATCTGAACACTTCAAACATACATCTATATTGTTATGTATAAGTGGAGTTTATTTTATTTTAACAAATACATAATATTCCACTATGTAAACATTTCATGATCTATTTATTTATATATTCTTCTCAAAATGGAAGATATTTGAGATGTTGTGGGGTTTTGGGGGTTTTTTTTGTTTGTTTTAAGAACAGTGCTACAGTGCAGTCTTTCATGCATTTCCCATTGTGCAGGGTGAGTTTTTCAACACATTTAAAAACAGTCTTACTCCTCATAGAGATATACAATGTTCAATTCTAAAGATGAAGACAAATTATTTCCCAAATAATTTATGCCAATATAGAAACCCACCATGCTGGCGCCCGGGTGGCTCAGTCGGTTAAGCATCTGCCTTTGGCTCAGGTCATGATCCCAGGGGCATGTGATCATTCACTGTTGGGCTCCCTGCTCTGCAGGGAGTCTGGTTCTCCCTTTACACCTCTCCCCACTCGTTTCTCTCTCTCTCTTTCAAATAAATAAAATCTTAAAAAAACAAAAACAAAAAAAACCCACCAGCCAATATTGTATTGCTACTAATCTGTTTTTTCTCCCACTTGGATTTTGAGATCACAGTAACTGGCCCTCGGCCTCTTCTACTTATCAATTTCAGTGCATCTTATATGAAGGACAAAGATGAAGTGAAAGAATAAACTATAGAAAGATAAAACAGTGTAGAAATTAGGAATCAAATAAGTTAAATAATTATTAAATTTAATAATATTTAATCAAGGTAGCCCATAATTATTAAATTTAATAATATTTAATCAAGGTAGCCAATACTCAAAGTGTATAGAAAAAGATAAGCCTCTACAATAATAATTTTAAAAGCAATAAAATGAGTTAAGATTTGTTAATGACAGCAATAAGCATTTAATCTAAAATTCAACAAATTCAAACAAAAATACACGGTGCATCCTTAAGCATTAAAATTTTAATAAACGAAAGAATTATTATCTAAATAAACATTCTTTAATCTCAGATAGGAAAATAAAATTTTATAAAGCTGTCAATTCTCTCTAAATTTATAAATAATTTAAATCCTCATAAAATTTTCACTTGTATATTTAAAGACTTCGACCAGTTTACTGTAAAATTTCTATAGGAAAGAGGTGTCATCTATAGCTAAACAAACCTTAAAAAAATGTTAGGGGGTTTCTTACCTGTATTAAGATATACTACAAAGCCACATTGATAAACTATGTGGTACTAGATTAAAAACAGAAAGAGGCCACTGGACTAGAGTAGTGAATGCAGCAACAGACTGCATAAGAAGTCTTCCTATACTATGTTAACAGAAGCAGTGGGAGTTTAATCATGCTTGGAAGTGGAATTTGATCAAAGGCTCTGATAGCATCTGTTATGATCATATTTTTCATAAGGCACTTAAATAAAGGATGATATTCAAAGATTTTTCTACTGTTAAGTCATGATTACAATTTTGAGATAGACTCATCTTGATTACGGTGCATTTTTTATATTTTGTGAATATTTTGTTAAGAAATTTGCATCTTTATTCATGAGCTATCTTTTCTTGTGCTATCTTTGAATTTATTTCCAAGATTATACTGAGTTCCATGGATTCAACTAGGTGGTATTTCCTCCACTTTTTTCTCTGGAAGACTTCGCCCCTGGATTCAACACTGCAGCGTAGGAAAAATAAGGTCTGTCAGAGTCAAGAGAAAGTAGTGGCTGGCAGCCAAACCTGCTTGGCTATTCATTCTCATCCACATGCTACACAACGAAATAAGTCGTGTGGACATGGCCACTTCTATTTTCTGTGTCTAACACCAGCCATGACAAAGTCCAACTGTGGCTTCCCGTATGAAGTGTACAATCACAATACGTGGAAATGACTGGGCCGTGGACTAGATCTCCTTTGGGGATGAGTTGCACTTCTGCCCATACATTATTCCCTCTAATTATTGGCCATGTCAACAAAGATAAATAAGTCAATCCAAACTCTCTTGCTTGGGCTGCAATGGCTAATAGGCTAGCAGTAATCTACTTCCTCCTGTGTAAAATAGCTTCTTGTTTTCCCTGGGATTTATTCAGAGTCCTCTGAGTTCAAAGCCCTGAGGATATGATTGAGATTAATACTGCCGCTTGTCCCCAACTTGCTCCTTGAAGTCCTATTAGTAGTGTCTTTAATTAAATGCTGTATAAAGCAAGTTAAATTGATTTATTTTTAGCTCCTGTCAGTCAGATAAATCTGAGTAGCCAACAGAATGGCATGCTCATATGACAATTCACCAGAAGCTCAGAAAATGGCAGCGCCAGAGGATGAAGAAAAGGAAAACAATTGTTAAAGCTAATTTTAACATATCATCATAATTTCTCTGCCTTTATCGAATACTTTAGTTTCTGCTATAGTATTAAATGTTGCTTTCTTAATTAAAACAATGATGACACATAGACAAAGAGAACCTAAATACTTCCATGTTCTGTTTGCTGCTCTCCTTTGGTAAAGTTTTGATGCACTTTACATTATCTGTTATTTCAACATACAATTCAAAAGTTAGGAAAACATACAAGAAAAAGACAATCAGTAGATAACTGATGTTTAAGTTAGGATCTGAGAACATTTTTTCACAAATATGAAATACATATATATCTTTATGAAAATAAATACATTTTAATGAGAATTTGGTAAAAATTGCCTGAAGTAGTATAAGATATTTTAACAGATGATAAAAACATCTTTTTGTAACCATCATATCAATTTCTTTTTCAAATATGTCTAGAAATTTATTTAAAGGACTAATTTCACCACCGGATCCAATGTACATTTCAATACAGCTAAATTACACACTGTATAAAAATTTTAGAATCTTTTTTTTACTTTCTACAACACATAATTGAAAACTATGTTCTCATTTTACATAATAACTAAAATTTTACAAAATTTAAAGTGACACTTATTTTGGATATATATAACATAAATATATAAAGATGTACACATATGTTTACATATGTGTATATTTATATAAATTCATATTTTGCCTACTAATGTAAGAGCTTACTGAATTGAATACCTTATTTTTCAGTAAGTGGTTTAAACTTAAAATCTATCATAATTTAATAGAAAACTACTTTCTACACAATTTGCTTATTAAATTGCCATTTAAGTGTACTCTTTCTGTAGATCATATTTTACTAGCCAGTATATATACAGACACACAGTTGACCTTTTATAACTTCACATATACACACACACTACACACACACATACACAATACCATACCACAAACACAGGTATAGGATGATTTCATTTGCCTGATAAATGCAAGTATTTACATATTTTGATTTATTATAATTCAACATGTTCCAAACAGAAGTCATTATCTGTCCTTTTTTTAGTCTCATCTCATATCTGCCTCTATTTTTTACATTCTAACAACCCTACTCTATTCCCTGAAAGTTTAATATAGTTTAAATACCTGCATCTTTATCAAATGTCTGGAATTCCTCTTACATTTCAGTAACCATTGACATCATACTCACCTTTGCAGACTTAGCTCTGAGAATTTCCAGCAATAAATGTAAGGAGAAGTAATGTCTCTTTTCTTTTCTGCTCTTAGCGACAGTTGTTTAATATGTGAAATATTATCATTCTCCACTTTTCCAGACACAGCACTTGAAATTTGATTTTGAAACCCACTCTTTTTCACCCTGGTTGCTTTGATTTGGGGTGGGCCTGTTCCACTGCTGGCTGTAAGAGTGGTCTGACTCAGCCTGGTCAATCAGGACATCAGTCCAGTCACTGTGATCAGTCAGGGATGAATTTATAACCCAACTGGCAAATAGGCTTTTATAATTCCAAGATTTTTGTTTTCCTCTGGAGAACCTAGGAAAGGTGTTCGATTTCTTTTTGCTCAACTTGGAATATGAAGTTCAAGCCTGACAGCCAGCACCCTGCGAAGGCAGCCTACTAGTAAAGTAAAACCAGAGTGCAGAAAGGAGGTGGCATCCTTTGAATTCTTTCAATTTCCACCCACATTGCAGATAAGTGGCCCAATATATACCTACTTTGGTTGAATCTTTATTCATCCGCATCTAACCACTTTAAAATATATACATATTTCGTATATAATATATAAAATATTTTTATATGTTATATACATTATAAATATATATACTCATATGTTTAACCTTTGGCTGGTATTATATTCAACCATGTATTATTCCCATGTATATTTTAGCTCATCTAAAATGTACTGTAATGACACTTGCATATTAGAACCTAATACTATGCTTTGATATAATGCATGTTTACCAATAATCTGTTGTATTGAATATGGCCAGATAATTGAAATTATACTCTAAATACTGACTTTTCAAATGTGTATCCACAGCAGAATTAAAAGCAGAATTGTTAGATGAATATATGTAATACACAGAGAAATTATTCATAAACCTGTTCAATAATTTTGTTATATTAATCAATTATGTATTTGCCACCATGCTAAAAATCTAATTAAAAGTAAATAAATAAATGAATGAATGAATGAATAAATAAATAAATAAATAAATAAATAGTTGTTATTGTCCCCAAGAAATATATAGGCTAGTAGAAAAGCAGATAATTATAATACAATATGAAAAGTGTTTTATGAAAGTAAAAAAGACATAATTACCTTGCTTAAAAAAAATGGTGAGAACTGGCAAGTTTATTTAATTAACTTTTTGAGAGTAACTCATGCATGGTTTCTGTGAAAGCTCAACCAACTGGGGGAGAAAAGGAGAATATGAGATCAACAGATATTTGGGGAAAAAGTTGATTTCATTAGAATGGAGAGGGAAGGTAGGAGACACAGAGGCACAAAAAATGTTCCTGTTATCTGAGCATCTTAGGTATTTTCCTGTTCAGTTTTAATGTATAATGAGAAAAATATAGAAGGAATTTCAGGTTCTTTGCCAGCTCTTAGTAAAAATATATATAGTATCTAGGGCTGCCTAAAATTCTAGAATTAAATCCTATGCCCAAGTAAGCTTAACATTAATAGTTAGGCTTTGGTCAACTGTATTTTTTCCCATGGCTTTTAATTTTTTATTTATAAATCATATAACTTATCATTTCAAAAATAGGTTGCCTGAATTTATTTTGCTACATACGTGGAAAACTCAGAAATAAATAAAAATATAATGTGGTTTTGAAATAAGGGACTAGTCTTCAGGAATAAACAAAAATATGGTTTTTCATATTTTTATTGATTTAATATGACTTAGTGACTAATGAAAGATATGCTAAATAGATTACTAAACTTCTTATTGCCAGATATTTAGAATGAATTTCTCATCTCCCTGGATTTATTAGGTAGCTGTGTTCTTCCATACTTTATGAAACCTTTGGTTTTGTTTCAATTTTCAAATCTGTTTTGCTTTAGCCTTGCTTTAGCATGTCATTACGGTCATTAATCCTTGTTTGTGTTAGCTTCGTATCTCTAAATTGGTCTCTCTCAGCATCTTTACTTTTTTTTGCATGTAAAATTACATTATTTATTGATAACAGGAAATATAGTAGTTTAGAATATAGTGATTATAATACTTTAAAGTTCACAATTAATGGTTTCTAAGTTTTCAGCAAATTTTTTAGTTAAACAAAAATATGCTAAGTGTTCTTCATATACTCAACTGTATAAATAGAGACGTTAGAACTTTGAGGGACTTGTAATCAGTTAAATAAAACATATACACATGGAATTTAAAAAAAGTAAAAGATAATGCATAACTATATCCAGTATATAAAGAACATATGCATATAGGAGTTAGTTAAATTGGTACATTAGAGGCAGAGGTGGCATCATGGAAGGACTTTAGAAAAGGCCTTGAATGTTTTGTCTTGAAGAATAAAATTTAACATATCAGAAAAAGCTCATAATATTAGGGGATAGAAAATATAAAGATAAATGCCAATATAAGAAACTACAAATGGTTTAGTGAAGTATAAATTAAAAATGGATAACTGGGTGGAAAAAATGAGATTAAAATGTGTAGATTACATGATATATATAGAAAATACTAAAGAATCCACAAAAACCAGGCACCTGGATGGCTCAGTTAAGCATCTGCCTTCAGGTCAGGTCAGGGTCCTGGGATCGAGTCCTGCATTGGCCTCCTTACTCAGTAGGGAGCCTGCTACTCCTTCTCCTCCTGTCTGCCTCTCCCCTGGCTTGTGCTCTCTCTCTCTTTCTCTGTCAAATAAATAAAATTAAAAAAAAAAATAATCTACAAAAATCTATTAGAAATAATAAATGGATTCAGGAAATTTGCAGAATACAGAATGAATACACAAAAATCTGTTGTGTTTCTATATACTAATAACAATCATAAAGAAAAATCAAGAAAGCAAAACCATTTACAGATGCATCAAAAAGAATAAAATACTTAGGAATACATTTAACCAGAGAGGTGACAGACTCATACACTGAAAATTACAAGATACCGAGGGAAGAAACCAAAGACACAAATAAATGGAAAGATATCCCATGCTCATGGATTGGGAGAATTTGTATTGTCAAATGTCCATACAACCAAAAACAATCTACAAATTCAATCAATGCAATCCCTATCAAAATTGCAGGCATTTTTTTTTCCCACAGAAATAAAAGAAATAATCCTAAAATTTCTATGGAAGCACAAAAGATAGCCAAAGAAATCTTGAGAAAGAACAAAGCTGAAGTCATCATACTTTCTGATTTCAAACTATATTACAAAGCTATAGCAATCAAAATAATATGGTACTGGCATAAAAAGAAACATATAGGGGCGCCTGGGTGCATCAGTTGTTAAGCGTCCGCCTTCGGCTCAGGGCGTGATCCCGCGTTATGGGATCGAGCCCCACATCAGGCTCCTCTGCTGGAAGCCTGCTTCTTCCTCTCCCACTCCCCCTGCTTGTGTTCCCTCTCTCACTGGCTGTCTCTCTCTGTCGAATAAACAAACAAACAACATATAGATCAATAAAATACAATAGAGAACCCAGAAATGAACCCATTCATATATTGTCAATTTATGACAAAGGGGCCAATGATACACAATTGGGCTACTATCTTAATACCATACACAACTCAGAATGGATTACCTAAACAAAAGGCCTAAAATCATAAGCTTATAGAAGAAAACGTAATGGGTGGCTCCTTGCCATCAGTCTTGGCAATGGTTTTTTATTTGGATTTTACATCAAAAGCAAAGGCAACAAAAGCAAAAATAAACACAGAAGACTACATCAAACTAAAAAGTCCACCCAGCAAAAGAATCAATGAAAAGATAACTTCAGAATGGGAAAAATATTTTAAATCATACTTCTGATAAGGAGTTAATATCTAAAATATACAAAGAACTCATACAAATAGGGGGGAAAAAAGATAATCTGATCAAAAATGGGCAGAGGTGGCTGGCTCAGTAAGCTGGCTAAGCATCTGCCTTCAGTGCAGATCATGATCCCAGGGTCCTGGAATTGAGTTCTGCATTGGGCTCCTTGCTTAGTGGGGAGCCTGCTTCTCCTTCTGCCTGCTCTGCCTGCTCTGCCTGTTCTGTCTGCTGCTTCCCCTGCTTGTGCTCTCTTTCTCTCTCACCCTCTCTCTCTGACAAATAAAATCTTAAAAAAAAAATGGGCAGAGAACCTGAATAGACATTTTTCCAAAGAAGACTTTCAAATGGCCACTAGAAGTATGAAAAGATTCTCAACATTACTGATCATTAGGAAATGAAAATCATAAGCACAATGAGATATCACCTCACATCCGCTAGAATGGCTATTATCCAAAATGACAAGAAATAACAAGTGTTGGAGAAGATGTGGAGAAAAGGGGACATTTGTGTATTGTTGATTGGGAATTGTAAATTGTACAGCTATTTTGGAAAACGGTATGGGGGGTTCACAAAAAATTAAAAACAAAACTACTATGTAATCCAGCAATTCTACTTCCGAGTATTAGAAGAAAACAAAGTGAATATTTCAAAGAGATATCTGTGCCCCCATGTTCATTACAGAATTACTTACAATAGCCAAGACATGGAAACACCAAAGTGTCCATCAGTGGATGAATGGATAAAAAATTGTGGTATATATAATTTATAATAATATAATATAATTTATAATAAGATATATATGTATATAATTTAGACACACACACACAAAAGGAAATCCTGCCATTTGAAACAGCACGATGGACCTTGAGAACATTATAAGTGAAATAAGTCAGAGAAAGAAAGAAAAATACTATATAATCTCATGTATATGTGGAATCTATTTTAAAAAATCCACAAAAGCTGAATTCATAGGTACAGAGAACAGGTTGCTAGTTGCCATAGGCAGGGGGATAAGGGATGGACAAAATGGGTGAAGGGGGTTAAAAGGCATGAACTTTCAGTTATAAGACAAATAAGTCTTGGGGATGTACTGTACAGCATGGTTACTATAGTAAACAATACCATATTGTATATTTGAAAGTTGTTAAGAGAGTGGATTTTTTGAATTCTCATTACAAGAAAAAATGTGTAATTATGTGTGGTGATGGATGTTAAATTTATTGTGGCAATCATTTTGCAATGTATACATTTTCAAATCATTATGTTCTATACCTAAAACTAACACAATGTGTCACAATAAAAAAAAAAGGGTTACAGAATAGAAAAAATGAGATTAAAATTTAGCTGCAACCAGAGAATCTTTTACACCTGAAAAATATAGTTGTATTTTATTACGCAGGAAGGGGAAATTTTCAATAGGAGGATGGTATTACAAATACATGTCCCTGGCACAATTTAGATGAAGGAGTGGGAGAGATACAATATGGAAAACTGGAGAAAAGTCAAGTAACAGTTTGCAAAATATATGTGAGAAATGCAGAATTCCTGAATTAAGGCAGGGTTATTGATGAAGGAGAGAAAGGAATTATTTATTTTTAATGGGAAATATTTGGGGAAGTGGTTTTGATTTGGAAGGAGAAAGTTTGAACTTTGAGTCAGAGTGCTTAACTAGAATTCAAGTTTACTACTTACTTCTAGTAAGATTTTCAGAAGCTAATTATATATTTGACTCTCAATTGCCCATTATATATAAGGGTCTAACAATATTATAGACATTTATGGTTTTTTTCTTATAGTTGTTCGTATCCTTCTAGTTGTATGCCTTTCTGTATTTCTCAGTATAAAGAATAATTATGAGAAGGAATGGTTGCAGCACAAGGCTAGGCACATTTAATCTTACAAATAATTTTTCAAACTAAAATGTACTATATCTAATAAACAGGATTTATACCATGAAGAAAAATACCTTGTCAAGAAAGAGATCATCAAATGTGCTCTCAGAAAAAATGGATGATTTCATTTATCTTGCAAGACATCACACTATGAATTTTCTGATCACCTATGTGGTCTCTTAACAGATACTTTTTTTTTCTCATTCTTTTTTTTTTTGGCATAACAAATAATTATTGAATAAAAAATTATGGAAAGCTCTTGATACTTGATCCTCTTCTCTTCTCTACTTATAGTCTTAGTAATCTCATTTAGTCTTATGGCTTTTATAAACCATCCCATACCAGCTCCAAGTTATTATTATCTTTTAATTTCAGTATATATCTATCTAACAGAGACAGAAGTTATCTAACTACCTACTCAACACCTCCACTTGGCTAATAAAAATTTCAAATGAGACTTCTGATGTTTTTGTTCCACAAACCTATTAGATCTACAATCTCTCATATACCACTGAATGGTCTCCTTAGACTTAAGAACTTGGACATATTTATGGCTCTTCTCTCATGTCTTATCCAACCCATCAAGAAATATTTCAGGTTCTACCTTCCAAATATATCCAAAATTTAACCATGTTTCACCATTTCCATAGCTATAACCATTGTCTAAGCACAGTCTTTTCCCTGGATTATACTATAACACATCCTATCTGGTCTCCTGCTTTCATAGCCACACCACCATCATCATGCCACTTAGAGTTTACTAGCAACTCAGCATCCACAATAATCTGTGATTCATTCAAATAGTATTTATTGTGTGGCAGCTATTATAGAAGCTCAACTTAGATCCTATAATCTACAAACTCAAAACTCTGCACTGACTTTTCCTCATTGTAAAAGATAAAAGTTGTTATGATAGCCTACAATTAGGATGACCTTATGTCCTAATTTACCCTGGAGAGTCACAGTTTCCACTTGATGTCCTGTGCAGTTATTAATAAATTAGTTCTTCAGAAATGTCCCATTTTGACATCCTATCCCCTACTACCATTGCCCTGACCTATTTTGCACAAGACTTTTCATACTTATAACACATGATATTCTTCCTCATTATGGCTTTGTTCTGGCTATTCATCTCTGCTGAAGAATTTTTCCTTCAGATCTATAAAACCAATCCGCTCAATTCCATCAAGTCTTTGTTCAAATATTACCTTTACCTTGAAGCCTACCCTCGCCACCCTATTTAAAATGGTAAACCTATACTCCTTAACTCTCTTAACGTGTTTTAATATATTTTTCCTATAGTTCTTATCATCTTCCACTACACTCTAAATTTCTTTATTTGCTATGCTTTTGTTCATGGTTTATATATCTCCCATTTGAATATCATCTTCAGAAGAGTCAGTATATTTTTTATTATTGTTTACTGATATGACCCAGATACCAGAAAAGTATTTGGCAATTATTAAGTAAATAGCATTGAAATATTATATACCCAGTTTGCAGAACAATGGAGTGTCCATTTGATCATACTGCCTTCATTAGTCTATAATGAGATAAAAATGTATGATAGAGGAATGCAAAAGAGATTAACAAAATGAGACTAAGAGAAGGTTGCTCTGGGTGAAGAAAAGGAAAATAGAAAAGAAGGGGAGATTAGAACTCTAGAAAAAAAATGTTCCTTTTTATGTTCTCTAATATGCAGGAGAGAAAATAAGTTCTTTGAGAGCTAAGCCCTATAATGGAACTAAGGTTGACCTGATTTGTACAGCTTGCTCTACACTTGTTACTGGAGAATAAGTAATAAAAATGATAAATATGTTCTCATAACAAGTAAGTAAATAAAAATGTGTCCTCAGTGATTATCTGTTGAAGGTTACATAATAATACGCAAAAGTTGCATGGGAAAATGTTTATCATAGAGTGTTAAGTAAATTTCAGTTATTTTATGTTAATAAAATTAGGGTTATTATGCTGTGGGGTTAAGAGAGTGGAAGGATTCTATGATGCTGTAATGATTTCTGGCTTGTCCACTGAAATTTTATGAATTTTATGTTGTCATCGAGCTGTCTTGTTCCCATATCACATGTAAATGTTTGCAGGTGTACATATAAAAGATAAAATGCTTTAAAAAAAAAGAACAATTCACACATATATGTCATAGCAGTTACAGCTGCTATAAAGTGAACATACAGAAAATCTTTGTAAATATAGGATACAATGAAATACAGAAAACAAGTGAAATATAGAAAAAAAAATGGCAAAGTTAAATGGTGCAGGCAAACATTGGCTCAACATGCTGGAAAGGCCTAGGGATTGTCAGCAACTATGTTGTACTGAGTTAGTGCCTTCATTGAAGTTCCTATTGACAGGGAAAAAAAAAATCTCAAGTGAAGTATATTAGGGTACTCCAGAGACACAAAGCCAATAGGGTATATATATATTCATATATAGTCTTTCCCTCTCTCAGAGATGATAGATAGATGATAGATGGATGATGATAGATAGATAGATAGATGATAGATAGATAGCAAGCAACCTGGAGACGCCAGAAAGCTGGTAGTATAGTTCTGAAAAACAGAGCACTGATGGAGTAAATACCAGTCTGAAGGCAGGGGAGGACTGACTTCCAGCTCACACAATCAGGCTGAGAGAGCAAATTCTCTCTTACCACGACTACTGTTACTCAGGTTTCCAATGAATTAAATGATAACTACTCACAGTGCGTAAAACACTCTGCTCTACTCAGCTCACCAATTCAAATGCTAATTGCATACAGAAACATGCTCACAAACATATCCAGAAGTAATGTATAGTCAAATATCTGGGAACCCAGTGATTCAGTCAAGATGACACATAAAATTAACCATTATATGAATGACTAAAGATTTTAGTGGTCACCACTGGGTAATAGCACTGTAGTTACAAATTGGGGTTAGATTCAGTAACACCTGTAGGCGCCTGTGTGGTGCAGTCCCCTTAAGCGTCTGGTTCAGGTCATAATCTCAGGGTCTTGAAGATCGAGCCCTACGTTGGGCTCTGAGCTGATCTTGGAGTCTGCTTGAGATTCTCTCTGCGCCTCTCTTTGCCCCTCCCTCTGCCCCTCCTGCTAAAGTGCACTCTCTTTCAAATAAACAATGACATCTTAAAAAAAATAAAATAAAAGCATCTGTGGCACCTAATTAAAGCATGGTTCAATTTTATTATTTTGGAGGTCAATCAGAATTAGTTCAGGATGGATTAACACGCAGGTGAGGGGAAAAAAAGGAAAAAAGAGACCCAACCAGAAGAATACTTGGGCAAGGGAAATGAAGCGAGAATAATAACGCCACTGTTCATCAACATTCCACTAATATTTATTTTTAGCTTTGTTTTAATTCAGTGAAATTTTTTAAAGTAAATCTACAAATATATATTAAACTGATACAATCTTCATATCTCCATCAATTGAATTTGATTAGAAAAAGAGTCAGGGTACTCACTATTGTAATTGCCACACAGAATCACAAAAGGGTCTTCTGGAACATCATCACATTAGCACCAGCACTTGGAACAGAGAGAAAATTGATTTAGCTTGAGCGCCCTTTACCATGGTAAAAACACCACGGACTTGGGATAGAAGATAATATGAATTGTCACAAGTAAACTCTAGCAGGTTATAGGCTTAGATGCTATCGAGACTGAATAGATTTAAATCCGTCGCACGAGCATCAGGTCAGTTAAGTTAACTCGGGTCCATAACAGTAAATTTAAACTGACTTTAACAACAAAAGGTGGGGAGTCAAGTAAATAGATTCGCCATAGAAAAAAATAGAACTTTAGAGTGAGGTACACAAAATATCTTCCTGTGATAAAAAGTGTTTTAGAATCAGCCTGAACTCCAGGTAAAAATATTTTTTACTTCTTGGGGATTGACAATAGGGCACAAGTGTGACTTTTCTGTAAGGAAGCGATTACACTTAAACTTTAATATCTCTGACCAAAAGAGACACCATGACCAAGAGTGGCAAAAATGTCACTGATTTCCTTCAAATTTGTATTATACCCAAACCAAAATATTTGAACCAGAATTGAGGGAAAGATACATATTACTTAGTCATGAGATGTATAAATGATTACACTACCAGTGATAAACCAATCACAAATAAAGTTCGAAGTTCTAGATATTCATACAATTACAAGTAATTGGATATCTAAAAATCTCATACATTCTGTAATAATTTCATACTTAAAATAGCAATGTTTTCCTTTGCCCTTTATTATTTTTCTTGTTTTATACCTGGAATTTAAATACAATTTAACAAAATAGAAAATATTAAATTAAATGATAGCAATTTTGGAAGAACATCAATAGTTCTAATTTAGCTACCTTACTATAGATGACTGGTTGGACTCTACTAGTGTAAATCCATGTTGACAGTCTGATCACTGTGTATTCTTTGAGGAAAAGAATTACCTCTGTAACCATGTAAATAAACTTGTACTTTGCTGGTTCCAAGGAAATAAATGCATTTTCATCCCAAACTGATTATTATGTAGTCATTCCTGTAGAAAATCTTTGAAAACCAAGTCAAAGGTTAACTAGTACAGCTGAATAAATTAATTTATTATGAAAAAACTTAGAAGTGCTTTATTAATGACATATTTAAAATATATTATATTTCCTTAAATTTAAATGGTCCATAAGGTAGATCATTACTAGGAAGAAATTCATTAATATGTATATAGGTAATAAGATCATTACCAGAGACGAAAAGAATTAAAATTGCATGATTAAAGAGCTCATTAATGTACTAAATAGTATAGTATCAAAGAAATTATTGAACATTTCCGAAAGGTACATTTCATTTTAAGGAAATATCATATGAGAAAATCCAGTAACTTCAGGCAATTCTCTAAAAATAGTTAAAATAGCCACCAAGATTAAATTGCACAGATTTTTTTTTTTTCACAGAGAATAATTTACATCCAACTTCTCTAATAAAATTAAACTGAGAGAAAATACAATCATGCAGATAGACCACTGACCTGGAAGTCCGAAATGTGAACTTAAATTCTGAAATATCAAAATCTAAGTTTATGACCTTGTCCCAAGAGGCCTACCTAATCTTTCATTGCTTAACTTCTTCATCTGCCCATATTGTAAAATATGAGGAATATAGTGTATATTTTAAATACTTGAAAGTCTTAAAAGATATATCAATGCATATGAGAAAGTGCTTGTAGTTTTTCAAAAGAAGCTACAAAAATTACCCTTATACCAATATCACTACCATGTGTCCATCAACAATTACTAGTATTTAGAAAGAACAGTGATATATAAAATAATGAATGGCCTTATGAACTTAACCTATAAAAGTTTTGTCAGCATTCTCCAGAGAAACAGAACAGGATGTGGATACAAATAAAGATTTATTTTAAGAAATTGTCTCACATTACTATGGAGGCTGGCAAGACCAAAATGTGCAATTTTGGTCTGAAGGCCGTAAGGTTATAGATTCAGGGAAGTGCCTGTGTTGCAGTTAATCTGAAGGCCATCTGTCAGCAGAATTCCCTCTTGCTCAGGGGAGGTACATCTTTTGTTCCTTTGTAGGACCTTAGCTAATTGGATGAGGGCCACCCACATTATGGAGGGCAATCTGTTTTACTCAAAGTCCACAGATTTAATTTTTTTGAGTTGTGTAGTCCTTCGTTAGCAACTAAAATAGATGGTATCTGTTGTACAACATGGGTAATAATTGACTATAACTAGAGATTTATTATATTCTAATACAGATCATTTATAAAAGCAATTTTTTTATTAAAAAGCTGCCATCCTTTTGTTGGTTTGTGTACAATTTGCAAAACTATCCTGAAAGTGAAATATATGTGTGCAAGTCTACAAAGAGTGCAAATTTAGGATATGGTAAATGCTTTACAAGTCACTTTCAAAAAACTGTTTGCCACAACTGGGCCTTTACATTGCCAGCTTTTTTTTTTTTTTTTTTTTTTTTTTTTTTAGGATTTATTTATTTAGAGAGAGAGGGAGTATGGGGGGGGAGGGGAAGAGGGAGAGGGAGAGAGAATCTCAAGCAGAGCCCAACCTAGGGCTTGATCTCACAACCCTGAAATCAGACCTGAGGTGAAATTAAGAGTCCACGCTTAACTGAGAGTGCCACCCAGGCACCCCTGCCATCTTTTTTGATCAAAATATTTTGATGTCATCCTTCCTTCTATGAAACAATTTTTAATGAGTTAAAATTAATGAAGGACAATACCTACTAGAAAAGAAGAGAAGAGGGGTGCCTGGGTGGCTCAGTTGGTTGAGCATCTGGCTTTGATTTTTCTCAGGTTATGATCTTGGGAGTTGAGGGATTGAGTCCTACATTGGGCTTTCCACTCAGCATGGAGTCTCCTTGTCCCTCTCCCTCTGCTCCTGCTCCTTCTTGAGACTCTCTCTTCCTGTCTCTAAAATAAGTAAATAAAATCTTAAAAAAAAGAAAAAAGGAAAAAGTAAAGAAAAGAAAAGAAAAGAGGAGAAGAAAGTTCTATTGGTTTGAGGTTTCAGAATCCCCCCAAACCAGGACCAGTATCTGGTAAGGGCAGAGAATGAGTATGTGCAGGTGGCATCTCTGAGGATTCAGAGCTTCAGTGGACCTTCAGTGTTCCTGCTGCATAATTCACTGAACTGTCTTACCAGTTTCTACACTGGCTTGACTGGGCATTCTTTTGGAGCTCTGTGATAACATTTATTTATTTATTTATTTATTTATTTACTTATTTATTTTATTATTATTTTTTAAAAGATTTTATTTATTTATTTGACAGAGATAGAGACGGCCAGCGAGAGAGGGAACACAAGCAGGGGGAGTGGGAGAGGAAGAAGCAGGCTCATAGGGAGGAGCCTGATGTGGGGCTCGATCCCAGAACGCCGGGATCACGCCCTGAGCTGAAGGCAGATGCTTAACCGCTGTGCCACCCAGGCGCCCCTGTGATAACATTTAATAAGGCCCTGGTGGAATGTCTTCCACATACAGTAGTATGGTATTTCTCCAAGTAATTAAAAGATAAAATAAAAGATATGGGATCTAATTGTCCTATGATACTCACACCCATTTTATCTAGATGTTTAAGGAATCTATAAATCTCCCCATGGGACTCATCATAGTAAGTGTAAGGGAAGTTTTGACCCCACTGGCAGAAATCAGAAGAAACCACAAAGAGATTACTAGGATCTGCTAGATATTTACAGAGAGTTTTCCAAATTTCTGTTCTTTTGACTCGCTCAGAGCTCCAACACAGGAATAATGGTAAAATCATCCTCACAACTTTTGATGGCTTTATAATATAAGGCAAATGCATTTCAATACTGTGTTCATTTTCATCTGTCTGGAAAGACATTCATTCAAACATTCCTATCTTCCATAGTTGTCCATAAATCTTTTGGTCAATACGAAGGTCGTAGATTAGATAGATGATAGATAGATAGATAGATGATAGATAGATAGATAGATAGATAGATAGATAGATAGAAATACAGATATCCACACTGGAAAGTGCACACTGAGAGGAGCATATGATGAGAAGGCTGCAGGCAGAAAATTCTCTGGATAATAGATGGACCCACTTATTGGTAAGCATGAGTAGCACAAGACCCACAGTGCGTATATCCTGTGTGGGGTGCAATAATGGCCCTAGCAAGTCTTTTTGTAGACTGTACTTATGAAAGCCAACCTTCTAGCTGTGTATTTCCCTGTGGTCCTGAGGCTGTGTACCAGCTCCCAGAGTGACTGGTTTCCCATCAGACCACTGTGTTGAACAACTTGGTGCCTGCACCACCTATCTACAATGCATGATGCACAAGAATGAATGGGGAGGCAGCAGCAGAAGGAGCTGTTTGGCAGGGGGACAAAACACCCTGGGCCCAGGCCAGGATGAGGTTGCAGCATGGAGGAGATTAACCTGGTCCAGGGAGAAGAGCAGGGGGTACAGAAGGAGGAGATAGCAGCCTGGGTGGTGGCGGTGCGGGCAGTAACAACAATCGTCACAAACTCCTGTGACCCCTGGAAGATGGGGCCCATAGCAGTTTCGCTGGAGCCAAGAAAGCCCTGGCCCTGGCCCCTACTCTTGGCTGTTCACCAGCTGCCTTCATGGCCCCCAACAGATTTAAATATTAATCTCAGCCAAAAGTCCACACAGAAAATCCCAAATAATGTTTGACCACAGACCTGGGCACCATGGCCCAGCCAAGTTGATACATAATATTATCCATCAAATAAATTAATTGTTATTATTATGATTCCAACATACTCATTCTTTATTTAATTACTAAGTTTTCTTGAAATTAATTTAAGGCAATGTAGTGACCAAGTAAATGGTAGGAGGTTCCCAGAGAGTCTTCCACAATCTTTTGTCCTCATCAGTTTAAAGTTCATATCAAGGTCTTCACATAGATAGAACACTTCAGTTTTCCCCAGGTTTTCACTTGAACCATTCCTGTTCCATTTGCATATATTTTATTTCATCTTTTGGATCCCATGTATGTAGAACCTTCACTTAGGCCCACTACTATGACCTTTTTTTTAACGCAAGATCTTCACACCATCCTTCCCACTCCCCATAATGATAAAAATATAATAAAGCTCCCTCCTGTTTAGCAGGGATCCAACATAATTATCACATTTATGTTCAAAGAAGAATGATATGTAGTGTTTACAAATTTGTAGTCACAACTCACACATGAAAAACTGTATCACAAAAAAACAACTTGGGGCGCCCGGGTGGCTCAGTTGTTAAGCCTCTGCCTTTGGCTCAGGGAGTGATCTCAGGGTACTGGGATGGAGCCCCGCATCGGGCTCCCTCCTCTGCTGGAGCCTGCTTCTTCCTCTCCCACTCCTCCTGCTTGTGTTCCCTCTTTCTCTGGCTGTCTCTGTCAAGTAAGTAAATAAAATCTTTAAAAAAACCCCCAAAAACAAAAACAGAACTAGTACTTATTCATCCTTGTAGTGCATGTTCTGTATAAGTAACCTTGCTTTCCTTTCCTCAGTATGAATGAAGTGTGACTCTAATATGTTCAAATTAAGCATATAATTCAATAAAAAATATCCTTTATAGAATTACCTGGAGACATGAACCCAAAGGAGGTCTATTCAGAGTAAATTGATGCAGAGCAATGCACTTCTCAGACATGTTACAGATATGCTACACACACACACACACACACATATAATATATGTATGTTTTACATATACATATATGTATAATATATGTATATGTACATATATATGTAACTTATATATATTGTTTTAATGAGAGACTACAGAGAGCTGGAATAACTAAATACCCTTTCAGTCATAAATTGTGAATCAAAATACATTAATACATTTTGTTTGTCTAATTACTTGATACTTAAATGCATGTGTATATATACATACATAAAAATAATATAGTGATGGCTAGAATATCTTTATTCTACTGTCCCTCTATAATTAACTCTCATGGCTCAAATATTAAAAGTATATCTGATATCATGGAATAAATGAAGAGATTTTTCCCAAAACAACTATATTTGCAAAAAATCTGATCATTTCTTCTAATCAGTTTAGATTCCTTCCTAATATATAGCTCTCATAAGCATTTTTATTTATTTCAGAAATACCCTACCATTTTTTTTCTAATGAAATCATATTTTATTCACAACCTTACACTCACCCATACTTAGTGCTTCGATGCCAATTTAGCCTTTGGCTATTTGAATATTAGGATGTGGTGAATTATATACTATTTACAACCTTGACTCTAATCACTAGCTGGAGGTGACTTGCTTGATGGATGAAGAGAGTCCTTTGAGATTACAAATTAGAGCAACTAGTATATTCTTTTAATAAAAATGGCTGTATCAATAGAATGGATTTTAGAGAAAATTATAGGCATTTTCCTGATGTAAGTCTCTAATGATGCAAATGATTAAACGAAAGTGCACAAAGCACAGGAAGTACAGTGGCTTCTCTGTAACCACAAAGTTTATTCTGAAAAATCTGGGCTGTTCCAAGTCTCCTGACTGTTAAGTCAATGTTCATCTTTAAAAAAAAAAAAAACAAAAAATAGTTCATATCACCTAATAATAAATTTTGTCTCACTCACTTCTTTGTTTTCTATTATTTTAATTAAACTATAGAAATAAAGAAACAGAGTAATTTTAAGTTATATCATTTTAATCTACTGAACATGAATATCATGTGAAGTATCCAATAACCTGGTTAAATAAAATTATAACAAAATCAAGATTATAGAGTGTAGGAAGCTGTTTTCTTAAAGGTTTTGGTTGGAGATCTAAAGTTATATATAGTTCACATAAACTCGAAATAAATGCTATGACTTGCAGTTGTTACCTTATTAAATAAAATATTTATAAATGCGACCAGCTAATTTTTCTTTTTTAATTTAAATACAATTAGCCAACATATAGTACATCATCTTTTATTTAGAACTGAACTACTATATATCATAAGATAGCATTTTATATATAGTAATAAATATGTAAAAATATCTTCTCAATTTGAAAAATTTTGTGACTTTTAAAATTTTTTTAAAGATTGTATTTATTTATTTGACGAGATCGGGCATGTTCAGGGTGGTATGGCCGTAGACTAAAGATTGTATTTATTTATTTGAGAGAGAGAGAGCATGAGAGACAGCATAAATGTGGCAGACGGGCAGAGAGGGAGAGGAAGAAGCATACTCTCCTCTAAGTGGGGATCCCAACATGACCTTTGATCCCAGGACCTTGAGATCATGACCTGAGCTGAAGGCTGACGCTTAACCAACTGAGCCACCCAGGAACCCCTTGAAAAATGTTGAGAATTTTTAAGGGAAAACTATTGCTTTTCCTTTTTTAGCTGTAAAAAAAAAAAAAAAAAAAATGAAGCTGGACCCTTACCTAACACCATATACAAATATTAACTCAAAATGAATCTATGACCTAAATGTAAGATCTAATACAATAAAATCTTAGAAGAAAGCAGGACAAGACTGCATGACATTAGATTTGACAGTAATTTTTGGCTATGACACCAAAAACATAGAGAACAGAAGAGAAAAAAGACAAAACAGGCTTTATGAAAAACAAAAAAAGTACATCAAAAGACACTATCAACACAGTAAAAAGGCAACAAACACAAAGGGCAAAAATATTTGCAAATCACATATTTGATAAGGGATCAATTCTAGAATATATAACAAAATTCTAAAATTCAACAACAAAAATTTTCAAAAACAATTTAAAAATAGTCGAAGTCTTGGATAGCATTTCTCTAAAAAAGATATACCAATGGCCATATGTATATGAAAAGATGCTCATCACTAATCATTAGGGAAAAGTAAATCAAAACTATAATGAGATACCTCTTCACATCCACAAAGATGACTACTGTCAAAAAAATAGAACACAACAAATGTTGGTGAGATATAGAGAAATTGGAACCTTTATACATTGCTGGCGGGAATATAGGGTAGTATAGCTACTATGTAAAATAGTATGACTCTTCCTCAAAAATTTAAACATAGAATTACCATATAAGCCAGCAATTCTATTTCTGAGTATATACACTAAACAATTGAAAGTACAGTCTCAAAGATATCTGTACACCCATGTTCATGACCACCTTATTTACAATAACTAAAAGGTAGAAGGAACTCATGTCCATTGGCAAATTACTAGATAAGCAAAATGTGGTATATACATATGATGGAATGTTATTCAACCTTAAAAAGGAATATGGTGCAACATGAATGAAACTTGAGGACATTATGCTAAGTACTCAAAATAGTCAAAATCATAGAGACAGAAAGTGGAAATGATGACTCGACCAGGGACTAGAAAGAGAAGGGAAATGGGGAGTTATAGTTTAATGTGTATAGAATTTCTATTTTACAAGACGAAAAGTAATGGAGATGGATGGTGGTAATGGCTGCACATTATAAATGTATTTAATACCATTATATTTTACACTTAAAATTGGTTAAGATGGTAAATTTGATGTATATATTTTACTATAATAAAGAAATTAGAAAAGATTATATAGGATTAAAAGGATACACACACACATATATACACACACACATATATACACACACACACACACGTATATATTATACTTATTATAGCAATTTCTTTTTTAGCCCCACACTTAGATTTTATGAAAATATTTCAACAAATATTTTGTCAAACAAATTAGAGAAATTAATTGGACCCCAGTATGTTCAAGCATTGAATATGAAGTTATTTTTTATCTCTCCTTCACCTGAAATTCTCACAAATTATTAAGAGTTGTTACAAATTTGCTTCTTTGCATTTCATCTATTTTAAAGATCTATTTTATTTAGACAGTGCAAGTTGGGGGAAAAGCAGAGGGGGAGGAAGAGACTCTCAAGCAGACTCCCTGCTGAGCACAGAGCCTCATTTCATGACACTGAGATTCTGAGTTGAGCCAAAATCAAGAGTTGGACACTCAACCAACCAAGCCACCCAGGTGCTCCTACATCTATTTTAGAACCACACCTCCATGACAGTGATATTAAAGCAACATACCACTTGATTATCAACACTGTCTAAATTTGTCTAGCTTTTTCATAATTATTTATAAATTACAGAAGGAACAATTGCTTCTGATTTCAGAGTAACGAATAAAAAGAAAATTTCTCAATTGTCATCATACATTTTAAGTATTTAAATTCTATGTATAACTTCAAAAATATTTAAACTTGTGATAGCTGTTTGCATATACATATGCACATGCCTGTCTAACATAGAAAATACTAGCAACAGATTGTAAGATTTCAAATAAGTCACAAATAAAAATATCCCCTGAGTACTTCAGACGATGTCTTTAAGGTTAGATTTATAGAACTCATCAAATATTCTAGTTTAGCAGTGCTACTATTTCATGAGGCAAGTCTAGTGTAAGTGTAGAAACTTGACAAAATTTGTTGACTAAGAAATAAAGAGCCTAGAAATGAAAAAAATAAAGGCCTAAAGTTGATATGAATTTATCAAATGTTCAATAAATACTTGGGAATGAATACATGACATTAGGCTATGTATAAAATGTCATCTATAAAAACTACCTTGGAAAATGTTTTGGAAAACATTGGGAAAAGCCCCTATTTCCTAATGTGTAAATATTTTAATGGTCATAGAAAACTTACTTGGCATGAATTATTGAGTTTGACCCTTCTGCTAATCCTATTTATTTCCTTTCACTTTTTAATTTTAAGTTTCAAATAGACAGTGAAGTTAACAGAATACTAAAAAACCTTGTACCTACCACATAGATTCAACCATAGACATTTATTATGGATGTTTTATCACAGAACTATTCCTCTATTTACACATCGTGAATTTTAACTTTTAAAAATAAAGTCTTATTTTATAATAGCTTTAAATTTGCAGGAAAATATAAAGACAGCACAGAAAGTTCCCGGACACTCCACATTTTATTTCTCTTACTACTATTATCTTACATTTGCATGGTGTTTGTGTCAGCAGTAGTGAGCATATTGATTGACATATTATTATTAACTAAAGTCCATACTTTATTTAGTTTTCTCTAGATTTACCCAATATCTTTTTCTGTTCCAGAATCCCAACGAGGATATCACATTACATTTAGTTGTCATGATTTTTTAGGTTCCTATAGACTATGACAATTTTTCAGACTTTGCTTGTTTTGAATAACACTAACCATATTTTGAGAATGTCTCTTAACTGAATTTGTCTGATACTCTTCTCATGATTAGACTGGGCTTGTGGGTTTTGGGGGAGGAAGATCATAGAGGTAAAGTGTCATCTTACCACATCATATCAGCTTAGCAATGATGATATAAACCTTTATCACCCAGCTGAAATAATGTTTGCCAGGTTTCTCCACTATAAAGTTACTACTTTTTCTCCTCTCTCTCCATACTCTACTCTTTGGAAGGAAGTAACCATGGGAAACCCACACTAAGGGGTGTGGGGTTGTATTCCACTACTCTGAGGGCACAGAGTTTACATAAATTATTTGGAATTCTTCTGTTCAGAATATTTGTCTAGTCTCCCTCATTTATTTATTCATTCAATAATTGATTTATGCCGGGAATGAACAGCAATCCCTGTACCTATGGATGAAAGATTACTCCAAACTTTGCTGTGAAAGAGAGGAGAAGGCAAGGGGGTCAACTCTAAGAGATGAAGACCCTTTGCCCTTCTTTGCTTCCACTTTTATTGGTGCTTCAGGATACTCACCAATCCTTGTCACTGTTTCTCAAGCACTTCAGGTGTGACAAGGGGTCTTGCTGGAACCAGGAGTATCTGTTTACAGGAAACAAACAGGAAAGATATGATATGCTAATCTGTGTGTAATACGAGTTCTGCTATACACAGCCTAAGGGACAGTGCCTACATCTCTTAGATCACAGGACTTCTGTCTGGGTTAAGAAAGCTTCGGGAAGGCAACTCCCCACACAACCGCAGAGGCAGAGTACGCAGGCCTCCACATTCCAAAGGCTTAAGCCCTTCTCCAAAACTTTCCCTGGACCCCAGCAGGCTCTGTGTTACATTTTAGCAAGCCAGCTCTTATGGCTAATATCATGCTCTACATTAACCCCAACAAATCACTTTTAAGAATTCATGAACCTACACTCTCTTGATTTCATGATCTTCTGAGAGAATTTAAACAATAACTGACTTCAACCATCCCAAAATTTGTGTTTTGACTTTATTGTAGAGAAACTTCATAGGACTAATTTATCATTCTTCTCTTCTAGACTTTATCATATTAAAGTTACAATTTTAAGTGTTTTCAATGTGAAAATAATTTGTAAAATTTTATTTAATAATAATTTTATAGTTCTTTTAATTATACTTTGAGAATATATTTCTAGAAACAAAGTATTGATATGACATAATTTTTTTAAAGTTTAACTATTTATTTGAGAGAGAGAATGAGAGTACATAGAGGGGAGGGGCAAGAGGAGAGGGAGAGAGTCTTAAGGAGGCTCTGCACTGAGTGTGGAGCCTGATGAGGGGCTCAATCCCAAGATCCTGAGATCATGACCTGAGCCAAAACCAAGAGTCAGGTGCTTAACCAACTGTGCCACCCAGGAGCCCCAATATATGAAATATATTTTTAAAGGATGAAAGCAAAGTTTGAATTAAATCATCAATCTTTACATTTCTAAAATCCAGATAATTTTCAAATGATTTTTATTCAGTTAAAGTGCAATTAACCTCAATCAAATATACTTCTAATTTTTTTTTCAAAATGAAAATATTATTAGGAGAAATGTATTAACATTATAAGTATAGCAAAAGCTGGTGGTGCCCTTACTGTTCTCATATGCACTGATGACTTCCTAATAAATCATCTGTAAACTTAGCTGATGATATAGGGCAGTTAAGGTATCTTCAACTGATAATTAACATAAACCTTCCCCTTGAGACAACACTGAATCTTGTTCTAAACTGTGTGCCAGAGTTCCCTAACAAAACAGAGTCCTAGTTTCCCATATATTTATCATGCTCATTAATGTATCTTGAATTTATTTTCTTCGTTACCCTTTTTCATTTCTCCACTCACCTACTGGTGACTCCCATAGCTAACTGCCAGAAAGAATGCTTTTGAGTTCTGTCTTAAAGTCTGTGTTGGGGAAAACCCAGATTCAGGCACTTGGTATTTGAAATACTCCTACCAGTAGACCCTCAGGATGGGATAGTGATAGTGCTGACCACATGCCAACAACTTTGTTGAGGCTAACTGAAGTGTGATGTTTTCTGGCATTTTTATAATTAAAATTATTAAGACTTTCACCTGTGGTGTGTTGGCTTGGATATGCGTAGAAGGTGCTATACTGGACTAAGTACTAACTTTCATCTTTGAAAGATGGAGACAATGGTTATTTTCATGATTACAAGATGAGTTGGCTGTTACTAATTGCCATGGAAGCCCAATGGTATGAAAATATCAGATAAATTCAGCAAACTAAACATTTAGAACACAACTTGAATGCCAGAGGATTTCAAAGTAGTATTTAAAATAACTCTTATGCCCTGCAATGAAAGGGCTGACTATTGTAAATTAGGCCTGAGAAGTGATTTTAAGAAGTGAGGGCATTAAAAGGAAGGGAGCAGACCTGAAGCAAGGATTAAAATATGTTCTGTATGTATTTAAATTTTTTTTTCTCAAGATTCCTAGAGCCTTTGGGTTGGAAGGAGGAGTCCCCTCACAATTTCTAGAAGAGAACATTTTCTCAATATCTGCAGGACATTCAGTTGTTGTCACTTGAAAAAATTACCTCACAAGATGATGTCTGTCTGATGGTTTCCCCATTTCCCACTTATTACTCCTAAAACAGCTTCAGCATGGCTTAAGTGGCTATAACCGTATCAGAAGGAGAAGCATGATTATCCCCCAGAAAATCTATAAGATATAGCTAATACATTCCATAAAGAACCATGAGGACATGCTTGGGAATTGTTTTTGACAGTGCTGGATCACAGGATGTGGACTGTGAAGCCAGATAAGTGAGATTTTATTGATACCAGGACATTATTTATTCAAGTAAATGCCTTTAAATAGTTTTATATTCTGTTAGAATTGCTGTTTGAATCTTGAAAACAATGATAGCATATAAGAAAAGAAATGAGGAGAGAACTGGTGGCATCATCCATTCACAAGAACACAGACAAAAATTACTAGATTGACCAGCAAGACTGAAATAGCGAATAGAGATCCTTGACTTACAAGGATCTAGGGTAATGGCTAATAGAGCATGGTATTCCTACAGATGAAAAGGGTACACACTGAAATGTGGCTTTTTTGTTTGGTTTACTTATAAATCATAAAATATTAAGAGTGGGTGAGCCAATGGCTAATTGTCACTGCTGTAATAGAAAACCATGATGCCTAACTTAACTGTCAGACCTGAGCCAATTCCCAAATCCAGAGCCAGTTGATTGAAGAAAGAAAAAATTCTTTTTAACAAGGACCGTAAAATGCTCAGGGAATATATTTGGTAGCTATTCCACAAAAGAGTAATGCATATTGAGGACAGTGGATTAACTAGAAACTTCTATGAGTATCTCAGCCAAAACTAACACCGGGTGAACCAAAATAAAATTCAATATCCCTCATTAGAATGAGAGTATATGGATACCACATGACGACTATAGTCATGGCCCAGGTCTAATTTGTAATGGGTGTATAGAGTTTATAAACACCTTTTAAAGTTATTTCTCCTGTCCCTATGTGAATAATTAGCAATGGTTTTATTTAACAAATGGCAAACTATCATATTGGTTGTCTTTCATTTGGAGTAATAAAAATTTATATCAGAAGAAGTCAAGTGGAAGCTTTTAAAACTCCTACAGCTAGCATGGTAAATCAGAAACAATGCCACATCTCAAGTAAAATGGCAGACATTAATGCCACCTTTAAAGATCTAAACAATCCAGAAATAGATATAATTTACTGGTTACATCCATCCAGACTAGGGGATCATGGTAATGGTGTAGCCTTAACTGCATCTGCTCTGTAAGTGTAGAATCTTCACTACGACATGTTCTGATGTCATGTCTTTTGATCTAGCAAATATGTTCCTTCTAATTTTTGTCGAAATGGAATATGAAGTAGTTTGCACTAACCGAAGATCTTTCTCCAGGGCAAAGTAAGCCTTCTTTATCTTTATCAAAATAGAGAACAAATAAAATGTGGCCATCTTGACTTAATGCTGAACAAGATACTGGTTCAGTCTAATGATGTCATTTAGCAATTGAACTTGAGAGTACAAAGAGGTAAATATTTGGGATGCCCTAGTAAGGTGTAAAAAGACAATGAGGGAGAGTATCCAGAAGCTTTCATGGGTCTGCCACAACAAAAAGTTTTAGAAGATTCAGATTGCAGCATACACATGTCTGCCCTCCAAAGTGAAATAAAGTTAATGCATGCTGTACTTCTTATCAATAAGAAAGAGCCACAGTACTTGACAGATTTACTTGGAATGTGAAAATGGCAAATATTACACTTGTGAATGTAGCTTGTATTTGGAAGGTGGTAGTTTTAAGTGGAGTCCTCCACAAGAGAGAATTCTGCTCTAGATTCAGTCTATAGTTAAATTATTCCTGACAGGTGGACTATGTGGCATGGTAGAGGCCATATGGTACTACGTGTGTCATAAGAATGTTGTGTAGAATCTCTGGCTGTCTCCAGTATGAAAGTCATAGCATAAGGTTTTAGGCTATGCCATATTCAACAAAAAATTATTTTTAATTTAGAAAGCAGCTTCCAGCATGCTATTAATACTAGGAGAGACCAAATGCCTGACTCTGAGACTTCAAGTGACTATGCTTCTTCTAGAAGCTGCTTGACATGTGTTGAGTGTTCACAGGCCCACTAAGCTAAAAGTGCGGGTACGGCATAAATCCTTCACATAATGGAAATGGCATATTCAGGATTGGGTTTGAACAGATCCAGAGGACCCAAGGAAAAGAAATTATATGACATGCTGATATGAAATTGGACTCACTAGTGTCAGCTGGAATGATTAGATTTGAAAATGATAGAATTCCTCCTCCCTCCCCCAATGCATATATCTGTCTCGCTCTAATTCCTTTCCTTCACCTAATACATGTAACCTGCTATATATAAGGGGAATATATATGGTGTATAACCTTGTTATGAGCTGATAGTGAAGGATGCACTTGATAATTAGTGCCTTGATGATTTACTTTATTTCAAATTGTCAGGACACATTTCCCAGATATTTGGCCAAATATTATTCTAGATATTCCTGTGAAGGTGGTTTTGGAAGAGATTAACATTTAAATTGATGGGCTTTGAATAAAGCAGGTCACTATCCATAATGTGGCTGGACCTCATTTAATCAGTGGATGGTCTTGATAAAACAAAGACTGACCTCTTTAAGCAAGAAGGAATTCTGACAGCAGATGGTTTTTGGACTCAAGCTACGACTCTTCCTTATGTCTCCAGCCTGCCTGTCTACTATGCAGACATTGAATTTATCAAGTTTCCACAATTATGTGAGCCAATTTTCTCTTTCTCTCAAAAAATTAATATATATATTTAAATATATAAATATATAATACATAAGTATAAATAATTTATTTTTAATTATAATGTACATTATATAATTTTAATATATATAAATATAAAATATAAATGTGTATGTGTGTCTACATATATATACATATATATTACTGTCCTTACCAGGGCAGGCCTAAAAGGCACTACGAAGAAAAATATTGCCACCAAACTGAACTTAGAACATCTGTGTAATCAACCTAGCTATAAGAAGAAGTAATATAAACAGGATAAGAATAGGTAAGAAAGAAGTATATAAACAGGATGTTTTATAGTACCTCATAGCTCACTTGGATGGACATTAAGGGGCCTAGAAAATGCAGGACTTGGAAGAGCAGAGACAAATCCAGAGAAAAGACAGGTGGATGAATCTCTGAGGCACCCAGCATTCTGATCTTTGTTTTTTACATCATGGCTCACCGGGCAGCATCTATAGCAGAAAACAAACAAAATAAACAAAACAAAACAAAAAACATACTAAACAAATTGAAAAAGACCCTGTAAGAAGGACAGAGTAATCAGCTTCTTAGACACCAGAACTATTTATGTCTAGCTCGAGACACTAGGCAAGCAATGAGATGAACAAAAATGCTGGCCAAGTGTGAGGCAAGTCTAGAATGAGTGTTGAGGAAGAAGATGATAAATGCCAGGTGTGGTTTGGGGACAAGCTGTGGTAGTGCGGACAGTAACTTATCTAATTTTTTCTGCCTTTCTTTTTAGAAGTTATTATTATAGAAATTGCAACCAGACTCCATCTTGAGTAGCTGCATGTCCTCAGAGTAAAGTTAATATAAGTCATCACCAGTACCTCTTAGTGGTTTTAAGGAGTGGCTTGTAATAGACATCATCAATGTCTCAGCTATACCACCAGAAGTGGACCTCCAACTCTATGGGCAACTAATCTTCCACAAAGCAGGAAAGAATGTCCAATGGAAAAAAGCTAGTCTCTTCAACAAATGGTGCTGGGAAAATTGGACAGCCACATGCAGAAGAATGAAACTAGACCACTTTCTTAGACCATACACAAAAATAAATTTGAAATGGATGAAAGACCTAAATGTGAGACAGGAATCAGTTAAAGGGCTAGTATCCAAGACCTATAGAGAACTTGTCAAACTCAACACCACAAAAACAAAAGAGTCAAGAAATGGGCAGAAGACATGAACAGACTTTTCTCTAAAGAAGACATACAAATGGACAACAAACACATGAAAAGATGCTCAACACCACTCACTATCAGGGAAATACAGATAGAAACCACAATGAGATACCACCTCACACTGGTCAGAATGGCTAAAATTAACAACTCATGAAACAACAGATGTTGGCGAGGATGTGGAGAAAGAGGAACCCTCTTATACTGTTGGTGCAAATGCAAACTGGTGCAGCAACTGTGGAAAACAGTATGGAGGGTCCTCAAAAAGTTAAAAATAGCTGCCCTGTGACCCAGCAATTGCACTACTAGGTATTTATCCAAAGGATACAAACACAGTGATTTCAAGTGACACATTCACCCCAATATTTATAGCAGAAATGTCCCAAGTAGCCAAAATATGGAAAAAGCCCAGATGTCCATTGGCAGAAGAATGGATAAAGAAGTGATACACACACACACACACACACACACACACACACACACACAGAGGAATATTACTAAGCCATCAAAAAGATGAACTCTTGCCATTTGCAATAATGTGGATGGAACTAGAGGGTATTATGCTAAGCAAAATAAGTCAGTCAGAGAAAGACAAATACCATATGATTTCACTCATATGTGGAATTTAAGAAACAAAACAGATGAACATAGGGAAAGGGAAGGAAGAATAAAATAACAACAGAGAGGGAGGCAAACCATAAGAAACTCTTAACTCTAGGAAACACACTAAAGTTTGCTTGAGAGGAGATGGGGGTCAGGAAGGGGGAATTGGATAATGGTCATTAAGGAGGGCACTTGATGTAATGAGCACTGGGTGTTTTATGCAACTGAAGAATCATTAATTCTACCATTCAAACAAATAATATAGTGTATGTTACCTAAATTGAATTTAAATAAAAAATTAAACAAAAAGAATATATACTTATCATACGAGGTAAATATAAAGTTGAATTTCTGCATGAGTTAGTTTTTTAGGAAGGAAAAAATAATTTCATATAAATTCAAATGTTAATTATTTTTTCCCAGTATTGTTAACTTGTAAGCTTGAAACTATTTAATTTTGTTAAAATTAATTTCATTGTTAGTGAATTTTTTGAAAACTACTTGAATTCGTTTAGATGGTAAACAAGTTCATTTTAAAAGGTTTTTAATCTTTTAAAAGGTTACTAATCTTGTAATAACTAACTTGTTAACTATGTGTTTATTAAAACTATAATTTGATTATAATTAACCAACCAATATATAAAATCTGTACTACCTTGTTAAGGAAATTACTTCAAATCGTTTCTATTTCTATAAGTTCTTTCTAAGGAGTAAATAAACTTAAGTAATTAGTTTACTTTTAATTTCACCAAATAATTTTATTTTTCCACATTTTTGGCTAGTCACTCACAGCTTTTCATAAATTCTCTCTCATCCATCTTTCTAACAATGTGCACTACTAATCTTGTCATACATGTTATTTTCCAGTTAAACTGCAGCTACCCTATGATTTGCTCTCTAGTTCCTACACAAAGGAACCCCACAGCTTGGAATTCTCTTGCACAAATCTCTACAATATCTTCTTGTACTCTATAGGGCGCATATTATTCTCTCAGTTGCAAGTATAATATAAAATTTTTAAAAATCTTTAATAAAATATCATACCCAATTGTGTTCTTTCCAACACTGAAAACTATAAGTGACCCAAAGTACACAAAGAGTACTTGTGGATCAATATAATTGCTAAAACTCTAGCCATGGTAACCAAGAAAAAAAGAAAGAAAACACAAATTTACTAATATCAGGATTAGAGAAAAGGCCAACTGTACTGCTCCCATGGACATTAAAAGGATAACAAAGGTATATTATGAACTACTACCCTATGCTTCAAAATTTGATAAATAAAATGGACCAATTTCTCAAAAACACAATGTACCCAAACTCACACAGTGATGCGGAGATAATCTGAATAGTCCTGTATCTATTAAAGAAATTTAAATAATAATAATCTTTCCCAACAGAAGGTGCCAGGTCCAGAGGTTTTCACTTGTAAATTCTGCCAAATACTCATGGAAGAAATTATACCTATTTTCTGCAATCTGTTCCAGAAAATAGAAGCAGACAAAACACTGCCTAATTCTATGAGGTCAGATTACTGCAATACTAAAACCAGAAAAAGGCATTGCAAGAGTAGAAAGCTACAACCAATATTTCTCATGAATACCAATGCAAATGTCTTCAACAGAATATTAGCAAGTCAAATCTACCAATATATAAAAAGGTTATATACTAAGACCAAGTGAGATTGATTCTAGTTGTGGAAGAATTGTTTAAATTTTGAAAATCGACTAATGTAATTCATCACATTAACTGGCTACAGAAGAAAAATCATATGATCATATCAATAGATACAGAAAAAGCATCTCACACATTCATGATAAATGCTCTTATCAAAGTAGGACTGGACAACTTCCTCAATTTGATTAAAACAACTCCAGAAAAACCTATAGCTAACAACATCATACTTAATGATATGGGACTAGAAGCTTTCCTACTAAGATCAGCAAGGATGTACATTCTCTCCATTCCTATTCAACATTGTACTGCACTAAGGGGGGGGGAAGATATACAGACTGGGCAAGAAAAAAATATTTGTTTGACAGATGGCATTATTTTCTATGTGAAAAAGCCCAAAAAATCAACCAAAAATTCCTAGAACTAATAAGCAATTATTACATGTTTGCAGGATACAAGGTTAAAATACATAGTAGCTTTCTTACATATGAGCAATGAACAACTGAGATTTGAAATTAAGACACAACACTTTACATTAGCACAAAAATAATGAAATAATAATTATAAATCTAACAAAATATGTACTGAATCTCTATATGGAAAATTACAACGCTCTGATAAAAGAATCAGAATATACTTAAATAAATGGAAAGTTATTCCATGTACATACATAGGAGAATTTGCATTGTTTATATGTCAGTTTTTCTCCATTTGAACTGTGGATTCTGTGCAATCACAATTGAAATCCAAGCAAGTTATTCTCTTGATAGTGACAAACTGCTTCTAAAGTTTATATGGAAAGACAACAGACCCAAGTTAGCTGACACAATACTAAGGAACAAAATCAGAGGACTAACTCTATCGTACTTCAGTCTTACTATAAAGCTATAGTAATCAAGGCAGTGTGGTAATAGTAAAAGAATACACAAATAGATCAATGGAAAAGAATAGAGAGCCCAAAAATAGACCCATAGAAGTATAGTCAGCTGATCTTTGACAAAAGAGCAAAGACAACACAGTGGAGAAAGGACAGTCTTTTCAACAAAGGGTCCTGGAACAAATGGACATTCATAAGCAAAAAAATAATAATAATAGTAAGTTTACATAATGACCTTACAGCTTCACTAAAATTAACTTGAAATGGACAATAGACCCAAATGTAAAATACAAAACTGTTAAAACTTTTAGAAAATAACCTATAGAAAGTAACTTTTAGAAAATAGCATCCAAGCTGACCTTGGATTAGGCAATAAGATTTTAGATACAACACATGAAGTATGATCCATTAAAGACAAAAAATGACATAGGACTTAATTAAAATGAAAACCTTCTGCTCTGTGAAAGACAGTGTTACGAGAATGAAAAGACAAGCTACAGATTGGGAGAAAATATTTGCAGAACACGTATCTGTTAAAGGATTTGTATCCAAAATATGCAAAGAACTCTTAAAGTGACAATAAGAAAACAAACAACTCAATGAAAAAGTAAGCAAAAGATCTGAAGGGCACCTCATCTAAGAAAATATATGAGTGTGAATAAGCATAGGAAAAGAAGCTCAACATCAAATGTTACTGGGGAATTTCAAATTAAAGCAACGAGATTCAACTATTTGCATGTCCAAAATCCAAAACGCGGACAACACTAAATGTTGGCAAGGATGTGGAGCAACAGGAACTTTTATTCACTGTTCTTGCAAAAGCAAATGGAAGACAGTTTGGCAGTTTCTTACAGAGGTAAACATAGTTTTATCATATGATCCAGCAATCATGTGTTATTAGGTATTTATCTAAACAAGTTGAAAGCTTATGTCCGTACCAAAACCTGCACATCAGTGTTTATAGCTTCTTTATCCACTATTGCCAAAAACTGGAAACAGCCTGGATGTCATTCAGTAAGGGATTGTGTACCATAGCATCCTGTGGTACATTCCTACAATGGAGTGTACCGCAGCAATAAGAAGAAATGAACTATCAAGCCAACAGAAGACACAGAGTAACCTTAAATGAATATCGTCATGTGAAAGGAGTCAATTCTGAAAAGGTCATGCACCATATTATCCCCATGGCGTGGCCTTCTGAAAAAGAGAAAACTGTAAAGATAGTAAAAAGACCAGTGTTTTCCAGAAGTTTAGAGAGGGTAGGAGAGAAGAAACAGGTGGAGCATAAGGCATGATCAGGACAGTGAAATTATCCTGTGTGATACTGTGTCGGTGTATACATGTCGTTACAAATTTTTTCAAAACCCATAGAATGTACAATGCTGAGTTAACTCTGATGCAAACTATGGACTTTAGCTAATAATAATGTATCAATATTGACTCAACAATTGTAAAAATGGCCTACACTAATGTGAGATATCAATAATAGGAGAAATTGGGGGTGCATAAGAGGAAGTTTATGGGAACTCTGGGTACTTCACACAATACTCACAAAAACCTAAAACTTCTCAGAAATAGTCTATTAATTTTTAAAAATAGAACAAGGGAGGTTGGGGCAATGACAGATATACTACCTACCTTGATGGTGGTGATAGCATCATGGGTATGTAAGTATGTATAAATTTAGTGACAAAAAGAAATGAGCTATCAAGCCATGAAAAGACATGGAGGAAAATTAAATGCATAGTGCAAAGTGCAAGCCGCCAATCTGAAAAGGCTTCATATTGTATAATTCCAAGGCTACGTACTATAGGATATTCTGGGAAAGGAAAAACTATAAACACAGTAAAAATTTCAGTGGTTGTGAAGAGACTGAGGGGGCTAAGAGAAGGTGATGAATAGGCTGAGTGCAGGGGATTTTCAGAGCAGTGACCCTATTCTGTATGACTGTAATGTAATGGTGACCATATGACATTATGCATTTGGCAAATCCCTTAGAGGTATACAACACAGTGAAATATAATGTAAGCTATAAATGTTAATAATCATATGTCAATATTAGTTCAGTTCTAACAACTATACCACATGAATGCAAGATATTAATAATAGAGAAAACTAAGGGCAGGGAGAGAGAGCATATGGGAACTCCCTGTACTTTCTGCTCAAATTTTCTGTAAATCTAAAAGTGCTCTAAAAAAATAAAACTGTTAGTTAAATAAAAAAAGATAAAAGAATTTACTAAGAACAAACCTTGTTTTCTTTTGGGTGAAAATTAGAAGTTTTGTTCATTATGAAACACAAAATGCATCTTTCCCTAACTCATTTTTTTCCAGGTATTTGGAGAGCCCTTTGTTTCAAATATTACAGAAAAAATGAGCTGTGATGAGACACTGCTTGTTACTTCATTTTTAAATATAGAGAAATCAAGTAGTATATTGGGTTGTCCTTTTGGCAAATTACTGCAATGGACAGATGGTTTTTCATTATCTGTTACACAGAAATACAGGCTGGTAACAGTGTGTTCGGTATGGATGCTTACTCATCTGTGAGAGTCATTTCTGCTGCTTGGCCAGAGCACATCTTAAATCTTCCTCTACATCTGGGACAACATCTGCCTAAAACAACATGTTAATATCTGTATTTTTGCCAAGAAGATACATTCGATCTTTTGTCTTCCCAAAGGCAAAATCACAGGAGTGTAAAGTAAGATTTTGAAAATGACTTCGAGAGATTACTCTCTAAATGTATTCTTTTTGCATTAAGTGTAGAATCTTATTCAGAACTTATTTTGCTTCACTAGCATATGTTCCTAACAGTTAACTTGGAAAAAGTAATTTCTCTTTGAAACAGCTTCAAAATGCAGAATCAGTGTACCAGCATGGTTATCTACTTAAATATTATACTTTATGGATAGAAGAAATCTTGAGTAAATGATAGAATTTCATACTATAAACATTTTAAAAAGAGGCACACTTCTTGTGATTATTCTAAAGAGAAATGCAATGTATTATGCTTAATATTTTTCTTTGATAAATGCTGATTTGTATAATGTTTACAACTCAGTAAATTAAATTCATCCAAAAAATATATTGAGAATTTTTGTTTTGTTATGCAATAATGTTCTCCTCTAGGTTGAATATTATCTTGTGTACATTCAATTTGTCTTGATTTTATTCTTCCTCTATATCAATCTTAAGAAGTGGTTATTGAAACAGTAGACATATGCATGTGACATAGTGCTTGAAATAGATGTAGTGACTTGATAAGCAATAGCTACAAGAGTTATTTGCTCACTTTTTTCTCTGCTCCTAATTAATCTAAGGTTATTTTTCATTTTGCTGGTGTTTTCTTCGACAGTTTTTTAAGATTACAAAATTGGCTTCTTGAAGTCAGATGTATAACAAAGGCCATCATGTTCACTTCTTCTTCTTTTTTTTTTTTTTTAAGATTTTTATCTATTTATGAGAGAGAGAGAGAGAGGGCAGGAGTGTGGGGAGTGGGGCAGAGGGAGAAGGATAAGCAGATGCCCTGCTGAGCAGGGAGCCCCATGTGGGGCTCAATCCCAGGACCCTGAGATCATGACCTTAGCCAAAGGCAGATGCTTAACCAACTGAGACGCATGCCCTACTCCTTGCTCACGTTTACAAATATATGCCCTATCAATTAACTATTTGCCCTACCAAATAACTATTCACTCAAATCTCTTAGAAAGTTTCAAATAATTTTTATGTGAGAATTGCTGAAAATTTTACTTAGCATGGCAAATTACACTATAAAAATTCTGTCATAAAAAAATTAGTTCAAGTTATTTAAGCTGTTTTTAGCTTTCAACTTTTATCTACCCTTGTTTTTGCACAGATTTTGTTCATATACCAATATTGGGATTATAGGAACATCAGAGAAAGCCAAATATGCTAGCTGAATGTTTTAATTGACTTTTTTATCAGGAAACAGTTGAAGGCTTTCCAATAGTAGCATTCTTAAGTTATCAGATAATTCCCCCAAACAAATTTGTTTCTGTTAAATTCATGACACAGATAAATTTTAACCTCTTCAACTCTTTAAACATGTTAGATGATGATTTTGAAAATAACGATGAAATGATGAAAATGATGATTTTGAAAATCTAGTTTTACCGAGACAACATTTTGGAGTCATCATGAACTGCAACCTTTATTATGTAGTAATGTTTTTCTTGGATCATTGGAAACCTGAAATCACTTAGAATTTGAGACAGTAGCTACCAGATATAGGGGTCCCCTGCTGGTAATAAACATTAAGGCAAATTCATATCTTGAGCTAAAATGAATTCAGTTTGATTCTATAGAAAGATTGGAGAAGAACCAGCCATAATTACAAGGGAAGAGTGGTAGGAAATAAAAATCCAGAGTAAGAGAATATTCTTTATTACTCCTATACAGTCAGATTATATTATCAGACGTGAAGTAGACAATGCATTATGATATATCATCTAATGTTTCAACATTCACTTCACTGTATTAAATATGTAAATACTGATTAATAAAGGAAATATAATTTCTTAAAATTTGGTATCCTTATTCATTTCAGTAGACCCCCATAACTATTTGAATCCCATAGTTTGTGTTTTACTCTTGCACTAATGTATATTTTATCACTACAAGAGCATTAAAAGTCAGAACAAGTATCTTTTTCATTTTTTTAAAGATTTTATTTATTTATTTGTGTAAGAGAGAAACAGAGCACAAGCAGGGAGAGTAGCAGGCAGAGGGAGAAGCAGGCTCCCTGCTGAGCAAGGGCCCAATGTGGGATTTTATCCCAGGACCCTGGGATTGATCTGAGCTGAAGGCAGATGCTTAACTGACTTTCTCCAGAATTATTCTACTACTACTTCGGGTCAATGACACTACGACCTTTTAAATGTTAGTACAAACCTATCATTTCTTCCTTTTCTCTTTATGTAACATGAGGACATCATTCTCTTGCCCCTTTCCACATTTCTTATACTTGATTGCCAAATTTCTAACTCTGATGGAAACCAGATCATTTCAAGTTCATTGACAGCATGCAAGGAGAAGAACCTGATTGTAAAAAAAAGCTAAACAGACAAGCTCACTTTTCATTCTAAGTGAACTAAGATCCTCATACATCTTAAATGGTGTATTATTTCCGTTAGGCAGACCTATTTTTTCCCTAGTGGATAAACTCTCCAAAATTCTCAGGATGGCCATTTTCTCTCATCCAAACTCTAACATCTCCCGCCCTCCTTTTTTTTTTTTTAATCAAATGGCCATCTATTTCACAGAAAATAAAGAGACTAACAGAAAAAAAAAGCAAACTCATATTCTTTCAAAAAATAGTCCAACTCACCTGCCTCTGTCCTTATATTCTGCCCACATTCCTGTTCCAGAAGATCCGTCTTTGCATTATTCTTCATTTCTACTCAACACAAGTCTTTACGGCTTTGTGAATAACTGCATAAAGGGCATAACACCGTCCCAGACACTTATGCTGATGCCCTTTGCAAGGCCAAAGTAAACAGTCAATCTTGGTTCACTTTCAGCACAGTACTTTCCAAACAGTTATTAATTAGCAATAGAAAAATAATAACAGAGCAGAAGTCAGACACCAGTGAAAACAGTTATCACCAGTAATGGGATAAATAAAAATCATGCTCACCCTGCAATCATGCTCAGAAAAGGACAAAACATTAATTTTTTGGTATTTCTGCCAAAAATACCTAATCTGAACCTAATCCTGATGAAACATCAGACAAATATAAATTGAAGGATGTCTTATAAACTATCGGTAGCATAAAAAAAAGACAAAGGAAACATCAGATTAAGAGAGATTAAAGAAAAATAATGAAAGAAAATGTAAAATCCTGGATTAAGTCCCAGACCAGAATTTTTTCTTTTGCTGTAAGTGACATCAATGGGACAAAGGCCAAAATCTGAGTAAGGTTATGGCATTAGATACTAGTATTATATCAATCCTAATTTCTTAATTTATATAATTGCCCTATGGCTAAAGGAGCACCTTTTTTTTTTCCATTTCTTATCCATAACTAAGAAAGAAAATTTTTAACATTTTGTAATAGAGTCAGAATACTTTAAGATAGTAACAGAAAATTCAACAGGTTTTTAACTTGTTTGCTGTGGTAAGTAGAGTTTGACCTGATTCTGCTCAACAAAGATACATAGAGAACATCACCATTCTGAATTCTCTTGTAGTTCATTTTAAAATCATTTCCTGAAACTTTCAAACATATGGTTTTAAATATGCATATTTTATATAGAAAATTGCTTGAAGCATTTCCGTGTTCCTTGAATAACCACTATGTTTATATGCATAAACCAGGAATGGTCTAATTGCTATTTGCATGGATTATTTACAGCTAAGTGGTCTATGAAGAAATGAGAGTCCATAAAAATGCTATTGTGTATGAAAACCAATCTGCGTTGCTCATTTTAATTGGGTATGAGAATATTGGTTTATGGATTTTAGAAAGAGTCATATAAATGTTTCTCACAAACAGAACAAAAGGTTGTAGAAGTAATCTGTCGACTAAATGCTTTAATAAACTTTTCTAACTGAATGTTTTATTTTCACAGAAAACTGGGTTCCCTGTCTCCAAGGTCTATCACTGCAAATATAAATATGCATTTTTAAAATCACTAAGATGCCACTTCTATTCTGTAGAATTCACTTGTCATTTTATCTGATATTGTTGCAGTAATTAAACACATCTCACATTGGTGGCCACCAGTGATACTGGTTTTTTTGTTTGTTTTTGGGGGCCAGAATATTTGAGGTATTTAAAAATACAGAAAAGACTAGTATATAGTTACTCATCCCAAGATATTCACACTCAAGGAGAGCAGAAGACAAAATAACTATACTTTCTTCCTTTTTGTTTGTTTCAGTGGTGAAAACAAATGATTCTACTCTCCTCTTTGACCTGGACATCACCAAAAGTTGTAATGGCATCATGCCTATGAGTTATGGGAGTCTTTTATTGCAATATGGGCATAAAATCCTAGTCTAGTTGTGATTCTTTTTAAATTTTTTTTATGCTCCACTTTTCTTTCAAAGGGAAAGTAAGTGATGTTCTCTGGAGTAAGAAGTTTCTCATTGCTGCATAAGGACTAACAGTGAACAGCCAGAACGATGTTCAATCCCTAAAGCAGCAGCCAGTCATATTAATCTGTGGAAAATGTCATACAGAAAACAAAATAAAATCCAGGTATCCAATAAAATGCAGAGAATGTGAAAACAGAATAATATACAAGAAAAAGACTAACATTTTGTGGTTTCTGATGCTCAATGAAACATTTAGAATTCAGAGGAATATCTTAACTTATGTTTAAATTTGCCATTACTGTTTCTCATTGCTGTGTAGCGTTGGGTTAGCATGCTTTCCTTTATAAATAAAACTACATACACATGATCTTATTTCATTTCATTTTTAAAACCATATTTTAGATGTCTATTCATGTTTTATGTTGTTATTTTTGATCAAGTAAATAACTTACAGTTCTATTTCATATGTAATGTGATACACAGTGAAAGTTAAAATTGTTTCCCCAAACCAAGCTTTTAATCAAAACCTATAATCATCTGGGGCTCTTTCTAAAAAAAAGCAGATTTCTAGGATCTTCTAGGCTTATTCACTGATTAAGCAAATTCCTTGAAAACTACTGTTGTACATTACCAACTATTTGTCAGTGCTCTAGTATTATTTGATGTGGAGTACACCAACATACTTAGTGTTATGCATATGTAATTTTGAGTCCTGTTGTTCATTTATTACTTGATGTAGGCCTTACTGTATTTCAGCATAAGTCTTCACAATTTTTAAAATTTGGGCAGAGGAAAGAAACTTGAATGTTTGTGTTCTGTAAGGTAAAAATCAATCTTAAGTAAAGTGCTAAACAGATTATTAAGGCAGGTGCAATTTTCTAAGTGTAATCATTCATGAAGCTCAGAAATTCTGCTTTCAGGATATAAAAAGACTAGGAATTGATTTACACTTAATTGTTGGATAAATATTGAATTTTTTGCCTTGATTTTAGGGATATGGAATTAATGATCAAAAATATATTCCATCTGTTCTGGGATTCCTTCACTGTGGGGCATCATGTTGGCCTCTCTAACATTCATTTTAAAGATTAGATATAGTCTAACTTTATTAATAGCTAATATTTATCTCATTCAAAAATTATCTATGCTACTTTTTATAAACACCTATATCTATATTACCATCATGGTTTCCTAAGATCTTCAAATTTTTTACATACTATGTTAAATACTATGGTATTCAGATTTTTAAATTATGTTCATTTAGCCACCATATAGTAGTACATCATTAGTTTTTGATATAGTGTTCAATGATTCATTAGTTGTGTATAACACCCAGTGCTCATCACAACACATGCCCTCCTTAATACCCATCACCTGGCTACCCCATCCCCCTGGCCCCTCCTCTCTGAAACCCTCAGTTTGTTTCCCAGAGTCCATAGTCTCTCATAGTTTATCTCCCTCTCTGATCCCCCTCCCCTTTATTTTCCCCTCCCTTACCCTATGGTCCTCCATGCCATTCCTTAGGTTCCATATATGAGTGAAACCGTATGATAATTGTCTTTCTCTGCTTGATTTATTTCACTTATAATCCCCTCCAGTTCCATCCATGTCAGTGCAAATGGTGGGTATTTATCCTTTCTGATGGTTTATATATATATATATATAAACCACATCTTCTTTATCAGTTCTATCTGTTGAAGGGCACCTCAGCTCCTTCCATAGTTTGGCTATCGTGGACATTGTTGCTGTGAACGTTGGGGTGCATGTGCCCATTCTTTTCACTACATCTGTATCTTTGGGGTTGAGGAATCTCCATACTGTTTTCCAAGGACTTCAGTGTGAGTCAGGAATCCATCAAAATCCTAGAGGAGAGCATAGGCAGTAACGTCTTCAATATTGGCCACAGCAACTCCTTTCAAGACACATCTCCAAAAGGAAGGGAAACAAAAGCAAAAATGAACTTTTGCGACTTCATCAAGATAAAAAGCTTCTGCACAGCAAAGGAAACAGTCAACAAAACTGAGGCAGCCCACAGAATGGGGGAAGAATTTGCAAATGACATTACAGATAAAAGGTTGGTATCCAAGATCTATAGAGAACTTCTCAAATTCAACACCTCCCAAAAAAATAATCCAGTCAAAAAATTGGACATAAGACATTAACAGACACTTCTCCAAAGAAGACATACAAGTGGCGAACAGACACATGAAAAAATGTTCAACATCACTAGCTATCAGGGAAATTCAAATCAAAACCACAATGAGATACCATCTGACACCAGTAGGAATGGCAAAAATCAACAAGGCAGGATGCTCAAATTTTTAAAGAGTACTTCATTGGTCCAGGTTTTCTTTTATCTGCAACTTCCATAATTTTCTAATTCTGCTGTATTCTTTTTTGACCTTGTCCATTTTAGACAGGGGAGTGCCAACATACATGATCTTTCTTTTATTTCCTTTAAGATTTATTTATCTATTTATTTGAGAGAAAAGGAGAGAGCATGCAAATGGCAGAAAGAGCAGAGTCAGAGGGAGAGAGAGGGAATCCCAAGACTCCCTGCTGAGCACAGAGCCCAGGGCAGAGCTCCATCTCAAACCCTGAGAACATGACCTCAGCAGAAACCAAGAGTCAGACATTTAACCAATTGCATCACCCAAGTGCTCCAATATCTGTATATATTAGCTCTATAATTAAACAAATTCTAACTCATTGGATAATACAGTTACAATTTTAACTTGTAATTTTATCATAGGTCCTTTACATATCAATAGTTTAAATATTTTAATTTGATTAACCAGACAAGAGAGGTTTAATGGAAAAGTATTACAACTGGAACTCAAGACCACTACTATCATTCAGTGATTCGGCTCTTTGGGCTCCATTCATGTATAGAAAGGAAATGATTTTACCTCTAACCTACATAGACAGTTTTGAGAAAATAGATATAAAATTGTTTTAAAGATTATTTTTTAACGGTGCTCTATATATGTAAAAACAAGTAAGTTTGAGCTTGAAGTTAACACATACATCATCTCCTAATACATTGCTAGGGACAACTATGGATATTGTGAAAAAGTGTCCACATCCATGGGAAAAGCACTGAATAAAGATGGGCTCAAATTCAGCCCTACTACTCATGATTGGCCATGTCATTCCATTTCATTTCTTTTAACTTCAGCTTCATTATCAAAGTGGAAGAATTATGATGATCAGCACATGAAGGTAACAGTTCACTGAAACTCTGAAGTTATCTTTAGAGATTGAAGTTATAAAAAACTCAAAAATAGCAGATTAAATGAGAAATGGCCAGGCCAAAAATAATAAAATACCATATAATGATAGTTGAGAAGGTATAAAAACAAGCTGCCTCCTTACATATAGCCACCCACACACCACCAAACTCCTCCTCGAATAAGTTCCATGTAGAAAATTAGTCAAGGGGATGTGGCATTTGAGCAGAGGGCTAAAGGGTAGGAAGGAGCTGGCCAGAGAAAAACAAGGAGAAAGAGCATTCCTGAAATAGAGAAAGCAGACAGTCGTAAAGACTCTGGGGCAGGAAGTGAGCTTGTCTTATTCCCACTTTAGAATGAAGTCCATGCATCTCAAACTTCATGAGCAGGGGACACTGGGAGGAGATGAGGTGGCCTTCTGATGGGAAGCCATTGGAACAGTAACCAAGAAAGAGAGTGAAATAGTTGAAGTCTTAAAAGAATGCACACACACACACACACACACACACACACACACACACACACACAAGGGTAACTATGTGAGGTGATGACTGTGTTTATTATCTAACTTTGATAATTATTTCACAATGCATACAAGTTTCAAAACATTGAATCATATACCTTAAATAATACAGTTTTTGTCAATTATGCCTCAATAAAGCTAGAAACAAATTTAAAACTACTCCTTTCAGCATCTGTTTTCTCTTAGCTAATTCTGATTATTTATTCAATAAACACTTACTGAGCTCTCGTATAACACATAAAGTACAATGGTAGGACATGGCAATACAACAGTGAGTGAGATGTGTTTGCACCCCCATTAAGATATTTATAGATTGCTAGAGAAGATAAATAAGTAAGTAGGGTATTTGAATACTGGTGTAAACAGGGGTCTGAGGACGCTTTTGAACCCCGCTTTGTAGTTTTGCCCTTGTTTCACATACCATTCCAGAAATCCATATATGTTGTTGCTATTAAGGAATGAAAAGAACCAAAACTAGGTAACTCAAGTGAAGATAGATGCTAGGGGAAAAAACAAGCTGAGCCAATCATGGCCTAGTCCTTATATCATTTTTAATTTTAATTTAATTAATTAATTAGCTAATTAGTTAATTAATTTTTAAGAGAGGGAGGGGAGGCAGGAGGAGAGGTGGGGAGAGACAGAATCTTAGGCAGGCTCCATGCCCAGCATGGAGCCCAATGCAGGACTCCATCTCAACAACCCTGAGATCATGACCTGAGCCAAAATCAAGCTGGACACAAACCACTGAGCCACTCAGATTCCCGCTTTTATCATTTTAAAAATGCTGCTGTCCATGGTATAAAAAATATTGTAATTATTACAGTCTAATTACAGTATAAAAGCAGTAAAATTAAGGAACAAAAGGTAATCTTTGACTATGCAGAGAAGAATATGTAAGGGAAGAAAGCAGCTAAGAAATTTGGAATTAAGATCCACGTTTTCTGAAATAAAATACATCTGTTTTGATATTTAATGAGTCCAATTGGAATAATATTAGATGGAAAATATCATACCTATTATTGAAAGTTAAATCTAATCTAGCCAAATTCCTTAGACTATTTAGAGGATTAGCATACGATATGTCATAATATTCCCACACTCAATGCATATTTCATAACCTGTATTCAAAGAGATATCACTATTAAGATATTTGCTTACAGGTGGTACATAATAGAGAACCATTATGAAGTGAAAGTATCTACAAGCTGCTTCCATGTGCAGATTTGGCTCTCTATTTAGCCACCTATTCTCAATAAGCATTGCTTATATCTGTATCATGCAGATAACTCTTTATGAAATAGGTAGATTAGCTTCAATGAGAGCATTATATTACATAGTAACTTTCTTCTATAAGAAGATGATTTTAAGTTTATTTTTCTTAATTTGAAAAGGTCAAATTTATGCATCATATAAATGTAGCATATATGTAAATATAATATTTTACAACACTATATATTATAATCTTTACAAATCTAGATGACTAACATAATTCCTAATGTTTTAATAGAATAGATTATACAGGAGTTTTGGTGCAAAGACTCAGTGGTTAGTAGGAATGGATTCTTTGAGCTGCATAATAAAATTTATATTAAATTTTGAAGTACTTAAACAGAATTCAGGCAACTAAAATTATATTATCATATAATATACATAGAAACTCTGAAAACCTACATAGGATGCACAAGAATTCAGGATAAGAATTGAAGCTCTATTAAATTGAAATTGGTAGATTTAAATTTGGGAGTCATTGGGTTGATTGTTAAAGGCATAAAACAGGATAAGATCACAACACAAAAACTGAGATCACTTTCTCAGAGACTTAGACTATGGATCACATTATTTTCTCTCATATAAACATCTATTAAGATGTTTCACAATGGCTTTTAAGCAAATAATAAAATGTTTTATGTTGTTGGATGGCCATTCTCCATGACATTTTTGTACATCTTGGGTTAGCTTTTGTCCTGCACTATATTTTCAAGGATGCTTGTATAGGAAACATGCTTGGAATGCATAGATAGGTCCACCTCTAGGCAAAAGGGCAGAATATTTTCCTGACCAGGAAAATAAAGATAATGTCTCCCTATTGCGCCAAGTTCAGACAGCTTTGCTGGCAACCCTTTTATAAGACTGGAGGTTTTCCATGCATTCAATCCCTCAGCTGAAACACACTGTGAGGAGACGCTCCAGGCGGTCCATTCCATGTTACTTTATGTGGGACTTAGGTTGCAAAGGAAACCCACGTGAACTTTAAGATCATGCTGCTTGCTGTACGACGAGTAATAAATTCTTTTGTTTCTGACCTAGGAATCTCATGTCTTCTGCCAGTATCTATGAAACTGTAGCAAGCTAACTCGTTAGTTTCTGAGTAGGTAAAATCTCAGACTTGTCATAGTTCTTGATATACATGACATTTTGTTCTCTGAAAGTTTAATAGTTAACTTTCTCTGAGGTGCATAAACGAAACTTCTATCCACGTACCTCAGGATTCTCTCCTTTTCAACCATGCTACTCCAAACAGAAAAGACCGCACATACACATCACCCCTCAGGAAATGTATACACATCTAGACATTAAGTTATTTTATTTTCTTGGAGAGAGGCAAAATTATATGTATAATTTTCTATTACAGAATATGTCGTTATACACTACCCTTCTTGTGGAACATTCCTATTCGCTTTGAATCATTTAATATAAGATTTCTTAATTATCATACTAAAAGTTTGTCTTTATGTCATATAGCTTTTAGCTTTAAAGTTCTTATGAAGCTTTCATATTATGCCACTGCACACCCATCTTCAGGGGCTGTGTGTATCAGTTGTCTTATCACTGTATATATTCTGTAGTATGTCCAAAAGAATCTTAGCTGGGGAAATTATAATTATAAAGTTAGATCCTATGAAAACAGTCTTTCTTATCAAATACTTCCACATTATAGTTGTTATGGGAAGCCACTAGAGAGTTTTAACAAGGGACTGACATGCTCTGAATTCAATATTAAAAGAAACATTTGTTCCTTTGTGTGAGATAAACAATAGGAAACAAGAGGACAAAAAGAGCTAAAAGACTCTTGAACTTATGTAGGTTAAAGATGACGGAGTAGGGTGTTGGTGTTGAGGGTGATGCAGAATAAATGAACGTAAGGTGTATTTGGAAGGGTCAATTGGATGTATGGACTACGTGTTGAATGTGAAAGAAAGAGTCAAAAGTTAGCTTTTTTATTTTGGCCTGGGAAAATTAATGCTGTTTACAAGTCTAAAACACACTGAAAAACAGTAATTAAGATGAGAAAATAAATGGTTTGATTTTTGACATGTTTTGATATGTTTATAATATCCAAAAATTGTTAGGTAGACATTTGTAAGAATATATGATACAGAACAGATATCGGGCCATAAAATACACATTTTGAATAGAACATGTAATTTAAATGGAACTAGTTGACATTATTTATCAAGAGATGATTCTGTGCACACCAAGATTTAGATGTCCACATGTTAACTCATCCTCATAATTCTTCTATATACATAATGCCACAAAAGCTTCTATTTACACTGGCTCATTGGACAAGTTTAATTACCTTAAGTGTAAAAAAAAAGTATAGAATAAATTTACATAGAAAACTAGCTTTGATGTTGAGATTGCCCTCAAGAAGAAATAAATAATAGATGATCTGCAAGCTACATATTCCTTTTTTGCTCTCCTTAGAAGCTTCCTTTCCTATTACTCACTATTTCATCAATGCAGGACTCAGATTGTGTGTGTGTGTGTTTATGTATCATTTCTCCCAAGGTCCAAACTCTACACTGTAGTTTCCTTTTCACAGTATTTCCCCAGCCATCCTTTCTTTCCTTTTTTAAAAATTTTTGTGTTTTTTTAAATTATTACTATGTTCAGTTAGACACTGTACAGTACATCGTTAGTTTTTTACAGTGTTCAATGATTCGTTAGTTGTGCATAACACCCAGTGCTCATCATGACCTGTGTCCTGCTTAATACCCATCACCGTTACCAGACACATAGCTTTTCACCTGCACTCACATAGAAATTGCAGTGTGTGGTCAATTCATATTTTCTGTCTTTCCTCCTTAATTCACTTCAAAATCAGCATCCAATTTGAATTCTTAAAACATAATTCTCCTTTGAATTGAAATTATAGCACAGGCAGAGGTGCCTGAGTGGCTCAGTCAGTTGAGTGCCTGACTCGATTTTGGCTCAGGTCATAATCTCAGGGCTGTAAGACTGAGCCTCCTGTCTGACCCTGCACTCAGAGGGGAGTTTGCCTGAGATTCTTTCCATCTGTCCCTCCCCCTGTTTGCTCTTTCTCTCTCTCTCAAATAAATATATATTAAAAAAAAATTATAGCACAAGCAAACAAAAAGCTCAAAATTACCCCTCGTTCCATTTGTAATTAAATACATTTCTCTCACTCTGACAATGGATGCTTCCCTCACATTCTTATTCTGCAATCATTATTTGCTCCCATTGCCTTATCTGATATCCAAAATGGAAATTGAAATTTCATATTATTTAGTTTGCAATAATAGTGTCAATAATGGTTAATATTTAATGTTTTTAAAGATTTATTTTTTTAAGGGGAGAAAGAGTGAGTGAGTGAGTGCGGGGAGGAGGAGAGACAGAGGGAGAGAGAGACTTTCAAGCAGACTCTTTGCTGAGTATGAAGCCAGACACAGGTCTCAATTGCAAGAGCCTGAGATCATGACCTGAGCCTAAATCAAGAGTCAGACATTTAATTGACTGAGCCATCCAGGCACCCCAATGATGGCTAATGTGTAATTTCTAAGAGCTTTCTATGTATTAGGCATCTTCTAATCATTTCCCATGATTATGAAGCTAAATTAGGGCAACATTAATGTTCTACATTAATTTTCAATAGCTAGTAAAGGACAGTATCTGGATTTGAATCAGTCATCTGCATTGCCACATCCCTTATTTTGTAGTTTTTCATTTATATATTATTTATATTTTGTGATTTTTTAATATTTTATTTATATGCATTAATGTGTCTGTACCTACTCCCCCATTTCATTGTTAGTTATGGCAAGAAGAGACTGTCTGCCCATCTTCAAATCCCATATCATCAATATTTGAATATTTATTGGCTTAATTAGGCTAACAGAACTGTGTAAATATATAGAATACGGGTGAGATAAAACCTTATGTGTAAATGTTTACACCAACACTAATAATTGAAATTATGTTAATTAAACACTACTTTGTAATGCAAAATGTATTTCTACCAGTGTCACAAATTATCTTGATTTTATTCTTTACAGTGAATAACTCTTCAAAATCTGAATTTCCCAGAAGCATTTATTTATAATTCAATAGATATGAATTAATCTTCTACAATAATTATGAAAATATGAGCATGTCAATAAACAAATGTAATTGCATGTTGAACTATTATAATAATGAGCAAACTAAACTCTATTTGACCAATTTTTAAATCACATTAGGCTTTAACTAAAATGATCTTTGCTGAGAATTATAAGGAACAATGCTTTCCCTTATTTAACCTAGTCATTTTTGAGAAAAGTATGAAAATTAGTTATTAGCTATGGACTGACAATGATTATAATATACAATTCTGAATCGAGACTATCAGACCCATCATATTTTATCAGATGCTTTAAATTGAATGTATTTATGAAAAATATGAAAAATCTCAGGCAGTGATGAGTTCATAGTACTGTGACAAATATCAGAGAGCATATTAAATAAGAATAAACAAAATTTTTTGAGGTATCCTCTTACATTTTGCTTTCTAATGTTGTAAGCATTTGGCTAAAAAGGATCCAAACTTGAAAATGCCACAAGAAGGCATTAGATCTACCATCAGTTACAAAAGACCTTGATTTTTCAGATTTTCTCCTCAAATTTATCCTGTTAAAAATGTCATCTATGGCATTCAAAAGAGTAGTAGAATCATAAACATATTTTCAGTAATTTATAGGAATATTATAAGTGTTATTGCCTCTAGTTCTTTACTACTGTACAGCTCTGATCTCATGTTATTTGTGTTCTACAAATAGGTCATTTTACCACTTTTTTACACACGTAAAATGAGATAGAGACCCGATGTCTATTATTGTTTAAAATAACTAAGATATGGAAGCAACCTATGACTTCATTGATAGGCAAATGCATAAGGAGGATGTGGTGTGTGTGTGTACATACATACACATACACAAACACACAATGCAATATTACACAGCCATAAAAAAGGATAAGATCTTGTCATTTGCAACAACATGGATGGACCTAGAGGTTATTATCCTAAGTGAAATAAGTCAGACTGAGGAAGACAAATATCATATAATGTCACCCATATGTGGAACCAAAAAGCAAAACAAAACAAAACAAAACAAATGAATAAACAAAAAGCAGAATCAAATTTACAAATACAGCAAACAAACTGGTGGTTGTCAGAGGGGAGATGGGCTGGAGGAAAGGGAAAATGAGTGAAGAGCAGTGGGAGACACAGGTTTCCAGGTAAAAGAGAGAGGAAGAGAGAGTGCTCTCCAGTGCTAGAAATTTCTCATCTTCCTTAATTACAAAAGGACACTCAACTATTGACTTAGGAAAATACAAATTCTGGTAACTCTAAATAAATGAATCATCTCTCACCAATAAAATATTTTTAAGGAAATCAGTGTGGCCCTTGGTAGATCTCAATTACCTTTGGAAATTATGTTAGCATATTACACAGGATGGGAATTTTTATAATAAATAAAGCTTTTTACTTTTCAATAAACATATTAAAGGTGTTTTGGTTACATAACACTTTTGCTCTTGCAGGGTGTAAAATAACATTCTATACAACACTGCTCTACACTTGGTGAGGCAGAGATAGCTCGTTGGCCCCCAGGAACTATTCTCTACTTAAAAAAAAAAATAACAACTTTGATATTTTCTTTAGGTCCACAGCTCCTAGAAAAGAAAAAAAAAAAAACTATACTTCTAAGCTTAAATTTCCCATGATTCGGCTATATTCTATTTTCTATCTATTGCTAGTGAAAGTATAATAAGTAGTTAAAATTGATATTTATATTTTTCTGAGTAGCTTACGACAGCATATTAAACAATTACTAATTTAAAATAATGTTTTAAAAGACACAATAGTATGCATAATTCTTTTGTTCATCCGAGGTATTTTTGTAAGTTTAATCCCATACTTTTATATCTAATATTATAGTTATTTATTAGTATCATAAAATATTCAACACATTGGGAATGTTTACAATGATTTATGAGAGTATTTTTCTGCATTTCAATGATAGAATACTATCTGTAATTTTCTTTTCAACTTGAAATGTTTCTTTATGGTTCAATTTAAGAGCAGTATTTGGAACTATTTCATTCAGGTGAAAATTTAACATATTTGATTAATTCAAAAATATTAATTAATTTTACTTATATCATCTAGCTTCATATCTGTTTTTGTCTGATATAAACTGATAGTTGTCCTTAAAATACAAATACTTCCATTTGTCTTTTTCTATATTTCTTTGCTCTCTCTCTCTTTCTCTCTTTTCTTAATACATCATAATGTTTCTTAGCACATCTCCATTCACCACATACATAATAAATATGTCCAAAGGTACATTTCTCCATAATGAATAGGCAACTTAGTGGAAAAAAAGAAAAACAAAACAGACAATAACAATTCTGCCTTTTTACTGGCATTCTAGGGATAGTTATTGTTAAGGGTGATTGAGATAAAAAATAATAGGCAATATTTGTCAAATTGTAGTAATTTCAACAGGAAAAATAGAGGGATGTAAAAGGATATGAAAGGTGGGTGGGGGAGGTATTGCAATTTAAAATTAAAGATTCAGGGAAAGCATCACTGAAAAAGTAGAATTTGAGGAAATTTCTAAAATACCTGATGGAACAAGTACCTAAAAAACATATTTTAAGAAAATTATCAGTAAGAGAGAAGATCTTAAAAGTTTTCATCACAAGAAAAAAAATTGTACCCACGTGAGGTGATGGATATTAATGAAACATTGCAGTGATCATTTCACGATATACGTATACATCAAATCATCATGTTTTATACCTAAAACTGACACAATGTTATTATCAATTGTATCTCAATATAACGGGGGGGAGGGCAGAAATTGAGGAGAGATTATAAAACTAAAACAAAACAAAACAAAGGAAAACAAAACGAAAGAACTACCAAGTGCTATTTTCCCCTTCTTTTTATTATTATTGCTCCTTTTATATTCAGTAACTGTTAGCTTGTTATTTCCCTCATTATGGTTGAAAGTAAGCAACATGATGTTACTTTTAGTATTGGCTACTTTTAATTTTTTCAAATGCATGTTTATATCCACAGATATTTGGGGGCCAAAATTAGTAATATGACAAATCTTTATTCTTTTATATGGAAGGTGAGAGTTTTAGAATATTTTAACTCACATCTCTCATATCTCATATCTGTTGTTATTTTGAGGTTGTAAATTTATTAATTGGGCTTTTGGTAGAAATTTAATTGGGAATTTTTTTTCTAATAATAACAGTAATATATATACAATATAAAATATTCAGAAAATTTAAAAATTATAGAGAATGAAGGAGTTATCTCTAAAAAACAGTTGACCAGAAATAAACATGTTTTTCTGGTTTTCTCATAATCCTTTTTTAGTATTGTCTATGAATAAAATCATATAAAATATTAAATTTCATATTTTGTTTATACAGCATTTATTTTATATTGTATTACAAGGTCTCATAAAGTCTGAGAATTATATGGTCTTTTATTCCCTTACAAATAAAAGATATATGTGTGATCATCACCCAGACTAAGAAGAACATTATCAGAACTCCAGAAATATACTCTTGTGTATTCCCCGTTCCGGGCACTAATCTGCTAAAAATATAACCAGTAGCCAATTTCTAATTTCATAAATTAGATAACCTCATTTCTGAAATTTACATAAACTGAATCACATATTCTGTCCTTGTTCGATTTCATTCAACATTGTTTGTGAAATTCATTGTTTGCTGTAGATCACTATAATGTATTCATTTTCACTGCAATTTACCAAGTCTATTGTTGTCAGAACTTTGTTGTTTTTCCCCATCCTGTTATTTTTATTACATTATCACTCTTGGTGCATGACATAGTGATTGCCTTTGGGTAAATACCTTGCAGTGAGACAACAGAGTTGCAAGTTGTAATGAAATTTGTGTTCATTATATTATTTAAGAGTATTTAATTCTGTCATAAAAATAACTGAAACAAACATCTGAAACAAGAAATTAAACAAAATGTAAGGAAGTTGCATGAATCTAAATATAGAGAAAAGTAACTTGTGCATTAAGACACACATAAAGTAAGAACTGAATTTCAGTGATCTACACAGGAAGGATTAATGAAAGAATCAATAATCATGAAGTATTTGAGGAATTCTGACACAGTAAATTTAGGTACATGAAGTACCAAGTATACACGATACATTGAATATGCAAGAGTTTCATGAATCAGTCAATATTCATGAAGTTTTTAACCATCATGTATCAATGACACCAACTATCCCCCCATTTATCCTCTTCTATATAAAGCCCATAACTGCTCATCAGGCTATTTGGTGAGCTTCAGCTTTAGGCATACTAGTTTCCAAGGCTTCAGAACAACTAGAATGCTTTAGTTCTAGGCACCTTCTATCTGCCGACTTACCTTGTTTAAACCTTAAGTTTGGTTCTTAAATCCCAACCAATGTAATCTCGATGGAAATCTTGATGAAGCAGAGGGAAAGAGAAAATATGTGTTCATTGAATAGAACAAGATTCAGTTGGTCTGGTCTTTCAACCTTGCTGGCACGCTAAGTGTGAAACTATACTCTTTACCTTTCCCTTTTCTGTGCTTGTTATTTCTGTGTTTGACATACATTGAACAAAAAATGAGATTTACTTATTTTAATTTTGTCAGTGAGTCCTTCTGTTCTGTTACCTCTGAGAGACTTTATCTAGCAGTGTACTTGAATCAATTTCTCATATTGAATTTGGTCATAATGAAGAACTACAAGTATATAGGCATCCCAATTAAATTAGTAAGAGTACTAGTTTGTGCTCTAAGAAATGTTCTCTGAAATCAAAGCAATATTCAAGATGGGGAAATCCAATACAGAGAAATATGAAACAACTGACTCACAGTTCAGATTTAAAAAGAATCTAAAAATCCAGATCAAAACTTAAATTATATCTGATAGCCTTTTTTAAAAAAAAATTTATTCATTTATTTGACAGAGACAGTCAGCGAGAGAGGGAACACAAGCAGGGGGATTGGGAGAGGAAGAAGCAGGCTCCCAGTGGAAGAGCCTGATGTGGGGCTCGGTCCCAGAATGCTGGGATGACGCCCTGAGCCAAAGGCAGACGCTTAAAGACTGCGCCACGCAGGTGCCCCTGATAACCTTTTGAAAGAAAGTTTTAGAATCTAAAGGATTAAACCTAAAGTCAAATGAAAAAACTTTGATATTTTTGGAAATTTTGACCAATGTAGAGAAACAGAAATACAGAATAGAAAAAAAGATCAAATGGCAAATTATCAAATCTGACTAATAAACCCCCCAAATCTATTTTCAATAGAAAGAAACAAAAAACCAAAATAGATAACTTGTATATAATATAATGATGTCTTATCAAAGAACACAATAAAAATTCAAGATAAAGTAGTACAGCTCTGGGGAACACTTGTTCATCCATATTTCCACTTGTTCATTCTTCCATAATCACTAATCAAAAAAAAGTGAATATTATGATCTGCTGATGCCTATTTATAATACTAAAACAACAACAATTATCGCAATTGAATTCAGAAACTAAGAACTATACGAGAATAGAATTTCTATACATTAATAAATATGCTAAACCAAAATTTAGAAAAGAGTTATGCATTAATAGAGCAAATTTTAAAAGATTCTCTTTAGAGTCCCTCCTTCAGCATCCAAAAATATCTTTAATGGAATGGGTACTAGAGATCCCGACCTATCTCAGGTTCTTTTTTTTTTTCCTAAAGATTTTATTTATTTATTTGAGAGGGAGAGAGAGGATGAGAGGGAGCACAAATGGTGGGGAGGGGCAGGGAGAGAGGGAGAAGCAGACTCCTTGCCCAGTGGAGAGCCCTATTCAGGGCTTGATCCCAGTGCCCCAAGATCATGACCTGAGCCAAAGGCAGATGCTTAACCAGCTGAGCCACCCAGGTGCCCCCTACCTCAAGTTCTTGAACCCCTGAAGATGTTTGAGGAAATTCACAAAGAAAAAAAAGTTAATTTTTAATAAGTACAAAAATTTTAGCAAGAAAAATATTTTAATAAGAAAAAAGTTCCTTGTAGGTTCTAACAAATTCTTTGGGATAAAATAAAAGTAATTTTGGTGTGGGTGGCCTGGGTGGTGCAGTGGGTTGAGTGCTTGACTCTTGGTTTCTGGTCAGGTCATGATCAGAGGGTCTTGAGATGAAGTCCCATGGCTCTGCACTCACTGCCAGAGTCTGCTTAAGACTCTTTCTCCCTTGGTCTGCTACTCCTCTCCATTCTAAGATAAATAAAAATAGGGGCGCCTGGGTGGCTCAGTCTTTAAGCGTCTGCCTTCGGCTCAGGCCATGATCCTGGCGTTATTGGATCGAGCCCCACATCGGGCTCCTCAGCTGGGAGCCTGCTTCTTCCTCTCCCACTCCCCCTGCTTCTGTTCCCTCTCTCACTGGCTATCTCTCTCTCTGTCAAATAAATAAATAAAATCTTTCAAAAAAAATAAGATAAATAAAAATATATATATTTTTAAGTTATTTTGGTGTGACTGAGAGCTAAGAAATTCTCACTGACCTACGTAAACACACATGCTGGAATCAATTAAACTTCATTGTCTAAGAGATGTACCTCATGGAATTTTAAACTGAGAAATACATTTTTTTTTTTTTTTTTGGTTTCTAGGGTGAATTTCTTCTGACATGTTCACACATTCTAACTAAATTTCTCTTTTTTTGAAATAAAAAAAATTAAAAGCCATTTCCTTCCTAAAAAAGAAAATATAATTAGACTTTACAATTGTCTATATCTTTTTTTTTTATCTGTCAGGGTCACACTCTTTCAGTTCTTCTTTTTCTCCTTACACATTTTATAGATCTTTATTTTTCAGAAAAAACTGGAAATTAATTAGTTATAAAAATCTTATTTTTAATAAGCCTAATATTAAAGACAAAATATAGAAAAAGCAAAACAAGCAATTCACAAAGCTACTGAAACCTTGAAATAAAAAGGATAGAGGCTGCTAAAAAAGCAAACAAAACTGCCCCAAAATATCCAAAATGGTAGTAATTTATAGGCACCAAGTGGTAAGAAGAGGTACCATTCCAGTTGTGAAGGAAAAGATAATAGATTGGTTCCACCCACTGGTTAAACACACAAAGCACTAAGGCTGTTAGGAATATGTGGGTAGTGAAAACAACACTTCCAATATTAAACATATGTATATGATTCATATGACTATACCAGGTAATCTGCTATAGCCACTGTGGAAAACAGTATGGAGTTTCCTCAAAAACTTAAAAATAGAAATACCATATGATCCAATAATTGGGTATTTACCCAATTTAAAAAACCCACTAATTTGAAAAGATATATGCACCCTTATGTTTATTGCAACATTGCTTTCAATAGCCAAGATATGGAAGCAACCAAAGTGTCCATCAATAGACAAATGGTTAAGGAAGATGTGGTATATATACACAATGAAATATTACACAGCCATAAAAAATGATGAGGTCTAGTCATTCACAACAACATGGATGGACTTAGAGTCTATTATGCTAAGTGAAATAAGTCAGACTGAGAATGACAAATGCCATATGTAGAATCTAAAAAGCAAAACAAACGAAAAGCAAATAAATAAAACAATGTCCTTGATTTTTTTTAAAAGAATCAATGACTCATGAGATTATATGAGTTATGAAATAAGAAATTAGCATGATTAAAATTTACTCTGTTATGGAAAGCAATATCAAATGTCATACGTGGTAAAGCTATAGCTGTGGTCAGTTAAAGTAACTACAGCTGTACCTCTTTTTTGAAGTACTTGATTCAATTCATTAACATAATAATCTGGTATTGTAGTAAATTGCATTGTACAAATGAACCATGCTCTAGAAACAAAGTTGGAGATGATATTCTATTTTTAAAATAAGCAAGCTATTTCATATATTGGAAGACCTTACATAAATTGCATCATATTTGATCTGGAATCCAACATACTGGGAAATTTTCTTTAACTCTTGGTTGATTAAATTTTGTCCAGAGGCAGGGTTGAAAGACCTATGGCTTCTCAGGCCATTAGTCCTTAGAATTAGCATATCACTCCTATCAGTAAATCAAATTTTTGGTGTTCAAGTCCCATACCCCTGCCCCTAAATGAAGCAATGAGAGCTGCTCTTGGAAATTTGTCAGCTTCTGGCAAGCTTAATTTTGAGATTATCTTCATCTAGGCATCATACATTCCATGATGTACAAGTTGTATCTATAAAATCAACAGCTTTGCAAATTAAGAAACACTAGTGCTCATATTTTTTAAAGTAAACTCTAAAGAAGCTTTTTTCTTTCCTTTTAAATTTTTTAAGACTTTATTTTTTTATTTGAGAGAGACAGAGACAGCACAAGCAGAGGGTGAGGAGCAAAGGGGGAGGAAGAAGCAGACTCCTCACTGGGCAGGGGACCCTGAGATGATGACCTGAGCTGAAGGCGGAAACTTAACTGAGTGAGCCACCCAGCCATCCCTTTTCTTTATTTTTTAAATAAATTCCATTTACCAGAGATTTGATTATAAATTCTACTTTCTCAATGAGAGATCATTTCTAATTAAAAGAACAGCTTTACAGAAGCAATTTAAAACTATTCTTTCACTTTAATATAGTCCTCGAGATATTTTAAAATTATTTGTATAGTGAGGTTAAGATATCAATGAGACACATTTTTTAAGAAAAACACATATTTGATCTATCTTTCTTCCATCAATCCCACTTCTGGATATATATTCAAAGAAAATAAAATCAGTATCTCAAAGATATCTTTGCTCCCATGTTAATTACAGCATTATTCACGATAGCCCAGGATATGGAAACAAGCTGATTATCAATCGATAGATGAGTGGATAAAATATATATATATACAGAGAGAGCGTGCAAAATGGAGTCTGTCATGTCAAGCAGGAGCTTGTGTCACGCAGGGGCCTGTGTCAAGCAATGACGCAAGCAGTTAAGGTACTGCAGCTAGGAGATATCCCCAGGACCATCATCAGCTGACACACCAGAACTGATAAGGAGCAGAACCAGAGGAGGTCTGCAGGGGCCGAGACTGATTAAATCCCTTTAAAAAGGGGAGGATTTTGCCAGCAAACTCTCAGACTCTTCAGACATAACTTCTCTATTTCTGACCACTTAAAAAAGTCAGCTGACTCCAAAGACTTTGCCCCATTGATCTCAGAACAGAACTGAGACCCTTCACTGCTTGAACATTAAGAAGCATAAGTGCCCTGCAGAGAGCTGACCCGGACCAGACCGAGGCCTTCTCTCAACTGTGCGTGTAGTTCCTTAACTTCCTACACCCTCCTGTTAACTTGTTTGTTGTGAGTTTGTCTTATGCCCTGCTCTGTGTGCTGTGTAAGGAGCCAAGTTTAATCACATGGTGAAATGTCATTGAATTTGGAATCCTGAACCTGCTTTATAATTGTGATTTAACTTTGCTTTACAATTGAATAAAGCCGACATTGTCGAAAGATACAACTCTTGTGTGCACCTTTATAGTGTGTTCATGACACACACACACACACAAACACACATATATATGGAAAATTACATACATATGAAGTTATATATGTATTTTACATATTTATACATCATACATGTATAATACAAATTATACATTATTTTCCATTATATACTCACCCTTGAAAAATAAGGAAAACCTGACATTGCAATATAATTGAACCTGGAGTACACTATACTAAGCCAGACACAGAATAACAAATATTGCATGATGTCACTTACACATGAAATCTAGAAATTCAACCCATAGAAGCAGAGAGTAAAACAGTGGTAGGTGCTGAGAAGTGGGGGAAGTGGGGAGTTGTTGGTCAAGTATACAAACTCAGTTATAAGATTATAGTTAGTTATAGTAAGTTATAGTTCTGGGGATCTAATACCCAGCGTGGTGATTATTGTGAATGATAATGTGCTGCATACTTGAAATTTTCTAAAAGAATACACCTGAAGTGTTCTCACAACAACAACAGAAGGAGATGGATATGTTAATCAGCTTGATTGTGAGACTCATTTCACAATGTACACGTATAACAAAATGTTATGATGTACACCTTAAATATATACCACTGTTATTTGTCAATTATACCTAAATGAAGCTGAAAAAATTTTAAAAATATATAAGCAATGTTCCATGTACATTAATAACAAAGAACAATAAAGTTTCAGTCTTAAGCAAAATCCAGGTGACATCATTTCTAATAGGCCCTTTGTAAAAAGTTAAGCTTCATACAAACTTGAATAAGACTTTGAAAAGTCTTAAGCTGGGATGTGGTAAACCCTGGCAACTGTGTGGAGAATCACTTACAATAGACATGTCAAAATCAGAACAAAGAGTAAGGGCGGTATTGTAGTAATACCAGCGGAGCATAATTGCAGTTTTAAAAAAGGTAATAGCAGTGAAGTTAGAGTACACATACTTTTAATTTACTTTTTCTTTTTTTCACCTTGCTGAAGATATGAAAAAAATTTGATAATCTTCGAGGTTAAAGAACATGACTGATCTGTTGTCATTGAAATACTATGACATTTTCTATAAATTAATGGCATTAGCTTTTAGAATTATAGCATTATGCCTTATTCTAGAAGTTATAGAGTTGTTTATAAATAAACTGGCAGTTTTGAATTATTTCACCTTAATGTGCCTATTTGTCAAAACTCTCCTCTATAATAGGTAAAAGTCCCTCAGCTCCAGGTGTGAAATTGATTAGTAACCACAGAAAAATAACAAATCTAGGAAGCTAGGCATGAGAACAATATCCCCTAAAGTATAATGTATTAGGTGCCTTTATTAGTATGCATAAAGCTAGACACTATAAAAATACAACTTTACCTTGATGTGGAGTGTACTTAAAATGACAAATATTTGATTCTCCCTTATGGATTATAGTACTTATAAAACAAAGTAAAGTCAAATTAGTCAAAAGTATTATTTAAAAAAAATTCATGCTGATCATTGATTATACTGAGGAGCATAAAATTATTTGATTGATGATTTGCCAAAGATGAATATTAAACTAACCACATATTAAGGTCTTCTTAAAATATATTTCCAGGGAGAACTAATACATATCCTTTCAAAATAGTTTGACATAATAGAACTGATAAATATAATTCACATTCTGAATTTCTATTTGCTAACTAACAACACATTTTACATAAAATCAACACCGAGGAACTTTGTATTGATATAAACAATAATAATAAAAGAGAACACTACGAAAAATACTAACACAATGATTTAATACATAATTTAATGAATACCACAAATACATGTCAATTTCATTTGATAGCAAATGTGTAAATTTAAGATATAGAAATAAGTTAGCACAGACTTTTGCAGGTGAACTTTAGAATGAAGAAAGTGAAAGAGGTAAGTGACACTCAAAGATTTTATCACACTGCTTAATTTCTATAGTAAAAACAATTGTTTAAAAAATTGCTGGGGGCTTACAGTTTCTGTAAAGAGCTTAAAAGTCGTCACTCCTGTCCTCATAATTAAAAAAAGGAAAAGAGGCTAAACAAACTAAAAATTATTGACTTTTCATAGAATTATCAGAGAATTGAGGTCACAGGGCAAACCACCACCCTGGACAATAGAGAGACAGACAAATACAGAGAATCACAACTGAGATCAGCCTATCTGGAGCAGGACCCACTGGGATCAATAACTGATAAAAATACTTAAATCTGTATTGACAAACTGCTGGAGGTTGAAGGCCCAGTCTTTGGATGTCTCCAGACTTTCATGGGTTTTATTTCCAGGAAACTTACAAGTTTCTCCTGGTTGAGATTGGACATAAATCACTTTGTTTTTCAAGTAAAAACAGAAAAGTAATCATTTAAAATTCTGCCCAGAATATTCTCCGTAACAAAGGCCTATCCTCAGAAGAACCTACTAGAGCTTTACCTGACCTGGGAAAAGGGCATGTAGGTAACTCCCGCTGCTTCTAGCCTGCTAGTCATTCTTGGGGGGGAGAGGTGAGGAACTAAGAATCATTGCTGAATATCACAGCCCAGGGACTCAAACTCACTAAAAAAACTGAACTTTTATCATAAGATTATAGAATGCCTCTCCCCAATATCTTATCACCACATCAACAGGACTTCAAAAGGTTGATTATAATCAAGAGAGCTGTAACACTCAGACTCTATTTGAGGAGTCTTTGGGAAACCCAAAAAAAGAAGAGAATAAATAAACAAGGAAACAACAGGAAATTGAAGTTAATGGCAGTAATAGATTCAGTGAACTCAGTCCAACCCTAGCCAGAGGGACATAAACTTCATGCCAAAACCCTGACTACTTCAATTCTTATTTCAGATATATTATGTCCAATGTTCAATAATAACAAAAATTGCCAGGAATGCTAAAAGACCAGAATAAGTATATTGTGAAAAAACTAAATGTGCATCAGACCAATGCAAATATGACATAGATCTTTATATTATCAGATAGGGAATATAAAATAAAAATGACCAATATGTTAAGTGTTCTAATGGAAAAAGTAAACAACATGTAAGAATAGATGGATATAGTAAGTGGACAGATGGAAAAATCTAATAAGTAAATAAATTAATGGGAATGCTAAAATGAAAAACACCATAACCAACACAAGCAAACAAAGAAAACAACTTTGATGAGATCATCAGCTGATTAGACATGATTGAGAAAAGAATCAGTGATCCTGAAATTGTGCCAATTGTAACTTCCCACACTGAAAAGCAAAGGAAGAAACAAAAACCTTAAGAAATGAAAGATAATATACAAAAACTGAGGGAAAGTAACCAAAGGTACAAGATATGCATGATAGGAGTAACAGAAGAAAAAGAAAAAGGGACAGAAGAAAAATTCAAAGTAATAAGGGCAGAGAATTTTCCAAAATGAAGGACACAGATCCAGGATGCTCAGAGAACATCAAGTAAGATATAATAAGATGTCTCCATCTATGCATATTATACTCAAACTACAGAACCCAATGTCAAAAAGAAAATTTTGAAAAAACCTGGTAATAGGGGGTAGGGAACAAACAGAGCCCAAATTATAGAAGAACAAGGATAAGAATTTGTAAAATGCTGGGTGGCTCAGTCTTTAAGCGTCTGCCTTCGGCTCGGGGCGTGATCCCAACATTATGGGATCAAGCCCCACATCGGGCTCCTCTGCTGGGAGCCTGCTTCTTCCTCTCCCACTCCCCCTGCTTGTGTTCCCTCTCTCACTGGCTGTCTCTCTCTGTCAAATAAATAAGTACAATCTTTTAAAAAAAAAAAAAAGAATTTGTAAAATGTTGAAAGAAACAACAAAAAACAACCTAGAATACTATTTTCAATGACGTTATCTTTTGAAAGTAAAGAAGTAATGACTTTTTCAGACAAAAGAAAACTGAGAGAACTTTTCTCCAGAAGACCTCCTTTGCAAGAAATGTTGAATCATTTTAAGAGAAAGAAAATGTTAAAGGTCAGAAGATTAGGCATACATAAAAAAGGGAGAGCACCAGAGAAGGAATAAATGAAGGTAAAATAAAATCTTTTATTTTTCTTAATCATAACTGATCTAGTAAGTCACTGCTTATTCAAAGAAATAGTAAAAACAATGTATTTGGTGATTATAGCTTATAGATTAATGAAATGAATGATAGTATTGTTATAAGAGATGGAGTGAGAAATTCGGAATAGTTTTATAAGATACCTGTGCTATCTGTGAAGAGATTTAATGCTATATAAAAGTGAATGTGGATTATTTTGAATGTATGTTGCAACTCTAAGGCAATCATTAAAAATATTTATAAAAGATATGGACTTGATGTTCTAAGAGGGAGAGAAAATGGAGTAATACAAAATAATCAATTAAATCCAAAGAAGTCAGAAGAAGAGTAAGTTAGAAAGAAAAAAAGCAAATACAATAAAAATACTTATATTATGTAAAAGAAATCCACTTTAATATTTGTTTAATTTTTTATTTTTTTGTATTGAAGTGTAATTAACATACAATGTTATATTAGTTTCAGGTGAACAACATAATGATTCAACAACTCTATACATTACTCAGTGCTCAACACTATAAATGCACTCTTAATTTACTCTATTTCACCTTTCCTCCCACCAGTCTTCCTTTTGGCAACCACCAGTTTGTTCTCTATATTTGAGTCTGTATTTTTGTTTTTCTCTTTTTTTTTGCTTACTTGTTTTTGTTTGTAAATTCCACATATGATTGAAATCATATGGTATATGTCTCTCTGTTTGACTTATTTCAGGTCCATCCATGTTGTTGCAAATGGAAAGATCACATTCTTTTTTATGGCTGAGTAATATTCTATTGTGCATGTACATATATGCACCACATCTTCTTTATCCATTTATCTATGAATGGACACTTGGGTTCTGAATAATGTTGCATTAAACGTAGGGGTGCATATATATTTTCAAATTAACGTTTTTGTTTTCTTTGGGTAAATATCTAATAGTGGAGTTGCTGGATCATATAGTAATTCTTTTTTTTAATATTTATTTATTTGAGAGAGAGAGAGCACAAGACATAGAACAAGGCATATTATAAGAGATAAAGAGGTATATTATATAATTATTAAGAAGTCAATACTTCAAGAAGACATAACAATTGTTAATGTATAAGTACCCAACAACAGAACTTCAAAATGGGCAAAATGGGTGAAGGGCAGTAGGAGATACAGGCTTTCAGTTATGGAATGAGTAAGTCACAGGAATAAAAGGTATACCATAGGAAATATAGTCAATGATATTGTAATAGCATTATATGGTGACAGATGTTAGCTATACTGTGGTGAGCATAACATTGAATCACTGTGTTGTACACATGAAACTAATATAGCATTCTGTGATAACTATACCCCAAATAATTTTTAAAATAAAATTTTGGTTCTATCTAAAATACATACAGGGCATCTGGGTGGCTCAGTTGGTTAGGCATCTGACTCTTGATTTCAGCTCAGGTCATGATCTCAGGGTCATGAGATAGAGCCCCCAGTCAGACTCTGTGCTGGGTGTAGAACCTGGTTAAGATTGTCTCTCCTTCTCCCTCTTCCCCTCCCCTGCATTCTCTCTTTCTCCCTCTTTCTGTCTCTCTCCCTCTCTCTATATATATGTATTATATATTGTATGTAATAAATACATACACACATACATTCATATTTTGTATTACATATTATATATAATAAAATACATACACATATACATTCATATTTTGAACTACAAGAAAATAAAAATATAAAACTTATCAAAACTCATGGGATACAACAAAACCAGTACTTAAAGGGAAATTTATAGCACCAAATTCTCATATTAGAGAAGAAGAAACATCTAAAATCAATCATAAGAACTAGGAAGATCGGTAGGAGAAGAAAGGGATAAAGAAAGGGGGGGTAATCAGAAGGGGGAATGAAGCATGAGAGACTATGGACTCTGAGAAACAAACTGAGGGCTTCAGAGGGGAGGGGGGTGGGGGAACGGGATAGGCTGGTGATGGGTAGTAAGGAGGGCACGTATTGCATGGTGCACTGGGTGTTATACGCAACTAATGAATCATCGAACTTTACATCAAAAACCAGGGATGTACTGTATGGTGACTAACAATATAATAAAAAAATATTATTAATTAAAAAAAATCAATCATCTTAATTTCACTCTTAAGAACAAAAGAAACAAGGAAAAATTAAATACAAAGCAGACAGAAGGGGGGAAAATAATTACAGCAAAGATCAAATGAAATGAAAACAGGAAATCAATAACAAAGTAAAAAAAAAAAACAAGGCTGATTCTTTGACAAGATGGGTAAATTTGATGACCCTCTAGCTATATAAACCAAGAAAAAGAAGAGAGAAAACACACATTTTTAATATCAGAAATGAAAGACAAGTCATTATTATTGATCCTATGAGCATTAAATGGATTTAAACCTTACTCCAAACAATGGAATGTAGTTAATAAAAATTTATCAATACTGGTTCATTAATAATAACAGATACATTATGCTAATACAAGGTGCAATAACAGGGAAACTATATAGGAGAGGGGGCATATAGGTACCCTCCACATTATCTGCTCAATTATTCTACAAATTTAAAACTGTTCTAAAATTAAAATCTTTTAATTAAAATTATACTCTTATATTTCTAATTCTGCTTAGTTAACAATTCTTTTTATTTGAGGCTAGAAAGAATCTAGAATCATGGCCAAATCATTGTTTAATGTTTTATCCATCATTCAGATCAAACCTGAGCAGTTTTAAAACATATAGCCCCCCTCTCTCTCAATCTCTCTCTCTCCCTCTCTCTCTCTCACACCCCCCCCACACACACACTTTTGAGAATCTAAGGAACCTAAGATTCCTTTTTCAAGAGTTTCTATTTCTAGCTCAGAATCCCTCCAAATGGTTGTGGAATTTACACTTTATTAGATGACTTACAATTTTTTTCTCTTCATTCTAAGTTCTTCAGAAAAATTTTACTTTTTTTATTAAAAGAATTTAAATATTTTTTCTTTACCTCTTGAGTAGGACTATTAGAGTGAATGATAAATATATAGCTACAGAATGAGTAGGGTAGTTCCTTGAGATAGGTGTGACAAACACCAGCAATACTTCTTGATTGTGTTTTTAAAACATTAAGGCATTTTCTGGTTTTTAATAAAAGACTAATATTAAAGTAGTCATAAAAATCTATTGATTCTGAGATATATGAATATACAGACCTCTTATAACATTGTTTGTAACATTTTAGCAGTGATAGCCAGCTCTCTCAAATTTCAGTTTTTTTCAGTGCATTCAATTCTTATCTAAGAAATTGGATACCTGATACAATGAGTTGTTTTCTTTACACTGCAGCACTGATGACCCTTAACTGTTCTGACACTCAGTCTGAGGTACTGAATTCAGCCTTACACTGAAATCTCCAGATCTGAGATTTAGTCAGATGCTACCTATGAATGTTGTCTATCTGTTTCTTCATGGTTCTGAGGTATAATGCCATCTGTGATGGAAAGATGATACTGGTGGTCACATTACATTTGATATTAGCAAAAGTGAACCAAGGATCAACTGATTGGATGCTTAGCCACAAAATAGATGCCTTTAGGCTTAAGTGGCTTCAAAAGCAATAGCAGATGTCACAAAAATCTATAGTAGGAAAATCAGAGCTGTACAACAGGTTTTGACAGCATTCCTATGTACAACCAGATTTATAGGAAAATCATGTAAACAACAATCTCTGTATTCATTTGAACAAATATGCCTGGAGCATTAGGATTGGTGACAACTGACAGGATTCCAAAAGTAGACCAGTAAAGGAATGAATTTTTGTAAAAACCAGGCAAAATCTCTGATAGCCTGTGAAGACATGCAAAAGAAGCTTCAAAAATAAAATAATTTTGAGATAATATTTAGTTATTATATCATGTAAACAAAAAAATCATCTGAAAAAATTTCTGATGACAATCTGGTGAAATCTGATTGCATAAAAAGAAACAAGAAAAAATCACCAATATTACTTTTAAAATAACAAGGTTATTAAAAATATTCTATTGTGGAAACTCCAACCGTTATTCAGACTTGTCATCCCAGACTTTTTTTCACCATATTAATAGAAATATATTTTCAGTTTTTCTCTTTTGCTCCTTATATAAAATATATTCTTTGGCATATTGAATATAGGTCTAAATATATCTGCTTCCTCTGAGGCCATAATAAAGTCATAAACACACAAGAGAGGTTATATGGCAAGAATGTGCTGCTTGAAACTCCTTCCAGAAAAGAACTTGTCTTTGAACTTTAAGAGGTGTATATTTAGTTGACAGCAGTTAGCTATAGTGCTTTTTGGAGCTGCCTGATTTTGAGCTGTGGTCATCCTCTTCCCACGCGTTTGCCCAGCCAGTGACTAAACACAGTGGGAAGAATAGAGTCTGGCTATTTCTTTGCTCCAGAGTTCCCTGTTGGGTTGGTTGGGACATTGTCAGAAGCACAGTGCAGTCTGAGACTTCCTCTGCTTAGCTCTGCTTCCTTCTCTTTCTTTTCATTAATGTGATTTTTGCCTCACAGTCAGGAGTCTTCCTGCCTTGTCCTGTTTCCTCCTCTCTTTCCTTTCACAACAGCATCCCATTAATAAAACTTTTGCACTCCAACTCCATATCAGCATCTGTCTCTAATAGGTCCTAAATTAGCACAGTTGGGGAAGAGTGCAGTAAAGCAGGGTGGTAGGATGAAATTCAGGACTAGAACACCTGTCTCATTGGCATGAAGTCCTCATCTGAGGTAGTATGCGGGGCATGGATAGTCTCAACACAGTGTGAAAGCCTTATTGTTAAAGTATCCATTGGGTGATTTGGAAGAAAGTTTCAGTAGAGGGGAATGTGCATTTTGCATAAATAAGGCTTTGAAAATTAGGAAAACAATGCATACAAGGACAATGGAACTGACTGGTTGTTATTAACTTGAATTGATGTTTTCAGAGGGATAATGAAAAATTGAAGTCTGTTAATAAACTGTGAAAATTAGGTAAGAAGAACAGAGGAACTTTCTGGTTAATGACAGGCAGTGGAAAAGCTAAAGGCTTGCTTCAGGATTTCATAGATTTGTCAAGCTTCAAAAAGGATTTCTTCTGAAGACATCTGTTATGGCACCTAAGATGAAAATATCTGGGTAGATACCATTAAAAATTTTGACTCTCATGATTCCTTTATATCCTTAGGGCCTTCACAAGTGACCAAACTCTCCCTATTAAGACTGAGGGAATCCCCAGCATGTGAAGACACTTTACAAATCTCATGCCTGCAGAGCAACTGTGTCCCTCCTTAGGATGTCTGTCCTCACTTCCTCTCCAGATGCCAGGCAGCCAGCTGGGATTAATCTGCAAAATAATGTACGTGGAGGTAATGAAGGAGAGGGATTATAATCCAAAAACCTCCAAGAATTAGTCAGCTTGCATTGGCAGTAGTATGGGACTGGATTTTGAGGGCATTTTGTCGAAGTAAACAAAACATAATATTTGATACTGAAGAGTTTTGATTTGGAGATAATTCTTTTGGTGTGTGATATTTAACACACTAAGACCTTGGGTGTTTGGGTAGAAGTGGTATGTTTGCAACAACAGATTAACAAAGACTTAGGTACATGCTATATGGCCACAGATTTGGAAGGACCACCCAACTCATTGGTATAATGGTGCTATGGTCTGAAAGTGTGTCCCCCAAAATTCATATGTTGAAATCTCAACTCCCAATGTGATGGTATTAAGAGGTGGGCACTTTGGGAAGGTTATAAAGTCAGATCCTCCTGAATGGAACTAGTACCCTCATAAAAGTGGCCTCAGAGAGTTTGATTGATCCTTCTATTATGTGAGGATACAACAAGAAGTCTGCAACCCAGAATAAGTCTTTTATCCAACCATGTTAACACCCTGACCTTCAACTTCCAGCCTCCAGAATTATGAAGTAAAATGTTTCTTGCAGAGAGTAGAGGAAAGGATAAAAGTATAGTTGGCATATTAGAATGGATATACTATGTGAAGCCTGATGATCCTTCAAGTATGTGTCTTCTTTTTTCTTATTTTTTTTTCTTTAAAGACTTTACTTATTTATTCGTCAGAGAGAGAGAGAGAGAGAAAGAGAGAAAGAGAGAACACAACAGGGGGAGCAGAAGGCAGAGGAATGCGGGACAATCCCAGGACCCTGGATCATGACCTGAGGCTAGAAACACTTAGTGAATGAACCATTCAGTTAAGGAAAGGCATCGCATGATATGCTTTAAGGAAAAAACCAGAACACACCCTTCACCAAACCCATCAGAAATTCACTAGTGAAAAAAGAAAAAGAAAGAAAGAAATTCACTAGTGACAGGTGTGCCAGCATCACTATGTTCCCTGGTGGTTTCCCTCTGCAGGTCAGAGATGATAGAACTAGTCACATAGTAGGCTTGTTAGTATTCTTGGAAATGATGGTACCTGGAACAGTGGAGAGCAGGTGTCAGTGCTTGGCCACCAGTAGCCAGACATGGGTGTCACAATTATCATCGCAGCCAAGGTAGCTTGACCAGCACAAAGCTGTGGAAATGCATCCCTCAGCAAAACAGATGATCAAACGACAATGATGATGATGTATATGTGGGTATGTAAGTTTAGCATCTATCAAAACCACTTGGAGGTCTTGTAGAAATAAAGATTGCTGAGCTCTATCCTAGAATTTCTAATTCGGTAGATTTTGAGTGGGGGCACACACTCACAACCACACATACACACACATTCCACACACAAACAGAGACAGACCTCACTGAACACAGGCTCTGATATACATACATTTCAGTTACCAGAGTTTAGCTAAAGAATCCTGCTCCTCCCTACATCACTATTCAAATTTCAGTTACACAGTTCTCTTGAGAGTAATTGTAAAAACTAGTTTTATTCAAGGTCTTCAGTCCATGAATCTCAAATGAATAACAAATACATACCATGATCAGTGACTGATCATTTTATTCCTTTCTGTGGATACACATTTGTTATTCAATTCACACACAGAAAAATGTGTGTAATTGTGCCACCTATTTGTCTCCTACCAAACAGCACATATGACATTCTACGACAGTGCATAATCAAGGAGGGAGGTAGTCAACAACAGAAAAAACAAACAAAACGTGATCGTGCTGGAAGTGAAATTCAAATCACATGAAATGAAGTTTCAGAAGAAATGAATGATTCTGGCAATGCTGAACTGTTGGAGTTGAAAAACCTCTAGATATGCAGTCCAAGGAATTTAGTGAAGATGAACTTATCAGCATAAACAAGATCTGCGGTTATAATGAAAAAGATGAAGATGTTCCAGAGGAAATGACACTGGCCAAAAAATGTTTCATTAAAGGAACTCTATTTTTCATGACATTGAAAGTGCAGAGAATAAAATGCTAGAAGATGATTCAGATTTGGAAAGGAGTATGTCAATTCCCCATGGCATAGAAAAGACTTTGTTCCAAATTATAAGTAATACAGTAAGAAAGTAGTAATCACTGTTCAAAGTATTCTTTGTAATTTTTCTACAAAAAAATAAGGCACTTTAACTCTCAACATTTCTAATGTTTGAAATTAAAAATGTTTGAAATTAAAATGCACTAAATAAATATTAGATTTACCATTTTTAGTAAGATAATTTTTAATGTTTTACAAACAATTTTGGAGGTCATGGAAAAATCGTAATTTTTCCTATACATTATTAAATATGTTTTGCTTGATTTCAGTTAGGTCCTAGAGAAGTACTGTAGCCTTTTACAAGCTCACCCAGGACATAGCCACAGCAGTGGCTGCTGTCCATGAGATGCTATCTTTGCCAGAACAGATTAAAACCTCAAGCATATAATACACAGTCACCGATTTGCTAAATGTGTTCTTTTATATCCCCCTCTAAAAACAAAAGGTAAGATCAGAAATGGTTCAAAACCACATGGAATTGGTCATGAGGTCTGGAAGGCTAAGCCTCAATCCATTGCAAGGTATAAATGGTATAGAGGACGAAGCACCAACAGTCCTGAAAGGCACAAAGAAGCTGTCTTTGTCCCCAAAAGATCACACTCTGCAAAGGAAAAGCTACAAGATATGGGGCTTCCTGAAAACATTGTAGTCTTGTGTCCATGGAACTGTGGGTAAAAAATATGTCAGAATATTGGCAGGGGTAACCAAGGAGGTAAAGTTGCTGTGACTCAGTAAGGCAGGGAGGTAAACCCATGGAATCCAGGCTGTCTGATGCTACTCCCTTGCCCAATTATGTATGAATAAACAAGTACACCACCAAGGGGTCTAGAATATGCCCCTGTAACAGAAACGTTATTTTGAGACTTCGAGAAAAGGCTTTTTTTTCTAAACTCCGTTATCTGTCTGAAAGCAGAACCTCCCCAAATAATTCAATTGTCATAAGTCTTTTCCCCAGGAGTTTTGCAACCAGTGACTCTTATCACTAGAGAGAAGTCAGCAGCACACTGAAACAGACATTGTCACAAAACTATCATATCGCCCACCCATCTATTTTCCTAAGGGCCCATTTATTTTTCCTAAATGTCATTTATTGTCCCATAAGCACTCTTTCTTGCCCCCTTTCCCATTGTTATAAATTCTAACCACCTCCTTTAGTCACATCCTTTCTGTGAACTCCTATGTTTGTATGTGAATAAAAAATCTGTCTTTTCTTTTGCTAATCTGTATTTTGTCAGTTTGATTTTCAGGCCCCCAAATGTTGAACATAAGTATCTTCTTATGAGGAAAAAATTGTTCTCACCAGCCACAATCCTGCATGAGAGAAATATGGCTACCAGAGAAATATGTCCTCAGACCTCTCAGGAATGGGCATCTAGGTCATATCACCAGCTAAGACACAGACCAACAGAAGCAATAGCTGAGGACAAAGGCAATTTAGCATATATAGCTGTGGAAGGAGATGATAAGTGCCTGTTGTTCTTTGAAATCACCCCAACTTATAAGTTTCACCTCAGGAAAAAAGGCCCACTGAAGCCCAATAGGAGCTACACTGCAAATGTGCATATAAAAACAAATTTGTGGGTAGGAATGCAAACTAGTACAGCCATTTTGGAAGATAGTTTGGTGGTTTCTTACCAAACTAAACATACTTTTGTCATATAATTCAGCAATCACATTCCTTGGTATATACCCAAAGGAGTTGAAAATTTATTTCCACACAAAACCTTCATATGATTGTTTAAGGAAGCTTTACTCATAATTGCCAAATCAAGATATCCTTCAGTAGGTGAATGAATATATAAAGAATGCTACATTCAGATAATGGAATTTTATCCAGCACTAAGAGAAGTGAGGTATTAAGCTATGACAAAAAAAAAAAAAAAAAATGGAGGAACTTAAATATGCATTACTAAATGAAAGAAAGCAATCTGAAAAGATTACATAGAGCATTATTCGAAATAGATGACATTCTGGAAAAAGTAAAACTATGGAGAAAGTAAAAGGATCAGTGCTTGCCACAGCTTGCAGGGGAGTAGAGCTGGGGGGGAATGTCCAGGCGAAATACAGAGGATTTTTAGGGCAGTGAAACTATTCTGTGTAATACTTAATGATGGATACATGCCATTGTACATTTGTCCCAACCCATAGAATGTACAACACCAAGAGAGAATTGTACTTAAACGGTGGGCTGTGAGAGATTACGATGTGTCAGTGCGGATTCATGGATTGTAACAAATGTACCACTTTGGTGAGGGACATTAGTAATGCAGGACCATATGCCTGTGGAGGGACATGGGATAAATGGAACTTTCTATCCATTCTTTGCAATTTTGCTGTGAACTTAAAACTTGTTTTTATAAGAATGAAGAAAATAAATATGTGAAGCATGAATGGACCGTGCCAGCAATGGAAATGTAGTGTTCAGATATCCCTTCAAGAAAGAACTTGCCATTTAACAACAGGGAGTGCAGTTAGCCTACAGCCTTTGTTTTTAGCATTGGCCCTAGCATTTACACTGAGGCCATGCTATTCTCAGGCTACCCCCAGACAATAACTAAGCATGTGAGGGTACCAGGGTGTGGCTGTTTCTTCCCACTCCTAATCTATCTCAGTATTGCTTCATGGTGGATTTAATCTGACACTGGGTTCAACAGATCAGATGGACAGATGGGCAGACGGCAGAAAAGTGGATACATGTAAATGACAGCAGAATGCAAAAAAAAAAAAAAAAAGAAAGAAATGTTTTTGAAAACTAACAGTGGATGTGATTTGTAATAACCCAAGAAAATCTTCAAAATTACAAACACTAAGTACAGTAGTTGGAAGGTGGAAGAATTGAGTTTAAATCAGGGAAAATGACTGAACATAAAGAAACAGCCGACTGAGTCTGCTCCATAGAACTTCTCAGCTATGTATTCATTTCTTTCTACAAATGCAGAGTGCATATCTGGGTAAACTTAAAATTGAGAAACTGGAATATGAATCGCCAGATAGGTAGGGGAACAAGTAAGTAGCACTAATATAAAACACATTTACATAAAATATAGTGGGTGATGTTTATATAATAATAATAATAATAAATTGATTATAAATTTTATAATACAGTTCTACTAATAAGAATGAAATTCACTTTCAGAGAAGGAGTTATGAATTGAATTGTGTTCCCCAAAAATCACATGTTAAAACCCTAATACCTCTCAGTACCTCAGAAGGTGACCTCATCTGAAGATAGTGTCTTTACAGAAGTAATCAAGCTAAAATGAGATTAGGGCGGGCCCTGATCCAGTATGACTAGTATCCTTATAAAATGGGGGGGGGGGGATGGAGACAGACATGCTTATGACCACCAGCCAGAGATCAGTGTGATATGTCTACAAGTTGCTGGAAAACCACCAGAAGAGAGACTTGGAACAGATTCTCCCTCGCAGCCCTCAGAAGAGATCAATTGTGCAAAACCCTGATCTTGAAGTTCTAGCTCCATAATGGTGGAGACAATAAATATTGTTAAAAGCCACCAATTTGTGTATGGCATTCCTAGCAAACTAGGGGTAGCATTCCACTTAATTAAAATTCAAAGTTAGTATTCCTTATCAACAAAAAAAGGATTTCAAATGCCAATCTGTTAATGACGATATGTGATGAGATTTTTTGTATTTCATCTTTGAAAATGCCTTTTCACAAAGACAAGTACTGACAAATACTGATACAAATCAATGAGTATATGATTTTAACTGAGCTTATTCAAGACTTGGAAGATACTTATCAAATTCTGTTAGATTCTTCTATTGATATCTGCCTTTTAGCACATCATTATGTTGCAGATTAATCACTTCCAATTATAGGTTAGGTGGAAGCTCTTCAATTGAACAGTGAAATGTATTTTGAAATATGAAAATTTCCTTTGTGTTTTCATGGAGATACGGAAAAAGCTGTAGCTTGAGCTCAGAAAATATGTCTGCTGCAAATGGGGTGAGAAGTGGTGGCCTCGCTTTATTTTAAAATTTTTTTTAGAGTTGGGGGAGGGGCAGAGGAAGAGGACAGAGAGAATCTTAAGCAGGCTCCATGCCCAGTGCTGAGACTGATGGCCGGGCTCAATCTCACAACCCTGATATCGTGATCTGAGCTGAAATCAAGAATCAGTTGCTTAACCGACTGAGCCACCCAGGCAACTCTTACTTTAACTTTTGATAGCATGGCAAGTGTACAAAGCATTTGACATTGCTGGTGATTCAAACATTAGTTCTCATCTAAATGACATTATTGTAGCATAAGTTGTGTACATTAGTGCTTTTTTTTTTTTTTTTGCCTTGTAATTCTAGGTTGAATTCATTTAAAGAATATTATCAAGTCTGCAGCAAATGCTAATTTCCAAAGACATTCCGCGTTTGATAGTAGTAGTTGAGGGCAGTTCTCTTTTACTAAAATTTCAATCTCAGCCTTGAGCTCAAAAAGTTGAAATAACACTTAAAACTTCTCCACGCTGCTAAGTACCAGGGCAAATCCAAATATTTAACTTCTATTTTTGATAGAAAATGTATAGAACTAATGTTGGTTAAGTCCATAAGATCAAATGAAGCTCACCATTGAATCTTATGTTTAATTACACATGAGATTCAAATCATTTCCTCATATTTACCTTCTAATAATTAACACAATGAATAAACATAATCATTAAACGTCTTAAATTCTTGCCAGCTTTTAACATTTGTCCAATTTTGCCTTTTTCTGTTCCACACACCTTTTCTCCGCCATCAATTATAATGTGTGTTAGCAAATTCCAACTCTAGCGGTACTGAATTTATGTTTTCTCAATTTCTTGACTGTAGTTGTTCCATACAGGCTGTTCATAGAGGCTAATTATTTAATAAATTCAAGTTCAGCACCGACTTCTCAAACAAAACAACTGGATAGTATTGGTAACATCTATCAACTCATCAAGAGCCAAAATAAAAATCAGTCTAAATTCTACTTGTCTTTTAATTGACTATTGATGTTGTTCCTGAGGTCTTCAACTGGTAAGGCCACCGTTCTAACGGAAGGTTAATAGTCTTAAACGAGTTTATTTTCTCAGAACACATTTCTTCAGCATTTGCAATTAAACATTATTTAGTTAAGTCACCATAGGTAAACAGCTTTCACTGCTTGGCTAACAAGTAAGTCACTTGGAAACGTACTTTGGTTTCAGCTTCATCTTGACCGTGTGTGTGTGTGTGTGTGTGTGTGTGTGTGTGTGGAGAAATTTTATTGTGATAAAATATTTTTTTTAACTTTTCCAATTTTCTGCTCATTTTTTGTGAATTGGGAATATTGTGATAAATGCCTGTTCTTGTAACGTCAATATATACTGTATTATTTTAACCCAGCTAGAGGATACTTGCATAATAACTAAAATGCTTTGCCATGTAATTATAAAACAAAATAATCTATACTCCACTGTGCCTAAAAGCATGACATTTGCACTCCATTTTTTCTTTTTACATGATAGCTATGCACTGACAATACGTGCAAGAAAAAAAAATTGTGTTACAATATGTATGACATTCAAAATGTTGTCAAGTTATAACTGCAACACTGCAATTTACAGGAAGCCCAGCAGCAGTGTGAAGCAATGGGAGCTCAACTACAATCTCAGTCGTAACTACTCAACTATTAAAACGGATGTTATAAGGCAAAAGCTGCCACAGGCAATACATAAACAAATAATCTTGGCTGGATTACAATACAATTTTATTTATATATATATATTTTATATATATATAATATATATATTTTATATATATTTTATATATATTTTATATATATAATATATATATTTTATATATATTTTATATATATTTTATATATATAATATATATATATTTATAGATAAAAACATTTGAATTTCATATAATTTGAATGTGCCAAATCCAGAGCAAGCAAGAAACTCCAAATGTGAAAGCCTTTGTCATGAAAAACAAATAAGAAATAATAAACGGAAAACAATTATTCATAGGAAAAATACAGTTAGTAAAATCTTACAGAAAGTAGAAAAACAATAGTAGAAAAAATGTCAAGAACAGAATCGTTTCAAGAGGTCCATTATTCAACCAGCGAGAGTTTGAGAACTGAAAAAGAGAAAAAATTTGAATGACAAAACGTACCAAAGAAATAATAGTTAAAATACATCAAAACCAAATTTGTTAGGTTTCTGGTTTGAGAAGACCCATCTGTGTCTAATATGGTAATAATTATTTTAAAATCCTAATATATACATCATAGAATAATTAACATCAAATGTAGAGAGGGGATCTAAAGATTGAAATGTGAAAACTAGGAAAATAACAACAAAAAAATAGGAAGAAACAAACAATATATTTGCATGCAAATGATTGTGACTTAAATGGCATAAATCTTTACAGGAATAAAATGGGAAATAAAATAACATAAATATTTTACATTTCTGAGGAAAAATTATTTCCAACCAGAAAATATGTAATAAAAGAACTTTACAATATGCAAGTTCTTCCTTTAACGTAAAGCAATGAGATGGTATACTCTACAAAAATGAGCAAACAAGCCAACAAAAATTTAAAAATGAGATATAAGACCCAGTGAATAAAAGATTCATGATATAAAAAAAAAAAAGATAGAGAGAATTTCCCTGAAGATGGTGAAAAGAATATCTAAGATGCTCCTGTGCAGGAAGTCTAATGAGCAAAGGTCTAGATAGAAGATGAATGGCAGAGGGACACTTGAAAGATGTTTCCAAGAAGATAATGGAATTATTCATTTAATTTACATGTTTGGCTTATTGAGACAAGTACAGTTGAAAAACTGTAGAGCATATTTATGTAAGAAGAATTAAATACTAAATAACAGCAATAAACAAGCACATATTAATCCAAAGGGTTGGGGGCAGAGCAAACCCAACAGAAATAAAAGTAATTATAGCATTGAATGATATTCATAAACAATATTTAAATCAAGGCATCAAATTATGATATAATTTTTATTCGTAGTCTTAGGAAAGAGTCAACTGGAGCAGTCAAGGGATTATAAAGTAGATTTATTACACTTTTTCCATTGCTGGAAATCACTAAATAATGTGTGAAATTGGAGAAAATGAAATAAAGAAACAACATAATCAACCTATCATCTATTATCTATCTATCTATCTATCTATCATCTATCATCTATATAAATAAAACTATATATAATAGTTACATATATATATGTGTATATATATAACTACATAAATAAATATTAAAATAAATATTGAAAGATTTTAAAGTGGTTGCCTATGGAGAGTAAGGTGCCAAGTTGGGGACTTTTAAAACTACATTCTGCATTAATTTGCATCTCCTAGAAAAGTTTTTATTCAGGACTCTAATCAGGCTGAGTTCCCTGGCAATCAGTCAGAGCCTCTTATCATGGTAAAGGCATAATGAATATGGATCAAAGTTGAGTAATGGCGCCTCATTATTCATTTAAAGAAACATTTGTCGAGCTCCACCTACATCCAGTTGCAGTCCTAAGGTGCTTTAGATCATGATCAAGAATCCCAGAAACCTGCTTCCAAACAGTCTACAACTAGGTATAAGAGATAAGAAGAGCACAAGCAGAATAGTAAGTTCAAAAATAGTGACATCAGTAAAAGTGATTATCAAAATTTACTGGGTCCCTTCCATGTGTCCAGATCAAACCTAAGTGCTTTATATATATATTATCTTTCTTATTTACTCTTTTAAGCACTAACCTGAGAAAGTGGGCGTTATCATTAGAACCACTCTACAAAAAATAAAACTGAAGTATTAAAAGATTCAATAAATTTGTTACCCAGCTAAAAGTTAGCTAAGGTGCATATTCTGAATTATGCTCTCATGATCCAGGCTTAACCACCCAAAGATACTGTTTTTCCAAGAGGGAAAAAGAAATTTTGGTAAAAACTTACTGGAAATAAAGGAGGTCTCATAGTGGCTTTTAAACATGACTTTTATGATATATCCATAAAAAATTACTTAAGCAAGTATGAAATAGTAAGAAGAATATTCATTACAGCATTGTAAAAGCAAAATTTGAAAAAATAAGCAGATTAATAGGTTATTTAATTATATGTTTACATTCCTATCTCAGACTTACATGTAAATATTAAAATAAAGTAAATCTTTCTACAAAAATAGAAAAGAAACAATACATTTAACAAAAAATAATTTAAAGAGAGGCAGGTGGCACCCTTAAGTTATATTTTTGGTTCAGTGTGAAGAGTTATCTACCTTTTCTCTTTATTTTTTTTATTATTTTATTTATTTATTTATTTATCTATTTATTTTTATTTATTTATTTGATGTAAAGTTCTATGATTTGTTAGTTTCGTATAACACCCAGTGCACCATGCAATACGTGCCCTCCTTACTACCCATCACCAGCCTATCCCATTCCCCCACCCCCGTCCCCTCTGAAGCCCTCAGTTTGTTTCTCAGAGTCCATAGTCTCTCATGCTTCATTCCCCCTTCTGATTACCCCCCCTTTCTTTATCTCTTTCTTCTCCTAGTTTTTATGTTCCATAGATGAGAGAAACCATATGATAATTGTCTTTCTCTGCTTGACTTATTTCACTTAACATTATCTCCCTTTATTTTCTAATAGTGTGGAATGTGACATTAAAGATATTTCCTCCTGCAGTATTCTCAAAAAAATAATCATTTCATTTACTCTTGGAAAAAACAGATAAAATTAATCTTAATTTAGGTCATCATTATATATTTGAAATCATTGTGACAAAAAGAAAAATGGGCAGTGATTTTGAATACCACATTTACAAAAATTTTTCATTTTTCACTTAATTCATAAAATGAGCACTCACAAATGTGAACTGGTTTTCTGATGTGATTTACCCTTTTGCAACATGATCAATAAAACAAAAATATACAGTAATGACTCTTGGTTTTGTTGGTTATAAAGACTACTTTGGGATGGGGAAGTTACCATGTAGATTCCTTGACTCTACTTACAGAGATTATTTCACTACAAGATATTGGTCCTGCATTTTAGTATTCTTTCCAGTAAGTCTAACCCTTAGTGATTCTAATACAAATGGTTTTTACATCATAATGGGAGAAAATCTGTATAGTATATTCCAAAATTCATATGTCTCTAAAATATCTGCTTATCCTTTAAATTTTTCAATTCAATGAATATAACATGGACCCAACTTTGGAGGAAGCAGTTTCTCATTTAATACAAAAGATATTTTTTCTCTCTATGCATACATCATAAGAATGAATCACGTGCAAAATATTCTATATAAATGCCAAAGTGTCATATTACAAAATGCTAAAAATTATTAAACTGAGTGTAACTGCTACCATTTGAATGGATGTGTACCTACAACTTGTATTAGTTATACGTTTTTATGTAATAAACTATTCCAAAATGTAGTGCACTAAAACCTGAAAATTTGAAAAAAAAAAAAAAACGCATGAAAATTTGCTACCTCACAGTTTCTGTGCTTCAGAAATCTAGGTCTGGCTTAGCTGGCTGTTGAAAGGATTTAGTTCCTCATAAGCCTTTGGCCAAGGGCCTTCCTCAGTTCCTATCCCTTGCACCTCTCCAAAGAGCATCTCTCAATATATCATCTTGCTTAATCAGAGTTCCAGCAAGAGAGAGAGAGCTAGTATGGCAGATATTTTAACCTATTCATGGAAATGGCATTGCCTCATTTTGTTCTATTTTACTTGTTAGAAGTAGTTCATTGGGTTGAGCCCACACTCCCAGGATAGTAATTGGCCAAGACTGTATATACCAGGAGGCAAAGTCATTGAGAGCCATCTTTGAAAGCAGACCATTCTACTTATTCAACATGTCACCATGAGCAACCTCTTGCCAGCAGCCAACAAGAAAATGGGGTTTTCAGCTCTACAACCACAAGGAACTAAATTCTGCCAACAACCTGAAAAAGTTTGGTGACAGATCTTGAGCTCCACATGAGAATGCTGCCCAATGGATACCTTGATTGCAGCCTTGTGAGACAGTGAGCAGAGAACCCAATTAGTCATGCCCAGAATTCTGACCTACAGAAATTGTGAGATAGTCAAAACGTGTTTTTTAAGTTGTTTACATGATAATGTATTATAAGGCAACAAAAATTAATATACATTTTTTTCTAAGATAACCTTGCATTTCAGTGGCAACTAATTTCAATATACCCCAGCTGATTCTTCTTGTATCTCCCTTGACAACTGTAAATAACATACATTTTAAGCATTTTGTAAGAGCTTCCTAAAATATTTTCTGCTCTAACATATCACCAGGTTAATTTTATTTTTCAATTTATATTACTGTAATCTTTACAGTAACAAATAAGTCATATATTCTGTTTTGACCAAATAAACATTGAAATATATGTTAACTATAGTCAGAATACTATTAATTATTTGTTCATTGCACTAATGGTTAATATTTTATAACTTTTATACAAATATGTATAAGTTTTTAAATGACTAGAAGACTTGAAATTTCGAAATCTGACAGAATTAGAGTTATCAATGTTTAAAAGTTAAAAGTTTGAGAACTTTCTGTTCTAATATTTGTTGGATATTAACTAAATATTTGAATTGAACCTAACTGTAGATTTGTGATATTTGCATTAAATATTCTACTATATTTCCTTTTTACGTTTTGACATAACATCATATCATGCAGTGGTATGTGTCAATAAGCACATTATGTCTATATTTAAAAGACCTGCATTAAAACAGGAAATAAAACTATGCACATTTTCTTCAATGCTGATTTTTAAATGTAAACACAAATCTATGTAAACTATATGTGAATGCTTTTTAGGGTAGAATGCTTAACTTGTTGTTCATGCATACATGCTATACACCCTTCTTTAGAACCATGAGTCTTTGACTAGCTAGGATCTGTGCTAGTTGAAATGAACATAAAATATACACGAAGTTATATTCATTAGTGAGGAAGATTATCTTCGCATTAGATTACCATCTAAGTTTAAAAAATAATGTGGGGGACTAATTGGTTAGCCATTTAAAAGGGGGCAAGATAAGAAAAAAAACCTGATAATACATGAAAATACAATAAAAACTTCTAAAGACTACTTAGTATTTGGAAAGATCTGTACAAGTTGGATATATACATTGGGAAATAAACCACATTTTTTTTTTGTATCCACTACTGATTTTAAGGGGAAAATTCTATTTTGAACATGTTTGTATCACCACATTATCTAAGGAAGCTAAGTCAATTAAGTTTACAATGTAAAATTCATATATGAACTTAGTTATTTTAGCAAACATCTTAAAGATATTAGGTAAAAAAATATTAAAGCCTTAGTCTAAAGAAAAAAAAATAGTTATCTTGTATACTTCTATTCCTTTAAAAAGCTGTATTTACTTCACTTGGACATTAAAGATTTTATTGGTCTGCAATATCTATAGGTGATATTGATTTACCTAATTAACATACCGTATCCAGTACAACAGGTACAACTGGGGCTACCATTTGGTTAGCTTACATCAAAACTCATTATTATCTGTCATAATATACCTGATTTTTCCTGAGGTAATATGAATGGATTGAAGGAAGATATAAAAATGATCACCACCAATATATCCTTTATGATGCAATAATTTCTGTAATTCCTCCTGGAACACTGTGCTGTATTTGCTTTGCTATCTGGGCATGGGGCAATTTCAGAAGCTTACACCTGGCCATTTTTATCACAATGGACAGTTATCTGCAGGTCAGGAAACCAACATGAGAGCTTTGTCAGCTGCTAAGAGTATTTCAATTATCCACTTGGGATTAAAGGAAATGAAGATACTGTTTTCAGCGGTCTCATTGGTCTCACTGAGAGCAGGACGTGGACCAAAGATTCATTTATCACTTGATCTTCCATAAGTCTATACTCAGAAGGCCCATTATGATAATTCAAGTCCTGGAGAGCTGGGGAATTCCTCTGAGTCTTGCTGAAGAATAAAATTTTTTGAACAAATTATTATTCACAAAAAGAATAACAAAAGTGTGGCACATTTAAATCCCTTCCTTAGTCCTTTGAATAAATTCCTAATTTCAGTTTCCCCATAATGGGACAAAAAATATCTAAAGACTACAGATCCAAGCTTTTATGAACAAGGTATATATTAAACCATTCATTTAACCTTCCAACTATTTGGTTTGGGTATTTAATTATTGCAAGCTCCACACTAGGAAATGCATGAGGGTTTTTTGCAAAATGATGAGTCATTTCTGGACTGAAGAGGCATACACATAAAAACATACTTGCTGGAGGTTCTAGTCCAAGATGGAAATGTAGAAAGACCCTGAAATCACCTTCTCCATAGAACACACCAAACTATAGCTATTTATAGAGCAATTCCTCCTGAAGAATTAAGGGCTGACTGAACAGCTTCAGCACAATAAAAGATAGACTATAAAAGAGAACAACAAGAGAGACAGAAACACAGCAATGAAAAAACACTCCACCCTCAATACCACAAATTGTGGTGGGAAGGGATAGTATCAGGGCCCAGAAGCAGATTTTTCTGGTTTTGGGCACACACACACGGAAAACAGTGGTTTAGAAGAACAACTAGCATATAAAATAACCAGCCCTAGATTGCCACCAAATAGGCAGGGAGCTGCTGGAACTCTCTCTGGGTGAAAGGGCATGGTAGACATGGTCTAAGCTACCCTTCCACCTTGAAAACACAGACTAGTGCAGGGTCCAGATGCACTAACTGGTCTGTTGCCTCAGTGAGCCCTGGACTCCTACCAGCCCCAGCCAACTCAACAACACATTAAAAGGACTATTCACCACAATCAAGTGGGATTTATTCTGAGGATGCAAGAAGAGCTCAATATTGACAAATCAATCAAAGTGATACACAACAACAAAAAGAAGAATAAAGATCATGATTGTTTTCATAGATGTAAAAAAATATTTAACAAAATTCAACATTTGTTCATGATAAAAACTCTCACCAAAGAGGGTTTACGGAGAACATACCTCAATATAATAAATTCTATATATAAAAAACCCACATCTAACATCATACTCAATGGTGAAAAACTGAAATGTTTTCCTACAAGATGAGTAACAAGACAAGGGAGTCCACTCTTGCCACTTTTATACAGCATAGTGCTAGAACTCCTAGCCACAACAATCAGACAAGAAAAATGAACAATAAATTGGTAAGGAAGAAGATAAACTGTCACTATTTGCAGCAAATATACCATATATAGAAAATCCTAAAGATTCCACCGAAAAACAATTCAAAGTAATAATTAACTCAGTGAAGTTTCAGAATACAAAATTAAAACTCAGAAATCTGTTGCATTTCTATACACTAATAACAAAGTAGTAGAAAGAGAAATTGAGAGAAAACTCCATTAATAATTGCACCAAAAAGAGTAAAACACCTAGAAATAAACTTAACCAAGGGGGTAAAAGACATATACTCCAAAAACTATAAAACAACGTTGAAAGAAATTGAAGAGGACAAAAAATAAATGAAACATATCCCATGCTCATGGATTGGAAGAATTAATATTGTTAAATGTCCATACAATCCAAAATAGCCTACAAATTCAGAGCAATCCCTATCAAAATTTCAACAGCATTTTTCAAGAGCTATAACAAATAATACAAAAATTTGTATGGAACCATGAAAGATTTGAAGTAGCCAAAGCAACCTTGACAAAGAACCATGAAAGATTTGAAGTAGCCAAAGCAACCTTGACAAAGCTGGAAGTATCACAGTTCCAGATTTTAAGATATGCTACAAAGCTATAGTAATAAAAACAATATGGCATTGACACAAAGATAGACACAGAGATCAATGGAAGAGAATAGAGAGCCCAGAAATAAAACTGTGTTTTATAAGGTAAATTAATCTATACCAAAGGAAGTAAAAATATATGATGGGGAAAAGACAGTCTCTTCCATAATCGGTGCTGGGAAAACTGGAAGCTATATCAAGAGAATAAAACAAGGCCAATTTTTTACATCATCCGCAAAAGTAAACTCAAAATAGATTAAAAACCTAACTGTGAGGCCTAAAACCATAAAAATCCTAGAAAAGAACACAGGAAGTTTCTTTGACATCTGCCATAGCACCATTTTTTTTTTTTTTTTTTTTTTAGATATATCTCCTAAGGCAAGGGAAATAAAAGCAAAAAATAAACTATGGGGACTATATCAAACTAAAAAGCTTTGTACAGCAAGGCAAAACATCAACCAAACAAAAAGACAATCTAATGGGAGAAAAAAAATACTTGAAAATGATTTATCTGATAAGAAGTCAGTATCCAAAATATATAAAGAATTTATGCAACTCAACAGCAAAAGCCAAACAACCCAATTAAAAATGGCCAGGGGACTTGAATAGACATTTTTTCTAAAGAAGGCACACAGATGGCCAACAGACACAGGGAAAAAATGCTTGACATCTCTAATCATCAGAACAATGTAAATCAAAACCACAAGGAGATATCATACCTATCAGAATGGTTACAATAAAAAAAGAAGTAACATGATCCTGAGAATGTGGAGAAAAGGGAGCCCTCATTCACTGTTGGTGGGAATGCAGATTAATGCAACCGCTGTGGAAAACAATATGGAGTTTCCTCAAAAAATTAAAAACAGAATTAATATGTGATCCAGTAATTGCACAAGTAGATACTTACCTGAAGAAAATGAAAACACTAATATATATATATATATATATATATATATATATATATATTCTCCCTATTTTTATTTCAACATTATTTACAATAGCCATAATATGGAAGCAACCTAAGTGCCCATCAATAAATAGTGGACAAAGAAGATACACACACACAGAGGAATATTATGTACCCATAAAAAAGGACGAGATCTTGCCATTTGCAACAACATGGATGGACCTAGAGGGCACTGTGTTAGGTGAAAGAAGTTAGACCAAGAAAGACAAATACCATACAATTTTACTCATATGTGGAATCTAAAAAACAAAATAAATTAAACTGGCAAAAAGCAGAAATAAAGCTCAAAATACAGAGAACTGATGGTTACCAAAGGGAAAGGGTTGGAAGGACCAAATGAATGCAGAGGAGTGGGAGATACATGCTTCCACTTATGAAGTGAATAAAGCGCAGCATAGGGAATATAGTAAGTGATATTGCAACAGTGTTGTATGGTGATAGATGGTAGCTACATTTATGATGAGTGTAAGCATAACACATAGAGATGTTGAATCACTATGTTACACACCTGAAACTAATGTAACATTGTGAGGCACCTGTACACAAATTTATAAAAGGAATTGAAAAGAATTTATTAAATTATGAGAAGACTGTCTTTTGAAAAAAACTAGAAGTCAGCTTTTTAAAAAATGCATTTTCCAACAATACTAAATGTTTTACACTCTTTTAAGCTTTGGAAAAGTCAGTCCATTAATATTTTTAAAAATCAAAGTTCTTTTTCTGTGAACATGTAAAATATCACATTTTTTTTCATTGAGTTAGAAGACTTGGAGACCTGCTCTAACATACCAGATGCTGATGTTTCAATAATAGCAACTCTACCTAACGAACAAAACCCAAAGTTCTTTGCTCCTATCAAACTGGCAGGATTTAAATGGCGATTTTTCTTCACATTTAATTGTTTAATATTTCTGCCATCATTCTTTATTTCTTTACTGATAGCAGTAATAATCTGAAATTTGTATTGTATTGTGTCTAATTTGTGCACATCACAAGTTTCCTTGTCATTTAGTGGTTCCTTTTTGTTGCATTCAAGTCTCTCAACTTAATGTTATTAACTTAGGACTAACTCTAATGGGAAACTTCAGTGGTAAACCACACATTCAGTCTCTCTTAAAGTACTGATTTCTCTTTTCTGGTTGTTTTTGAGAAAATTCAGTAATAATCTAACAGAAAATATACAAGTAATAAATTGGTATTGGTGATCACAAGTGTCCCACTGATATGAGGTATCAGGGAAGATTTGAGTGCTAATATAGACATTCTTCTATTGAAAGCTATGATTCAATAAACATTTTGTAAAATGAGAAAATCCTTGAAACTTTTATTATTAGTTATTTTTACTTATAGAGAAAATTCTTTGTAACAAACATTGATATTTAATTTCAAAAATGGGAAATATTGTTGTACAATATCTAAATACATACGTTTTTGTATACATGTATTCTACCCAAGTGTCTGAGAACTAATAGGTGTTTGATAAAACTGCATAGAATGAATAAATGCAAGGATACATTCAAAAGAAATTAAATAGAATGTAATGTTTTCTTCATCCAGAATACCTTGGATGCACCATGATCGTTTCATAATTAAAGATCATTTCTATTTATTTATTAATTTATAGACTATTGATTAAAATAAGCTTGGCAAATGTCAGTCTGTATGGCAAACTTGACAATTACAAATAAAGTTTTCCTGAAACACAGCCACACTGAAGTGAGTTTCTGTATTATCTCCAGCTCCTTTCTTACACTGGCAGCAATGAGAGCATATGGCCCACAAAGCCTAAATGACTTGCTGCTTGGCTACTTCCAGAAAAGTTTGCTGATACCTAAATTAAAATAACTAAGCCATCAGTTTAAAAATTCTGTAATTCCTAAACTTTCTTATCATATATGTAAAAAGTTGAAATAAATGCTAATACATTATTGACCACTTTGGAACATGAATAGCAGCAATAACAACAAAAAGATTCTTGATCTGATATCTGCTGGTGTGTAGGTTATCCATTTTATAATAATTAAGTAGTAATGGAATAATCACATGTAGAAATGTATGTCATATGTCAACATGCAGAAAAAATAATTGATTCTACATTACTGTTTTTCATATTTAAAAATGTTTTTAGTGAAAAATTCAAATGACATTTTTAAAAGGAAAAATATTTTGGGGCGCCTGGGTGGCTCAATAGGTTAAGCATCTGCCTTCAGCTCAGGTCATGATGCCAGAGTCCTGGGATGGAGCCCCAGGTCACTTCAGGATCCCTGTTCAGCAGGGAGTTCATGCTCTCTCTTACTATCTCTGTCTCTCTCTCTCTCAAATAAATATATAAAATCTTCTTAAAAAAATAAGAATAAGCAAAAATAAAGGGAAGAATATTTTGTTTTTCTTTTACCTCTTAGCCATCAATTTATTTTTATTGAAAAACCTATGTAAGCCTCAATAAATCTAGGGTAGTTCTCAGAATTTTACCTCAATTTAAAATGTGTATAGTACTTTATACCTGACAATATAACAGTTCTACTAGTAAATGCCTAAGATTCAATATAAGTTTTGATCTCGAAATTATATGTCACTGTTACGAGGTTTTTAAATCATAAAAAAAAAAATTGAAGTTGATTTTATTCTCTAAGCTACCAAACTTGGCTACCCCAAGGATAGTACAGATTTTTCTCTTGAAATTGCTTACCTTCTTATATAAATTATAAGAATAAAATAAATTGAATCATGAAGAAGGAGTCTATGGAGGAAAGGAAGAGCCAAGAAAAGTACTTTACTCAAAAAATATAATTAATGTTAAAAAAAAATTGGCAAACCATGTCAGTCCAGATTGTTCTACTCACTTTTATTTTCATCAAGAGATAGAATTTGTTTCCAAGTATATTAAAAGTTACTCAAAAAATACAGTTATAAATTAAGTAAAATGCATATTGCTTTTGAATTTTTTTTCATTTAACTTTTAACTTGTTTTATTTAGTCACTAACCCTGCATTGAAGAACATAAGTAATCTTTTTTTAAACTGTATCATATTGGATTTTATTTAATTGTTTTTTATTGAGGTGCACAGACTCATCTTGTGAATCATCATGTTTTCATGGTTTCTAAGCCATGTAAGCCTAATCTACTCTTTTCTTTCATTCTCCAAATTTTTATTTAAATTCCTGTTAGTTAACATACAATGTAATATTAGTTTCAGGTGTAGAATTTAGCAACTCATCACTTACATAAAACACCCAGTGCTCATCACAACAAGTGCCCTCCTTAAACTCATCCCCCATTTAGCCCATCCCCCTGCCTGGTTCCCCTCCAACAACCCTCAGTTTGTTCTCTTTACTTAGGAGCCTGATTCTTGGTTTGCCTCTTTTTCCCCCTCTATGTTCATTTATTTTGTTTTTTAAATTCCACATATGAGTGTACTCATATGGTATTTGTCTTTCTCTGACTGACTTATTTCACTTAGCATAGTACTTTCTACCTCCATCCAAGTCATTGTAAATGGCAAGATTTCATTCTTTTTTATGGCTGAGTAATATTCCATTGTATATATAGACACCACATCTTCTTTACCTATTAATCAGTTGATGGGCATTTGGGCTATTTCTAAAATTAGGCTATTGTTGATAATGCTGCTATAAACATCAGGGTGCATGTATACCTTTGAATCAGTATTTTTGTAATCTTTGGGTAAAAACCTAGTAGTGCAATTGCTAGATTATAGCGTAATTCCATTTTTAACTTTTTAAGGAGCCTCCATACTTTTTTCTACAATGGCTATACCAGATTGCATTCCCACCAACAGTGTAAGAGGGTTCCTTTTTCTCTGCATCCTGGCCATGCCTGTTGTTTCCTGTATTGTTAATTTTAGCCATTTTGACAGATGCGAGGCGGTATCTCATTGTGGTTTTGATTTGTATTTCCCTGGTAATGAATGATGTTGATTATCTTTTCATGGGTCTGTTGGCCATCTGTATGTCTTCTTTGGAGAAATGTTTATTCATGTCTTCTGCCCATTAATCCATTTTCTAACTGAATTATTCATCTTTATGATGTTGAGTTTGATAAATTCTTTATAGATTTTGGATACTAACCCTTTATCAGATATGTCATTTACAAATATCTTTTCCATTCTGAAGGTTGTCTTTTAGTTTTGTTGATTGATTGTTTCCTTCACAGTGCAAGAGCTTTTTATTTTTATGAAATCCCAACAGTTTATTTTTACTTTTGTTTCCCTTGCCAGGAGACATATCTAGTAAGAATTTGCTACAGCCAATGTCAAAGAGGTTATTGCCTGTGTTCTCCTCTAGGATTTTGATGGTTTCCTCTCACATTTCAGTCTTTTATCCATTTTGAATTTATTTTTGTGCATGATGTAAGAAAGTGGTCCAGTTTCATCCTTCTTCATGATGCTGTCCAGTTTTCCCAGCACCATTTGTTGGAAAGACTTTTTTCTCCCCCATTGGATATTCTTTCCTGCTTTGTAGAAGATTAGTTGCCCATAAAGTTGGAGGTCCATTTCTGGGTTCTCTATTCTGTTCCTTTGCTCAATATGTCTGTTTTTGTGCCAGTATCATACCGTCTTGATGATTACAGCCTTATAATGAAGCTTGAAGTCTGGAACTGTGAGGCCACCATCTTTGGTTTTCTTTTTCAACATTATTTTGGCTATTTGGGGTCTTTGCTGGTTCCATACAAATTTTAGAATTGTTTGTTCTAGCTCTATAAAAAGTGGTAGTGGTATTTGATAAGGATTGCATTAAATGTGTAGATTGCTTTGGGTATGAAAGACATTTTAACAAAATTTTCCTTCCAATTTATGAGCATGGTATCCTTTTCCATTTCTTTGTGTCTTCAATTTCTTTCATAAGTTTTCTATAGTTTTCAGAGTACAAATCTTTTACCTCTTTGGCTAGGCTTATTCCTAGGAATCTTATCATTTTTGGTACAATTGTAAATGGGACTGATTGCTTTATTTCTCTTTCTGCTGCTTCATTATTAGTGTACAGAAATGTAATAGGTTTCTACATTGATTTTGTATCCTGAGACTCCTCTGAATTTGTGTATCAGTTCTAGCAAATTTTTCAGGGTCTTTTGGGTTTTCTATACAGAGTGTCACGTCATCTGTGAAGAGTGAAAGTTTGACTTCTTCCTTAATAATTTGGATGCCTTTATTTCTTCTTGTTGTCTGATTGCTGAGGCTAGGACTTCCAGTACTACCATAAATACCAGTGGTGGGAGTGGACATCCTTGTCTTGTTCCTGCCCATAGAGGAAAACTCTCAGTTTTTCCCCATTGAGGGTGATATTAGCTGTGGATCTTTCACATATGGCCTTTATGATGTTGGCGTAATTTTCCTCTATCCCTACGTTGAGGATTTTTATCATGAATAGATGCCATACTTAGTCAAACACTTTCTGCATCTGTTGAGAGGATCATATGATTCTTATCTTTTCTTTTATTAACGCTGTATATGGTGTTTATTGATTTGCAAATATTGAACCACTCTTGCAGCTCAGGAATAAATCTCACTTGATTTTGGTGAATGATTCTTTTAATGTACTATTGGATTTGACTTGCTAGTATTTTGCTGAGTAGTTTTGCATCCATGTTCATCAATGGATGTTGGCTTGTAGTTTTCTTTTTCAGTGGACTGTCTGTCTGGTTTTGAAATCAAGGTAATACTGGCCTCATAGAATGAATTTGGAAGTTTTCTTTCCATTTCTTTTTTTCTTTCTTTTTTTTTTTTTTTTTTTTTTTTTTTTTTTTTTTTTTTGGTCACGGTTTGAGAAGAATAGATATTAACTCTTCTTTAAATGTTTCGTAGAATTCCCCTGGGAAGCTATCTGGCCCTGGACTTTTTTTTTGTTGGGAGATTTTTGATTACTGATTCAATTTCTCTGCTGGTTATCAGTCTGTTCAAGTTTTCTATTTCTTCCTGTTTCAGTTTTGGTAGCTTATATGTTTCTAGGAATTTCTTCATTCCTTCCAGTTTGTCCAATTTGTGGGCATATAATTTTTCATAATATTCTCATAATTGTTTGTATTTCTGTGGTATTGGTTGCTATTTCTTCTCTCTCATTGGTGATTTTATTTATTTTGGGTCCTTTCTCTTTTCATTTTGTTAAGTCTGGCTAGGGTTTATCAATTTTGTTAATTTTTTCAAAGAACCAGCTCCTAGTTTCATTGATTTTTTTTTCAATTTCCATCTCATTTATTTCTGCTCTAATATTTATTATTTCCCTTCTGCTGGCTTTAGGTTCTGTTATTCTTTTTCTAGCTCACTTAGGTGTAAGGTTAGGTTGTGTATTTGAGACTTTTCTTTCTTCTTGAGGTAGGCCTGTATTATTATATAATTCTCTATTATGACCTCTTTTGCTATATCCCAAAGGTTTTGTAACCATTGTGTTTTCATTTTCATTTGCTCCCATGTGTTTTTTCTTATTTCTTCTTTGATTCCCTGGTTGACCCATTCATTCTTTAGTAGCATGCTGTTTAACCTTCACGTATTTGTGGTCTTTCTAAATATTTTCTTGCGGTTGACTTCAAGTTTCATAGTGTTGTGATTGGAAGATATGAATGATCTGATCTTAATCTTTTTGTACTTGTTGAGGTCTGATCTGTGACCTAGTATGTGATCTATTCTGGAGAATGTCCCATGTGTACTTGAAAAGAATACATATTTTGCTGCTTTAGGATGAAATGCTCTGACTATATCTGTTAAGTACATCTGGTCCAGTGTGTCATTCAAAGTTATTGTTTCCTTATTGATTTTCTGCTTAGATGATCCGTCAAATGATGTAAGTGGGATGTGAAAATTCACTTCTGTTATTGTATTAGTATCAATGAGTTATTTTATGTTTGTTTATTATTAATTGTTGTATGTATTTAGATGCTCCCATGTTGGGGGCATAAACACAATTGTTTATCTTCTTGTTAGATAGTCCCCTTTATTATGATATAAAGCCCATCTTCATCTCTTGTTACAGTCTTTGGTTTAAAATCTAGTTTGTCTGATATAAGTATTGCTACCCCAGCTTTCTTTTGATGTCCATTAGCATGATAAATGGTTCTCTAGTCCCTCATTTTCAATCTGCAGGTACCTTTAGGTCTAAAATGAGCTCTTATAGGCAGCATATAGATGAGACTTGTTTTTTGTTTATTTATTTTGTTTTTGTTTTTTGGTTTTGTTTTGTTTTTTCTTTTATCCATTCTACCACCCTGTCTTTTAATTAGAGCATTTAGCCTGTTTAAATTCAAAGTAATTATTGATAGATATAAATTTAGTGCCATTGTATTACCTGTAAATTTGGTGTTTCTCAAGATTTTCTCTGTTCCTTTCTAGTCTTTGACTTTTTTGGTCTTTCTTTCCCTAAAAAAGTCCTCTTTAATATTTCTTGCAGGGTGATTTAGTGGTCGTGAACTCCTTTAGTTTTTGGTTGCCTGGGAAAGTCTCTCTCTCCCTCTATTCCAAATGATAACCTTGCTGGACAGAATATTCTTGGCTGAAGATTCTTCCCATTTATCACATTGAATATATCATGTCACTCTCCTCTGTTTTGCCAAGTTTCTGTGGAGAGATCTGCTGCTAGCCTTATGGGCCTTCCCTTGTAAGTCAGGGACTTTTTTTGTCTTGCTATTTTTAGGACTCTTTCTTTATCACTATATTTTGCAAATTTAAATACAATATGTGATGGTGTTGGCCTGCTTTTGTTGATTTTGATTGGAGTTCTCTGTGTCTCCTGGATTTGGATGTCTGTTTGCTTCCCCAGATTAGGGAAGTTTTTGGCTATTATTTCGTCAAATAAATTTTCTGCCCCCTTTCTCTCTCTTCTTCTCTGGGATTCCTATGATATGTTTGATGGAGTCACAATGTTCCTTAAGTCTATTACTGTGATCCATATTCTTCTTTCTCTCTTTTGTTCAACTTCATCATTTTCCACTATTCTATCATCTGTATCACTTATTCTTTCCTCTGCTTTTTCTATCCTTGTGATCATTTCTGACTGATTGTTTTTAAACTCTTTTATCTCTACTGTTAGAGCCTCCCTGAAATCTTCCAACTTTTTCTCAAGCTCAGTGAGTATCCTCATGACTGTCGCTTTAAATTCTCCATCAGGCATATTACTTATATCCATTTTGATTAGATCTCTGGCCATGACGTTTTCTTCTTTCATTTGTGATGAATTCCTTCATCTTGGCAACTTTGTCTAAGTCTCTGTCTTCTTCTTTGTGTTAGAAAAGCTTGTTGTGTTTCCTGCTCCTGAGAGTGATGGCTTTATGAAGAAGAGGTCATATAGCATCCAGGGCCCGGCACGTCAGGGAGTACCTCTGGTGTGTGCTCCTTGTGCTCTGCCACTGTTTTGGCTGCTCTATCCTTCAGGCCAGTCCTCTATAGAGTCTCTTCTTGTCTGCAGTGGGCAGTGTTTGAACATTGGCCAGAGCGTGGCAAGTTTTAACTAAGTGTGCTCTGGTCTCCTCTACTGTCATAGAACTGAAGCCTTGGGGAGCCCTCTGGGTGGTAGATGTGGTGGGTGCAGAGGTTTCTGCTGATCTTCTGGGGAAGGGGACCACTGTGCTGGGCCTTAGGCACACTTTCCTGAGAAAATCAGTGCCAGCAGAGTGCAGGGTTCTGGAACTTGGTGTAAGGAGGTTAGGTAGCCAATGTTGGCACTGTGCTATTTACTAAATTTGGTTTGTGTTGAGGGGTGGGGAAAGCAAATGGCGCAGCCAGCTCCTTTGTCCCCAGAGAGGGCCTTCATTAGTTTTCTTCCCTGAGCCTATCACTTTTTTTCAAGGCTTCCAATGGCTTGAAATTCAGCTCATTCTTCAATATTTATAATTATTATTTGTTTCCTATCACAAAAGTATCCCAACCACTCTTTACTCCGTTTTAGCCTCTATCACATGCATTGTCAAGATAGACCATATTTGGCATCTGAAAGCACACCTTAATACATTTAAATGTTTTTAAAGTAAGGTTAAACTTGAAATCAGTAACAGAAAGGTATCAGGAAAATTTTAAAGATTTGGAAGTTATCAATATACTTCCAAAAATTAATTGTTAAAATGGAACTTATTTATAAAAAAGAATAAAGTTGAAAATTCACATTATGTTTTCAATATTCACTGTAAAAGAATTCCTTATTTTATAGAAGAGATAGACACATAAATCAACAGATTGTCATAGAGTCCAGGTAAAGACCAATGTGTATATAGTCAAATACTTTCTGAAAAAATATAAAACCATTCTCTAGAGAAAAAGGGTTTTTTCCAAAATGGTTGTATATAATTGAAGATCTAAGGAAAAAATAATTTCATTTAAAATCATACCTTAAAAAAATCAACCTCAAATGAATCATACACATAACTATAAAATGCAAAATTATAAAAAAATTCCAGAGAAAAATATAGGTGGCGATTTATCATTTATTTATTTATTTATTGTGGCTGTATGTTTGGCAAAGTAATTCTGAGGAAAACGTTACTATGAATGAGTACCAACAGAAGCAGAGTAATTAGCATCCCAAGGTTTTTGATGTTAGAACTATTTTTCCAAGTCACTTCTTATTTTCCAGCATGAGATTATTTCAACACTGGATTAATCTAATAGTAATTTAAACTACTCAAAATATTACAATTAGATTAATCCAGTGTTGAAATATTCTAGTGCTAGAAAATAAGAATTGACTTGAGACAACAGGGTTGAAAGTAACAACAACAAAGTATTTGAATGAGAAGGAGGCTGATATACTTTTTGGTAAATAGGATCAAACAGAACAAGGCATTACATGAGGGGTGCTGTTAAAGTTAACAAATGTGTCCTTGTGTGTTTATAGAAAGAAAAAAATGAGAAATGAAAGAATTAAGATGTGTGTTTGTATTGTTAGATTTCATGATTTTTAAGGTGAAGTCTTTCAAGTAATGAGAAATTTCAAAATTTAAAATATGGTACAATAAATAAATAAATAAATAAATAATATCAAGACATGGAGGATTCCCTTCTGACACCCTCTGACACTCCCAGTGCTTGTATTAGTGTCCAGTTGGATCTCAAAGGTTTTTTACTACTGAATTTTGGAAGAAATCCAGCAAACCTTAGCTAATCAATGATCTTTCATGAAAAGGCATTATCATTTATATTGAAGTGTAATTTTTTTGTTTGTTTGGTAACCTCATGGTTAATCATTAAAAAGAATTTTTATTCTAACAAAATGCCTGTGTTTGCCTTGGAATTCATTATACTGATAGTATATCCAGTGAAATATAATTTAACCTTTAATTAAAAGAACATTTACACTATTTACCACTTAATGAAATAGCTAAATTTAATTAATTGTAAGTGAAAGAAATATCTATATTTTAAGACATATTATAATTTAAAAAATATGCCAAATATTATATATGAATTCAAATTACATGTTACAGTTATTTCAATTATAACTTGAAGTTATCTAATAATATGACATGATTACTATAACAGTAGTTGCTATATCTCACTGCAGACATTAACAGTATATTAAAAATCACAACCAATATCATTAGTGCTTTAAATATAATACTCAGAATGTAGTAAGGGATGAAAATAAATTGCAGATGCTGCAGAAAGGGAGGGAGCCCTGATCACGAAAACGAGGGAGAGAGAGAGAGAGATAAATCAGCATTCAGGGGATTGCACAAGAAAAACAATTCCCCAAAACCATTGACTGGGAAATGAGGGGGGCTGATTGTTGCAAGGTTTTACAAGCAGCAGAGCTCAAGGTCTAAAGTTTTAGAAGCCCAAACCATTGCAGGTATGGATCCTGGTGAGCTTACAGTTGCTCCTGTGAAGAAGGAAAGCAGAGGTCCTGGAGCAGACACCATGCTTTGGGGATCCCCTGGGTCTCACTGGGAGAGACAGTTCCCATTCCTGGAGTGCATTTGGGAGAGGTATCACTGCCTTTCAGGGGACAAAAGAGACTCAGGCAGCATTGAGCTGTCCTATTCCTTAGCATACAAGCAGAGACTGCTGCTGAGGGCAACTAACCTGGATGGCTTTTGTTACGCTTTACCATAAAATCCAAGCCCTTGCATGGTCATATGTCTGCTTTTCTGAGACAAACTGGCACCAGCCGCAGCGTGGCTAGACCCTCTCTCAGAGCATCGGCTCAGGGCCACACCACATAGGGTCCCTAAAATTTGGAGTTTTGAAACCCAGCTGTGTGCCTGAGATAGAACGCAGGAGCGCTGTGCCACTGGGCAGGAGGACAGACAGCTCAGGCACAGACAGAGTGAAGGTAGGGATCTGCCAGAAGCCAGGGACACAAGAGGAAAGACTGTTCACTCTTCTGTGAGGGCTGCTTGAACAGCAGCATGTTCGAATTCCCCTCTCAGGAAAAGAGCTGGTTGACGCCATTTTTCACCCCTCCCACCGGCAGGGACAGACTTCAGCACGTGGTGCAGTGCACACGGCGGAGGGTTGGAGCTGCTTACCCCAAGCCATGACCCCTGTGCTCTGCAGGGGCCTTTTTTACTAGGGCAAGTGTGACTGAGAACCAGAGCAGCAGGAGGCTCCTCCCCCAGAAGACCAGCACACACACCCCCACACACACCCCAAGTCTACTGATCATAGAGTGCTGCAAACTTTCAGCTCTAGTGTAAAGAAGACCAGGCACAGTCTCTCCTAACACACAAAATACAAAGACCTTGACAAAATGCCAAGATGGAGGAATTCATCCCAAAAGAAAAAAACAAGATGAGGTCATGGCCAGGGAACTAATCAAGGTATAATTAAGGTATAAGTAATATGCCTGAACCAGAATTTAAAACAACAAACATAAAGGGATTAGATGGGCTTGAGAACATAGAAGACACCAGCGAGTCTCTCACCACAGTGATGAAAGACATAAAAACTAGGCAATAAAAATGCTATAACTGAGATGCAAAATTGACTGGATGTAATGACTACAGGATGGAAAAAGCAGAGGAATGAATCAGTGATATAGAAGATAAAATTATGAAAAATAATAAAGACGAAAAGAAGATGGAAAGAAAAATATTGGATCATGAATGAAGACTTAGGGAGTTCAGTGACTCCACAAAGCATAATAACATTCATCTCAAGGAGTCCCAGAAGAAGGCGGGGGGGAAGAAAGTTTATTTGAGCAAATTATAGCTCAAAACTTTCCTAATCTGGGGAAGGAAAAAGACTAGAAATAACAAGTGTTTGTGAGGATGTGAAGAAGAAATCCACATGCACTATTGGTGGGAATGTAAATTGGTGCAGGCACTATGAAACACAGTATGGAGGTTGCTCACAAAATTAAAAATAGAATTATCATATGATCCAGCAATTTCACTTCTGTGTATTCATCTGAAGAAAATAAAACACTAACTTCAAAAGATATATACACTCTATGTTTGTGGAAGTATTATTTACAACAGCCAAGATATGGAAATAACCTGTGTCTATCAATGCATGCATGAATGAAGATGATGTGATAAATATGATATATATTACATCATATATACTATATGATATATAATATATATACACACATGCACACAGAGAGAGGACTATTATTCAGCCATAAAAGAGAATGAAATTTTGTCATTTGCAAAACAAGAATGGACTTTGAGGGTGTCATGCTAAGTAAAATAAGTCATACAGAGAAACACAAATATCTATATGTGGAATGATGTGGAATCGAGAGAAAGAAAGAAAGAAAGAAAGAAAGAAAGAAAGAAAGAAAGAAAGAAAGAAAGAAAGAAAGAAAGGAAGAAAGGTAGGAAGAAAGGTAGGAAGAAAGAAAGGAAGAAAGAAAGAAAGGAAGAAAGAAAGAAAGGAAGAAGGAGAAAGAACCAAACTAAGATACAGAGAGCAGGTTGGTGGTTGCCAAAGGCAGGGTTTAGAAACAGTCAAAATGAATGTAGGAATGTCAAAACAAACAAACTTCCAGTTATGAAATAAGCAAGTGTGTGTTGGGTATGTAGTGTATGCTTTGGTGACTATACTTAATATTATTGTATTGTATATTTGAAAATTGCTAAGAAAGTGAATCTTAAAATTTCCCATCACAAGAAAGAATTTGTATGGTGACAGATGTTAACTAGATTTGCTGCAGTGATCATTTAATTATATGTACAAATATGAAATCATTATGTTGTCCAGCTGAAACTAATATGTTCTATGTATGTCAATTATATCTTATTTAAAAATGTGCCTTTTTATTTCTAGTTTTATTTTAAAGTAATGTTTAATCACATTTAGGTTTTGAACTTTATCAAACATTTCCCTGTATTAAGACAACATATAACATTATCCTTAGTGTATTTTCATTTGAGATTTTATTATTTTCTACTTTTATCTATACTTGAATTTTGGTTTGAATTAATATTTTTTAGGATTTTTACATAATTTATATTTTTACTCAATAAATGTTATATTCAAGATATTTTTGTTCACTAGTGAAATATTTCTTTAATATTCTTTTCTAAAATTATCTTAAATCAGCATTGGAATTAAAGTATATCACCTTCATAAAATCTGTCAAGTAGCTGTTCTTATTTTTCTGTTTTCCATAATAACTTTATGGGACCAGAATTATTAATTTAAAATATTTGATAAAATTTATTTATAAAATCCTGTATATGTAGGCTTTTAGGGAGGAAAGATTTTGCTTTTAGTGTTATTTATCTATTCAAGTTTTCTATGTCTACATATAGAAATATTGGTATTTAAATCTTCCCTAAATGTATGCATATTATTTATACTTATCATTTACTGCATTTAGTCATGAATATGATTATAATTTATTTTATGTTATATTATAATTTATTGTATATTTAATTTTTGTGCATCTTTTCTCTTAAAAAAAAAATGGTCAGGATTGCCAGAAGTTAAATTAATCTTTTCAAGGAAGAATAATTTTTTGTTCATTCCTGAACTTCTTTTTGTATGTATCTAAGTGTGCTATGTGATATTTCCATAAGAGATTTTGTTTTTCTTTTACACTCACACTTTATAGGATCTTAATGTCCACATCTAAATTTAATTGTATTTATTGTGTGTATATATGCATGTGTGTCATACAGAAAAAAAAAAAAACTGCTGCTGATTTTAGCTACTCTAAAAGAACAGCCATGGTATTTGTAACATATTTTCTTTCAAATATAACACTGTTGCAAATTGAAAAATTTGCATTTTAAAATTTAAAAAGTATTATTGATTTAATTAAAAAATTAAAAAGTATTATTATATCAGTTGTCTCTCTCTCCCACTCATATACACACAGTGATGATGAGTTTAAGGTATCTGGCATTAAAAAAAAAAAAGTCATACTAATTTACTCCCTAGAATTATATCAAAATAACCATCTAGTAGTAAGTAGCAATGAAATTCAGCATTCCTCCTCATATCAAAGCCTTTCCATTATAAATACAATCATGGAAAACCAATTAAAGTATTTGGTCTCTACAGATAATCAACTTGCAACAGAACAGGAATAGAAAACTGAAAAGCATGCCCAGTTCCTTTCCCAATTCAAACAATAGTCAATATTATTAATACAACACCTCTTACTCATCTGTGCGTCTGATAGGTAGGTGAGTTGTTGCTACTTTTTGGCTATTACAAATAATAGCTATGAGCAGTTATGTACAAGTTTTTGTGTAGACATATGTTTGAATATGTCTTACATATACACTGACAAGTGGAATTGCTGAAACTGCGGTACCTCTATATTTAAAATCTTGAATAAATTCCAGAACTTTCTTCAAAGCGGCCACACCAAATTAGATTTGTACCAGCCATGTATGTGTGGTCCAATTTCTCCAAATTCTACCAATACTTGTTATTATCTAAAGTGTTTATCATATTTGTACTCACAGTTATGAGTTGATACATTATTGTAGTTTGGACATGCATTGCTTTGATGGCTAATGATGGTGAGAATCTTTTCACGTGCTTATTGCTCATTTGTATGTCTTCTAAGAAATGTCTGTTCAGCTTGATCTCAGGTTCCTGGGGTTGAGCCCTGTGTCAGACTCTGACCACAGCAAGGAATAAATAAATAAATCTTTTTAAAAATGTCTATTCAGAACCTCTGCCCTTTATTAATTCAGTTATTAGCATTATTATTATTATTATTAGCATTAGCATTAGCATTTTACAGATTCTGCATACATATCTCAAATAAGACTTCAAAATATTCAAAATATTTCCCTCATTCTGTTGATTATCTTTTTACCTTCTTTGTCATGTTTTTTGAAGTACAAACTTTAAATTTTGATGAAGTCCAATTTATCAAATTTTGTTGTTGATTCTTACGCTCTTGGTGTCATACTGAAGAAAGGTTTGCCTTACCCAAAGTCATACAGTTACTTCTACATTTTATGACTCAGAACTCTATAGTTTCAGCTCTTACATTTATATATATAATATATTTTGAGTTAATTTCTGTGTATAATGTGAGGAAGGGGTCCAACTTTGTTGTTTTGTATGTGGATGTCCAGTTGTCTGAACAGAATTTATGGGAAGGAGCAATGTTTCCCTATTGAATTGTCTTGACACCCCTGTCAAAAATCAATTGGTTGTGAATATGTAAGGGCTTTTTTCCTAGAGACTATCCCTCATTAACCTATATGTCTACCCTGATACCAGTATCATACTATATTTAGTAGTTGAATATTTTCCCTGTGGCTGTTTCTCATTCTCCTTTTCATTTCTGTATTTTTTATGCTGGACATTTTAGAGAATATAGCATGGTTATTCTGGATTCTTATCCACCCCCCTCCCCAGTACTACTGTTGCTATATGCTTGTTTATGTATTCAGAGACTTGGCAGAACTATTCTAGAGAAGTCTATTTTTCCTTAGTGTGAAATGTCTAATATCACTCCTCTTAGAGTACATCCTTTGGCTCACTTGGAATCATCCTTGAATGATAAATTATTAGTGTTCTCCTCGGCTGTCTTTTTCCCTGAACTCTCTCATGATCACACACAGATATTGGCCTCCAATAATTTCTGGCTAAATGTTCGATTGTGTTTGATACGTTCCCACAACATAATCACTCCATATTGCAATTTAATTAAATATTGTCCCATTTCTTGAGGCCAGTCTTGTTCTGATCCAAGGATGGCTTTTCTTAGCTATCTCCTTTCCTGATTCTTTCTGGCAAACTTCTAGGTGTTTTATGGTTTCAAATTTGAACTTTCTCATGCTCTGTTTCAAATAAGTCAATTTACTTGGCAAAAGCTTCAGAAGTCTCTGTTATGGCCTCTCCTCCTTTGCAGGCAAAACCTCTTTTCTGGAGCTAGAAACAGGGACCATAGCTCACTTCTCAAAAAGTGAGAACTCTGCTGCATGTAGCGATGTTGGGTAAGGAGCCAGCCTCAGGTTTTCTCTCCTTGCCTCTCTCAGAGTGGAACCATGCAGTGAGTGAGCTAAGATGACAGTGATCAAAGACCTACACTGTTCAGTCTACTGCAACTGAGATAGAACTACTATCCTCTCATTGGGAATGAGGTGGAGGAAGAGAACCCCAGAGCTCTCAGCTGTTCTTACGTGTAATAGAGCCACTGGAACCCAGAGCTGGGGATGAGAAATGCTAGTGGCTTACTCCTCCTTGAAAGATACTGTAGCTCTTGACTGGGATATAGGGGGAGGGGGAGAACTATGTTTTTGGGTATCCCTCTTGTAGGGGAGCTTCCATAAAGCCAATCTGAGGCCGGGGAAGTAACGCATGGCTCAAATGCCCCAGACTGTCACACTTCTTACTGAGTTTTGGTAGAATTTCATAAAGAAAATTTCTTCATTTGCTGTTTTTCTTTAGGACAATGTCCAGAGATTATTAAATGGTATTTTTAAAAATAATTTCAGCAGTGATGACTGTTTTGCCAGGAAAAGTTTCTGTTGAGCTCCTCATATCACCACTCTGGAAGTCCTATCTTCATTCATTTTTCTTTTCCCCACTAATGTGCTTGCTGTGTTGTTCTATTCTGTTTTGTTTTTAAACACAAGTACAACTTAATATATCCTGCAAATGGCTCCAATTTTGTTTTTTAGAAGGATTAAAATTTGTGAAAATTTTCATGCTTTACTGCCTGATTGTAACCAAACTTTGTATCCAATCTTTTCCTCCCAAACAGCCCTAGCAATGGACACACAATTTCTGAAATAGATTCTGCAATTGAATATTTCTGTTTGTCAATCGTACTATCCCATCTTCTGAAGAACCCCTTATCTTCCCCCTCCGTCAAGGCCAGATCACTTGCTAAATCAGCAGTGAAAAGTTCTCATTACTCATGTGTCTAAGGCTCTCCTCTGGTTATTGGGAACCTTCCTCTGGGCTCCACCTCACATTGTCCACCCAATGAATTCACACTTCATGTTACCTAGATGTTATATCTCTTTGCATTCACATTGTAGAGTTCATAATGGCTATAATATTTTAAAACTAAGTGATCATAATGTTTCGGAAACATTTTAAGAACATTACGTATATGATCACAGTTATTCCCAATTATTCATTTGAGGCAAGCAGAATGAGATAAGTAACTTTCTGAAAAAAGTAAAGCTAATAAACTCAATAAACTATTTACAAAGTATGAATAAATGGAAGAAAGCACTCAGTAAATGCTTCTTGAGGCAGCACATTAATTCAGCTTATCTCCTCATTCTTTTAATTCATTTTCTTCCCTGCTTTCTCATTCTGAATTCTACATCTACGATATGCATAGGACATGTGTATGTAAAAAGAAAAGCATGTGCTTTATCTGGTTCAGTAACGGGTGCACTGTTAAGGTATTAATATGTCATTTACAGAGCCTGACTTACTCTCAAGAAATATTAATTTCCAGGAAGTTGTACAGTGACATATTTTACTAATTTTCAAATACTACAAATACTGTAGAATTCTAATGATAACCATAAAACAATCTCTTTAACTGTAGAGATGAAAGCAGGGGTTGCTGAAGGGGAGATGGGGGGAGATGGATTAAATTGGTGATAGGTCTTAAGGAGAGCACTTGTAATGAGCACTGGGTGATGTATATAAGTGATGAATCTCTAAGTTCTACTCTTGAAACTAATATTACACTACATGTTAACTAACTGATATTTAAATAAAAACTTGAGAATACAAAAAATTAAAAATAAAAATATATTCCTGGTTATATCTTGTCAAAGTTGATCATGTCAATACCCATTTTAATTGCTTTATTTATAAGATAAGAAAAAATGAATATTCATTTTAAATTTAAAAAATAATTTATTGTCCTAAAAAATGTAGACTTTATATTGTGTTCTATATACTCTTTATATTTCCTTTTTTCCTTTTGCAGAACTCAGGATGTGTGTAGTCACACAGGGTTAGAACATCTTTCAGTGCTGTTTACAAAGCTCTAGACTTAGTAGCCCTTGGTAGTAATTAGCATAACTTTGGTAAGTTAATGCAGCTTTTTTTTTATCTCCTTGTTCTAGTCTGTGAATTGTTTCATTTAAACTAAATGTACTTTAATGTCTTTTATAAAGGTAAAATATAATGACAGTAGAGGTCTACCCGTAAGGATCATTATTGTCACCACCATAAAAAATGTGATTAAAGTATTCAGACAAGTATGATTAAATACTGTGCTTAGAATTAACACCAAGGTTATATATTAATGTATGGTTCTGTCAACAGAGCATTTCCTTATATACAGTATTATAAACTAATTGAGTGAGATAGAAGACAGAACAATGAAGTGCTAAAATATTTAAATAAAACATATTTTTTAAAGCAGATTCATTTATTTGTTAACTTTGTGAACTTGGGGAATTTGTGTAAATTATTTAGGTTTCAAACAATTCAGGTATCACCTGCAAAATGATTAATAGGTAATGCCCTCAAAATTCCCTTGGGGATTTACATTGACCCACTATATAACTGCTATAATAATAGTACTAAAAGTATTACTGATACTAATGGAAATAGTTTATTATATTTTATTTGTTATTATTATGAACAACATAATTGGAGCTTAGCAAAGGAAAGATGTTCACAAATATAGCAGTCCTTGTCTTTTGGAACTGAAAGTATCTAGAAAACCTTGATTCTTTAATTATTACCACACTAAGTTTCTGAAGAGATACTGTAAAGTGTTGATTTTCACTTGTGTGCTACATTGTACTGGAACAGGACTTTGAATCTGGCAAAGAATCTTGAAAGTGATAGTTAACAGACACTATCAAATAGTTATCAAATTAAATTACTTGATTTTAAAAATAAAACTTGAAATTCTGTATTATCTAAACTATGTCTCCCAAATTAGAAAATTATCAGGGGCGCCTGGGTGGCACAGCGGTTAAGCATCTGCCTTCGGCTCAGGGCGTGATCCCGGCGTTCTGGGATGGAGCCCCACATCAGGCTCCTCCACTATGAGCCTGCTTCTTCCTCTTCCACTCCCCCTGCTTGTGTTCCCTCTCTCGCTGGCTGTCTCTATCTCTGTCAAATAAATAAATAAAATATTTTTAAAAAAAAGAAAATTATCAAATAATTTTGACATTTCTACTTTATATTTTATTTATAAACATGGCCACAAAATTCTATGGATTATTTGATTTTAATTCTTAGGGAAATTTTAAAACTTTGCATTAAAGAGTGACTTTTTCCCTTCCACCTCAATTGAAGCTATCTCAAAATATAGGTGATAATTTTACATTATAAACATTGTTTAAAACCAATGTAGTTTCTTTTCCTCCCTAAATCCACTGCGTATATGTTAGCATACAGAATAACTGAAGTAGATTAAAAATCATGTATTCATTTGTATTTGAAATTTCAAGTCACTAGAAGGGGCACCTGGGTGGCTCAGTTGGTTAAGCATCAGACTCTTGATCTTAAGGTTGTGAGTTCAAGCCCCATGTTGGGCTCCATGCTGTGTGTGGAGATTACTTAAAGAAAAAAAAAAAGATAAATTTTGGAGCACCTGGGTGGCTCAGTTGGCTGACTGTCCAACTCTTGGTTTCAGCTCAAGTCAAGATCTCATGGTCCTGGGATGGAGCCCTGCATCTGCTTAGTGGAGAGTCTACTTGAAGATTCTCTCCCTCTGCCCTTTCCCCCATAAAATAAATAAATAAATATTTTAAAAATTAAAAAAATTAAATCATTAGATATATTAAATATCATCACTGTCCTTTATATTATAGAAATAGTTGGTACAATGATTTATCTCTACATTAAGAAAAACGCAATAAGCTACTCTTTGATTTTTTGTAAAGATTTTATTCATTTATTTGAGAGAGAAAGAGAAAGAGAGCATGAGCAGGGGGAGAAATGTAGAGGGAGAAGCAGACTCCCTGCTGAGCAGGGAGCCCCATGCTGAGCTCCATCCCAGGACCCTGGGATCATGACATGAGCAGAAGGCAGCTGCTTAACTGACTGAGCCACCCAGGCACCCCTACTCTTTGAATTTTTAACATAAATTAGAAGTCTTTTTAAATAAAATATTTCTGTGTATGTACGATAATACATAATCAGCAAGAACATTACTATGCTTGGTAGTTTTCCATGAGAAAACTATAAAATGAAAAAAAATACTCCCTAATTTCTCTTTGGTTCCTCTAAAAGCAAATATAGAATAGTAATCATTTTTTATCTAAAAAGTAGACATAACAAGTAACTATTCACATTCTGCCAAATTTCATTTGTGTTTAATTTTGCAGGAAAACAAATTTTGCAAATGACTTGAAATCTATTGCATATCAAACACATCTTATTATGGGAATGATTCCTGATATATTATAAATTGTTGTGCAACATAATGGATTGTGCCTTTAATTTGTATTACATTTAATAATAGTTGTTACAACTGTTCTCATTTAAATACAATATTTTATTTCATGCATAAGTGTAATGTAAAATAATAAATTGGATTATTATATTTTTCTTTCCTCATGGATTGATGCACTTATTGCTTTTGTATTTGGAGTCTTAGTCTTTTTGCACATAAAGCCCTTAGAATTAATCAAACTATTTTTTAACCTACAGGAACATCACCTAATTAAGATGGACTCACAGAAGTAATACAACCATCCAAAGTCAATGTCCTTATCAAGGCAGTTATTGAATAATGTTTGAAATAATGATAATATAGCTCCTAAGTATCCTAATGTATCAGCAATTTTACTTTATTACACGGCCTTTTTACTTATCAGTCTTCTATATTCTAAACAATAGTGCCATGCTTCATTTTAATTTATCAAACAGTTGTAGATATAATTTCATAATTATTATGGTAGAACAATAGTAAAAATATAGCAAAATAATTTGTTAAATACGTATACCTCTAAAAACTAATTTAATTGAGATGCTGTTGGGTTTATGAAATCAATATGTGCATGATGGGGTGATGGAGTTAGATGTATTTTTAAGACTATATCATAATCATGTAATATGAGAAATGTAAAGGGTATGAAGATCAAGTTTATCTACCATCCAATGATTAAAGTTTATTACGTCTGATCTGGGGGCTTTCTTGAATGCCATTTGATATAACTAATTCATTACCATTTAATGCAACTTTACAATTTTTTTAAGACCACTCTATTAGAAATCACCCTTTTATATTAAAATAAAATATCTTGCTAAAGCTGTTAACCCCCCAAAGGGAATCGGCAGAAAAAGTCCAATCCCTCTTTCAATAAATGCCCTTCTGGATACTGTGGCATAAATAGTATGCTCTTCGAAATCATTTTTTCTCTAGACAAAATAGAATATTAGAGCTCTTTTTATATTAGCCTTATGACATGTCTCAAGTTCTTTCATATGCCTCATCACTCTTGCAAAATAATTTTATTCAACAAATATTTACTGAGAATCTACTACTATGTACCAGATTCCAGAGATACAATAGTGTATAAACCAGGAAAAAAAAAAAAAAGAAAAGAAAAAAGAATCCCTGCATTTGGAGAACTTTTATTTTGATGGGTTATCAAAATGGCACTAAGTAATGAATACAGATGTATTTATAGATTCTCTAAGTTTGTATAAGCTCATAGGCTTTGTCTTTTCATGATATCTGTTTCTGTAGCTTCCTAATGACTATACTGACTAACAGGAGCAGGGAAGGAATCTTGTAAAAATCACTGGGTGTTCTCCTGTATGCTAATATCAATTGATTAACTTCAGTTCCAAATCCAGCTAATTTACATCTCCATCTTGTTCACTTTAAGAGACTAAAGAGACTTTGCCGGACACCATACCCCTTTGCCTGTGCTGTACATTACTTTGAATAAAGAGAATTAAAATACCATCATCAACCATTATAGATTTCTGAAATTTTAAGAAATATTTCATTCACGGGTGAGGCTTAGGGACAACATGCACTTTGCTTATCCTTTGCCAACTAGTCTGAATAAATTTAATTTTCTCCTTTATTAAAAATTTAAATAAAATGTAAAACTACAACTCTAAATGATGTATCATGAAGACGTAGATGAGGTAAAGATAGCCTGAATAGCACAAACACAGTTTAGGAAAAAAATGGAATTGAGTATATACAAGTGTATACTGGCCTTAAAATTCTATTTCATTGGGAGATAACAGGGGCTCATAGGTTAGCAATATGCATTATAAAAAATATATACATTTTAAAAAGTGAATTTCTCAGTTCCAGCCATCCAACAAACACCACAGCATAGTTCTTCCTACCCCACGCCCGTTAGTCACAGAAGGTAATTCACAAAAATAAATTAATATGGATCTTTTAAAAATCAATCTCATAAGCCTATTTTTTGTAACTTTTAGTAGTAAATCTCATCCTTGTAATATTATGAATGCCACTTTGGGTGAAAAATAATTATTTTGTGTCATCAAAGAGGTGATACTCAATGAAACTGTTAAGCTTAAAACAAAGTGGTTACTTGGGATCAATTTTTACCATGCATTGGGCACCTTGGATGTTCAATAAGTAATCCACAAGATTAATGATTTTAATAAAAATATAACTTTTTACCATATTCTTACAGTGAAACATTGATTAACATTGCATTTTGTGATGTTATGAACTGTATTACTTCATTTACCTCAAGTTGCTTATTTTGCTTATATAAAATGCATCAGATTGATGTTTGTGAGAAATTGATTAGAGACTTTTCAACAAATAAACTCAAGATAAAACAAAGAAACACTGTGTACTACATGTGGGAGATATCTGCAAATCTCCAAAACACACTAGAATATTATTCATAATGGGCTACATCGTGTTAATACAACATGCCAAGAAATGCAGTGAAATGAAAGCAGTCTCACCAATAGTAATTCAGGTCCCTAAAATTCTTTTTAAATGCCATATAAATCAAAATAACTTATTGCATGCTTTTGAGATAAATACACCTGATTATTTAAAAATAATCTCAGCTAACATAGAGAATGATTTTGGATATTCCACAGAATTTTATGGTTATGATTATATTGAATAATTTCCAAGATATACTTGTCTCTAAGAGTATATTATACACTAGCTCAGGAAAGCCCTGAGCTAGAAGCTGTGAATGATACAGTGATGGTTTAGACATGATCCTAACCTATTGAACAGATAAAGACAAATGTCCAACTATTATATAAAGTACTCCATTGAGGGGTTCAAGGTAGAGGCATAGGAAGACCCTGAATTCATCTCCACCCACAGGCACACCAAATCTGCATGTACGTATAGAACAATTCCTTCTGAAGAACTAAGGACTTATTAACCAGCTCCCATATAATAAAGTATAGGCGGACCACAGAGAGAAAGGTAGGAGAGACAGAGACATGGTAATACAGGAACTCCACCCCCAACATGAGGACCTGTGGTAGGGAGGGATAGCACTGAGGGACCCACTCACAGATTTGCTACCCTGAGTACAGCACAAAAACAGCAATTTAAAGAGCAACTTAGACTATAAGTGATGGAAACCTATTTCCTCACCCTACAGCATCCACCAAAGGTTGGGGAACTGTTGAAACTCTCTCTGGGGTTGGAGGTGCTGGCAAGCACCATTGTTTATGTTCCCCCTCTGTTCTGATAGTGCAGATGAAAGTAGGGTCTGGGCATTCTATGCAGTCTGCCACCTCAGCAAGTCCCAGGCCTCTAGCCCACACAAGTTCAAATTGTGCACACTTAAGAAATAGAGTATTATGCTACCTTTCCTATGAAGCTATTTTTCCCTTAAATTAGTGTTATTCTAAAATTTTTAAAAAATGATAAATCAATCAAAAACTCTCTTAAAATGATTATACATATAAAAGTAAGGTGACAAATACAGTGTATACTTCCCTTGTATGCATCTTTGATCTTTGTCAATATCAACTTCAGATCATATTGTAGGTCTAACGCAATGCACAATTCAACAATGAAGGCAGTATATATTTTCCCTTAACAGGGGAAAATAAAGCTAAATATTTGTAACTTCTACAGCAGGGTATGTAAAAACAGTAAAGCTACAACATTCAATATGGAGGACCTCTAATCAAAGTATCTGAGAGCACAACTATTATAGCTTCTGAGAAAAATTAAAAAGCAAAACATATTTTTGTGCCTATAGAAAAGACTAAATCAAATCCATTTGCAAAAGTGAACTTTAATGTTTGATGATGAGACATAATAACAACTAGCTAGATTTTCTTAGTAGAGGTGGCTAGTTAGTAAAGAAGATATAGAAAATTATTCTGGCCATATAAGACAGATAAGTATTTGAAGGTGTGTGTGTGTTTCAATTTTGCTGAAATTTTAAGTAAAATTTAAAGGTTTTATAAAATGTTTTCAAACTAAAACTTTTAGAGAATTCTATCATCATGGCTTATTAATCGCAAGATCATATATTTAATTTAGTATCAATATAGTAAGTGTCCACATAAATATTTGTCCACATGTACATTCAAATTATACTAAAACTAAAGGCAGTGTAGGGGTAATAGAGCTATTCAAACACAATCATAAGGTAAATACAAGAAAGTTGTTTGTATATATGTGTGTATGTGTATATTTAAACATTTTCTTGTTCTTCATTTAACTGATTCAATTTGTTAATTTAGAAATATTATTCAAATTATAAAAATATTTTAAGAGGAATTACCAGAAACACTGATCTCTATGTAAGCATTATTCTTATCTTAGTATTTTATAAAGTTGCAGTATATGAGTTGATATCCCGAAAATTTCACCAATGGTCAAACATGTTTTTCATATCTGAAAGTCAATTTTTTGGTGATGAAACACTTCCATACATTAGAAGCTAGGTCAACAAACATTTATGTTTAAATATCTGTGTTGAACATAAAGACTTCCGGCTCAGTGAAGCAGTTTACTGGCACATTTATTCAGACACTTAAGTGTGGTAAAAGCTCCTGGTTTTGAAAAAATGCTTTCATTTTTAACATAATATGTATTCATTTTATTCTATTTTGTTAAACATATTAGTAAGAAGTCCTTTTTAAAATCTTGCCCCATATTAAAATAAATGATTTTTAAATTTTGCCAAAATATAAAATGTCTTTTTTTTTAAGATTTTATTTATTTATTTGACAGAGAGAGAGATAGCCAGCGAGAGAGGGAACACAAGCAGGGGGAGTGGGAGAGGAAGAAGCAGACTCCCAACAGAGGAGCCTGATGCGGGGCTAGATCCCAGGACTCCAGGATCACGCCCTGAGCCAAAGGCAGATGCTTAACGACTGAGCCACCCAGGCACCCCAAAAAATGTCTTTTTTTACTTTCAATTCAAACAGGCTATGTGGAAGTCAATTTCAAAAACACCTAATATTGTAATGAATTTAACTGAAAGATTTTCTATAAGATTTTCAATTATAGTTTAATTTTAAAAAATATATCTTTTTAAAAATGTAGAACTCTGTATATATTTATGTACACATTGGTGAGTAAATTATTAAAAACAGAACACTGATACTATCCAATGGAAAAAAAGACATCTCTTCAACAAATGGTGCTGGGAAAACTGAACAGCTACATGGAGAAGAATGAAACTGGACCACTTTCTTACACCATACACAAAAATAAATTCAAAATGGATGAAAGTTCTAAACGTAAGACAGGAAACCATCAAAATCCTAGAGAAGAAAACAGGCAGTAACCTTTTGACATCAGCCATAGCAACTTTGTACTAAACAGGTCTCCAGAGGCAAGGAAAAAAAAAAAGCAAAAATGAACTATTGAGACCCTATCAAGATAAAAAGCTTCTACACAGTGAAGGAAACAATCAACAAAACTAAAAAACAATTTTGTAATGGGAGAAGATATTTGCAAATAATATATCTGACAAAGAGTTAGTATCCAAAATCTATAAAGAACTTATAAAACTTAACACCCCACCCCCCAAAAAAATCTAGTCAAGAAATGGGCAGAAGATGTGAATAGATGTTTCCCCAAAGAAGACATACAGATGGCCAACAGACACATGAAAAGATGATCAACATCACTCATCATCAGGGAAATACTAATCAAAACCATGATGAAATATCACCTCACACCTGTCAGAATGGCTAAAATTAACAACAGTGGAAACAACAGATATTGGAGAGGACGCAAAGAAAAGAAAACCCTCTTCCACTGCTGGTGGGAATGCAAACTGGAGCAGCCACTCTAGAAAACAGTATGGAGGTTCCTCAGAAAGTTAAAAATAGAACTACACTACAACCCAACAATTGCACTACTAGGTATTTACCCAAAGGGATGCAAAAATACTGATTCAAAGGGGCACATGCATCCTAATGTTTATAGCAGCATTATCAACAATAGCTAAATTATGAAAAGAGCCCAAATGTTCATCAACTGATGAATGGATAAAGAAGAGGTATATTTCAATATACTTATATTAAATTATATTAATATATTTATAATTATTAAATAATTAAATATTATTATAATTATATTACATTTATATTAAAATATATATATATATTACTCAGCTATCAAAAAGAATGAAATCTTGGGGCACCTGGGTGGCTTAGTCGGTTAAGAGTCTCACTCTTGATTTTGGCTCAGATCATGATCTCAGGGTCATGAGATCAAGCCCTCTAATGGGCTCCATGCTGTGTGTGCAGCCTAGTTTAGATTCTCTCTCTCCCTTTCTCCTTGCCCTGCCTTCCAATCAAGCACTCTTTTCTCTCAAAAAAAAAAAAAAAAATCAAGAAATCTTGATATTTGCAACAACATGTATAGAACTAGTATCTTATGCTAAGCAAAATAAGCCACGCAGAGAAAGATAAATACCATATGATTTCACTCATATGTGGAATTTAAGAAACAAAACAGATAAACGTGGGGGAAGGGGGAAAAAAAAGAGAGGGAGGCAAACCATAAGAGACTCTTTACTATAGAGAACAAACTGAAGGGAAGTGGGCAGGCTGGATGGGCTAAATGGGTGATGGGTATTAAGGAGGGCACTTGTGATGAGCACTGGGTGTTATATGTAAGTGATGAGTCACTAAAGTCTATTCCTATTACACTATATGCTAACTAACTAGAATTTAAATAAAAACTTAAAAAATTCTATAAATAGTTAAAATCTAATTATCTTACAAAAAAACTGTTAAGGTGATTGATGGTCTTTGTTCTTCCTTATTTTAATTTATATACCTCATGTCAATAGTGATAAAATATATTTTTCTTATGGGTATTCAAAGTGGAACTTGAGGGATACACTGTAAAAGAAATATATCATATAGATTCCTTAGCATCTATTTGTGAAGTGAATTTCTCCGCATTAATTCTTTAATAATAGTTTTAAATTTTATTTGATGAAAACATAGGTTTTTTGACAGATAAGTCCTATGGCTGGAACTGGTGGAGGTCTACAATGTCCTCTGAACTAGGCATACCGAGAATGGAATTTGTTTGGGGAGCAAACAGATACTTTGTGACTGAGGCAGTGGGGAAAGTTCTGTTTTATAGTATAGGAAGCCACACAGTAAAAATAAAATTCTTGAGACTACAGATCAACTGTGTGTCTTAATTGCCCAGTGAATGTATTTCCTGACACATAGTAAGTATTTCATTTGATTATTTAATGATTGGATGAGTATAAGAAAATAGATAGGTATATATAAAGCTTTGGATTTAAGTATTCAGTTTTGGAAAATATAAACGTAACTTATTCATATATCTAATCATTCTTGCCATTGGTATCTTTTTACACCTACCAAGTTCTGCCTTAATGCTCAAAGTGCACATGCATAAGCAAGTTGGAATTTTTGATCCATACTATTTCTGTTATTTTCACAACTGCTATCAATTATACTGCAGAATATTGCACTGCGTTGCAAATACTGTGGTAGAATGATCACAGTGACTTAGTTTCCTTTGTTACAATGTAGAACTTTGTTGGTTTGGACTAGAGCTTTATTCTAATATTATTCCATGAATCACTATGACAGCATTTTACACGACTCTAAACTGAAATGACTGTTCTTTGCCTCTTTAATTACATTACCTTTCAAATCCCTTGTTAAGGGCTCATTCATTCTAAAAGCCATTAGAACTACCTGAATTCACAACAATAAAGACTACAGACAAATGATAACTTATTACTAAATTTCATTATTCCAAAGAGCAGTGCATTTTCTTAAAGTAGTGAGAATATTAGTTCTCTAATTTTGAATTGTGCTTTAAAGTACGCTGTATTTCTTTTTAAATAATAGAAATATTCTTAAGCTACCATTATGACATTAAAGTAAAATAAGCACTTAACAAAAATGACAATCTAATATACATGGTCATATTTAATTGATTTTATTTAACTTCCCTTTCTGATAATTTACAAACGTATATTTCTGCTATAAACCATAAAGCTACTAATACAATTCTATTCTCTGAAGTGGCTTGGGGACTGTTGTCACTCAGCCTTTATTAGGATCAGACAATGGGAAGAGCATTCTGCAGGTGTTGGCTGGCATGTAGTAAAGTAAAAGAGATTCCATAATTAAGGACTGTGGTGCTGCAGAGGCCTTGTACAAAGTTATCTTTAATGGATGGCGTAAAGCAGAGATTAATCCCTGACAAGCCAGTGATCAGAGGTCATTTAAGTTGAAAATCTATACTGTAAATTAATTATTGAATATGTGTTTTTGCTTACCCTTAAATTAATAAGAAGTATTTAACTTACCTATTATTTCATCAATATTTTAATTACATGGTAGGAACTTTCAATATTTAGGCCTTTAAAATAACATTAATAAATTAAATCCTTAGAAGATATTCCTCCCAATTATTATTGAATTTTCTGATCATTAACAAAATCACGAATGGCTAGAGTCCTTTTCCTATTTTATCACTGATAGAAAACCAATACTTGATACAGTAATGCTGTTTGGACCTCAAAGAGAAAAAAAAATTAACTGAGAAAATTAACATTCTAACACAAGCAAAATGTACATTTGTGATGCAGAGCTATGTCCTGTTACAAAATTATAATAGTAAGTTCAAATTAGTAAATTTAATTCATGTTTCAAATAATACAATCTACATAGAAAATAGGAAAGAAAACCAAATAAATAAAATTTCTTGACAATATTATATCTACTCAAGATCATCTTTATATCTAATTAAGATTAAACACATGCAGTTTTTTCAAGACCAATTGAATCAGACTGGAATTGAATAGACACATCAAAGGGAAAAATGTATTAGGATGATCCATTTAAAAAAAAATTTAAAAGCAATGCAATCTTCCAAAACTGAGTCATGAATAAAAATTGAACAGACTGAATACTAATTATGAAATTGAATTGGTAATCAAAATACTCCCAAAAAGCAAAAGTCCAAAACCAGATGGCTTTACGGGTGAATTCCATCAAACACTGAAATAAGAGTTTATATCTATTCTGAAACTATTTCAAAAAAATTCAAAGAGGGAGGAAAACTACCAAATTTGTTCTATGAGGTTAGCATTACTTTGATATAAAAACAAAACAAAGACCTTAAAAACAAATTTTAAAAGGCACAGAAAAGCAAAACAACAACAAAAAAACCCACTATAAGCCAGCATCCCAGAAGAACAGAAAGGCAAAAATCCTAAAAAATAAAAAAAAATAAAAATTAGCAAACTGAATTTAACAATACATTAAAAGGATCATTCACCACATTTAAATGGGATTTATTCCAAGGATGCAAGGGTCACTCAATATTTACAAATCAATCAATATGATACATCACATTAACAAGAGGAAAGATTTTAAAAAAGAACCAATGATCAGCTCGACAGATGCAGAAAAAAGCATTTGATAAAATAGAACATTGACTCCTGATAAAAATGCTCAACAATGTGTGTTCACAGGAAATGTACTTTAACTTAGTAAAGGCCACATATGAAAAACACACAGCTAAAACCATACTCAATGATGCAAAACCGAAAGCTTTTCCTCCAAGATCAGAAACAAAGCAAGGATACCCAGGCTGGCCATTTCTGTTCAGGATAGAACTGGAAGTCCTAGATGCAGTAACCAGACAATGAAAAGAAATAAAAGGACTCCAAACTGGTAAAGAAGAAGTAAAGCTATTTCCAGATAACATAATGCTATACATAGAAAACCCTAAAGACATCACTAAAAAACTATTAGAAATAATAAATAAATTCAGTAAACTCACAGGATACAAAATAAATATACATCAATCTGTTGCACTTATATATAGTAATAACAAAATATCATAAAGTAAAATTAACAAAACAATCCCATTTACAATTGCAACAAAAATAACACCTAGGAATAAATTTAACCAAGGAGGTGAAGATTTATGCTCTTAAAACTTTAAGACCCTAAGGAACAAAACTGAAGATGATACAAACAAATGGAAAGATGTACTATGATCATGGACTGGAAAAATTCTGTTAAAATGTCCATGCTACCGAACACAATCTACAGAATCATTACAACCCCTATCAAAATACCAATAGTATTTTCGCAGAACTAGAACAAATAATCCTAAAATTTGTATGGAACCACACAAGTCCCTGAAGAGTCAAAGTAATCTTTAAAAAGAAAAACAGAACTGGAGATGTCATGATCCCAGATTTCAAGATATACAGTAATCAAAACAATATGATGCTGGCACAAAATTGGACACATGGATCAATGAAACAGGTTAGAAAGCCCAGAAATTAACTCACAATTATATGGTAAATTAAACTATGAAAATGGAGGCAAAAATGCATAATGAGGAAAAGACAGTCGTTTCAATAAATGACGTTGGGAAAACTGGACAGCTATATGCAAAAGAATGAAAGTAGAACACCTTATTACAGCATCCACAAAATAAACTCGAAATGGATTAAAAACCTAAATGTGAGGCCTGAAACCATAAAATTTTTAGAATAAAACATGAGCAGTAATCTCTTGGACATCAGTCTGAGCAACATATTTATGGATATGTCTTCTCGGGTAAAGGAAACAAATGCAAAAACAAACTATTAGGACTATACCAAAACTAAAAGCTTTTGCACACCAAAGAAAACCAACGACAAAACAAAAAGTGAACCTATTGATTGGTAGAAGATGTTTGCAAAGGATATATCCAGTAAGGAGTTAGTATCCAAAATATAAAGAGCTCATACAACTGACACCAAAAGAAACAATTAATCTTATTAAAAAATGGGTGGAAGACCTGAGTAGACATTTTTTTGAAGAAGACGTACAGATGGCCAACAGACAGGTGATAAGACGCTCAACATCACTAATTATCAGGGGAAATGCAAATCAAAACCACAGGAAAATATCACCTCACACCAGTCAGAAGGATAGTGTTAAAAAGACAAGAAAGAACAGGGGTTGACTATGATGTACACAAAAAGGAACACTTGTGCACTATTGGTGGGAATTTAAGTTGGTGCAACCACTACAGAAAACAGTATGGAAGTTCCCCCAAAAATCAGAAATTGAAATACCATACAGTAATTCCAGCAATTCCTCTACTGGGTACTTATCTGAACAAAATGAAAACACCAATTTGAAAAAAAATATATGTACTCTATGTTTATTGAAGGATTATTTACAATAGAAATGGAAGCAATCTAAGTGTCCATTTATAAACGCATGGATAAAAGTGTGCTCTGTGTGTGTGTGTGTGTGTGTGTGTGTGTAATATTACACAGCCATAAAAAGGAATGGGATCTTATCATTTACAACAACATGAATTGACCTACAGGGTATTATGGTAAATGAAATAAGTCAAAGGATAACAAGTACCATATGATTTCATTTATATGTGGATTCAAAAAAATAAACAAATGATTGAACAGACAAAAAACAGGAATAGAATCATAAATACAGAAAACAAACTGGTAGTTGCCAGAGGGCTGGAAAGTGGGAAAATGGGTGAAAGAGGTGAAGGACATTAAGAGGTACAAACTTTAAGTTATAAAATAAGTGTCACAAAAATTAAACAGTACAGTATAGGGAATATAATCAATATGAAAATAATGTTATATGATGACAGATGGTACCTACACTTACTGCGGTAAGCACCGACTAATGTGTAGAACTGTCAAGTCACTCTGTTGTACACCCTGAGCTAACATAACATTGCATGTCAATTATACTTAGTTTTTTAATTTTTTTAATTTTTTAAAGATTTATTTATGTATTTCAGAGAGAGAGAGAGAACTTGAGTGAGGGGAGGGGCAGAGGGAGAGAAACTTGAAGCAGACTCCCCACTGAGCACAGAGTCTGACCTGGGACTCGATTCCATTACCCAAGAGATCATGACCTCAGCTGAAACCAAGAGCCAGATGCTCAACTGTCTGACCCAAGGTGCCCCACTTCATTTTTTTTTAAATCACAAAAAATATTAGAATAAAGAGGCAATAGATGGATAAATATGTAAATAAATTCCAAGAGTATGTTTGGGATGATAAAAGCAAGTTTGTAGGTATAGGCTTTATCATTATTAAGAAATAACATACAAGGGCACCTTGTTGGCTCAGTCAGTTAAGTGTCTCCCTTAGGCTCAGGTCATGATCCCAGGGTCCTGGGATTGAGCCCCACACTGGGGTCTCTGCTCAGCCGGGAGTCTGCTTCTCCCTCTTCCTCTCTTCTGTGATCTCTCTCACTTTTGCTCTCTCTCAAATAAACAAATAAAATCTTAAAAAAAAAAAAAAAGAAATAACATAGAATACTGAAAAGAGTTTAGGAGACATACAGGAGACAGCAAATGTATAAAAAATAAACAGTTTAGAATAATATAGAAGAAAACTACAAGTTCTATCACTTCAACATCTATGGTGCTACCTATCCAAAACCCTAGAGATATTTATTCTTCTAAAAGTAGATATTAATACAGCATGGGGGATAAAGACACATAAATAAAATTCTACCATATATATTGACATATACTTTGACGATTTGTTTACTTATATGTATGTAAATTCTATTTCATCAAGCAAGAGTTACAGGCCATCATTGTGACAAAACTCTATTTTTGTTCTCATGATTACTTAGAATTTATATTTTGTTGTTTATGTGACTTTTTCCCTCTAATCCAAGGATGAAGACTATTAATTATCTTCCTCGCCTTAGCTTGTAACTTATGAACAGGAACTCTATTGCTGAAATCATGAGAATTCAGGCTTCTTCTGTCTCCTCTGCCTCCTCCACTTTGCCTCTCATGTATTTTGACTTTAGAGGATGGAGCAGGGTAGAGAATATCAAGGATCATTGTTTTCTGGGCTTGATATTAGTTTGACATTCTCCTTTTCTCCTTTAGGGCTCCCTTGCCTTTAAATTCTTATCCTGAACTAATGCCTCTCAACTCTAATAACTTGAGGCAACCTGTGTACTCCTTGCTATTCCTTTGCCCGCTGCCAATTGCCTTGCAAAGGAACTCTTAGTGCCTCTCAGGGTGGACAGAATAGGGTTAGAATATAACTGAGAGTGACAGTAGGAGAAAAAGTCCCTTTTCCCTCCCTTGATTATTCTTCCTCATGCTTGAAAACATTGTGATGATATGTTTATTTAAATTCTGGGACCTTATTCATATTTACTAAGATATTAAACATAAAAATATATATGAGTAAAATTTGAAGTTATGCATAATAGTGCAATACCCTCTACTAAACTTTATTTCTTGAGTGATTAAGTTTGACTTCAGAAAAATAAAGTATAGAAATGAGAAATGTAATTAAGAAATATGTTTAAGTATATCAGAAGTCATCTAAACTTGTAGAGCATACTACAGCTTATTTTAATCTATAAATTGTACAAATGTTATCATACGCATTGATAAATATAACACACTCTAAAGTCCAGAGATAAGAATTTTTTATAATTTTGTTTTAAATCTACTTAGTTATGCAAAAAGTTCATGTATCACTTTGAATTATTGGCACATTACTGTTTTACTGTTGTTCTGGAGAAAATATATGAAGAACTAAAAAACCAAATATATTCTCATTTATCTATTTATAATAATTACATGATCTTTAGATATACTATATAGTTTTAAATTACTACACATAATATGATTTTAGAGATTGTTATCATTTTTTAAGCACAACTAATTAAAATAATTATCATATGCAAAGTACTTACAATATTCCATTATATATTATGGTTATTATGTTTGTCTTCTCATAAAGTCTTTGCACTATTACAGTGAAAACATAACATCTTGTTAATTTTCATTTACCATGATCATAAAATAATTCATAAACATAAATCATAATTTGCAATGCTCCCAAAATGTCCAATACCTCATTAAAGCTTGAACTACACAATACTTTATAATTTTAAGTCTCTTTTTCCCTTACAACACTGCATTAGCTACACAGTTGTGTTAAGTAAGTGGAGTGGATAAAGACAAAATAATCATTTTAGGGGTAAAGAAATAGAGAAGCCAACAATATGTAATGGGGAAAGGACAGTTTCTTCAGTAAATGGTGTTGGAAAAACTGGACAACATGGAAAGAATGAAATGAGACTACTATGCAATATCATTCATAAAAATCAATTCAAAATGGATTAAAGACTTTTATGCAAAGCCTGAATCTATAAAGTCCTTAAAGAAAACAAAAGCAGTAAGCTTCTTGACATTAGCCATGGTGACAATTAGTTAAATCTGAATCCTAAAGCAAAGACAACAAAAGCAAAAATAGACAAGTGGGACCACACCAAACTAAAAAGGTTCTGAAGAGCAAAGATCTCAAAAAATCCTTACGATCAACCTACCAAATGGGGGAAAATATTTGCATATCATATGTCTGCTAAGGGGTTAATATTTAAAATATATAAATAACTCCTGTAGCTCAATAGCCAAAAAAACCCCAAAAACAAAAACAAAAAACAAACCAGAAAACAAATAATCCAATTAAAAATGAGCTGTGTACATGAATCAACATTTTCCAAAGAAGACAAATAGATGGCCAACATATGCATGACAAGTGGCTCATTACTACCAATCATTAAGAAAATGCAAATCAAAACCGTAATGAGATATCACCTCACACCAGTTGGGATATCAATTATCAAGAAAATCAGTGATAACAAGTGTTGGCAAAGATGTAGAGAAAAGGGAACTCTACAGCATTGTTGTTGAGATATGAATTGATACAGCCACTATAGAAACAATATGGTGGTTCCTCAAAAAATTAAAAGTAAGACTACTGTATGATCCAGCAATTCCTCCTCTCAGGTACTTATCTGAAGAAAGTAAAACTACTAACCTGAAAAGATATATGACCCCTTGTTCAGGGCATCAGTATTTACAATAGCCAGCATATGAAAACACCCGAAACATCTATTGATGCGTGAATAAAGATGTGGTATGTATATACAATGGAATACTATTTAAAAAAAAGAATAAAACCTTGCCAATTGTGAAGAAAACATGGAAGGAACTTGATGGCATTGTGCTAAATGAAATAAATCAGATGGAAAAAAGAAATACTGTACAATCTTGGGGCGCCTAGGTGGCTCAGTCAGTTGAGCATCTGACTCTTGATTTTGGCCCAGGTCATGAACTCGGGGTTGTGAGATCCAGCCCCGTGTTGGGCTCTATCCACAGCAAGGAGTATACTTGAGCTTTTCTCTCTCCCTCTCCTTTTTCCCCTCCCCCTGCTCATTGTCTCTCTAGAACAAATAAAATTTTTTTAAAAAAGAGAAATACTGTGCAATCTCACTTATATGTGGGATTTAAATAAAAACAAAAGTGGATGGGGACATAGGGGAAATGGGTAAAAGAGGTCAAAAGGTACAAACTTCCAGTTATAAAATAAATAACTCATGGGGATGTAATGTACAGCATGGTGACTAGAGCTAATAATGTGTCGGATATTTGTAAGGTACTGAGAAAGTAGATCTTAAAAGTTTTTTTTTCTTTTTTAAGATTTTATTTATTTAGGGGCACCTGGGTGGCTCAGCAGTTAAGTGTCTGCCTTTGGCCCAGAGCATGATCCCAGGGTCCTGGGATCTAGCCCCTCATTGGGCTCCTTGCTCCGCTGGGAAGCCTGCTTCTTCCTCTCCCACTCCCCCTGCGTGTGTTCCCTCTCTCGCTGGCTGTCTCTCTCTCTGACAAATAAATAAATAAAATCTTTAAAAAGAAAGAATTTATTTGTCTTTTTAAAGATTTTATTTATTTATTTGTCGGGGGGGAAGAGAGAGAGGAAGATGAGAGAGAGAGAGAGCACACACAAACAGGGGGAGCAGCAGGTAGAGGGAGAAGCAGGCTCCCTGCTGAACAAGGAGCCCGATGCAGGACTCCATCCTAGGACCCTAGGATCATGACGTGAGCTGAAGGCAGATGCTTAACAAACCCGGCAACCCAAGATCTTAAAAGTTCTTATCACAATAAAAATAAATTATATTGTAACTATATAAGATATTGGAACTTAACTAGACTTATTGTGATCATTGTGCAATATATACAAATATTGAGTCACTATGTTGTACACCTGAAACTAATATAATGCTGTATGTCAGTTATACCTCAAAAAGAAAAAAGAAAGAAGATTTATAAATCCAAAAAGGAAAAGTAAAAAGAAGGAAACAGAAAAACATGATCGGTATAAAATATGTGAGAGTTTCATATGCAATATATCCCTTGGTAGTACAACTGGGAATAAAGATTACAGTGAAAATAATGCTAAACAAAACAAGTCAGTCCTGGGATCCAGCCCGAGGCTTAACTGATTGAGCCACCCAAGCATCCTAATAAAAGTCGGTCTTCAACAAAGTCAGACATAAAGACAAATACCACATGATTTCACTCATATATGGAATTTAAGAAACAAAACAAACAAGCAAAAGAAAAACAAGAAAGAGGGAGACAAACCAAGAAACAGAATAACTATAGAGAACAAACTGATGGTTACCAGAGGGAAGGTGGGCGGGGACATGGATGAAGGGGATTAAAGAGGGCACTTGTAATTCTCACCGGGTGATGTATGGAAGTGTTGAATCACTATATTGTACACCTGAAACTAATATAATACTGTATGTTAACTATACTGGAATTAACATAAAAAACTTAAATGATAATTGTGTGACCTGATAGAGGTGTCAGTTAACTCTACAGTGATAATCATATTGCAGGACATAAATGTATCAAACACATTGCACACCTCAAACTTATATGTCAATTATATCTCAATAAAAATAAACTTAAAAATAAATTTTTAAAAAGATTACGCTAAAAATAAATTGCAGTTTGTTGGTAGTATTAAGGTAGTGAGAAAGGTAAAAGATAATTAAAATGTTACATTCTAGATCCTTGAAAGAGCTTTTGGACTTGGGGAAGTGTTAGTTCACGTCAATTGTGGAAAAAAAAAAAAAACAATGATATTGAAGGGGAAATGGTAATGAAAAGCAAACCTTTTATTATGTATGTGAAGAGATTTATTTTTCTCATATATATAATTTTGTTTCCATGCCCACAGATCTTGTTCAAAAAAAAAAAAAACCAAATCACTCATTAGAATTTAATTAAGATCAACTGAAGCACATACTTATGCCATAATAGCAACAATTCAGAAAAGATGGTAGCTCCAGAATACACCAAAGTTTTAAGAAAGAAACATAACATACTCTTTGAAATACTAAAATATTAACATATGTCTGAAAAAGATCTACTGAATCAGGGAAAGCACTATTTCAAAATCATCCCTAAAAGAGATAATACTTGATTTGAAAATCAAAGAAGGGTCTTTAATTATTCATGAAAGTCATTCTAGAAAAAAGATCATAAATTTGAAGTTATTCAACATCTCTGAACATCTATTTTTCCATCTACCAATTTCCTTGCCACAAAGATTATTCAAAATTTACTCAAAACTTCATGTCAATTTCTGCTTCCACAAAGTGGAGTAGCCTCTTTCTTCTCAGATCCTCACCTTTACAATTACAAATTCTGGATAAAACCAAATGAACAAAAGTGGAAAGAAGGCTACTGTCTATGGAACTGAGCTTGAGAAACAAACATGGCAACGAGTTCCCTGGGTTTCTTTACTGCTTTCCCAAGTATTGGAAAAGAGCCTTCAAACTGGAACAAGCACAGACCATAAAACAACAACAACAACAACAACATCCAAAAAAAGCTTGTCTACCCAAGACAAAGGTCTGGAAAAAGGGTGGCAAACACCAGAAAACAGCTTGACCAACACCCACCCTCTTCAGCCTAACACCAATAGAACTAATGCACCCCACACTCCAAGACTTCAGCAGAGCTAAGGGAGAAGCTATCTTCCAGGACACCACCGTGTCCCAAGGAAACAATTGGCACTTTCCAAATGTCCCCAGGGTAGTGTTAACATGATCCAGCAGCGAGCTCAGCTTTGACTCCTATCCAGCAGTGAAAAAACTCAACATGGCAAGGTCATTTTGGAAGAGTCATCACATAGTATCATATCTACAACATATTAAGTAAGACTATAAATTTAAAAAATAAAAAAAAAACAGTGGAAAATCAAATAGAATAATGGGAGAGAGAAACTGGTTCTTCATGAAAGAAAATAATTAAACAGCTATTAAAAATATGAATATCCAATTGACCCACCATCATTAGTTGAAAAAAAATCTACAATAAAGGACAATAAAAGTAGTTTTTTTTGTTTTGTTTTTGTTTTCTTTTGAGAGAGAGAGAATGTTCACATGCAGTTGTGTGAGTGTGGGAGCAGCAGAGGGAAAGGGAGAGAGAGAATTTTAAGCAGGCTCCATACCCATCGTGGAGCCACATGCCGGATGCATCTCACCACCCTGAGATCATGACCTGAGCCAAAGTCGAGAGTCCGAGGCTTAACTGATTGAGCCACCCAAGCGCCCTAATAAAAGTCGGTCTTCAACAAAATGAATATATTCCATGTGTGGGTCTGATTTTCTCTTTTATTCTTCAACATTTTTGAGGTATATTGGCAATTACAATTGTACATTTAGATAATTTGATACATATATATGTACATATAAATGTTTTTAAATTTGAAGTCTAATTTATAGATTTTTTTTCTTTTATGAGTCATGCATTTCTGCCAGGGAAGATATGATCCTCACCAAGCTCTAAGTACATATTGTCTTCTAAAAGTTTTACAGTTTGTTTTTGTTTTTTATTGAATCCATTTTAAATTAATTTTTGCCTAAGATGTGAGCATTAGGTTGAGGTGGTTTTATTTTTGACCCATGAATATCCAATTTCTCCAAAACCCTTTGTTGTAAAGCTATCATTCCTCCATTACATTTCTTTTGAACCTTTCTCAAAATCAATTAGCCAAATTTGTGTAGGTCTATTGCTGACTTTTCTATTTTGTTCATTTAATCTAGGTATCTTACCCACCACCAGTGCCACTGAGTATATATTACTGTGACTATATAGCAGTTCTTAATATTAGGTAGTGTAATTACTTCTTTTTATTGTTTTTTTTTTTTTCTTAAAAAAATAGCTCTGTGAACATGGAATGTTTCTCCATTTATTTAGATCTTCTTTGGTTACTAATTTTCATATTGTGTGATTTTCAGCATACAAGTTCTATGCATGTTCTCTTAGATTTACATCTAAGTATTTCAACTTTTTGAGAGGTTATAAACAATACTGAAAATTTAATTTTAACAAATTATGGGTTCATTGGAAGTATATAAATACAATTAATTTTTATACATTTATCTCATACCCTGTGGCCTTGCTAAACTCACTCAATAATTCTAGGATTTTTTTTTTTTTTTTTGTAAATTCTTTGGGATAACCTAAGTAGATCATCATATTATTTGCATATATGATAGTTTAATTTCTTTCTTTCCAATATGTATGTCTTTTCTGTTCTTTACTGATTGTGTTCACTAGACCTTCCAGTATTATTCTGATTAACAGTATTGAGAGTAAGCACTCTTGCCTTATTTTTGACTATCAGGGAAATCATTCAGTGTTTCAGCATTAAATATGCTAGTTATAGGCATTTGATATTTAACAAATTGATTTTCCTTTTAATACCTTTAATAACTACATTGATTATTCATGGAAGACAAAAGTGCTTAATTAGTATTTTCTTTTTCTAATTATTTCAGAGAAGCCACGCATTTGACTGACAATTTTAAAAGTTTGATAATGTCGACATTTTATAAGATTATCAATATTGCATATTATAGCTAAGTAATCTCACATTACTAATGGAACTTAAATTATTTAATCCTAAAATACTGAATCATAAGGATCAAAGTATAACAAAGCATAGATAACAAAGAGGATGTAGGCTTAACTATCTTGTACCACCTAAGCCTATGTAAATGTAATTTAATTTCTTGTGTGAAATAATTTTGTTTCCTCCAATTTTTATCTCAAGAATTCTTTGTACTAGTAGAATGATCCATTTTGAATTATGGAATACAATTTGGTAAAATTATTTTTTTTCTCTCTCACTCCTTACCAGGAAGACATGACAGCTGACCTGGACAAAAAAAAAAAAAAAAAGAGAGAGAGAGAGAGACAGAGATATTAATCTAGTTACTTGGGTTACTATATTATACCTCTACTAAAAAAGTAAGACAACTTCATAGTTGAAGCTTTTTAGGGTTTATGTTTTAATATGAATATGCTATATCTGGTATTTTATGTCACTATTATTGACAGTGCAATATAATGGAATAAATACATGCTAATTCCTTATATACATTGCATCAATTCTTTAAGCTCTTTGTTCTTTAGTACACAATGTGATATGACATCTGGAGATGATCTCCCCTTCCAGAACTAAATGCATCCCTAAGTGCATCCCTCATTTGTTTAAAGTCTTGGCAGACAAAAGCTCTCAGCTAATTCTCTGGATCTTGCCTCTAGCTAAAAATAGTTCCCTTGTCCAAAGAAGATCACAGGGGCTAATGGTTGAGCTGGCTTGCCTAAATTCAAGATATTTCTTATTCAGCTCCTGAACGCCTCGTAGTATCTGCTGAATCACTGGTGGGATTACACCACCATTGACTTTTCTCTACCCAGTCCTGCTTCCTTCACTTCCCTTCTGCAGTTGACATAAACAGCAATCATAATAAACTTTCTACACACAAATGGAATCTGAACTCAACAGCATTTCTGTGAATTATTCTTTACAAAATGAAATCTATCGTCTTCCTCCTATGGCATTTAAAAGTTATACATGAAAATCTAATACAAGTTCAAATAGCTCCTAAGAAACTTAGTTCAGTCATAAGCCATATATAAAGACAATAGAACTGAAATAATATGAAGTATCAAGAAATGAGAGGGCAAGAAAAAATACATGCAGTATTATTCTGTCACATGCGAATATATTTCATTAACCTCAAAGTATGTGTTAATTTTAAAATACATTTAACAATTCCTATTCTGAACCATCTGGTGGGTTATCTACATAATGACCACCAATAATTCCTCTCATACCTGTGTTCTTGTGTTGCTTGCCCTATCAAGAAAAATAATCCATTCCCCTTCTGTTGAATCTGAGCTATCCTAGAGACTTCTTTGACCAACAGAATATGTGAAAATGACAATGTGTGACTGTGACTTCAGTGCTTAGGTGTTAAGATGCTTGGAGTTTCCTGTCTTACCTGAGAAGTCAGCTATAATGTAAAGAATTCGATTCCTTACTGGAGAGCAAGACCATTTGTAGAGACTACAGGATGAAAGAAAATTTAGGTAAAGAGAGAAGCCCAAACTATCACAGCCATCCAGCAATCCAGCTGAAATGTCAGACGTGTAGTGAAGACATATGTCCCCCAGGATCTATTGAGCCAGCCTAGCCAACATCATAACGTCACAGGGAGCACAAACCATCCATCTCTGACAAGCCAGACCCAGGTGAAAAATTATGCAGAGACAAATCACTGTTGTTTTGAACCAATGAGTTTGGGGTAGTTTTTATGCATCATTAGATAATTGAAATAACCACATGATCACAATGAAAATTGTCTTGAATGTTGCAGCCCAATAATTAACTGAGTAACTTTTATATTAAATGCAAACTGATAAATATGATTAATGGGTTTTTTAATAAATACAACAATTTATTTCAGGGAAAAAATTATAATTAATCTGTTTATTTAGTAGGCAGTGTTTTTCATTTAAAATGAACTACAGGGGAAGGGCATATAACCCATTTATAAGTTACAGGTTACAACTGGAAAACATTACTTTTCCATTGATAATATCCATAGATAATTTACAAAACACATACATTGCCTGTTTTACATGGGGTAGCAGATATTCTTCTTATTATTTATTTTATAGTGAAAAACTTCCTAAGATCCTGACATAAAAACCTATTTTACTTTTTTAACTCTGGTAAGTTATAAGAGGGATGCTAAGAAGGGAGGAGAGAGTGTATATTGTAAAACTGCATAAAGTTGAGAAAAGTAACAGCCAATACAACAGCAAGGAGCGAAGCAGTGCTTGCTTGGGAGAACATCACCAACCCGAAACAATTTGGTTTTGACCCTCTTTATTCTGAAACCCCAAATCCCTTTTCTCAGTCCCTCCCTCTGCCTCAGCTCACTATTCCTAGCTGATGGTTTCCACCTAATGTTGTTGATTTTTTACATCAGAGCAAATACATGAAGCTAGATTCCACTGGACTACAGACAAAATAACAGACTCCTAGACAGTATCGTTCATAGAAACACATGCAGACAAACAGATGACTTCCAGAAAACAACTCCAGAAGGGTGGCTGGCTGGCTGTGGGTCACATTCAGCTTTAGTCAGTTGCTACTTATCTTCAAATCTTTGAATGTAAGGGTTATATATGGAGGGAAACATATCTTAGGCTAAAAAAATTTTTAATTTTAAAGAATAGGAGAAGTCCGCAACTAGGATTTATTTCTGTTCTCTTTTTAATATCTTTTTCTTCTCATATTTCCCTAATTCCTCGCCATCTGCTTGACCTTATTTCTTCATCAAGTACAGCGATCTTGGCATCAATGGCAGCAGCACATCTGTCCTACGTTTCCGCTTTCTGTTTTGTTTTGGGTTTTGAGGGGTTTTTTTGGTCCCTTTTCTGCTTTATTCTTTCCCAGCCTTTCAATTTATTTATGTAGGACAATCATATTAGTTGAATTGCTCACTCTCATGTTTAAAAGGGTAGTATAAAAGATTTTAAATGGTCATCTTAATCAATAATTGCTTATTTCCCCACCAATTTAAAATCTTAACAATAAATCATTCTGTGAACAAAAATATTACCTTTCAACCTGATATTCTTTAGCATCTTAATATGACTAGGAGTTATATTGAAACACAGGTTCATGTTTTAAAAAGAAGATAAATAATATTATATAACATAGTATCCATTTTGGAAGGATTTTTTTTTTCATTCTTTTAGTGAAATTGGAAGGGCAGGCATGATGAATGTCCATAAATTTAATGGAAGCCTAAGATAAAAATATAAAGAAAATAGCTACTTGTTCAAGCAATGAAATATAGAAAGAAAAAAAAAAAAAGATTCTTTCTTGTACTGACCCCAAATATACCTTTAATAGGTTACACAGTAGCTGAATGTTTCCTACGTATTTTCCCTCAGGAAATCCCCATAGCAGTTTTAATATCTGTTGTGTCTTTTTTGTTTTATTAAGAACTTTCAGAAGACTATATCCACAAGCATCTGGCTTATTTTCTAACTTTTCTGAAAATGCAAAGAGGGAAGCAAATGTAGTTTTCTCCCCAACTTATTCCACTTTACTTTTTAGACATAGACATTTAATTTAAAATGTTTACAATAAGGGGATCTTGGTGGCTCAGTTGGTTAAGCATCTGCCTCCATCTCAGGTCTTGATCCCCTAGTCCTGGGATCAAGCCAAGTCAGGCTCCTTGCTCAGCGAAGATCCTGCTTCCCCCTCTCCTCAACCCCTCTCCCTTTCCTGTGCTCTCTCTCTGGCTCTCTCTCTTCTTCCTCTCAAATAAATAAATAAAATCTTTTTTAAAAAAAATGTTTACAATAGATTAAGACAATGCCAAGACATTCTTGAAATTTATATCATGAAGTACTGCATTCTAAACATACAGTTGGTTAACAGAACTCAAATGTGAGCATTACTTATACTTTCATTTAGTGAGACAATAATTATTTTATGTTATCTGGTAAATTCATACAAGAATCCAACAAAGTAAATTTATTATCCCCGTTTTGGAAATGTGGGATATGTCATTCAAATGCTTAAATTAACATACCCAGGTCCATACTAGTCATTATTAAAGCCCAAACTTTGTCTAGTGAGGAAAGAAAACAAAACAAAACAAAAGGAACATCACGTTAACTGGGAAACATTTTGCTTGGTCTCGTTCATTTCACATTTGATCTTCTGACTCCCAAGAAACTATTATGTTCCTGCTTCAACTAAGAAATTCCGGAGCTACAATGCTGTGATCCTGAAACTAATGCCGGGGGTGGTCTGAAAGAATCATTTGAAATATTTGTAAGCACTAAAAATTTCTCTTAAGCTGATCATCTGAAAACAGGACAAGTATGTGCTGGATGATGAACATTTATATCATATCCTTGTTCCTGATTTCTTTAGCTTCTAAGTCTCAAGGTGGGTCCTTCAAGCATCAGTTGAGGAGGGACTGTCTATTCAGGTTTGAGAGCCAGGCACAAAATTACTCCTTGGCAGGAGTGTGTACATGTGTGTGCATGTTGTACATATGCCAGCATGTAATCACTGACTTGTGAAATTCACATGACATTAAAGGGATGATAAAGCTCCTTGCTTTTGATCTCCCTCTCCTGATCATCCATTCATTCTCTTGTCTCGATCTTCTTTTGTCTGCCTCTTACATGTGCAGATTCCTTGGAATCTGAAGATTCTAATTTGTGAAACTGGTGTAAAGAAAATACTTACTCATTCTACTTCATAGGGGTTAGGTGAGAGTGAAATTGGAGAAGGAAAAAAATCAGGAAAGGAATCCTACACCTGTTAATATATTTTTTTAAAGGATTATCGATTTCTTTTTTTTTTTTAAGATTTTATTTATTTATTCGACAGATATAGAGACAGCCAGCGAGAGAGGGAACACAAGCAGGGGGAGTGGGAGAGGAAGAAGCAGGCTCATAGCGTAGGATGTGGGGCTCGATCCCATAACGCCGGGATCACGCCCTGAGCCTAAGGCAGACGCTTAACCGCTGTGCCACCCAGGCGCCCCCCACCTGTTAATATTTTTAACCTTCAATTGCACTGGCTTCAGAAGATGCACATTTATAAAACTAGGCATAAAATAAGTGGCAAATCTGCACCATTTCACAAGACTCTAAAAATCTATATTATAGAATATAATCACTGCTCCAAAAGTAATTTTAAACAGAAAGTTTATTACATAGCAAAGCATGAGCCTATAAATTGTTACATATCTTTTAGCATTCACCACTGTATAAACACATCCTAGTATTTTTCATTGAAAACATCAATATATGCAATTTTATACTGTTTTATTCAACATGTGAAATCAATTTAAGTGGCTATTTATGGTGATTCCATATTTACTACCATGTAAAACTATGATAATAATACACCACTGTCCTTTTTCATAGTTGAATTTGTCAGGATTTCAGTGACTGTCTCATGGGATTTGTCCCTTGTATTAATTATTAGAAAAGATAATGTAGGTTTTGATATATCATGTATGGCATTTGGTTTTGTTTTATCGATAAGTACCTGAGAAATCCCTGGCAAATTACTCACTATGTCTGAGAATTTACTCTATCAGTAAAATGAAGATAATCATTCCTACCTTATGGGGTTCCTTTGAGAATGAACTGAGATAATATAACATGCTTTGCACTTTGCCTGGTACATACACAAAAAGGCAATATTAGCTATAATTGCCAAATATTAGCTATAATTTTTATTGCTGTCTAAGATTCATATTGGTATCTCCATAGTATTATAATGACCCTTAGGAATTATTTTCTTAACATCTGTGTTTTTTTGACATGAGCTTTATTTTCTATATCTATTTTTACTTACTTATATTTCTGTTTTTTTTTTTTAAGATTTATTCATTTCAGAGAGAGAGAAAGAGAGAGAGCACAGGAGCAGGGAAAGGGGCAGAGGGAGCCCACATGGGGCTTGATCCCAGGACCCTGAGATCATGAACTGAGCTGAAATCAGGAGTCAGATGCTTAACCGGATGAGCCACCCAGGTGCCCCTATATTTCTATTTTATTACAAACTACATTTCTCCGGTTTTATTTTTCTACATCTATTATTATGTTATTACTGTTTACATAGTAATATTTATTTCAACAAAATTAGACACTGTGTAAATAGGTAGAATATCAACAAATATTCATTAACTTTGGATTTTTATTTTCAGTTATATGATGTTATATATTCAGAATTGTAAACACAAAACTTTACTAAAATAGATATTTTAGTTAAGACCAAAATGTGTTATAGAACACTCATTCCTTTTCCTCACTTACATTATTAAATTATACTATCTTGGTCATTAGCTCTACTTTGGCAAGTAAAACAATGGGAAACAGGATTTTTAATCTATAAAATTTCAATTTAAAGTGAGTTTGTCAAATTTTTGTATACGTTATACAGGAAAATATAGTATTTTCCATTTTATTTGAAAAATAACTTGTAAGCATAATTAGAGGTCAATTTTGGAATATTCATCAGTAACATATTTAGGTGTAATTTAAAGATTAATTTATATTTTATTCTGTTGAGTTTAAAATTTTCAAATCTGTAACTATTTAATGTATTGAGAATTAAAATGCATTACCAATGATAGTATTAAATATTTTAATTAACTGCTAAAACATTTTTCAAATGTTTTTCTATAAGCTAAGACATTGTGTTAGCAAAGTATTATTCTTACTTTTTTGACAGTTCAGATATTAAACATTTTTTAATAGGCATGAGCTAAGTGAGTCCTAGTTAAACACTGTATAACTTTTGATTCTTACCTTATATTTATTGCAATAATAGGTGATTTGGAAAAGAGGGGAGTATGAGAAGACAAAGTTCAAAGTTACAGGGGCTTTATAACCTATTTTGTGTTCAAACTTTATATCTGAGAATTGAGGCAACATAAGAGACATTAGAATTGTGAAAAAAATAAAAATAAAAGTGGTTGGGGTACATAGGTTTGCTGGTTTCTCAAATAATAGATAACAAATTTTAAAAATTAATTTTATCTTAAGGCCTGGATGTAAGCATTTTTATTTAGCCCATGGGAGCCCTATAAGATAATTACGTTATTTCCATATTACAGTGAAATGCGATAGGTTGGTCTAAAAGTAGTTTAAAAAACACAGATATAAACCCCTGCAGTCTAAATTAAGACCTAATTCTTAAATATTACACTGTTATATACGAATAAAAATTAAGACTAAAAAGCAGCAACTCATTTGTTCTTGTTATCATTGTTCATTTTAATTCTTTTTTCATAAAGGCTAAAGAACTGACTTGTTATTTTCTCTAATATCTATCACCACAACTCCTAGAAAATTAGATGAAAATTACTCCAGGTACAAATTATTCTTTGCTTTATCTTCATTTTATTGTCCATTATAAAAAATATCTGGAATATAATCAAAAGCAGATTAAATATATAAATTAAGTCCAATATATTCTCTTTTCTAGTGAATGCCAAGAAAACGTGTCTTGCTTGAGCTACAGTGACATCTTGTGGCCCAAAGTGTTTTGTTTCGTTTTCATATGTAAATTGTTCGTGTTTTCTGCTTCTCTTCAGTTCTAGGTTTTAAAGGAGGCAGCTTTCATTAGCAGAGATTCTGAACAATCAGTAAACATTACATAAACAAAATATTAAATAAGGAAAAAAAGAAAATTTGACAGTAAACATGTCCTAGGACCACTACTGACCTAATTTCTTTCAGAAGAAATTTAATTACTTAAAGCATATTTTTAAATATTAAAAACATATGCAGAAAAGGTGAGGTCAACTTCATTCTAAATTTGATGGCAAGTAGTCCCAATGATTTTGTTCTCTTCCATGTAATTAAAAAAGAATCAACTAACCAATCAATTAATATGATTTTTACACAATTTTTAAAAATGATCTCAATATCTGCATTTAAAACAATTCTCCTATGATGTGTACATTATCTTTGCAATCTAGAAGCTTTATTTTGTTTCCTTAGATGCATACTGATAAACATATTGAAGTTATATTTTCTCAAGTTTCTCTTTTCTTCAATTATTTCAATATTTGCCAGATGGCTTCTGATTATTTTTAGAGTTCCCCAGGGTTCCATATTGAATGCACTGAATCACATCTTCAGATTTTTAACAGAAAGCTCAATAGTTCTTACTGCACATGTTATGGAAATATAATCATGAATTGAACAATATTTCTTGACCTGAATGCATGATGACTACAGTTTGTAAAGCTAATTTATTAAGAACTGAAATACTGGTGATATATATAATACCTGATATTCAAATTTAATTTAATGTAATATTCAAATATTTAAATATAATAAAAATATAATAATCTAATAAAGTGCATTTGTTTTTCATTTTTATTTTTTTTAGGGAGGGAGAGAGAGAGAGAGAGATGTGGAGGGGGACAGAGGGACAGGGAGAGAATCTTAAGCAGGGTCCATGCGCAGCTTGGAGCCCATGTGGGGCTTGATTTCACAACCCTGAGATCATGGCCTGAGCCAAAATCAAGAGTCAGGAGCTTAACCCACTAAGCCACTCAGGCACCCCTAATAATGTGCATTTAAACCTATTTCTGCCATTTAAATTTAAATTTTAGAAATAATTGTTTTATTATAATGGGCATAATTCAGGCAGTCCTCACAGTATTTGCCATATTACTGCTTTCTATAACACTGTTATTGTTCTTTATTTCTTCTTCTACAAATTCCAAAATGAGTATCTTTTTTTAATAACTAGCTTTTGTTTGATAGAAATAAGGTGATCAGTTTTGCATTTATGGATTCTCATTGCAAAGATAAAGATGGCAACACCAAAAGCCTCTTTTTGTGTATTTTATAAATGAGTGCTGCACAGGGCTCCTGGGTGGCTCAGTCAGTTAAGCCTCTGACTTCAGCTCAGGTCATGACCTTAGGGCCCTGGGGTAGAGCCCCACCTGGAGCTCTGAGCTGGGCAGGGAGTCTGCTTGTCCCTCATCCTCTCCTTGTGTCCCTCCCCCCCTCATTCTCTTTCTCTGTCTCTCTCTCTCTCAAATAAATAAATAAAATCTTAAAAAAAAAAAAGGAGTACTGCACAAGTATAGTCGCCACTGGGATGGTTGCTGATAATTCCGGTACTTCTGATAACTGAAGAAATGCTTTTACCTTAGGATTTTCTAGATAATTTATAAGCATTAATTGAAAACACTGCCCTTATTTCATGGGATGTTATTAATTTTAACATAAATCTAGATGAAATTATAAATGTCAAACAGATGTAATATTGTTCTGACCATATCTATTCATTTCTCTTTTCTAGAATATTGGTAAAATCTGCATGCATGTTGGCTAAGGTTCAGATAAGAAGCTAACACTCCTTTTCGTTGTCTCTAAAAATTTTTATTAAATGTTTTTAATACTCCATCTATATTTATTTTGTCAATCAAGAGTTGTTCTTTATGATTTCTGAAAAAAATCTTCAACAACTTTTAAATAATTATTACAGCATATTTAAAGATGCATTTTAAACAAATATTATAAATCCCTTCTGATAATGTGAAAAGAGAAAAATCAAAAGTATGCATTTATTAGTAAATGGTTTATTTGAGGACTATTTTCATATAGCAAATGCCATTCTGAGAGAAATAATAGTAAACTTTTATGGTCCCAGTGCTTTATAAATATTGCACATTTTACTTCAAGATCTACATATATTATTTAGATGCTAGTTTAATAGATGAGGAAACTGAAGTTAAGAGCTTAAGGTCACAGGGACTAAATTTTTAAAGATAGGATTCAGTCAAGATGTTCCACCACAAACGCTCATGTTCTTTACTAGACGCTGGTCACCTTTCTCTCCTCATAAAGCCTCTTCAATATATTTACATTTATCAAGTTAATTAAAGGAAATTCAGGTCAGTATGCCAACTATCACACAAGCAGTTCTAATAATAATGAACTATAATACCCTTGCTTAAATAGGCCTTTGTGTGAACATTTCCATATTTAGCCTTTTAAGATTTTTATGATACTTCAAAAGTGTTTGGATATTTGAATAATGTTACTAAATGTCATATATTGGACACAGATGTGAGTATTAATTAAAAGGTTTTAAGGATATCTTTATTTCATAAAAATAATTTCCAATTACATGAATACCATATAAGTCATTTTCTATCTTAATCTTTTTGGCAAATATTCTGTTTATATATTTATTTGATTTCCCCTGTATTTTACTAAGAAGTTTTCTACTTTTATCTATGTTACTGTAGCTTATATTCAATTTTGCTCAAATATACACTCAATTTTTGTGTATATATTAAAACTATAACTTAAAATTTAGATTAATTGCAGAACAAAATGGATTTTTTTCACCTGTTTTTTCCCTACCCTTTGAAATACACCTTGGCCAGGACCTTTCTTGTTAGGAAATATATCCATATACAATTCTGTGTGTGTATATGTGTTTCAGAGAGAGAGAGAATGGTAATGCGTGAGAAATAACAAAACAAATATGAAGACACATTAAAAATCAATGAATCTGGCTAAACGTAAAAGTTACATTCATGGAGAAAAAGTCAAACATATCAATGAAAAAATTTTGCATTTAAATTTTATGAAATTTGTATTTTCCAAAATATATCTGGAATTTTTAAGAACAACGCATTTAAGTATCAACATCTAACCTATTCTTATGACAATGCCCATGCTCATAGAAGTGAGAAGTAAATATTATGGAAAAAGAAATTATTTTATGGTAAAAGAAATAAAAGCTTAAAGCCACTACATTTTCCTCTTGTAATCAAAAAAGAGTCATCTATATAACTGAATGTGTAATACTTTGTATGCAAATAAGAAAGTACTATTGAGCTGAAGAAAACATCTGTTAATTGATTTTATGGTCCAGTACACACAGCTCTAAGTGCCATGATAATTTGGGGCAAAGACTTGGTTTTTCTTGCAGCATCTGGGTATTTTAGGCAAAAGCCATAAGTAGTGTTCTGTCTGAATAACTCAGGAATCGGCATCAGTACAAACCGGGCTAATATTGAATTTTAGAGATTTAGAAATAAAACTGTCATAAATTATAGTTATGATTTCAAATTCATTAATTCTGACTTACATTTTGAAAAGGAAAGACACCTGTTTGTACCTGTTCAGGTTCTAAAGCCTATTAGACAGTATGAATCATATTTCCCTTTCTATATTGTGTACTAGAGCATACTGGAAATAGCACTGAACTAGCCTCACAGGATTCTGATTTTACTTTGCCTCCGGTGTTACTTATTTAGACCTATAAGTATTTCTATATATGATCGCATGAGATGATGTCACTGAAATAGTTAAAAAAAAGAGAGAGGATTGCTAGTGCTCAATTTATATGAGTTAAACCAAAAGAAGTACAAGAGGGAAAAAAAATATTGTAACTTGACTTAGATCCAAAACTAACTTGAAACCAAACACCAAATGTGGATATATTTTGTTAGAACATTGTGGGTGTTAAAGCAGAGGAGGATGTAAAAACAAATTGCTATTTTTTATTATAAAAATATTACAAGATCTAAGAAAAAAGCATATATGAGAACATAAGAAGAAATAAACAAGAGGTAATTATATATATAGAAATTTTATAAAAACCACTATTTTCTAAATTTGAAAATTTTGATAAATGGATGAATTTCTAGAGAAGATTAGGCTTATCCAAAATTTTGTGAATAAAATAAAATTAATAGGGTAATAACGGAGAACAAAATAAGATATGAAAGAATTTATTAAAATTTCCAAACTCAGATTATTTTAGTGTGAATGATTTCAACATTCATTTATACATTATCATATGTTCCTTATGTAATTTATTCCAGAGAGTAAAAGAAAACACACTGTATTGAATAAAACTATCAAAATATTGTGGCACCTGGGTGGTTCAGTCAGTTAAGTATCCAACTCTTGGTTTCTTCTGCTCAGGTCATGGTCTCAGGGTTGTGAGATCCAGCCCCCTTGTAGGGCTCCATACTCAGCAGGGAATCTGCTTGAGATTCTCTCTCACCCTCTTCTTCTCCCCCTCCCCCTGCTCTCTGTCTCTTTCTCTAAAATAAATAAATAAATCTTAAAAAAAAAACTAGAAAATATTTTTGGTTTTGTTTTTCAGATTCCACATGTAAGTGAAATTATATGATATTTGTCTATATCTGACTACTTTCATCATAATAGTAATTTGGCATAATACATATTTTAACATAATATTCTCTAGGTCCATACATGTTGTCACAAATGGCAAAATTCATCTTTTTTTATGACTGAGTAATATTTCACTGTGTGTGTGTGACATATTCAATATATATATATAATTTATCCATTCATCTATGAATAGACACGGGTTACTGTTCTATCTGTGCATTATAAATAATGATGCAATAAATAGAAGGGTGCATATATCTTTTTCAATTAGTGTTTTCATTTTCTTAGGGTAAATACCCAGAAGTGGAATTACTGGATTATATGGCATTTCTATTTTTAATTTTTTGAGGAACCTCCATACTGTTTTCCACAGCACTTACGCCAATTTAAATTCTCACCAACAGTGCATGAGGGGTCCCTTTTTCCCACATCTTCTCTAACAATGATTTCTTGTCTTTGATACTAGTTGTTTTAACTGGAGTGAGGTGATCTTACTGTGATTTTGATTTGTGTTTCCCTGACACTTAGTAATGTTGAGCATCTTTATGTCTGTTGGCCATTTGTATGTTTTGAGAAAAATGTTTCTTCAGGTCCTCTGCCCATGTTTTAATTGGAGAGCTTGTTTTTGTTTGTTCCATTTTTGGGTTTTTGTTGTTGTTGTTGTTGTTGTTTTTGTTTTTGTTTTGGTGTTGAGGTGTATGAATTCTTTATATATTTTAAATTTTAACCCCTTATCGGATCTATAATTTCAAATACCTTCTCCCATTCAGTAGGTTGACTTTTTGTTTTATTTATGGTTTACTTTGCTATACAAATACTTTTTATTTTGGTGTAGTTTAAATACAGAAAACAATTTGGTGTTTGTCAGAGGGGATGTGGGTGGGGAGACGGGTAAAATATGTGAAGGAGATTAAGAGGTACAAACTTCCAATTATAATGTAAATAAGTCACAGAAGTAAAATATATGGCGTAGGAAATACAATCAATATTATAACTTCATATGGTGATAAATGGTGACTATACTTACTGTGGTGACTGTAGAGCAACTGTATAGAACTGTTACATCACTATGTTAAATACCTGAAGCCAATATAATATTGAATGTCAATTATACTTTTTTAAAAAGCTATCAAAATTTTGATTACAAGCCTGATTAAATTACTTAAAAAATTAAAACCCTTTCCTGTAAGCTGTATATGAATAGCTATCAATATAACAATGAGAAAAAAACACTAGCTATTTTAACAGAATGTTACATGATGTGGTTAATCCACTAAAGTAAAAGTTATCTAAATAATGCAAAATAGACTGATTGCTAACAAGGAGATTAAATCAGTAATCAAAAACAATCCCGACAAATAAAAGTTCAGCATAGTATGGCTTCATTAGTGAATTCTAGCAAACATCCAAAGGAGAATTAATACCAATTCTTCTCAAACTCTTCCAAAAAATGAAAAGAACACTTCCAAACTCACTTTTCAAGGCCAGCATTACCCCAATACTGAAACCAGAGAAGGTCACCACAAGAAAAGAAAATTACAGGTCAAAATCTCTGACCATAAATGCAAAAATCATTAAGAAAACATTAGCAAACCTAATTCAACAATATATTAAAAAGATCATTACCATGATCAAATAGATTTATTCCAGGGATATAAGGACAGTTTGACATCTGCAAACCAATCAACATGATACACCATATTAACAAAATAGAGGATAACAATCATACGATCAACTCAATGAATGTAGAAAAAGCATTTGACACCATTTATCTATTTATCTATTTATGATAAAGACACTCAACAAAGTGGGCAGAGAAGGAATGTACCTCAACCTTATAAAGGTCATATATGACTGTAGGAATTATTTAGTAGTTGAGAAACAAAGGAAAATTTAAAGGAAGAAGGATGGAAATATATTCATTAAAATATAACACCCACTTATTGAGATACATTGTGGGAAATAATACATAAATTTTAAGAATAGGATTTAATAAGGAATTTAATATTGCTTCACTTAATATGATAAAAAATATTTCAAAATAACTCAGATCATTTTATGTCTTATAATGGATACTTTCATTAAAAAGTTAAGGAAAATTGCTTATCTTACTATAATCATTTAATAGTTTTTAGAAAATTCTAGTCAATGAAGTGGAAAAGAAAATATAAATATTTGAACTTCTGTAGAAAGTCTGAGATTTACAAACACACCAATAAAGCAACAAAAGCATTAGTAATATAAATGTTTACAAGATAGAAATCTAAGGAATAATAAACATTTAGTAATAGCTTATTTAAAAATATAGGATGGAATAATTTCATTGAAAATGATGCAAAAACACCAAACTATTTTAAAGTGTGTCTGCTATAGGAAGAAAGCAAAACAATTTACTAAATTTTTAAACAAAGAGTTGAGAAAAGAAAGAATGTGTTATGGTCCTAAGACAACTCACACTTAAAATGATGTTAATTATGGAAGATTAATGTATGTACAGGATATTTCAGAAAAACTTAAGTTTAAAAAAATAAAATACAGGAAAGGAGAAAAAAAAAGAATTAGTGTATTATCATGTGTGTGGCAAAGGGCATCCCAATTAAAAAAATAAGCTGGAGAATCCATGCAAAAGGACATTTTTTAGCAGATATCTTGAATTGAAACAAGTGTATTCTTCTTAATTTAATCCTCCTCATCTCACCTACCTTAAAATAAAATTATGGTAAGCATGCGAAGATAGAAGAAGCCCAAGAATATATAACAAAACGAAAGAAAAGGAATAAGGAAGAGTAGAGGGAGAGGATGAGAAGTGAAATTAAAATGGAAGAAATTTAGTAAGCAAAAAAGAAAATGGATAGAGTAATTTGAAATTCATGAAAACAAAGAGCAAAAACTAGACTGGATTCTGAGTTAACCAATCAGGAAATGACAAGAAAACGACCTGTTCTATGAAATACATCATTAAAGGGATGTCAGTCTGAAAACAGTTACCAATTTCTTCTTGAAGTTCTTCTAAAAAAGAAAACGGAGAAACCTTTGTAAACGTAAAGGGAAACAAACACAGAAAATTGAGATGATTTGAGAATTGCCAATGCAGTGGAAATCGATAGGATGAATATAATGGGGGAAAGCAAATAAAAATGAACAAAAACTAAAAAATTGGCAAGAAAGCACTTTGTTCTAGAAAGGAGGAAAATTAGTGAATTTTCTCAAATGACTGAGTAAAAGGTCAATTTAAAGAAGTGTAGCAGGGATCAAGAATAATTTTATCTCACATGTATTTCTTTATGGATGGCTTTAGGTATTTAGGGTTGGACTAAAACATATATGGATGGCTTTAGGTATTTAGGTTTGGACTAAAACATATATTTAATGAAATACAATTATTTTGTAACAAAAAAATTTTTAACAACATATCGAATTTTGAAAAATAATTTCACAATTATTATGTCCTTAATGGTTGAAAGGACTAAAATTATCAGGGCAACTAATCAAAACAAAAGTATTCTTGAGAAAAATGACAACCCAGCAATGATTAATTATTTTGTTCTGATTTATCATAACGGTAATGTATCCAGGGATCAAAAGTTAAAGTTTCGATGGGGCGCCTGGGTAGCGCAGTCGTTAAAGCGTCTGCCTTCGGCTCAGGGCGTCATCCCGGCGTACCGGGATCGAGTCCCACATCAGGCTCCTCCACTATGAGCCTGCTTCTTCCTCTCCCACTCCCCTGCTGTGTTCCCTCTCTCACTGGCTGTCTATCTCTGTCAAATAAATAAATAAAATCTTTAAAAAAAAAAAAAAAGTTAAAGTTTCGGGGGCGCCTGGGTAGCGCAGTCGTTAAAGCGTCTGCCTTCGGCTCAGGGCGTCATCCCGGCGTACCGGGATCGAGTCCCACATCAGGCTCCTCCACTATGAGCCTGCTTCTTCCTCTCCCACTCCCCCTGCTTGTGTTCCCTCTCTCGCTGGCTGTCTCTATCTCTGTCGAATAAATAAATAAAATCTTAAAAAAAAAAAGTTCAAGTTTCGGACTCACTCAGAAAAAGACATTTTACCACAGATAAAGAGGAGAAATACATGAGAATGGAGTCAATTCATCAAGAAAATATGAAACTCCTGAGTGTGAATGCACATACAGCACAGAATTACAAGAAAAAGGAAGAGGAAGGAAGGAAGGAAGGAAGGAAGGAAGGAAGGAAGGGAAAAAAAGAGGGAGGAAGAAAAAAAAGGACTGTTAAAACTGAAAAGAGAATCTATATTTTTGACTGAAAATTTCAACCCTTCTTTCTTATTAATAGAATAAGTTGACAAAATCAATAGGCATAAAGAAAAAACTAAGCATCATTAAATAACATGACCTATTAACTTTTACTAAAGCACATCAAACAGAAACATTTGGAAGATTTACAAAGAAACTGTACCTTGGGCCACAAAAGAAATTTTACATACTTAAAGGAAATTGAATCAAGCAAAGTATGCTTTCAGAACATGATGCAAGTAAACTAGAAATTAGTTTTAAAAATAGATCTGGGTGACACCTCAGTCAGTTAAGCGTCTGCCTTCAACTCAAGTCATGATCCCAGGATCCTGGGATTGAGTACCACATCAGCCTCCCTGCTCACTGGGGACCCTGCTTCTCCCTCTGCCTCACACTCTCCCTGCTTGTGTTCTCTCTCTCTCTCTCTGACAAATAAATAAAATCTTTAAAATATATATCTGGAATATCTCCAAATATTTCATAATTAAACAAACCAATGGAACATAATACACGGATTATATTAGAAAGTCACAGAGGAAATTATACATAATATTACATATTATTTTTAATTGAATGAAAGAAATTACAGTAAGTTTTGTGAGATACAATTAAAGAAATACTTAGAGGAAACGATAGCATCAAATGCTTGTATCAGAAGAAGAAATTTTTCAAAGCAATAGTCTAATCTGCCATAAGAATAAAGTAGAAATTGAGTAACAGATAACTGAACAAAGAAGGGAATGCATAAAAGAACAGAAATCAACACAACTGAGAATGATAAAGCAATAGAAACAATCAATGAAACCCAAATCTGTATCTGTCAAAAGTTTAATAAAGTAGATAAAACTCAAGCAAGTACACCAAGGGGAAAAAATAAAGTCACAAATTATCAACACAAATACATACAAGATAGACAATATTATTTAAAAAAACAATTTAAAAAATTTGACACTAGAGGGAATGGACTAATTCCTTGGAAAATATATAACAGAATTTCTTCAAGAATCAATACATAACTCAAAGAAGCCTAACTATTAAATATATTAAATTCTGAATTAAGAAATCTTCCTGAAAAGAAAACGATGACCAGAGGATTTTACTGGTCAATTCTATCAAACATGTATATAATCTAGAAAATATATAACAAAAGAAGATACAGATATCGAAAGAAAAATTATTAGGGATCATGGTAGAAGTAACTCCAAATACTCTTAAGTAAATATAAGCTTACCAAATAGAACACTACATAAAAATGATAATACATTATGACCAAGTAGGCTGTTATCCCCGGAATGCCAAGATTGTCTTAACATTCAAAAATCAGTCTACTCAGCTCGTCATATGAAAAGACTGAAAATAAGGAAAACATAATAATCTCAATAAATATCTAAGACTTGTTGAAAGAAACTTAGCAGCCATTCAAAACAAAAGCTCTTAGTAAACTAAGACTTGAAGGGCATTTTTCCAACCTATTAAAGATCACTTACTAAAAATCGGTATCAAGATTGGAAATAAGGCAAATATGTCTCCCTTCCTACTCCTATTCAATGTTGGTTGAGTTCCTTGCCAGAGAAATGATGCAAGAATAATTAAAATTTAAAAATTATATACCAATTAGAAAGGAAAAGTAAAACTGCCTTTATTTATGTGGAGCATTTGCTGTTGGCTTTTTTCAAGTTTTTATTTAAATGCCAGTTATTTAACATATATTGTATTAGTTTCGGTTGTAGAATTTAGTGATTCATCACTTCCATACAACACCAAGTGCTCAATATAAGTGCCTTTCTTAATGCCCATCACCCATTTAATCCATCCCCACCCTCCTTCCTCCAGAAATCTTCAGTTTGTTCTCTATTGTTAAGTGTCTGTTTTCTGGTTTGCCCCTCTTTTTCTTTTTTCCCCCTGTGTTCATCTGTTTTGTTTCTTAAATTACGCATATGAGTGAAATCATACAGTATTTGTCTTTCTTTGAGCTCCATCCACATTGTTGCAAATGGCAAGATTTCATTGTTTTTTATGACTGAGTAATATTACATTGTATATATATATATATATATATCACATCTTCCTTATTTATTCATCAGTTGGATAAAGACAAGAGAATTTAAGCACACCAAAAATAAGTAAATTTAGCACAATAATACAGGATTACATTTAAAATATATTTTCTACATATTAGCAATAAGGAAATGAAACTAACATGTATAGATATAATTCTAATGAATTATGTATAAGATTTTTACTATAAAACCAGCAAAATTTTAATGAGAGAAATCAAAGATCTAAATAAATGGAGATTTGATGTACACAAGAAAGAAAACTCAGTGTTATTAGGTGTCATTTCTCACTGCACTGATATGTATAGTCCATGTAATCATATTCAAAAGCCATTCACTATTTTTTGTACAAACCAAACCAAGAAGTTGATTTTAAAGTTTATATAGAAAAGCAAAAGAACTGGGATAAAACAACCTCTAAAAAGAACACTTTAGGTGAAAAAAATGTTTGGGTAATCTAAGAACAAAGAAAAATATTGTACAATCCCTTCACAAAATAATTTGTCAATGTCTTATAAAGTTAAACACTTTAAGTCCATCGTTTAAGACTTGGTATAGAGCTATAGTCATCAAGTCAGTATGAAACAGAACTGATTGCAAAGAAATAAAGCCACATTTAGAGATAATTGCTTTTTATGAAAGGGATCAAGGTAACTCAAAGGAGAAAAATAGCCATTATCAGAGCAATTGGACCTTGATTTGTATAAAAATGAATCTCAACCAATATCATATATATATATGAATTAAAAAATAATTACTTAAATGTAAAACCTAAAATGATAAAAATTTCTAGGATAAAACTTGAAAAATGCTTTCTGATCTGGAGATATGAAATATTTCTTAGGTAATACACAAAACATACATTACATAAAATATGAATTTATTAAAATTAAAAACTGCTAATCTAAGAAAAAAGCATTTTACACAAATTAACACACATTCATAAGAAAAACTCTTAGAAAACAAGGAATAGAGAGAAAAAATTCTCAACTTAATGAAAAGTACCTAAAAACAACAACAACAACAACAACCCCTCCAGTTAATGTCTATGTGAAGGTGAAAGGCTGAATGGTTTCCCCTCTAAGATAAGGACCAGGGCAAGGATCTATAATCTACTCTAAATAAGTAAAATATTTAGGTAATGATATAATACAATATATACAATACTTCTGGTCTAAAATTACAAAACACTGATGGAAGTAATTAAAACGATCTAAATAAATGGAGAAATATGTTATGTTTATGGCTGAGAAGATTACAATGAAAATGTCAATTCTCCCCAAATTAACAGATTTTTAACACAATTTCTATGACAACTTTAGTAAGATTTTTGTAGAAGTTGACAAGATCTGTCTGAAGTATACAGTGCAAGACAAAGGAAAAATGGGACAAATGAGTCTATATGAATTGACAGCTTATAGCTATAGCAGACTGTATTATTGGTGGAGGGAAAAAAAGAGAACCAAGAAATAGCTTCACTCTAGTACGGCAAACTGATTCTGTCAAAGACACAAGAGCAATTCTGTGGATAGTGGATAGTATTTTCAAGAAATAGTATTACATTAACTGAATATCCATTGATATAGCCCTTACTTAAACCTTATAGCTCATGCATAAAAAGAAAAATTCCAAATGATATAGATTAAAACCTAGAAGACTTTTAGAAGATAATATCAGAGAATATCTTCAAAACCTTGAGTTTGCTAAAGAGTTCTTATCTAGGACACCTAAAGGACTATCCATAAAAGGAAATTTTTTTTCTAAATTCTGCTCTTCAAAAGGGAATGAAAAGACAAAGTACACACTGGGAAAAAATATTTGCAAACCAAAAATCTGATGGACTTCATATCTGGAATAAAGAACTGTCAACCCCAAGATTATTTTTAGAATCCAATTTTACACTCACTTCAAAAAACAATTAGTCAATTATTCACAAATATAAACTTAAGTTTTATACCCTATTTTTTTAAAAATACATTATGTGCTGGCAACTATAGACTTACGTATTTACCCAAGGTGTGGGAGGTTATATTCCCAGAAGTGAAATAGCTGGACAATATAGTAGTTCTACCTTTAATTTTTTGAGAAAACTCCATACTCTTTTCTATACTGGCTATACAAACAACATTCCTACCAATATGTGTGAGGGGTCCCTTTTCTCCACATCCTTTACAACACTTGTTATTACTAGTCTTTATGATACTAGCCATTCTAACAGGTGTGAGACAATATCTCGTTGTGGTTTAGATTGCATTTTCCTGATGATTAATGATGTAGAGCATCTTTTCATGTACCCATTGGCCAACTGTATGTCTTCTTTGGAAAAGTCTATTCAGATCTTCTGCCCATTTTTTAATCAGATTGTTTGGGTTTTCATTTTGTCTTTGCCTATTGAGTTGTGTTATTAACCCCTCAGATATATGATTTGCAAAGATTTTCTTCCATTCAGTATGTTGCCTTTTCATTTTGTTGATGGCTTCTTCTGCTGTGCAGAAGGGTTTTAGTTTGATGTAGTCCCACTTGTCTGTTTTTGCTTTTTAAACAATTTTTAATGTCCTCAATCTGGTGTTTTCTTTCTTTCAACCACAATTACTTGTGGAACTTTAGTCAGAAAAGAGTTGAAGCATGTATTAAAGCCCACTTTGCTCATGAATTCAGAAAACTAACAGCCCTAAGATTTAACATTTCCTGCCTTTGCTCTCGATTTTATTCAATATCTGATGGATATGAGGATTGACAGCCTGGTAACTTCCAGATCAGGATAGCTGTAAGGGCTCACCTTGCATAATTCTGCAGATCAGACTGAGCAATCCTGTGAAATTACACTATTGTTTAGTTTACTCATTTTGCTATCCTGATACCTCTAATTCTTTATTAATTTTCAGTGGGAATAGTTCCTTAAAAATTATTTTGAGAGAACATGATTGAAGATAGTTGGTACTGGAAATGATCTAGGAAGTAAACATTAAAGATGAGTGTTTTTTTTTTTTTAATTTTAATCAGTCATTAGCCAGAGGAAAATAGGAAGCACATTTTTGATGGTTAAGGGAAATGATAATCTCAACACAGTGCACTACAAGTAGTAAGACTAAATTGGGATGTGAAAGAGGTAGATGGAACTGCACTGATTTATACTTTTGGCATTTGAGGGTAATGAGTATGCTAATTATAAGAACTGTGGAATTAAGAGGTTGCTGAAAGCACAACTTTGTGTTAAAGAAAATGATAGGTTCAACTAAGCCCGTATCTAAATTAAATGTGATGGTCAAAAGACCTCCATCTTATGCTCCCAGAAGGTAGATTGTGATGAAGACAAGTTCTAGGATTTGACTGTAAAAAGATAATTTTTGAAAGGCTAAATTCACAATTCACATCTTGGCAAAAATTCTACACTGGAGTTAGAGCTGTAATAGGAAAAAAAGTGTGACCCTGAGTTTTGGGCTATACACATCTTGGTTGATCTGCATTAAACGCAGATTTCCTTAAATTTTTTAGCCTTCAGAAGAGATTCTCTCACAGTCCGGAGAATATCAACAACCCTCTTTTGCCTAAAGTTAATATAAAGGTATTAATACTGTTAGATTCCTCACAGGAAAACATTGTCCCTCCTTCAGGTATGCATTGTCCTTAGCTCTTAGACATTGCTCTAATAAACAGGGTCAAATGCCAATATGAACCAACTGGCAAAATCCTGGATCTAGTAAGAGACAAAAGAGATTATTCCTTTAATATAGCTATAATTATATACTTCTAGAAACTGTAAGAGCATGAATTGGAATAGATCTTAGTAGGGGAGTACCACAGAAAGGGGGAAAGGGTAGCATACAATAAGGCTGAGTAAAAGAGTTGTTGATGGGGGGCACTCTTCCATTATCAAAGGATCTAACAACCTAGTATGGGCATCCAAAGCCAGCCATAAAAATGCTTTGGAGATGGCTCTCCAGAGAGTGAAAAAAATGAAGGCCAATAATAATTAGGTGAAGATGACAACTACTTTCTTAGCGTTGAACAGGGGATCAAAAGGCTTGCAAGTAGACATGCTAACATGGACCTATTAAACAAGACCAAATAATTCCAAAGAAGGAGGACATGGAAGATTCTTTCTTTACTAAGGAAACAAGAGAAATGTTGTTGGTTTGGTAGGGGAGAAGAATAGCCATCACTGAGAATCTGACTCACTGTTGTCTACTGCTGGTTGGGGCTGATAGTAAGAAATACTGTGAACAGGTCTTCCTACTATCAGTAGGGGTAATGTGTCTCAGGTTGTCATCATCTAAGTATCAAAACAAGGCAAGTGCAATTTGTGCGTAATCAACAGTATCCTAATGGCAAGTAAAGGAGCATGATCTACAGGGTTATGTTAATATATAGCTAATAAACTGTGCTCTTCTTGGTGTAAGATTTTAGGTCAGCTCAAAAGACTACTGCTTTTCTTACATAATGAAAAAAGAAAAATCAAGTGTGGAGGAGCATAAGGGTCCTATCAACTGCCCCAAAGGAAAGCCAAATTCTTTCACCCACCTTTCATCCCTAGCCACTTCTGAGACACAAAACACATGAATAAAGAAAAGGTCATTTTCCCCTGGAGAAATTTGCAATGTCTGAGCAAAAGTAGCAATTGCTTCAGGCCTTTTCCAAAGGGCAATCTGCCCACTTTACATTGATAAAATTGGAATTCTAAGATATTTTCACAGCTATTAAATAAAGTATCTGAACTAACCTTCGACCCTGTATTAGAGTAGGAGCATAGAAAAGAAATGGAGTCCTGGCCCTGGATGTCTATAGTGGATCATATAGCTACACAGAAACACCCAGTGTTCAATCTTTTCTTAGAAGCATAACTGAGTTGGAAAGACTTAGGAGTTACTGAAGCTTCATATTGGTGCTTTTTTGTTGTTGTTGTTTTTGTTTTTTTAATCTTATGGAGTAAGAGCTATCATGGTAGCAAAGGTGAAGTTGAAGAGCCTGAAGCAGACCACTTGCAATGGCATACATAAAAATAATCAAAAACAATACTGCATTCTAGGAGGAGTGGCAGAAAATAGATTAATGCAATTTTCAGATTAAGAAGTTGCAGAAATTGTGGTCCTTCTTATTTTCTAATTTATTCATCACTATGGCCCCCTGTGGGGAAATACAGACACATCATAGCAATGTACATAAAAAATCACTATACCCACAATTGCAGTTTCAATGCTGTATATAGTGTTCTTAGGGGAATAAATCAACATAACCTATGGTAAGGTGTTTGGTGTGATACTACTGATCTCATCAAAGCTTTTTATGTCCCAATACCCATCAGGAAGGAAAATAAAAAATGGTGTGCATTCTCCTAGCAGGGACTAACACATTCATTTGTGCTCTTGCCACAGGGCTTTGTTAATTCCTACTTCTGTCACAATAAAATTTGAAGAGAATTTAATTGTTCAGGCATTTCTTGAGTGTTAGTTGAACCATTATATTGATGGCTTCATGTTAATTGGGCCTGGAAGATAGGAGGTTAGAAGTATTCTGTATATTCTGGTAAGACACACTATGATGAGGGAAGTAAACCCTACAAAAATTCAAAATTCTCTTGCATTGATAAAGTCTGTATTGATCTGGAGGTCTGAGGCATGGCAGTTGATTTCTTCCAAAATAAAGACAATTATTGAAACACTAACCTTTTAACACTAAGAAAGGGTGACTGAGATTGGAACACTTTGGGTTTTGTTTTGTTGTTTATTTATTTATTTTATTTTGAAAGAATAACCAACTTGAGAATATACTTTTGGCTCATTTATTGGTCTACTCAGAAGGTTGCTGTTTTTGTTTGTTCGTTGCTTTTTTTTTTTTTTTTTTTTTTTGTCTAAGAGAGGGTTTTGCAGCAGGTATAGTCTGCACTACAGTGGCACTGCCACTTGACTATACAATGTAGTAAATGTCATAAAAAGGAAGGTAACTGTATCAGTATCCTATACATCACTACAGAGAACTACACATCAAATGACACTGTGAACAAAGCTATCACAATGCGGTCTACTGTCATAGTGGTATATCTGTGATAGGATTGCCTCTAACAAGTCCAGAAGGACTTTTCAGAAGGTGACCTAGATTCTCTTATCTCTATATCCCTATAACTCTCCCTCAGAGTTCACTGGTGGATGTATCCCTATGACCAGTTGATGGAAAGGGGGGGGACACCTGGCTACTGGGTGTTATATGTAAGTGATGAATCACTGAATTCTACACCTGAAACTAATTTTACCATATATGTTAACTAACTAGAATTTAAATAAAAATTTGAAATTAAAAAAACAAAAAACTTGGCAACTTTCCCTGTAAGGAAATTTTGCATGTTGGTACAAGGCAAAATTTGATTGTTACTATTCTATAGCTCCATTCAAGGGCAACATCTAAAGACAATGGTAGGAAAAAGTGTTCCCACTGCAGAAAACTTTAGTTGCTATTTACATTGTGGAGAGGCCAGTGATCCAAAGGCAGTGTTCAATGAGTTTTTTGCTCAATGCTCTGAAAAAAGTAAGGTTGGAGGCACTTTTAATGCTCTTCCTAATGTTTCTTAATAATTATTGACAGTTTCAAAATATTTTTATAATTTACACAGTTCTCTTGCCTACTTTTTATAGAGTTCTGAACTATAACTTAGGCCCCATATATCTAATATGGGATCCAAATAAAGCTATCCATTATAAAATTTTGTTCCATATTATACCCCTGCATGGGTCCTTCACCTCTCTTGTCCTGTTTCCTCTTGTGCTAAAGTGTTTTCTCCTGGGAACAGTTCCTTAATGGTTTAAATGTATGGGAATCCTCATTAAGGATTTTTTTTTCCTGGAACTCTGGCTTGAAATATTTAAGAAAAACTGACAAATAAGACAATAACAAAGTTAAGAACTTTGGTTTATCAGAACATTACTGACAGAGTGAAAGGCACCCAACAAAATGGAAGAATAAAATAATCACAAAACATATCTGACAAAAGACTTTAATAAGGAAAAATACACTGTACAAATCAGCGAGAAGCCAAGCAACCCTATAAAAATAACCCATAGTGTTAAACCAGCACTACAAAGAACTTTTCAGCATGGCCAATTAAAATATGAAAGGGTGCTCAACATCCACAAGGTAAGATAAACCCATAAGAAGATGCTATTGTATTTTTACTACATTACACTCTAAGTGGATAGAACATACCAAAGTTCTGTAAGAACACACACACACACACACAAACCAAAAAGTTTTATATTCTGCAAATAAAATCGGTAAACCCATTTGGAAAATTGGCACTATTTACTAAAGCAATAATGAAAATTCTGAAATTAATGAAAAATAGTAAGTTAATAAGTAAAAAATGTTTAATCACACAAATTCACCTCAAGAAAGACTGCTGTATTAATTTTGTAATGTGTTGAGTTCAAAGGGAGAACTAGATTACTGTTAATAGTAGCATATAAGAAAGAAGGAGTTTAAAAATTTTAAATATTCTAAGGTACCAGGAAGATATGTGAGTGAAATATTGATGTTTTGGTGCAAATTTAAATGTAAATGATAAAATATTTAAAGAGAAATTACAAATTTTATTATCAGGGGCAGTAAACAAAGAAAACATAAAAATTAAGCTTTCATTCAATCCCATTATAGCAAGAACAAGAAAAAAACTAGGTAAAAAATATTAATGTTAATAATAGTAAGAATCCATGTATATCAATAATCACAATATTATAAATGGAATAAATGTATAATTTAAGAGAGAGAGATGGTAAGACTGTTCAAAATACCGATTGAACAGTTATATAATAATATTAAAAGAAACAAACATTAGGAAACCAACAAAACAAAAAAGCAATCTAACTGAATGGGAGAAAATATGTGCAAATCAGGAAGGATTTACCATTCAAATTATGAAGAGCTCACACAACCCAATTTCAAAAACCCAAACAATCCAATTTAAAAATGGGCAGAGGACCTGAATTGACATTTTTCCAAAAAGACATACAGATGGCCGACAGACACATGAAAAGATGCTCAACATCCCTAATCATTAGGGAAATACAAAGCAAAACCACAATGAAGTATCACCTCATACTGGTCAGAATAGTTAGTATCAAAAAGACCAAAAATAACAAGTTTGGGCAAGCATGTGGCAAAAAGGGAATCCTTGTGCAGTGTTGGTGGAAATGTAAGATCTGCAACCCTTATGGGAAAAAGTATGGGCTTTTCTCAAAAGATTAGAAATAGAGCCAACCCCATACCCAGCAATTAAACTTCTGGGTATTCATCTGAAGAAAACGGAAACATGAAATTGAAAAGACATATGCACTCCTATGATTATTGCAGCATCACTTACAAAAACCGAAAAATGGAAGCAACCCAAGTATCCATTGATAGATGAATGAATGAAGAAGATGTGGAATATATGTACAATGAAATATTACTCAGCTGTTAAAAATAAAGGAATCTTCTCATGTACAACAGCATGGTAGACCTAGAGGGTTTTATGTAAAGTGAAATAAGTCAGAGAAAGACAAATATCATATGATTTCACTTATATGGGAAATCTAAACCAAAAACAAACAAACAAACAAAACAGAACAGAAACATAGATGCAGAGAACAATCTGGTGTTTGCCAGAGCAGAGAGAAATGAGCGGATGGGCAAAATAAGGAAAGAAGATTAAAAGGCACAAACTTACAGATAAAAAATAAGGATTGGGGCGCCGGGGTGGCACAGCGGTTAAGCGTCTGCCTTCGGCTCAGGGCGTGATCCGGCGTTATGGGATCGAGCCCCACGTCAGGCTCCTCCGCTAGGAGCCTGCTTCTTCCTCTCCCACTCCCCCTGCTTGTGTTCCCTCTCTCGCTGGCTGTCTCTATCTCTGTCGAATAAATAAATAAAATCTTTAAAAAAAAAAAGGATTATATGGGGATGCAAGGTACGGCATAAGAAATACGGTAAATAACACTGTAGCTATTTTGTAAGGTGACAAATGGTAAGTGGATTTATCATGGTGATCACTTTGTAATGTATATAAATGTTGAATCATTATGTTGTACATCTAAAACTAATATAATATTTTATCTCAACTTCAATAAAAAAGGAACATCAAATATAAGAATAGAGAATACTTAGAGGAGAAATAACAACCCAAATAGAAGTCAAGATGCCTATATAAAACTTTTTAAAATTTTTTGGATAAATAGAATCAAAGGATCACTTCACAAAGAATATATAACTTTAATAAACTTGTGTGTAATAAATATGACTTATCTCTTCAATTAAACTCCAACAAAATATCTAAAGAATTACTGCTATCTTAGAAAATAAATGATAAAATGTGTCAGTGCAAGAGCCTTTTTCCTAGCAAAGAAATAAGATAGAGAACATTCCTAACAGCATGATTTTTTATACATCTCTGTTAATAAAGTAAGTGTGGTATTGATGCATGGACAGAGCCTAGAAGCAGATTTAACTGTATATGAAAAAAGTCATATAACACAGTGTCTTTGGATAACAGTGAAGCAAGAATAGTGATTCAATAAATGGTGTATAACAGAAAAATATATAGGCAAATTTTAAAATGCTTAGGAAAAAAGAAAAGAAGCTCTAGACTCAAGAAAGATAATGCTAAAGTACAAACAGCAAAAGCCACAAGCAGAATATTAATAAATTAGCCTATTTTTTTCTTATAAACTACTAGAGATAAGACATAGGGATCACAGAGTTAAGATGTTTGCAACATAGGAAAATTATAAATATATATGTAAATATATAAACATATACAAATATCAGGACAACACAAACACATATATATGTTAACAATTCTAAAACTCAAAAAGGAAAACAGACAAAATGGTTTGAAGTTACGAATAAAAAAGAAAAAAGAGAAATTTGGATAGATAATAACTTTAAATATGTGTTAAGCCTCACTAGTAACAAGTAAACTGAAAATTAAAACTAAAGTGAGGCAATATTTTACACTTATAAAACTGACAAAGCTTAATGTCTGTAAACATTAAGACACAATTTAGCAAAATGTACTAAAATTTAACATGTGCATAAATATACATTAAATAAAAAAAAATCACTCTTCAATTTACATACCCCAGCATAACTCTCATACAGCTTAAATAGGGAAATGTAATATTATAGTATAAATGGCATTGTTTTAAATAAACCAAAATGTTTTTTGCACCAAGATGAAGTAGAAAGATCCTGAGTTCACCTCCTCCCATAGACACCAACACTGCAACTACACATAGAAAACTCTCTCTGAGAACAACCTAAAGACTAGCAGAACAGCTCAACCACAAATGAAGTTATAAAGAAAAAGCCACGTTGAAACATGTAGGAGGGGCAGAGAAGCAGTCTAGTCAGAACCCACAGCCCCCAGGGCAGTAAGCCACAAATGGGAAGGATATCACAAATGTGAAGGTTCTTCTTGAGCTATAGGCTCAAGCCACACACAGGCACCCACACCCTGGGGCATTGTACCAGGAAGATAAGCCTTCATAATTTCTGGTTTTGAAAACCAGCAGGGCTTAACTCCAGGAGAACTGGTAGACTAAGGGAAACTGAAACTTCGTTCTTTCACTCAACGCACAATATCACTTTCTCTGAGATCCAGAACAAAGGCAGCAGCCTGAAAAGCACCAGGGCCATATACGGAAATGTACTGACTTATTTTAGGGCATGTGCCAGAGGGGCAAGGATCTAGGGACTTTTTCCAGGACTGGAAGTGCTGGAAAGTGTCATTTTTCTTACTCGCACTGATCTCGCACTGGTGGGCTCCATTTTTGGTACTCTCCACCTACCTTGCTAGCACTGCTCACACCAATCTGGTATTTCCCTGCAGACCCACCCAGGCCAATCTGCCTATTCTAGCAGGCAATCCTCAAAAGTGATTCCACCATGACACACCAGTCAAAACTGATATACCCCCAATGTGGTCCCCACCCAAGAGGGGGCAGCCCCAACTGCCAGTGCAGCTACAAGTCACAGTCAGGTCACACAGCCAGTTACACCAGGGCCTGGCCCTGCCAGCCAGACTGTTCATAGCAGTCACTGCCCAGCCACAACAGGGAGAGAGATGCTGCCCACCCAGGGCATACCTCTGACCAACCTGGTTCTGGTGACCAGGGTAACTGCACTTCTGGGCTCCACAGGATACCTTTTACATAAAGCCACTCTTTCATGACTGGGAGATATAACTCATCTACCTCATACGTAGAAACAGAGTCAGGCAAAATGCAGAGAGGGAGGAATATGTTCCAAATGAAAGAACAAGACAAAAAACTCAGAAAAAGAACAAAATGGAGATAAGCAACTTACCTGATAAAAAGCTCAAAGTAATGGTCATAAAGATGCTCACTAAATTTGGGAGAAGAATGGATGAACATATCCACTTAGAATTTCAACAAACAGATAGAAAATATAAGAAAGAACCAAGAAGAGCTAATGAATACAATGACAAACATGAAAAATACACAAGAGAGAATCAACAGCAGGTTAGATAATGCAGAAAGCAGGTCATTGATCTGGAAGACAAAACAGAAGAAATCAAACAAACTGAACAGCAAAAGAAAAAAAAAAAAGAGTTTAGGGTCACCTGGGTGGCTCAGATGGTTAAACATCTGTATTTGGCTCAATTCATGATCTCCAGGTCCTGGGATCAAGCCCCATGTTGGGTTCCTGGCTCTGTGTTCTCCCTCTACCTCTCCCCTTGATTGTGGTCTCTGTCTCTCCTTCTCTGTATCTCTCTGTCTCAAATGAGTAAATAAAATCTTTAAAAAAAAGTTTTAAAAAATGAGGATAGGTTAAGAGACTTCTAGGACAACATCGAGTGTAATGACATTTACACTAAAGGGGTCTCAGAAGGAAAAGACAGAATGAAAAAGGTATCAAATGTATTCAAAGAAATAATAGCAGAAAAATTTCTAACCTGTGCAAGGACACATACATCTAGTTCCAGGAATTGCAGAGAACTACAAACAAGATGAACACAAAGAGGTCCATACCAAAACACATAATAATTAAAATATCAACAATTAGAGATAAAGAAAAGAATCTTAAAAGCAGCAAGAAAAAAGCAACTAGTTATATATAAGAGAACACATATACCTGTCAGCTGATTTTTCAGCAGAAACTGCAAGCCAGAAGAGAATGGTATATTTAAGATGTTAAGAAAGAAATAAACAAAAAAACTACAACCAAGAATACTTTACTTAGCAAGTTTATAATTCAGAATTGAAGGAGAAATAAAGAGTAGTCCAGACAAACAAAGGTTAAAGAAAGGGCACAAATAAAATCAGAATTGCAAGAGAAGTTAACCAACAAACAGAAATATAAGGTTTATAAAAGGCTACTACAGGAGGAGGAGGCAAGGTGGAAGAGGGGGGGACCCCTGAATTTAGCTGGATATCTATCAAACCATTTTGAACACCCATGAAATCAGCCTGCGATGTAAGAATATATATCTGGATCTCTACAAGCAGAAAAGTGAATGCTTTGTGCAAGGTAGGATGTGTGGAGTCATGAACCTGCGGAGAGATACCAGAAGATAAACAGAAGGGGGAGGGAGCCTCTGTAAGCTGGCTTCTGGAAAGTGATATAACACCGGAGCGCAAAATCAGAACCCTTAGAAATCTGCTCTAGTGAGAAACATTCCTCTCTGAAGGGGGCTCTGAAAATGAAAAGACAGAATTCTAGGTAGGGCACTGTGGTCTCAGGATATGAGGAACCACAGAGCAAAAGGGGCTTCCGGAACCAGTAGAGTGCCTAAGTAGCAGAGTCAAGAAGTAGGTTATGGTCAGTGAACCCAGGAAGGGACTCTCTCCGTTCATATCCCCATAAACCAAGAGCCAGGTCAGTCGATAATCACTCTTCTCTTGGGCAGCCTGAAAAAATCTGGAACCTGCACCTGCAACTGGACAAAAACTCGAGAAGCACTAGCAGCCCAGAAAGACCTTTAGAGTGGCACCCAGACATGATCCAGGAGCTTTGGGTGCACATGTGAGCCCATGGTTTTAGAATCACAAGGGGCAGTGGCACTCCCTGTTTCCTGGGACTACCTCTGAGAGAGTTGCTGTGGGCACACATGGCAGGAAGCTGAAGTTTTCTGTGGCACATACAGAAGTGGAGACTGTTATGGAGAGTTTATTAAAGGGCACACTGAATTTCCTGCTCTGGGCCAGAGGTTTGGCTGTGGCCATTTGTGCTCTGATCCTCCAAAGAGGAGTGGAAAGACCCCAGGGAAAAAAAGCCAAACAGAAGATTAGTTTCCACTGAGCCCCTTCCCCTGACAGAGAGCAGGGCAACTCCTCACAGGCAGGGTTACCTGAGAAACAGCACAGCAAGCCCCTCCCCCAGAATACAGGCTGAAAAAACAGTTGGACAGCCATCCTATGGATCCCATAAGACTGTAAAATCCCAAAACTAGCGGAAAATTATATACTGAGCTCCAGGTGTGGCCTCAAGACTTGTTTTTTTTTGTTTGTTTTGTTTTTTGCTTTTTTCAAATAAAATTCTCCTTTATTTTTTCTTTTTTTCTTCTTATGCTTTTTCTCTGATTTTTTTCTTTTTACCTTCTCATTTCAACTAGATGTTTATTATATCAACTTATATCTCATAGTCACTTTTTAATTTGTATTTATTCACACCTATATTTTTTATAGGTATATGCTTTATTGTAGTCCTTTTTTCACTATTCAATTTTACCTTTATGTATATACAAGTTTTACTTTACTTGTAATTTTGGGACTTAGTGTCCTCTAACACACAGACTAAAATATACCCAAGAGCAACTGAAACACCCTGCTTTGTCCACACTGAGAGATTATAGCCCCTTCCCCTCCCCTCTTTTTTTTCCTTTTTCTTTTGTTTTAATTTTTTAATTTTTAAAATTTTATTCTTGTGTTTCATTTTGGATTTGTTTTTTCAGGGGTGGCTTCTGACCACTGCAGATTTTGCTAGGTGCATCTTGCTTGGGTCGTGGCTGATATTTTGGACTCCACTCATTCACTCAACCATCCCCTGATGGAATGACCAGAAAGAGGAACTCTCAACAAAGAAAAGAAACAGAGACAATGTCCTCTGCCACCGAACTAATGGATGTGAATATAAGCAAGATGTCAAGAGAAAGAATTCAGGATAGGAATCATAAAGTCAATAGCTAGGCTTGAAAAAAGTATTAGTGACAATATAGAATCTCTAAGAGCAGAAATGAGATCTAATTAGGTGAACTAAAAAATGCTATGAATGAGATGCAATCTAAACTGGATACTCTAACAGCCAGGGTAAATGAGGCAGAAGAAAGAATTAGTGATCTAGAAGATAAGCTGATGGAAAGGAAGTTGAGGAAAACAGATATAGGCTGCTAGTAGCACATGAGAAAAGGATTGGAGAGATTAATGGTACCATGAAATGTTCCAATATCAGAATTATTGGGATCCCGGTGGGGGTGGTTAGAGGATATATTTCAGCAAATCATAGTTGAGAACTTCCCTAATCTGGAGAAGAAAACAAGCATTCGAGTCCAAGAGGCAGAGAGGACTCCTCCCCAAATCAATAAAAATAGATCAACACCCTGACATATAATAGTGAAGCTTGTAAATTTTAATAGCCAAAGAAGAGATCCTGAGACTAGCCAGGGAGAGGAGGTTCCTTACATATGGAGGGAGGAACATCAGAATAACATCAGACCTGTCCACGGAAATCTGGCAAGCCTGAAAAGGGCTGGCAAGATGTATTCAGGGTACTAAATGAAAAGAACATGCATCCAAGAATAATTTATCCAGGAAGGCTGTCATTCAGAATGGATAGAGAGATAGAGAGCTTTCAGGACAGGCAGAAACTGAAAGAATATGTGACCACCAAGCCAGCCCTGCAAGAAATATTAAGGGGGGCTCTGTAAGTGAAGAGAGATGCCAAGAGTCACATGGACCAGAAAGAAACAGAGAAAATCTATAGAAACATGGACTATACAGTCAATACAATGGCACTAAATTCATATCGTTCGATAGTTACTCTGAATGAAAATGGGCTGAATGCTCCCATGAAAAGACACAGGGTTTCAGATTGGATAAAAAAGTAGGACTCATCCATATGCTGTCTACAAGAGACTCATTTTGAATCTAAAGTCACCACCGGATTGAAAGTGGGGGATGGAGAATAATTTACCATGCTAATAGACCTTAAAAGAAAGCTGGGGCAGCAATCCTTATATCAGACAAATTCGATTTCATTTTTTTTTAAAGATTTTATTTATTCGACAGAGAGCCAGTGAGAGAGGGAACACAAGCAGGGGGAGTGGGAGAGGAAGAAGCAGGCTCCCAGTGGAGGAGCCTGATGTGGGGCTCGATCCCAGAATGCTGGGATCACGCCCTGAGCCAAAGGCAGATGCTTAATGACTGTGCTACCCAGGCACCCCAGACAAATTAGATTTCAAACCAAAGACCATAGTAAGGGATGTAGAAGGACACTATATCATACTTAAGGAGTCTATCCAACAAGAAAATCTAACAACCGTAAATATCTATGCCCCAACATGGGAGCAGCCAGTTATATAAACCAATTAATAACCAAAATAAAGAAACATTTTGATAATAATACATTAATAGTAGGAGACCTCAACACTCCACTCCCAGCAATGGACAGATCATCTAAGGAGAAGATCAACAAAGAAACAAAAGCTTTGAATGACACATTGGACCAGATGTACTTCCTAGATGTATATGGAATGTTCCATCCTAAAACAACAGAATACTTATTCTTTTCAAGTGCACATGGAACTTTCTCCAGAATAGGTCACATACTGGGTACAAATCGTGTCTCCATCGATACCAAAATATTGAGATTATTCCCTGCATATTTTCAGACAACAATGCTTTGAAACTGGAACTCAACCACAAGGAATAATTTGGAAGGAACGCAAGCCCTTGGAGGTTAAAAACCATCCTGCTAAAGAATGAATGAATGGGTCAACCAGGCAGTTAAAGAGGAACTTAAACAATTCATGCAAACCAATGAAAATGAAAACACATTGGACACTGCAAAGGCTGTCCTTAGAGGGAAGTAACATAGCCATAGCCATCCAACCCTCTCTCAAAAAAAATTAGAAAAATCTCAAATGCACAAGCTAAACTTACACCTAAGGGAACTGGAGAAAGTACAGCAAATAAAGCTTAAACCAAGCAGGAGAAGAGAAATAATAAAGATTAGAGCAGATATCAATGAAATAGAAACCAGAAAAAAAGAACAGATTAAGGAAACTAGAAGCTGGTTTTTGAAAGAATTAATAATATTGATAAACCTCTGACCAGACTTATCCAAAAGAAAAGGGAAAGGACCCAGATCAATAAAATCATGAATGAAAAAGGAAAGATCATAACTAACACCAAGGAAATAGAAACAATTATTAGAAATTATTACCAGCAACTATATGCCAACAAATTAAGCAACCTGGAAGAAATGGATGCCTTCCTGGAAACATATAAACTACCAAGAATGAAACAGAAAGAAATCGACAATCTGAATAGACCAATAGCCAGTAAGAAATTGAAGCAGTAGTCAAAAACCTCCCAGAAAACAAGAGTCTGGGGCCAGATGCCTTTCCAGGGAACTTCTACCAAACATTTAAAGAAGAAATAATACAGGGTGCCTGGGTGGCTCAGTTGGTTAAGCCACTGCCTTCGGCTCAGGTCATGATCCTGGAGTTCCAGAATCAAGTCGTGCACCCGGTTCCCTGCTCAGCAGGGAGTCTGCTTCTCCCTCAGACCCTCCCCCCTTCTCATGCTCTCTCTCTCATTCCCTCTATCTGAAATAAATAAATAAAATCTTTAAAAAAAAGAAGAAGAAATAATACCTATTCTACTGAAGATGTTTCAAAAAATAGAAATGGAAGGAAAACTTCCAAACTCGTTCTACGAGGCCAGCATTACCCTGATCCCAAAACCAGACAAAGACCCCATCATAAAGGAGAATTACAGACCAATATCCCTGCTGAACATGAATGCCAAATGCTCAACAAGATCCTAGCCAATAGGATCCAACAATGCATTAAAAGGATTATCCACCACAACCAGGTGGGATTTATTGCCAGGATGCCTAAGTGGTTCAACATTCAGAAATCAATCAATGTGCTAGAACACATTAAAAAAAAAAAAAAGGACCATATGAGCTTCTCAATTTACGCAGAAAAAGCATTTGACAAAATACAGCATCCTTTCCTGATTAAAACTCTTAGAAGTATAGGGATAGAGAGAACATACCTCAATATCATAAAAGCCATCTATGAAAAGCCCACGGCAAATATCATTCTCAATGGGGAAAAACTGAGAGCTTTTCCCTTAAGGTCAGGAACACAACAGGGATGCCCACTCTCACCATTATTGTTCAACATAGTATTAGAAGTCCTAGCCTTAGCAATCAGACAACAAAAAGAAATAAAAGGCATTCAAATAGGCAAAGAAGAAGTCAAACTCTCTCTCTTTGCAGATGACATGATACTTTACATGGAAAACCCAAAGACTCCACCTCCAAATTACTAGAACTCATACAATTTAGCAATGAGGCAAGATACAAAATTAATGCACAAAAATCGGTTGTTTTTCTATGTACTAACAATGT